>NW_026606210.1:15000-652500 GCF_029834395.1 Sorex fumeus
GGTGTGTGTTAGTATGCCCAAACCTGAGAAGCTTAGCCAAAAATTCCTGTTTCATAAGCAAAGAATAAATAGCCATGATCTGAGCATGTTTGTGGATGTAGGTGTGTGTGTTCACATGGAAGAGAGAGGTAGTAGACAGAGATCTGGCTGATTAAATTGTGCATCTGCCAGTTACTTCCAAACAATGTGACTGATTACAGAGAACATTCAGTGAATGTGCACACACATGGAAGGAAGTCCACAGGCATGTGAATGAAGACGCATGCCTGTGTCTGCTTTAAGGATCAGGATCAGGAAATAAAGCAGTGGCGAGCATACTTAAGTGGTGAGCTATGCAGGCTTACTTGCCAGCCCATACCTTCATCTAAAGCATAAAATAAAACTTTGTGTCTATATGTGTTGTGTGAGCATGTGGTAAATCATGGGTAGTAAATCACATGTGTGACACAGAATTATGGAACAAGAAATACAGAAAATACAGGTACACAAGAAATAAGAAATGTACAGCCATAACAAAAAATATGATACATACAGGTAAAAGAAATAGGGAACACATAGAATTTAAGAAAATGGTCAGCACTGTGTGTTAAGCAACAGTTTACTGAAGTCAAAACTGGAGCATGAATACCACAACACTTGCAAGAATGATTAATAACTTGAATCTTGTTTTCAACAGCTGGCTATTCAGAAAGGTGATTTCTGAAAATGCATCTTATTATGTGAACAATGAATTATCGAGACCATCTGTGTTCACCTGTATCCTGTGATTCCAGTTATAGTGAGTGTTTTAAGTATCAGTAACAACAATCTTAACATACCCATGTAACCACTGTAACATTAATCTAATGTAACCATACCAATGTTCAGAAACATTAAATCATGAGCATCTCGGCAATAACAAAACATAGCAGCAGCACCATGAAGCATCACATAAAGGATCAGCACAGGGGCAATAGCACAAACATGCCAAAAAGAAAATATGTGAATTAATAAAAAAAAGATCCAGGCACAGGTTTTGTAGTATTTTATTAGTCTCCTTGAGACACACCCGACCATGGTGAACGGGTGGTCCCAGCTCAGATGAGCTACCACAGTCAACCTGTAAAGGAAACTTGAAAAGACATCTGACACCACCTGATGGTGGTAAATGGCACTACAACAGCACCCCACTCCTCGAGACGTTGAAACATCCATGCAAAGCAGGAATAAGTATTCGATATGCCAGACACAGTAACAACAAAGTCTCCAATGGAGACGTTACTGGGCCCGCTCGAGCAAATCGATGATCAACGGGAGGGCCTTTACCTTTACCTTTTACCTCTCCAATAAGGTCCAGAATACAAGTCAATGGCCAACATCATGAGAGACACGCAAATGTCCACACACAGTCCTGAGGTCAGGACAGGAACCCAGCTAAGACTCCTCCATTCACTCACCAGGGGCATTCCTGAGTTACTGGAATGCCAAATAGAGCAACAGTGATTGAAATGTCCATCCACAGACCACAGACTTGACCATGCACAGATAACTTGCAGAGGAATCTACCTGAAGTGTCTGGTTTCACTAAAAGTTGACCAAAAAAGGGCACAGGGTAAAATGAGAAAAGAAATAAAGGCCTCCCACCTGTTCTTACTGACAGTGAATACTCTGAGCACTGATTTATGACATGCCTATCTCACAGAATGTCAGCGATACATGTTCTTAGGGATGCCCTAGGAATGAATGCCCTGAGAACATGGGCCTCTCATGCCCCCTAGTCCCCTAGTCTCACACTGGGACTTTCATTCTGGCTCATTTATTAAGGTACAGGAAAAGTGGGAGAAGTTGCAAAGTCACTCATTAAGAAGTACTCCAGTACAGCCATCCAATAAGATTTGACCATCATTCAGGATGAATGCAGTAGCAGACATTCCAAAACAATGGCACTGCTGCAACTGCTAATGAAGAATATACTAAGACAAGAAGCACACTTGGACGGTACCTGGAAACAAAGTATAGCATGCCACTGTGTATAAGCAAATGTGGCAAATCCATAGGTGAATGAACACTAGTCTGGACGGCCCAAAAGAAAATTAGGCAGAAGGACTCACTTCACATCTAAGTGAAAGTGGAAATCCATCACAAATCTTGCATAGAAGCAACACAGGCTGAAAGTCTGCCAATGGTGACAGTCAAAGTATGCTTTGTCATGTAGTTGTTCACCTAACCTGTTTAGAGACTCACTGTCACGAAGCCCAGACGGTGCTTCCCATGATGCTCCCTATGGGAAAAGATGACCAATTTTCAGGGGCTGAGAAGGAGTGCAAGTGCAGCTGTGTCATATACAGAAACCAGCACTCACTCCCTAAAACTTCCTGTATCCACACCAAGGAAGTGTGCTACATTTCGTGGAAAAGCTTAAAGAGGATTGGGAGTAAGTCCTCTTTAAAGATTTGGAAGAATTCACTAGTGAATCCATCCAGGCCAGGACTTTTGTGCTTGGGGAGACTTTTTATTACCATTTCAATTTCCTTGATGGTGATAGGTCTGTTCAGGTATTTCAGGTCTTCTTGGTTCAGCCTTGGGAGTCTGTAGGAGTCTAGGAATTTATCCATTTCCTCGAGGTTTTGATGTTCCGTGGCATAAAGCTTCTCAAAGTACTCCCTGAGGATCCTTTGAATTTCTGTAGTTTCTGTTGTAATGACCCCCTTTTCATTTCTGATTCGGTTTATTAGGGTTTTTCTCTCTCCCTTTCTTTGTGAGTTTTGCTAGAGGCTTATCGATCTTGTTAATTTTCTCGAAGAACCAACTCTTGGTTTCATTGATCTTTCGGATTGTTTTTTGGGTTTCCATCTCGTTAATCTCTGCTCTGAGTTTTATTATTTCCTTTCTCCTGTTCGGGTTGTGCTCCTTTTTTTGGTCCTTCTCCAAGCTCTTGAGCTGTGAGGTTAGGTTACTTATGTGTGCTCGCTCCTCCTTCCTGAGGAATGCTTGTAAACTTTCCTCTTAACACAGCTTTTGCTGTGTCCCATAAGTTTTGGTAACTCGTGTTCTCATTTTCATTCGTTTCTAGGTATCTTTTGATTTCCTCTTTGATTTCCTGTCTAATCCACTCGTTGTTCAATAGCGCACTGTTTAATTTCCAGGTGTTTGATTTAGTTTTCTGTTTTTGTGTGTGATTTACTTCTAATTTCAGCGCATTATGGTCTGAGAAGATTGTTGATACAATTTCTATCTTCTTAATTTTATGGAGGCATGTTTTGTGGCTCAGCATGTGGTCTATCTTGGAGAATGTTCCATGTACGCTTGAGAAGAATGTGTATTCAGCTTTTTGTGGATGAAGTGTCCTGTATATATCTACTAAGTCCCTTTCTTCCATTGTTTCCCTCGATGAAGTATGTCCTTGCGAAGCTTGAGTCTGGTTGATCTATCAAGAGGTGAGAAAGCGGTTTTGAAGACTCCCACTAGTATTGTGTTGCTATTGATGTCTTTTTCCAAATCTATGAGTAGTTTTAAGTACTTTGCTGGTCTCTCATTAGGTGCATATACATTTATTATTGTAAGTTCTTCCTGTTGTACAGATCCTTTGATCAATAAGAAATGGCCTTCACTGTCTCTTATGACCTTCTTCACTCTGAAATCGATGTGGTCTGATATTAGGATGGCTACCCCAGCTTTTTTATGGGATCTGTTTGCCTGTAGGATTGTTTTCCGGCCTTTGACTCTGAGTCTGTGTTTGCTTTGACTATTGAGATGTGTTTCTTGCAGGCAGCAGAATGTTGGGTTCAATTTTCTAATCCATTCTGCCACTCTATGTCTTTTAATTGGTGCGTTTAGCCCATTGACATTGAGAGAGATTATTGTTATAGGATTTTGTCCCATTGTTCTGTTGAAATCTGGTGTATTTGAGGGGCCTTTCTTGCCTTAAAGTAGCCCATTTAGTTGTTCTTGTAACCATGGTTTTGAGTCTATGAAGTTCCTGAGCTGTTGTTTGTCTGTGAAACTGTGTGTTGTTCCTTCTATTATGAATGAGAGTCTCGCTGGGTAAAGTATTTTTGGTGAGGCATTTATTTCATTGAGTTTTTTCACTATGTCCCACCACTGTTTTCGGGCCATGAGGGTTTCATCAGAAAAATCAGCTGTGAATTTTAAGGATGCTCCTTTGTAAGAGATTTCTTTCTTCGATCTTGCTGCTTTCAGAATTTTGTCTCTGTCTAAGGTTTTGGTCATTTTGATCAGAATGTGTCTTGGGGTATTTTTATTCGGATTTCTTCTAGCTGGTACCCTTCGGGCCTCCTGAATGTGGTCACAAGTTTTCTTCAGCTCTGGAAACGTTGTAGCAATGATGTCTTTGACAGTTTCTTCTTCATCAAGGTTTTCTTCCTGTACCTCTGGGACTCCAATAATTCTTATGTTACCCCTCTTGGCTTCATCACGATCTTCTCTTGCCATCTGTTCCTGAATTGTGAGTCTCTTTTCCATTTTCTGCTCTTTTCTGGAGAGTCTCTGAACTTCATCTTCGAGCTCACTGATTCTATTCTCAGCAGCTCTTACTTTGCTGCTGAGGCCTTCCACTGAGTTTTTCAATTCGCCTACGAGATTTTTCAGGTCTGACATTTCCGATTGCATTTTCCTCATTTCTGCCTTCAAATCCTCTTGTCTCCTATTGGCATTGCTTTCCATTGTTTCTTTTAGTTCCCTAAGCATCCTAAGTAGCTCCCTTCTGAATTCCTTGTCAGAGAGGTTGTCTAACACTACAGTACTGTTGGTGTCATCTGGGCTAGACTCTTCAATAAGAAAGTTTGGTGGGCTTTTGCGTTGCTTTACCATTGTGACAAGTGTGGTTTAGTCCTTCACGTTCACTGTTACTATTCTGCTTGATATGCAGTGTGAGTTAAGATAGGCTTATGAGTTATTGGCTACTGTGTTTCTAGTGGCTAAGCTAAACTAGAGAAGTTTCCATCTAAGAAGGTAGCTTATGGTTCCTACGGCATATGTAGTGGGAAAATATTTTGCAGCTGCATTAGCGGCCGCAGCTCCGGAAAGAGTCCCTGGCACTGGGCGAGGAGTTGGGAACGTCTCCTGGTTGGAATGAGGAACCGTTCAGCTTTGTTACCCAGAGCTGGGCCTCCGTGCCCGCACAGAACAGGGGAGAAAACCGGCTTTCTAGGAGATGGATCTAGCTGCGCATGCCCAGAGAGGGTCCCAGGCCCTTGGGGGCGGGCTGTACCTGGTTGGAATTGGAGCCGTTCAGCTTTGTTGCCCAGAGCTGGGCCTCCGTGCCCGTCCCGCCGAAATCATTCTTAATGATGCAAATGGTGGATTTCTTCAAATCTAATCCTTTATCATGGATTATAGTGATGTGAATGAACACACCCAGGAAATAGCTGCATGATGTAAATGAACACACACAGAAAGTATGCAACAAGGATTCTGTATGTTACATATGTTATACCTTATAAAAGGTGAGAAACTTAATTCACGAATCATAGAACCAGCCATTGTAAAAGCTGGAAAATATTAAACATAGTTGAATGCCACAAAAACTTTTCCACATGATGTGAAAAATGTGCATATGACACGACACACCTGCACTGTGTGTGATCGGCGATGACTCACCTCTGCACAGCACCTCAGGAACTCTGGAGCCGGAAGCTGACAGTGTTGTGACAGGAGCAGAAGCAGTCACGTGGGTCTCTGGTGGAACACGTTGAGCACCAATTCATGATTGCACTCTGAGGTTATGGAGGCTGACAGTAAAACCTAGAAAACAGGTATGTATTGGTAGCTGAAAACCCATGGATATGCTCAGAGACACAATATGAGTGTAAGGGCTAGAGTGATATATGTAAGTGGTAACTGGCATGATGCCCACCTCACTCCATTTCTATGGATTTCTTTAGACCTTTATGGAGGTGATGGTCACCCAGTGCTCTCAGATCTGTATGCTGCTATGACTAAGTCAGTCACTGGGCAGAAGCAGAGCGGTGTGTGAGGACATGCAACCCTCCATGAGCACTAGTCATGGTCTCAGACAAGGGGAAGCTAACCTGTTAAACAACAATCCCTAGTCCATCATACATGCTAAGCTTGTTGCCTTCCCAGCGATCCTCATTGTAATGCCTTCTATTTATGTAATGCCCCTGTGAATTCTTAGCTCATTCACTCTCAAAATGAATGCCATCTTAGAAGTAGTGCGCCCTTCAAACACTCCATTATCTTTCAGAACTACTTCCTTGAGACACCTATGCCAAGAAAGGTCAGTAATGATCTTCTTATAGTAACGTTGGTTACTACACTAAAGGGGAGTAATAGGCAAGCACGAGTCCTACCTCTAAAGCTCAGGCGCTCTGACCTCATCTTCTGGTGCCCATTCACAGCTTCCAATAGAACCTAGTGACAGAAAGAACACAAAGAGAGTCAGGTAAGGCACATTTCTGGTGCACATAGGGGTTACCTGGCACTGGGGAGGGAAACTGGGAACACTGGTGGTGAGAAGCATACACTGGTGAAGAGATGGGTATTGGAATGTTAGGATTTCATGACTGAAATCCAACCATTAACAACTCTTAATGTGTATCCCACTGTGATTTAATTTACAAAATAAATTAAAATTCTAAAAATAAAAATAAAACTTTTCTTTAAAAAAAATTAAAAGGTTTGGCGACAGTTCCCAGCAACTGTGAACACGGCTCGGTATCACTGGCCAATACTGAAATGGGAATAGATGTTTGACACAGAGAAACAGGTATCCAATCCCTGAAGTTCAGTGCCCTACCCAGCAGTCAAACGTGATCAATCCCACTCTCCAAGTATCATGGGGACCTGAGTAGCATCAGACTGCCATCCCAACCAAGCACCACACCTTCCATCCAGGCAGACAAACATGATATGCAGCGACCTTTGTGCCCCAAAGATCACTCAGAACACAGTCAACCAAATACCTAAAAGCTCGGACACCAACTTGTTGGAAAATAGCTCCAAATATTTTAGGCCTAACAACTGATTCATCCTTTCTCCCTTGCCACAAGGAGCTTAGGTTCATTGAGTCACAACCCATCACAGTGCTCCCGAGTCACTCCCATTACTTTGTCTATCTGTAACCACTGCTTTGGGCTCTCTTCCCCAACCAGTTAATCAGCTTTTCTTCTAGTCAGAATCTATTACTTTGTAAGGTCAGATTTTTCTAGGACACTGAACTTGTATTGTAAGTTAATATTGCCTTTCTCCTCTCCTTCGGTCTTTTGAATAGTTTACTTTAATGCAATGTCCTTTTTGTATAGATATAGGAAGACAGTTACTATTATGTTTTGTAATTTAGAATTTAATTGGCTTTGAATATTATTCACTCCTGGTCATCTGCTTTCTCAACTTAAACCTCAGTTGCCCTCACTTCCTAGCACCCCCAAAAGCAGGGTCCCAACGAGGGACCAGGGCAAGCGGTATGAGATGGGGCAGGCCAAAGTGCCACAATTCTTAACTATAAGGTAGGAATTTGATCATAGACAAATGATGTCATGGTCCAAAAGTAACGACAAGACTAAGACCCTGCTAGGGATAGGAAAGACTATCTGGCCTGAGCACTGTAGTCTGAGATCAAGATGGCCCTCGGGGAGCAATTCTATAAGCTTAAAGTATTTCTTACTGTGTCCATACAAAATGATTTATATTATGTATGCTTATATGTTTGTTGGACAAGGAGAGGAGAAACACACCCAGGGGATTTCGTTCTAGGGTGGGTCGATCTGCTATATGAGAATCTGTCCTAGAAGCGGCTTTCCCCCCGAGAGAAAGAATTCTACCCCTATTGACTGTGACCACACCTATGTATAATTGTTACCCCAACCTGTTGGGGCTGGACTGAACTGTCAGGGTGAGCCTATGTAGACTGCACCGCAAAACGGGCAGGAACATAGGGACCCATGGAAATGGGCGTGTCCTGACTAATTTGGATGAGGCTGAACATTTTTCCCCTTCAAACTGCCTTCAATAAATAATTTCAGTATATAGTAAGAGGCAGTTTTCCTTTTCTCACAGAAACCTGGCTGGTCTTAGACATGCAGATCTCAGGCACTAGCCAGGCCTGATCTTTGGGATGTAGATTCCAGGCTCTAGCCAGACTAGTCTTTGGGATGCAAAGCTCAGATACTTGTCTTTGGGACGTAGATTCCAAGCTCTAGCAGACTAGTCTCTGGGATGCAAAACCAAGTGCTTGTAGCCCAAGAAAGGTTTTAGTTTTGGTTTTCTATCTTCTTTCCTGAGGCCAAAATTACTGGCCTACAGATGTAAAGAAACAATGTATGTTTTGCTGCCTCAATGTTCTTTCTATAACTTTTTGATGACATCACTGCACTGTGCCCTTTAGAGGTACCATGATCAATAAAAGGAGATTTCGGGGCACTCTGGTGGGGACACAGGCCTGAGAGAACCTAGGGAACACAAGCTGAGAGAATCTGGGGGTGACAGGTATGGGCCCTCCATGTCATAACTTTCTGGGATATAATGAGACTATAAGAGGGAGCTGAGGGAGGCAGAGGAGAGACGGGAGTGAATGGAAAAAGGATTGGAATAAACTGCAACTAAGACCAACCAGTCTGGCCCTCCCTCGTTTCCTTCCTCCACTTGCCCATCGCCATCAACCTCCCTGGGGTGGGGGAACCGGCCTGAGACGTCAGACAAACACAATCTCCACAAACACAAATTTATCCAAATAGGATTGCAACCACATCCATCAGTGGTAGGAGCCTTCCCAGAGGTGCCACATAGCCACATTGTGTCAAAGCTAGAACCACAGCCTCCACAGGGCAAATATGCAGATATGCAGGCTGCTTGCAGAGCACGGCTCTCTCTCTACTGAGCACCAACTCCTGCCCCTCTGTCTCCCTCCCTCCACATTCACATCTCTCTAAATCTTTCTCAGAAAATACTATAGGACTTCAGTGAGGAAAATTTGCTTTGCCTTGGTGAGGAAAACTTGCTTTGCCTCCATGAGGAAAATCTGCTTTGCCTCGGTGAAGAAAACTTACTTTGCCTCGGCGAGGAAAATCTGCTTTGCCTCGGTGAGGAAATTAGCTTTGCCTCAGTGAAGAAGACTTGCTTTGTCTAGGTGAGGAAAATTTGCTTTGCCTCGGTGGGGAAAATTTGCAAAAAAAGAAAAAAAGGCTCGCCTGACTCTAGCCAAAGAAGCTCTGGGCCCTGGCTGGAACGTGAGGGAAAAGCCAAACACCCTCACGTTGCTTCAATGGGCGGAAAAGGGTCCGGTGAGGTAAGACGCGGAGAAAAGCCCCGCTTAGCGGAAGCTCAACCTGAGGGGACACCCGGCCTGGGCCGGTCCGAGTCTGCAACCCCCCAGAGAAACAGCCGGAACCAAACACACAGACAGACCCTCACAGCAGTCACAGCGCGCTCCATCCCAACCCTCCAGCCACGCACGGCAGGAACGAGGTCCCTCCCCTGAAACAGCGCAGAGCAGCCCAGAAGCGAGAGCAGGAAAAAGGCCCCTCAGCTGTGAGGTAGAGGCTGGGATGGTCGAAGCCGGAAATAGGGAAGCGAGGCCACACCCCCATGTGGTGCAAGGAAGGCCCGGCCTCTCCAGCTCACAGGCGAGGCCATGCCCCTAGGCCCCCAGGTGGAGGCAAGGAGGTACACTAGAGACTCGACCGCTCAAGCACAGGCAAGTGAGATCCCACAAAGGCAGCATGCACGTAGAAAAGCAAAGCAAATCAGCTTCTCCATAGAAACTGTTTGGAAAGGGTCGGGGGAAGAGATTACAGAGGGCAGGGTGTTTATCTTTCCTAACCCTAGCAGGGTCCTAATCCAGTTTTTATTTTTTGGATCATGACAGAATTTGTTCATGACCGTGCTCTTAACTTATAGTAAAGTATTATGGTGCTTTGGCATGGCCCATTTCGGTGCCAGGGTAGCTCACAGCTTGCCCTGGGTCCATCCAGTCCCTCCTTGGGACCCTCTTTTTGGGGTGCTAGGAAGCAAGGGCAACTGAGGCTTAAGTCAAGAGAACAGATGCCCCGAAGTGAATATCATTTGGAGTCAATTAACTCCCAAGTTACAGAAGTATAGCATTAACTGTCTTTCTGTGTCTACACAAAAAGGACATTGCTCTGAATTAACTACGCAAAGGACTGAAGGAGAAGAGAAAAGCAGTATTTACAAGCTAACATAGTCTGATTAGGATATAAAGGTGATTGACCAGTTGGAGCAGAGCACAAAGAAAGAGGTTACAAGCAAACACAGAGGAATGGGAGCACTGTGATGGGAGTAACCCAATAAACCCTTCCCTGTGGCAAGGCAGAAAGGACAAACCTATGTTATCCTACAACATACAATGAAATACTGCACCTCACAAGTAAATTCCAAATATGCCATGAAATAATAGAGTTCTGATTGTCAGTGCAACACACACTTAAGACACACATGACTGTTTTGGCCTTAGAACTGTGGATAGAACCTAGAGCTTCACACAGGAGAAGCATAGACTGAACCACAGACCCACATGGATCATACCACATCTCCCACCCACCACTGCACACTATGGAAGGACAGGAATACATTGTTTTCTCTAGACTTTTACCAGTATCTCAAAGGTCATCAGTTCACCAAACCAGCAGGAACAGCAAGAACCTCTTAAGTTCCTGAGCTGTCCAATTTCTCATGCTGGCTATCCATTCCTTCATAACCCAAGTAAGGAGAAAGAAAGAGAGCAGATCATCAGGTAAGACACATTTCTGGCATGCATGTGGCAAGCAAGCACCTCCCAGCCCAGCGCTGGCACTGCACTCAACCATAAACACTGCTGGGGTTCACAGCCCAGTCCAGAACCAAGAAGAGATGAGCAGTGCTAACTTAAAATCAATGCCACATATCAAGTGGCAATATCTTCATGACAAAACCAATCAAGTCTGTTGCTTCACAGCAACTGTAGATACAAATGTTCAGCAGGGCCTCGTGACAGTGCTTCAGAGAGTGTGATTCTCTGTCAAAGATGATTAAAAGAGCAACTCAGGCACTTCTAGTGTCCTGATGGCACACATATCATCCCATGATGTTCACAGCCTTTCACATGTGAAGACCTGGTATTTGAAGAATGAAAGGTCTGAACACAGGAGAAAACGTGAGCTGAATGCAGACAAATGACCTGGAATTTGTCCCCGTCAGAAATCACCACTGCAAGGTATCTACTTCAGGCACCCCATGGCACCCCATGGAGCAATAAAAAAGGGGCATCTTTCCAGCATCACTGGGAAAACTCAGCAGACACCCAGTCAAGAAAAAAGGGGAGAAAAAGATAAATCTTCATACACACAAATTCGTCCAGATAGGGTCCTACCCACCTCCACGCATGGGGGGCCAGGGTGCTCCAACAGAACTGTGTGGTGCCAAGGGTAAGTCCGAGGCTTCTAGCGTTTTCCAAGTCCAAGCTCTGTCCTGAAGCTCCAAGTCCGGGCTCTTTCCTCAGCCATGTGTACTCTCTCTCTCTCTCTCCGTCTCTCCCTCTCTCTCTCCATTTGTCTCTGTCTGTCTGTTTCTGTCTCTTTCTCCTGTCTCTCTCTCCCCATATTTCTCTGCATCTTTCTCAGAAAAAAAATACTACTTTGCCTCAGTGTGTGTATGGGGGGGGGGGGGGGGGGGAATGACGACAAAAACACCAGCTTTCTGTCCCAAAGAAGCTCCACTCTGGCCTCTGGCTAGAAGAATTTGAGAGTAAATGTATTCACCTGCTTTACCTCAGGGAAAATTCCAATGGGTTCATGTGCTTTACTTCAGGAAAAAGTCAACACAGATCAAGGCCAGAGGGAGGAAAGGCCTGGAGGCTCCAGTGTCCACTCAAGAGGCCAGTCAGCAGGGACCCCCAAGAGAGAGAGGCCAGCAGGACCCCAGGGAGGGAGAGAGAAGCCAGCGGGACCCGCAGCCTGAGGGGAGTACCTCACTCTGACTGATCTAGAGGCCCCGCACAGCTGCCCCTCACAGGCTTTAGTCAGTAACTGTCGGGTGTACCAGATAATACCTATTTATGGGAATCAGCCAAAAAGGCAGAACTTCCCCCAATCTATTTATGGGGATCAGCTGAAAAAGCAGAATTACCCCTACATGAAGTCAATGGAGATAACCACTGAACCAATCAAGGAAAAGGTCACCAGAAAGCGGCACAAGATGGTTAGGAAAGATCGCTGCAAATATTTTTGGAGTATAAAAGGATGCTGGAAACAAGAGAAGGAGTCACTCTCCAACTAGAGGTTATTTACTTTTATTTTTCTTAATCCCCTATTTTCAATGGAAACTGCAAAGAAGACAGACTCCCAAGTTGCTAGTATTTAAACGTGCTCCCCTTCTGGTCCCCTTCAGGACCAGATTCAGTCACAAAAAAACTAAAGCCCTTCAGGAAAGAGATTGGCTTTCTTCTTTAAACTCTCACCAAGATGGTGGGTGGTTACAGTTTATCTAGGTAGAACTTAATTTAGGAAACCTGGAATCATTTAAAACGTCTCCTCTTTAGGTTTAAAAAAAAAATTCTAGGGGCCAGAGAGGGTAAGGCATTTGCCTTGCAGATGGCCCACCTGGATTTGATCCCCAGCACCCAGATGGACCCTGAGTACAGAGCACTGAGCTCAATCAGGTGCGGCCCCAAAATAAACTGAAACAATTTCTACTCCAATAGTTGGCTAATCACTTCCCATTGAAATACAAAATGAAATCCCACAGACTCTTTCAGAACAGGCAACGAGTGGTACCAAAGTGTGAGTTCACAAAATTTCACAAAGTAAAACACGGCATGCTGTTGCTGCTGCTGCTACTGCTATTTGAACATGTGTTCGGTAGCCCAGAGCCACCTCCCTGCCTCCCCACCTCCCCAGGCCTCCCCAACAGGGGAGGGGAGGACATACAGACACCACAGCCTGAGGATGAAAACTGCCCATTTAATGTAGAGCTGGTAGCATACTTATAGAACATCTAAAGGGAGGTTGAGGTAAGGACATAGGTGTGATTAATCATTTACACAGAAACAGTTGGTGGATGAAATTCTCTTGGGGAGATTTACTCAAGGAGACACTGTCTCCCAGGGACATCTACATTGCTTTTCTCTTTCCCTCTAGTTGTATAAGTTATCAATACGTGCAGTTGTTCGGATAAACACAGTAAGAGGCAACGATCTCAACACTTAGTTCTCGGGGCTGAGAGGAAGCAAGGCTTTGAACACTTAATTCTCTGGGCTCTGAGAGAAAGGCTTTTACTGAAAATCCCAGACTGAGTCTTCAGGCCAGTTCAGCTTGTCCTTCCCCATGGGGGGTTCTGTCTCTTAAATCTTAACAGCTTGCATCAAGATCTATTATTTATGCTTTTTAGAATGTCCCCTTTCAATGCCGGGGTAGCTTTGCCACTTACCCCAGGTCCATCCCAGTCCCACAACGGGACCTCCCTTTTGGGGTGTCAGGAACTACAGCAACTGAAGCCTGAGTCAAGTAATTATGACCAAGTAATTATGCCCAGGAGTAGATATATTACAGAGTCAATCAATTCCCAAATATTAGGAGCATAGCAGTAATGGTTCTTCTGTGTTTAACCAAAGAACATTGCTCTATTGTAAAATATAAAAAGGCTATAAGGGAAATAGAAAAGCAGGTACAAATATACAGCACTTCAAATACGAAGCAGTACAAAGTTCAGAATTACCAGCAAGTTTTGACTTGTAAGTAATCAAGACTGACTTAGGGAACTGTGACAAAGAGAGGTAAAATACAAAGGAAAGGTTAGTCTAGCTTCTCTGGGAGGAAGAAAGGTGGCAATTCACTGATGAAGCCTAAACCACTCAGGGTTAATATCGAACACAAAGGAAAGGTTGAAGATAGGCTTTAACCAAATTTGGGATGTTAGCAAGGGCATGGTAAGCTTCTCTGGGAGGAGGAAAGGGGCAATTCACTGGTAAAGCCTAAAACACTTAGGGCTGATATCCAACACCAAAGGACCCAGGTTTGAGTCTACATTTTATCAGTCCTGCACATCCGTGAAGTTCTATCGTCACTCTCGTGCATCAATAATGGCCTCACAGAAAAAGGACCCCCTCTGATCTCACTAGAGTCTCCCTCACTCTTCTGAAAGTACAACCTAGCTCCTGGTGCCCCTTTGAAGGCCAGAATGTGGGGGCATTTCTTACCCACATTCGGCTGTCTTGATTTCCAATATCTGGCCCAGGTTTCCTAACATATTGATAAACCTTGTCCCTGGTATCCAAAACTCCTTTATGAGACGTGGTGCTACAACCCAAAATAGTCATTTACACACAGCCTCAACAGAGGGAGGGCCCTCTAAAAACCCCTTTTGGGAGAAGACTCCACCTCGAATTCATGTCTGACCTCCCTGAGAGGGAAATACACAGATAACTTCATCACCCATGATTTCCTGAGTGGTCTGACATCCCTGCTACGGAGGGTGGAGGGTAGGAAAGAAAAACTGTAACTACATAGAGACGGGGGAAAATCATGGTGCTAATAGAAAGAATAACCACAAATAAAAATTCCTGAAGAATAGGCCTAGGATTTGCACCCAGGATAAAGGATAGGTTAGCCTCGAAAACATCCCACCCTGTCTGAAAGCCCAGCTCCCTACCCACACCTGACCTCTTCTGGCCCAGCCTCAGGACTAATCTTGGAGAGATGCCAGTGTGGCCACATTTCCAAACTTCACAGTACTGACAGCCCAGTTAGGAGCACAGCAAATGAGATGACAAGTTATGCAGAAGCCCACTAACTCAATGAGCGAAAAATGTAACACAGAAGGCTCAGCTAGCCCCTAACAGCTCAGGAACATCAAGTAAATTATTTTGTGCCTGCTAAGGGGGCAGACTTGGGGTGGAGGTGGGGGAAACTAGAGACATTGGTGCAGGGAAGGTCCACTGGTGGTGGGAGTGATGTTAAAACACTGAATACATGAAAACACTGTATTAGGAACACTTTGTAAATCATGATGTTTAGTTTCAAACGTTCTAAAAAAAAACACTACCTCTGACAGCCTCCATCTTCTTGCATGTCTCCCCTTTTTTATTCCCTCTAGAGAAATATCCATGACCCCTAACTCACATGCACCCCCACCCCTCACCCTCAGGCACGCACACCCTCACCTCAGGAACCCCCTTACCTCAAACACCCCCACCCTTACCCTCAAGCATACGCACACCCTCCCTGACCCTAGGTACCCGCACCCCCTCACCTTAAGCACCCGCAACCCCTCATCTCAGGCATCTGCACCCTCTCATCTCACGAACCCCCACCCCTCACCTCAGGCCCCTCACCCTGTCACCTCACTCACCCTGTCACCTCAGGCAGCGGCACCCCTCACCTCAGGCACCCGCATCCCTCACCTCAGGCCCCTCACCCTGTCACCTCAAGCCCCTCACCCCATCAACTCAGACCCCTCACCCCGTCACCCCAGGCACCCGCACTCCTCACCCCAGGCCCCTCACCCGGTCCTCTCAGGTACCCGCACTCCTCACCCCAGGCCCCTCACCCGGTCCTCTCAGGTACCCGCACCCCTCACCTCAGGCACCCGCATCCCTCACCTCAGGCCCCTCACCCCGTCACCCCCGACACCCGCACCCCTCACCCCAGGCCCCTCACCCGGTCACTTCAGGCACCCGCATCCCTCACCTCAGGCACCCGCATCCCTCACCTCAGGCCCCTCACCCCGTCACCCCCGACACCCGCACCCCTCACCCCAGGCCCCTCACCCGGTCACTTCAGGCACCTGCATCCCTCACCTCAGGCACCCGCATCCCTCACCTCAGGCCCCTCACCCCGTCACCCCCGACACCCGCACCCCTCACCCCAGGCCCCTCACCCGGTCACTTCAGGCACCCGCATCCCTCACCTCAGGCACCCGCATCCCTCACCTCAGGCCCCTCACCCCGTCACCCCCGACACCCGCACCCCTCACCCCAGGCCCCTCACCCGGTCACTTCAGGCACCCGCACCCCTCACCTCAGTCCCCTCACCCTGTCACCTCAGGCACCCGCGCCCCCCCACACACACCCAGACCGAAGGGACCGCTCCCGGAGGAAATGGCCGCGCCTCGACGAGCCCCGCCCCGGCCGCTCCGCTCGGGTCCTTCGGGCGCTCGGCGGGCAGCCCCGCGGGGTCCTGGGGCGTTGCGTAGCAGCCGGGGACGCGGGCGGAGCCGGAAGCGGCGTCGGGCCGCGGTGAGCGGGCGCGGGGGTCGCCGGGCGGGGCGGCTCGGCCGGACGGGGGCGGGCGCGGGCCCCGCGACCTCCGTCCCAGCGCGTGACGCGGCGTGTCTGCGTCCGGGCGTCGCTTTTTGTTGCCCCCTCCGGCGCGGGCTCAGCGTGGGCGGGCAGGGGCGGTCCCTCTCGGGGGGCGAGGGGCGCAGCGTGGGGCTCCGGAGGGCCCCCGGCGGCCGTGGGCTGGGACGGACGGAGCGGCCCGCTTCCCGCAGGGCCGTGGACGCTTCCTGCCCAACAGCCTCGTGCCCTCCCGGACAGCGACCGGACGAGCCTCGAGCCCATGGCCGTGGACAAAGCCAAGCCGTGTGAAATAGACCAGGAGAAATACGATGCAGAGGACAACGTGAAGATCATCTGCCTGGGCGACAGCGCTGTGGGCAAGTCCAAGTACGAGGGGAACGTCGTCCGGACTGTGCCTGGGTTGCTAGGCAAAGACCCCCGAGGCAGGGAGGGGTGGTGTGCAGGTGGGGTGGGCGCACGAAGCCAAGGGCAGCGCGATGGGGCCTTTCGTCCTGAGCGGGGGCAGGTGGTGCCCACCACGGAGAAGGAGGTGGATGGACTTAGCAGTTAGAGGGGGATGGAGACTGGGCAGGACTGCGGCCAGTTAGTGAAGACAGGGAGCGTGCTTTCCCAGGAAGCTCACGGAGCTGGCCAGGAGCGGACGGAAAAGCAGCTGGCCCCAGTGAAGATGAGCTTGTTCCTTGTGACGATCGACCTCATGCCTGTGCACACAGGTGTCCCCCTCCCCAGCAGGGCTGACTGCTTGTCCCCTTGGTCCCACATGCTTTGTCTCACTTCTTTGGGGCAGTGAGGGCTCTGTTCATTTCTGCCTCTGGGGGCAAGGGTAGACCAGATGTCCCCTGTGGTCATATTTCCCAAGTCCTCCTGATCTACCTTGTTTTTCATCTTTGCTTTTTATTAACAATCCCTGGGACTCAGGCTTTTGTGAATAACGTTTGAGGAGGGTTGCAGGTTTGGAGACCATACCCTGTGTTGCTTAGGAACTGCTCCTGGCACATTGCTCAGGGTTATTCCAAGCAGTGCTTTGAAGGGCATGCAGAGCAAGGGATCAAAGGGACTCCTGTTTACAAAGCCTGTGCTTGTCTTTAGTTTTGCTTGTTTCTGGAATTGCCTTGACCTGCCTCTGCATTAGAAGTGAGGGTGCCTTAGTTTGGGTTGATTGCAGAGAAAAATTACAGCTCCTTTCTCTGACCCAAGTTTAGATCCAGTACATAAGAGCACAGGAATTGTGGACAGTGGGAGAATGAAGTATCTACTTAGTAACTGAACGAGATACACAGAGGAGGGAAGGTGAAGCTTTCTTGAGGGGGGACCTTTGCCTGGGAGAGCCTCAGTGGGCAGTTATCTGCTAACTCAGTGCCACCCAACCTTCAGGTCCAACTCTAGTATCTTGTAAGCAACACTTGAAAAAAAAAATTAAGAACTAACAGCACATCAAGAATGGTCTCAGCATTGACCTCTGTGGCCATACATCTGGAAAACAAGTCAGTGCCAACACCTCACACTACCCCAGGTGGAAGACTAAGATGAAAACATAGAAGCTGAAGGAAGATGTCTTGGTTGGGCTTTGCAAGACTGGAGAATCCTCTGCCAGGCTGGAGTGCTAGTAGAGTGGTGAGGGCACTTGACTTGCACTCTGTATGCTGGTGCAGTCCCCGGCATCCCATATTGTCCCCTGATGCATACCAGGAATGATCCCTGAGTACAGAGCCAGGAGTGAGCCTGGAGTACCATTGGTTATACCCCTCCCCCCAAAAAAAAAAGCTCTGCCAGATTTTAGTATCTCCATTCTCTGGCTCTGTACACATATGGGAGAAAACTCCGACTGAGATACTCCTGTCCGTCTGCTCAATCTCACCTCTGGGCAGTTTAGAGATGTAGGAGGTGGTAGTGCAACTGCTGAGACCACATGAGGGGCCTCCTCTCTCCTGCACCATAGCTGCCTTGTTGGACTCCATGTTTTCATGTGTTTCTGACTCCACACTCCACATCTCAGTGGCTTGTGAGCTGTTGCCTTCAATCCTAAGCATTGTCTCAAGAAGGCTTCACCTTCCCTCTACTATGCAGTAAGGAAATGGTCTCTCCAGCACATGTCTGGTGGGTTCTGTGTAAGGAGATGATCTCCCTAGCACGTGTCTGGTGAGTTCTGTGTAAGAGGATGGTCTCTCTAGCACATGTCTGGTGGGTTCTGTGTAAGGGGATGGTTTCCCTTGCACTTGTCCGGTGGATTCTGTAAAGGGGGTGAACTCCCCCAACATTTTGACTCCATCAGCCTGGGTTCCCAGGGTCTCGCCTGGATGGTACGTCAAGGACAGTGACATGGCCATGGTGGATCCTTGTCCTGTCCTGTGCTCATGCCACCTCAAGACACTCAAGACAACACGTGTTTTATTTTTTAATGTAGTTATTTTATTTTTAAATGTATTGTGGAGACTGCAGAGATAGTACAGGAGGTAAGGCCCTTGCGTTGCATGCAGCCAACCCTGGTTAGATCCCTGGCATCACATATGATCTCCTGAGCACTGCCTGGAGTTGTCCTTTAGCACAGAACCAAGAATAAATCCTGAGCACCTATGACCCAGAAATCAAATAAGATTAAAAATGATAATAGATACATGTGTTATGGTGCTTTCAGTGTTAGCAGCTAAAATCTAAGAAGATTTGTTTTTCTTTTTTTCTATGTCTGTGGTACTGGAATATTTTTTTTTATTTTAAAAAATTTTTATTAGTGAAACACCATGAGGTACAGTTGTAGACTTACAAATTTTTGTGCTTGGGTTTCAGTTATGCAATGATCGAGTACCCATCCCTCCACCAGTGACCATTCTCCACCACCAATGATCCCGTATCCCTCCCACCCCCCACCCCTTCCATCCCACCCTGTCTCTGTGGCAGGGCATTCCCTTTTGTTCTCTCTCTCCTTTTGGGTGCTGTGGTTTGCGTTGAGTGGGAATCATGTCCGGTCTAGGGTCTACTTTCAGCATGCATCTCCAATCCTGGGAGGATCCTCCCAACACCCTTTATTTGGTGCTCCCTTCTCTATCTGAGCTGCCTTTTCCCCTAGAACGTGCAGCTGGCCTCCAAGCCATGGAATGAACCTCCTGGTACTTATCTCAGTTATTTTTGGGTGTTAGTCTCCTATTTTTTTACTTTATGTTCCCCCCCAGATGAATGCAGTCTTTCTATGTATGTCCCTCTCTTTCTAACTCATTTCGCTTAGCATGATACTTTCCATGTGGTACTGGAATATTTTTAAGGTACTGTACCAGGTCCTTATACAAACAAGTAGAGTTCTCTCTACTACTTCTCTGCATTCCCAGCTCTAAACAGTGTTTCATGACTCTATAGCATTTTATATTTGGTGCACTGACTTTGATGAATTCTATGTTCATTGTTGGAGAACTGAGTATTTTCATTTTTCACCATTGTAAACACTGCTTCAATAATCAACCATGTGGCCAGAGCAATAGTACAGTGTGTGAGATGCTTCCCTTGCACACAGCTGACCTGGATTCAACCCTGGCACCTCATGCGGTCCCCAGAACCCCTTCAGGAGTGATCCCTGAGCACAGAACCAGGAATCAGCCCTGACTACCACCCAGTGTGGCCCAGAAAATGTGTTCCTTCATTTCTGTACATTGGTGTCACCTGCTCACTTTAGTCACCCACCATCCCCCACTCTTACCATGGCCTCTGACGGCACCTCAGGAGGCAGCCGTCCTCTGTCATCACCTAAGCATTCCCTTTCCCTTACACATTCTTTGTCTCCCAGATGTTGTTTCTGCTTGATGAAAAGACATGGCCTTTTCCGATTCCCAATTTAACAATAACTGCGGTGGCTGAGGAGATAGCACAGCACAGCAAGGCAGGCACTTAACTTGCATGTGATAAACCCAGGTCCTGTCCGCAGCCTGTCATATGATTCTCTGAGCCCCTCCAGGAGAGAACCCTGAGCATAGACCCAGGAGTAAGTCCTCAACCGGGTGTGCCTCTCCCCTCGACCTCCCCTACCCCCATCCCCCAACACACACATACACGCAAACTATGTCCAGGTGCAGCTTTTTAATTTTTTTTAAACTATGTGAATTGGCCTTTAGGTGTCATTTTCCCTTTTATAACTCTCCATCGCTTACAAAAAGGGAAGAGATGCTTTTCCTCTTTAGTTGTCAATCAGATCTACCACCCATGGGAGCCACAGCAGCAGTTGGACAGGTAACAAGGAACTCTTAGCCAGGGAAAAGTGTGATTCAGCCTCAGGTGGAATTTTGGGGCAGAGTCTGGTGAGGCCAGGCCCAGGGGAGCCACTGGAACTTCCCAGCAGAGTGGCCTTGTGTAGTTTTTTTTACGGTTGGTTGCTGTGGTGGTCACAAAGCCAGGATGTACACGTTGGCTCTGGGGCTTGGACATTTAGTTGTAGCTTCCCTCTGTAGCTCATATACTCAACTATGGTGCTTGTCCCGGATCCACAGTTGTGATTCTTTGCACACTTGCTTTGGGGTTTATACTCCTCTCCTTGTGCTCAACACAGCCTGGCTGTGGTGTAAGCCAAAGGACACTGTGGCACTCACACACTTGTACACACACACACACGTGCATGAATGCACACATGTTCACAGACTTGAACAGGGATATGTATGCGCGCACGCACAAGTGTACGTACATGCTCACACAGGCATGTGTGCCCACACGTGCTCATCAGGGCCACACTGCCAGTCACAGTGTGTACATCCTGGGAGCTGTGCTCCTGGGGGCCCGCATGCTTCTGTCGTGCTCACACAGACCAGCCTGTGTGTCCGAGACATACACACATGGAGTCCATGCTCAGCACTCAGGGACAACCCCAGGGGTCAAGCCCAGGGTCTCACGTCAGCCTTTAGCCACTGATCCACCCCCAGGGGCTGCTCACTAACTTTCCAACTGCATCACTGACCACATTCCAATAGGTATTCCTCATCGATCAGTTAGGCAACAGGTGAGGCGGGAAGAAAAAGCAGCAAGGTGACAGAACATTTGCACCACACAGCCATCAAGGTCAGTCACTCCAGTGTGGCTTGAGTGAGATTTTGTGAGTTTCTGCAGTGATTTTTTAGATCTGCCTTTGTTTGGGGGGGGGGGGGGGTGGCTACACCCAGCAGTACTCATGACTCACTCCTGGCTTTGCACTCATGGATCACTCTTGACGGTACTTGGGGACCCTATGGAATTCCGGGGATGGAACCTGGGTCAGCTGCATGTAAGGCAAGTGCCCTCCCTGCTGTTCTATTGGTCTGGCTACTCTACAGTGATCTTTAGTTCTGCATTTCACTGACTATCAGTATCACTGTATCACTGTCCTCCCGTTGTTCATCAATTTGCTCGAGTGGGCCCAGTAACGTCTCCATTGGAGACTTTGTTGTTACTGTGTTTGGCATATCGAATACATCACAGTTAGCTTGCCAGGCTCTGCCGTGCGGGCGAGATACTCTCAGTAGCTTGCCGGGCTCTCCGAGAGGGGCGGAGGAATCGAACTCGGGTCGGCCATGTTGGCTGCGTGCAAGGCAAACGCCCTACCACTGGGTATGTTGAATATCTTTTTCATATTTGGAGGTTCTCTTTGGTGGGATGCCTTTTTAAGCCAGTTCCCCATTTCAATCAGATTGTTTGACACCTTTATATGTTCTTCACTTCTTACAGCCTGTGGCTTATTACTTTATTATTAGTGTATTTTTATGAACAAGAAAATTTAGTGTTAACAAAATGACTCTTTTGAGTCCTTAAGTTTAAAAAATTTGGCTTTATTGAGATGTTATTCATAAGCTGTACACTGTGAATATTGCTTATATGTATATTGTTAATTCCAGCAATAACATTAGCATATTCTTGGCTTCTGCACAATTACCTTAGTTTGGGTCAGAGCAGTGCCCAGAGCACAGTAGAGCAGCATCAGCTCCAGTATAGGATTTGGGGACTCAAGCATGGCACATGGGACCCTCACTGAGCCTTTGCATATGGGGTTAACAGTCTCATTGTTCTGTACTGTGCAGACAGAGGGTCCTATCCTAGGCACTGGGAATGCAGCAATAAAGTGAAAATTCAGAAACTTTTACTGGCATTTCATTGCAGTAGGAGCAAACAGTAAAAATCCCCAGTCTGGCTGCTATCACCTGCAGGGCAGGCAGACCCAGCTGACCTGGAGCCTGCCTGAGTGAATCAGGGAGTTCCCTCAGCTTGGGTGATGTCTGAGCAAAGGGACCAGCCATGTGTTGGGGAAGTGTCTCAGCAGAGGCATGAGGAAGAACAGCAGAGTGCTGTGGGCAGGGTGTGAAGGTGTGTCCAGGTGAAAGGGCAGTGACCTTGGGTGGACTGGTGTGTGCTGCTGGTCATCAGAGCTAGCAGTATTGTTTCTCAGGTTCTGAGCTTGGAGAATGGGGAGGTAGCGCTGGCCAGAGAACTTGAGGCAGGCTCAGCAGCCTGACCAGGGAGTCTGAGTTTCGGGTCTCCAGTACCTTCGTTGCCCATACGTGGCTGGGCTCTGAGTTCCACTCTCTCTGGTCCTGGTGACAAGCTGCTGAGGGCCTCCCTGTCAGCAGCTGCAGGCTTTGGGCTAGCCACAGCAGGGTGGCAGACAGGTGAGGAGAGTTCTTAGGGGGCACTGGGTCCTAGAGGTTGGTGGAACTTTGGCCATGGGGGCTCAGAGGAGGGTTGACTCTTACCTGTTTCCCTTACAGACTGATGGAGCGATTTCTCCTGGACGGATTGTATCCTTCAAGGCTGAGATGCAGCTTGATCCCAGAGCCCACTGAGGGTCAGTGCTCCTGCATTTGCCCTGGCTGTAAGGGCAGAGAAGTGGGTGAGGGCACCTGTGGTTCTCTTTGCACCCCAGAGTTGGCATGCTGCTTCTGAGCCTCCTGGCCTGCTTGAGTTTGCATCCACAACTCACTCCAGGCCAGGTGCTTACCCACTCTGACCTCGGTGCTTTGGCTCTCTGACATTCACATACCCACCAGTGTGAAATGGGAGCACTGAGCCCCATTTTGCCCCTCAAGTTGTTGCCTTGTGCCCCTTGGGAATGAGACGTTCCGTCATGGCTTCCAGATGTGTCCAGTGAGGTGCCTGCTCTAGGTAGAACATGAAAGCCCCTGGCTCACCTGCGTTGTCAACCTTCACTGGTCAGACCTCTGTGCAAGCACGAGTCCCAGGTTTTCTCTGGGCTCCACACATAGGTTGTGACATGCAAGAACAGTCAATCAGCTTCCTCCAGCGTGGACCCTGTCCCTGGGACGGGCCCCGTCTGCCTGCATCTGGCCTCTCTCTGCTGGCAACAGCCTGTCGCCAGAGCCCCTAGGGCAGCCCTGGGTCCATTCTCCATATCTACTACTTCTCTGCTAACACTGTTTCGTGTGTCACAGTGGACCTGGGTGGCCAGTACACACTCCCAGGTACTCATGGTCCTGGCCCTGGAGTTAGTACCAGCAGTTTCTGCAGATCGGTGTGTTCTCTTACAGGAACTAGATCTGCAACAGCACAAAGGAAAAAGAGACAAAGATAGACACTGCATAATGACATGGGGCCCAGTCCATCAGAAGGCAAACACTTACTAAAGTCTGCATCAAAAAACAGGGCTGATAGCAGCAGGAAACACACAGCACCACAGAAGAGCACTAAGCCTGCCCTCTTGCTACAATGTTCATTCAGTTAGTAAACTGCATGTCAGCAAGACAAGGGGAGGGGCCATTCCATCAGACCAGCACCCCCCTCCCTGGTCTCCACCTTCACTCCCCTCTAATGCCTGTTGATTCCTTAACCTCAGTGCAGCCAGCCCCAGCAGCTGTCCACGTACGCCCTGACCTTGTACAAGCACACAGCTACAGTGGATGGCAAGACTGTCCTTGTTGGTGAGCAGCACAAGATGGACCGAATGGGGGCAGGGGACAGGTGCGGAGGAACAGAGACTCCAAGCATAGGGCGGAGTGTAGGGATGACACCAAGTGAGGCGGGAAGGTGGCTCCAGTCCTGCACACTGGACAGCTCTGCCCATTTGCCATCACAGCCTTTCTCTGGATCAGGCCACTCACCCTCACTGGAAAGTTGGCCCGTAGGGAACCACTGCAGAATGCAATCCCTAGTGGGGGAAGTAGGGGGGCACCTCTCTGCTTCTCTTGTGGCTTCCTACCTACCTTCTTCCTCCTGGGCCTGACCTGTGTCCCCCTCACCACCCCATGCATGCAGGCAGCACACCCTCTTGCCAGATATACTGGCCCCTAGCCCTGTGTCACACACAGCACACACCTAGCCCTCTCTCTCTCTCTCTCTCTCTCTCTCACACACACACACACACACACACACGCAACATACACCCTGGCCCCTGTCACAGCACACACCTGGCCCTTTGTCTCATACACACACACACACACACACACACACACACACACACAGAGCACATACCTGGCCCTGTGCTTCACACACAACACATACCCTGGCCCTTCACACGCGCGCGCACACACACACCGCACACCGCACACTCACTCACTCTAGCCCTATGTCCCTGCATATGCAGCACCCCCATCCAGCTCCGTCAGGCTGTGACGACCTGCTCGGAGCATCATGGTGGAGCATTGTGACGCCACCCCACAGTGCACAGGGTATCTGCACCACCCCACCCGGCCCAGCAGACAGAACTATGTTCTTATTGCAGACTTCTGGGACACGGCTGGCCAGGAGCGTTTCCAGAGCATGCATGCCTCTTACTACCACAAAGCCCACGCCTGCATCATGGTATGGTCCTGCTGGGGGTCAGCCACGAGGGCAGGGCTAGGCTCGAGGGGAGGAGAGGAGCCCCCACCCCAAGGGGCTTCGGGGGAATGGTTGGGGGATTCATCTCATACCACTTGGGTCCCAAAGGTTCTGAGACTCAAGTGGGACTGTGCATGGCCTATGGCCCTCCAGGTGGTGGACACTACCATGTTCCCAGCTGTCACCTGTGCTCTGGGGCAGATGCCAGTGTTAGGCTCTTAGTCTCATCTGTCTTACCCTCCGGGGTAATGAATGAATAGGCACAGCTCCAGACCCCCTGCCCAGTCAAGAGCACACTCAGCTTTGCAGGATGCCTGACATTCTCGTGAGCATTAAGAGTGTCTGCGTGCTGCCACGGGATGTGAAGGCTGGTGTAGGGAGTCCAGCAGTGTTCAGTCCATGACAATTTGCCCCTCAGACTTCTTCAGTGGCATTCAGCAACTCACGCACACCCCCAAGCTTGGCCATTTTCTAACACTTGTGGACTCTGTCAGAATCTCAGCTGCGAAGACTCAGCTGCAGGCCAATGGATGACCTGGCTGGCACTGTGGCAGGTGACTGCTGGTGGCTGGCCCAGCCTGCATGGCCCTTCTCTGGGTCGGCAGCAATGGGGTACGACCCTGTGTGACCCTTCCACATAGGCTGTTGGAAGGGATGAACTCCCAAGAGGCAGCCATGTCCCAGAATATACCCCCAGAGAGCTGGGTGGTCCTGTGCCACCTTTGGTGGCTTGACCCTATTATGTGGCCACTCACTGGCTGTCTGTGACTGTCACAGAGCAGGAGCCTCATGGTGTGTGTATGTGCAGCCACTAGCTTGGGAGAGAAGGCCTCGTGCTCTCGTTTGGCGTTCCACTGGGGCTCATGGACGCACAAACAGCAAGAAGTTGGTCTGGCTCTTGCAGAGATGAACAGCTGACTGTCCTTCAAGCACAGAATCCCTCGAAATTTTCCAAAAGGTTGAAAGTGGTCCCCACAGGGGAACAGACCAAAGTGGGGCCCTGGGAGGGCACTGGGGGCCATGTGGTGCCCAGGAGGTTGTCCTGGGTGGCATTTCTGACCCTGGGTTCCAACCCTGCTTCTGTGGAGTGACCTGCCTGGCTGTGCCCTCCAGCTCTTTGTACGCCCTGCAAGCAGGGGCCTTGCAGACTTGCCTCCTTCTAGCAGGGAACTAACCATTAGGGGCCAAAGCATCCACCCTTCACCTTGGACCCTGACAGGGTGCTCTCATCCCAGGTAGCATCCCTTCTTGGCTCTCAAAACAAGAGGTAGAAGCCAAGGGAGTCAGACCCGACAGAGATAACTGATGGGGGTAGTGGGGGGCCGCCTGGAGCAGTACACCTGGAACAGGCCCCTGGCACACTCGAAGGATGCCCTTACAGGGAGGGCAGGACCTCCAGGTCCGTAATACTGGATTGGGCCTGGGAATCTCCTTGGAAGACACGCCCCCCACCCCCTGAGAGTCCTGGCTTGTGTTTGCTCACTGCCTCTATGGCATGGCCACACTCTTCCTGTGGCAGACTGGGACTTAGCAGGGACCAGCATAGCTATAGTGTTGGGGCGGCTGGTCCTAGAAGTTGATTCCAAGCCATGGTCTGAAGCTGACCGTTATGGCGCTCGGTGCTTAGGCCCTGTCTGGCGTGTGCAAGGCCTAAACCAGGCGTTGGGGCCATACAGTCTCCTGAGCAGCACCTGGAGTCACAGCAACAAAGCGGCTTTATCATTTTTATAAGATTATAAACTACACAGTCACGGAAGTAACTAATAAAATATTTTTTAAACTACATGAACAAAATACTGAAGAAAAGCCTAGAGTAAATAAACAGAAACTAGAGGGAAATTCTAAATTTACAAAGGAGGATGAAAGCAATAAGAATTTTTGCCACAAAAATGACATGCAGGCAAGAACAAGCATTTTACCATTTGTAACAGTATGTCAATTAGTAAAATGATATTCCTGGTTAAGCTAGGTAACTAAGATTTGGTGAAACAGAAGAAGGTGTAGTTTTCATTTCCATTTTTCTAGTTTGAGGGTCACAACTAGCTGTGCTTGGGGGCTCTCCCAGCTTGGTGTTTGGGGTGTGTGTCATGTATCACTTGGAAGCTGTCGCCCAGCCGGGAGAGACAGTTCTAAAGCAGCCTTACTGGCTCTGCACTCGGGGATCATTTGGGACCATTTGGGATTCTGGGGACAGAACCTGGGTCAGCCTCGTGCAAGGTAAGTGCCTTTCCGCTGTCCTGTCGCTCCGGCCTAAAGCAGCACCTTGGATCCCAGGGCTGTTGATCCTGACGGGGGCAGGTGCTGCCTTGAGCAGGGCATCCACGCCAGCCTGGCAGTGTGAGTGCCGGGGTGGTAGGCAGGGTCCCAAATGCACCTAAGTGTCTCCCTCTGCTTATGGCAGGTGTTTGATGTCCAGAGAAAAGTCACCTACAAGAACCTGAGCACCTGGTATGCGGAGCTTCGGGAGTCCAGGCCAGAGATCCCGTGCATCGTGGTGGCCAATAAAATCGATGGTGGGGCCATCCCTGATGGGGGTGTCAGCGATCCTGGGGGTTGGGGGGACTGTCCCCACATGTCCCTCCTCTTGGGCCAGTGGTTCTAGTGACCTCTTCCTCCCCAACATGCAGCCTCTCCCATGATGAATGAACTCTTTTGAGTGTAGTCCAGGGGGGTCCCTGTCCAGCCCACTAGTGGCCAGGCTGAATGCCCTCACCATCCTCTCCAGTGAACAGACCACTATTCTGCCTTTCCTCTACAGCAGATATAAAGATGACCCAAAAAAGCTTCAATTTTGCCAGGAAGTTCTCCCTGCCCCTGTACTTTGTCTCAGCTGCTGATGGCACCAATGTCGTGAAGGTAAAGATGTCCAAGACATTCCAGCAAGGCTGGGGTAGCCAGGTGGGGAATTGGCCAGGACAGCTACCAAGAGAGGGGCCAGTCACAGAAGTGGTGAAGGGGGCAGTCTTGGTGTGGAATTGGGGGCCGGGGGGAGACATAGGAAGCGAAGGGTCTGTCAGCACTGACAGGAGAGCTGAAGGTTGGACTTAGGCTGCTCTGTAAGGGCTACTGGCCACACGCAAGTTCAGGTGAGGGGTGACCTGGCTGGGCTTGGGGGTGGGGCCTGATGCTGACCATCACATTTCCCCCCAGCTCTTCAATGATGCCATCCGCTTAGCTGTGTCTTACAAACAGAACTCACAGGATTTCATGGACGAGGTCCTGCAGGAGCTGGAGGTGGGTCTGGCAGGAGTGAGAGGAGGACAGGGTATAGAAGGCAGAAGTGGGCTCTGACTTCAGCCTTGTCCGTAGAACTTTGACTTGGAGCAGAAGGAGGAGGATGTGCCGGAGCAGAAGCAGCCTGGCCCCCTGGAAGCCCATGTCCCTCCTGAGTCAGAGGACACAACCCCTCCAGCAGTCCCACAGTCCTGAGATGGGACTCCAGGGCACCGCACGCACATCCTGCAGACTCACTGTCCTGGCCACCCGTCTGTCCCGCAGACGCACTGTCCAGGTCACCCCATCTGCATCGTGCAGACCCCCCATCCTGACCACCCTGTCCATGCCCACAGACCCACCACCCTGGCCACCCCATCCGCATCCTGCAGACCCCCCATCTTGTTTACACCCACATGCCTGAGCCTGCACAGAGGTCGTGCTCTTCCTCGAGGACAGAAGGGACAGCACTGTAGCACCTCAGTCGGACATAACCCTCGTAGACCCTGGGAAGACCCTGTCCACAGCTGCACAGCACATACTTGGTGCGTCTGTTGAATAAAGGTCCGCTCCACGGCATCTTCTCCCAGAACCGGCCTCTGGACTCTTCCCCAGGAGATGAGTTCTGGTCCCCAGCTGTCATGTCACACTCAGAAGTTCTGAGACCTCGTCCTTTTCCCTTCCTTGTCTCCTAGCCAGTGGCTCCGTCTTTGCGTGCGTTGTTTTTGGTTGTTGTTTTTATTTTTGTTTTGTCTTTTGGGCCACACCCGCAGTGCTCAGGGTTTACTCCTAGCTCTGTCTGTACTCAGGGATCGCTCCTGGCAGGGTTCGGGAGCATATGTGGTTCTACAGATAGAACCTGGCTCCGCCACATGCACAGCAAGTACCCTACCTACTGTCCTATGTCTCTGCCAAGGTTCCTTAGAAACTAGTTTTAAATGGAGGTGGTGAGTCACAGGTGTCACCAGGCCCGAGCAGACAGAGAGGTGGGGTCAGAGGTCAGATGACCTGTTGAAAGGGCAAGGGGGTGCTGCTCTCCATAGGGTATAACAGCTCCCCAACAGCCCCCCACCAGGAACAGCCACTGACTTATGAGGCGCAGACTAACCAAACTAAATCAGTAAGCCTTTTTTTTTTTTTTTTGCTTTTTTTTTTGGGTCACACCTGGCGATGCTCAGGGGTTACTCCTGGCTCATGCACTCAGGAATTGCTCCTGGCGGTGGTCAGGGGACCATATGGGGTGCTGGGAATCGAACCTGTATGGGTCATGGCTGCATGCAAGGCAAACGCCCTACCCGCTGTGCTATCGCTCCAGCCCCAGTAAGCCTTTTTATAGCATCATTTCAGCAAGGACTTAGGGCCAGGCCCGGAGACATACCCCACCCACACCCACCCGCCAGCAGCTGTTTTTCCCAGTTGCCCTGAGCCCAGACATCCTGTGGTCATCATGTGCCCCCTTCCCATTGATTTTTTTTTTATAGACAGAGTTGATACAGTGGGGGTGGGGCGGGGGGAGGCAGGTTCTCTGAATGGCAAAGAGGCACAGAATAACATGAATCCTTGTGTGGTACAGGCATAGGAAGGGACCTCTGCCTTGATCTGCTGTAGTCACCAGGTTATGCTGTGAGCCACAGGGACAGAGATCACTGCTGTGGGTCTTATCTGAGTCACCGAGACTGTTCATCTCCACTTCAGGAATTTTCAGGAGCGAGTTAGCCTTTTGAAAAGGGGGTTTTTCACCAACAAAATCAGAAAAACATCTTTAGTGCTTCTAAAGGACTCAGAGCACTGAGGTAGAATTTAAATAATAGGGCCTGGTCATGCTGGTCTCATGTAGCCACGTTGCACCCAGGGAACAGGCTGCCTGTCAGTGCTGGTGATGTCCCTCCCTGCATTTTCCAGGATCAAGCAGCAGCCAAGAGCAGCTGGGGAGGGGAGGGCAGCCCCACATGGGCTTAGGGCTACCCTGGGGAGACCACTCCTGAGTCGTTGGGGGGTGGGGTCAAGGGTTGGATCACCAGTATTCAGAACTGCTCCTGCCTCTCTGCTCCAGAGGCTCCAGACAGCGTGGGGGGCACCATCTGCAGTATTAGGGATGAGAATGGGACTCAGTTGTATGCCAGGCTGCAGGCATCTTATCCTCTGTACTATCACTGTGGATCCTGAATTGTTTCTTTAACAATTGATGGAGGTGAAATACTCGACACAAACTTAACCAGTGGTGATACGCAGGGCCTGCTCTCAGCTCTGAGCCTAGGGGTCACTTCTGGCAATGCTTGGAGGATTCAAAGTCCATGTAAAACTGGAAATAGAATTGAAGTTGGCTGTAAGGCAAGATCCTAGATGCCGCCTACTATTTCTCTGGCACCTCAAATTCACCATTTTAAAGTGAATGATTAGTGCCGTTTAATCATTACCATCTTATGCAATCACTTTCTCTACTTTGAAAATCATTGACTTCCCATCACTTGAAAGCTCTTTCCTCACCCATTTTGGCCAACCTCCCTCCCCTCAACCCTGGAAGCTTCTGATGGCCATTTGTCTTTATGGTTAGTTTGCATAAATGAAACAATATTCTGCATCTGTCTTCCCTTCAGCACCATGTTTCTAACATCCACCCATGTCTGTCTTTTTTTAATTTAGTTTTTGTTTTGGGGTCACACCTAGCAGTGCTCTGGGATTGATCCTGGCTCAGCACTGAGGAATAATTTCTGGCTGGCTTGGAGGACCATATGGGATGCCAGGGATTGAACCTGGGTTGGCCACATGCAAGGCAACTGCCCTACTCAGTATTATCTCTCTGGCCCCATTTCTTTTTCTCTGTGAAATATATCCATGGAAATGAACCCATTCTCCTGAAGCATGAAGATCAAAAGTGGAATTTCTCTTAAGACTTTGGGAACAGGTGGAAACACATGCACGTGCACACACACACACATGCATGCACGCGCACACACATACGGAGCCCGTGAGGGGCCTTGGACATGCTTCTGGCTAAGGGCTGACCCAGCTCTGTCTTCTGACCAGGAGTCTTTGGCCAGTGAGGGCTGGTTGCTGGAATGAGTGGATCAGGTACCCACAGATCTTCTTTACCAGAGACCATTGACAAAGAACTCAGGTTTCAGAAACGAGAAGGTCGGTTTTACTCTGATCAGTTCCTGCCAGAATGTCATGTCTCAGAATCCTGTGGGAAATTGGAGGCTTAAGCAAAAATAGGCTTGGAGATCTCGGCCTATTGGAGATACCGAGATCTCCAAGCCTACTCGAATTGGAGTCGAGCATCCTCTACCCAGATCCTCCAAATTCCAGTAGGCGGGGGTCACACCCACCACCTGGCCCCCTGGCGCCGTGTAATCCCATCAGTGGCCAAGACTCAGAGACTACAAAATGCAGCTCCCGGAACCGCGCGGCCGCATTCACGGCCGCGCAACATCTTATCAAAACATCTTTTTATGATATCTCATTATCCCATTCCTACTCTGGACAAACTTGCAGGCTATCGAATATAGCCTGCCCACAGGGCAGAGTCTGGCAAACTCCCCGTGGCACACCAAATATGCCAAATACCAGTAACAATGATGGGTCTCATTCTCCTAAAAAGCCTTGAATATAATCTCAGGGCTAGGATGAAAGAGACGTTACTGGGGCCTGCTCGAGGCAATCGACGATTAACAGGATGAATGAATGAATGAATGAATGAAAGCAAAAATAAAAAGCTGAGAAAATGTTTGAAGAACTAAGATGGCTTTTTGTGGGGGTGGGAAACAACCCTATTAACCTGTTGAGTAAGGCTTGAATTATCGGTGAGAGTTTTGTTAAAAAGGACTCCACGGAGGAATAGGACACAGTTTTCTGTCTGTAGCAAGGTCAAAGCAAGATGGGTTAAGGATCTTAAAAAAAAAAAAAAAAAAAATAGCCCTGAGCACTGGGATGGCTGTCCCCAGGCAGCATTGCATCCTCATCTACTTACACTGAACCACTGACCCAGCTGGCCAAGAATCAGAGGTTAGAAGGTCTCCCCACGGTATGAAAACTCTGAAAGTCTCATGGAACTACATCGCAGTCTGCTCTGCCTTGCCAGGCTCCTCACTGTCCTGGGCAGCTGCCGCAGGTGACCTCCCTGCACCCTCGACTGTAGGCTACTCCTGCACGTGACCTCATCAGCTGCCTCACTTCCTGTTCTGCATGCAGTAGGTTCATTCCCATGCAGGAGGCCTGGATTTATGCCCCAAGACGTGGGCCCTTGAGCACCACCAGGAGTGACCCCGGAGCACAGAGCTGAGACTAGCTCCTGAGTACTCCCAGTGTGACTTCCCCCACCCCAAAAAAAGTTCATCTTGTGCATTAGTGGGGGCCTCTCAAAACCGACCTTGTTGCTTTTCCCAAGAGTTTTGATCAATCACTTTTCCAATTCACTTAACTCCAGAACAGAGCCAGTCATGGAAGTCGAATAAAGTCTTGTCTGGGAGTGTGTCTGTTGGACGCTGGCTGCTGGGCAGCTGTATCTCCTGCTCATCTCTAGTTTCTGGGAATCCAGCTCTGGAAACCAGCCCATGGGGTTGTCTTAGGACGACACACTGAAACCCACCCAAACCCGTCCTCCGGGAGCTGCTTCCAGGGCGCAGCCCCAAACATGGCATATATGGGATCCTGCCGCCAAGTGGCAATGGCCATAGCTGTTCCCTTTGATCCTATTTCAACAGCCAACACAAAAATGAAGACAGTGTGCACAAGTGTGCAGAGTGGCCAGCACACCTTGTTGGAGAGTAGAGGGTAGGGAGACAAGTAGCATTTGGACTCTGGTGTGGAGGGCAGAGTGAGAAAAGACCAGGAAGACAGCACCATCTATGTATGAGATATGTATTTACCCTCGGATTCATATATCTCTAGCTCACCTTCTTCCCCTGTGGGAATGAAGGGCTCACTGGGACTATGAGAACACGGTGGGGGCAGGAGGAGGTGTTCAATTCTGGAATGGTCTCCACCTGAAGTGGGGTCAGGAGATGGTGGTCATCTCCGGCATGGCCTCTACCTCGTAGTAGCTCTTGGGGTTAGGAAGAGATTTTCCTTTCAGGATCTCTATGAGCTGCTGGAGTCGTTTGGCAAATGAGAGTTCCTGTGGGGGCCTAGTAGGGGCAGATGGAGGCACAAGGTGGCCTAGAGGTTGGAACTGGATTTGGACTTGGGGTAAGGCGAAAGGGTACGGAGCCTGAGGTGAGGGTGGGGGCGGAGGTGGGGGTGGGGGTGGGGTCGGGGGCAGGGTCGGGAGTGGGGACAGAACCGGGGGTTGGGGCTGAGCCGGGGGTGGGGGTGGAGTCTGTTGAATGGATGCTGTCAGGAGTGGGGGCGGGGGCGGGGGCGGGGGCGGGGGTGGGGGTGGTTTGACAGGAGGTTTGGGCCGGCCCTCCTGCTGGCCTTGGTACCAAGGAGGGTGAGCAGTTGAGGGGTTTGAGGGTTGGAGTTGGGAACCTTGAGAAGGAAGGTAAGAGACAGGCAGCTGAGCCATGTGCAAGGCGTTTGTGCCGATCTTGGATGCAATCCAGTTCAGGTAGGGCCAGGTGGACGTGTAGACTCCAGGGCGCAAGGCACGGGCACAACCAATGCCCCAGCTGGTGATCCCCACGACCACAAAGGTGTTCTCCGCATCGTCTTTGCACATGAGGGGCCCGCCGCTGTCCCCCTGCCCGGGAGGATGGAGGAGGTCACTCTCTGCCCAGACCACCCCCACCACCAAGGACCACAGGCTGCAGAAGGACAATACTGTGACCATGTAACAACAGTCATGATCATCATAATCACATGATCACTGTGGCAAGGCTTGGGAGGCATGGGGGGATATCCCAGAGCCCTTCTCACTGAGGAGGCAAGTCCCATGTGAACGTGAGTACGTGTGTCTGGGCTTAAGGGCCCTGCAGTCTGGTGGCAGGAGATGTGGGAGATGGGTGGGAGCCCAGAACTCTAAATGTGGTGACTGGTTCTTTGTAGGAACAGCCAGGGGGTTCACCTGCCACGGTCCTGGAAGGGACCCAGAGAGGAGCTCAGGCTCGCAGGGTGTGGACAGAGAGGTTACCTGGCAGGTGTCCACCTTGCCTTCAGGGTAGCCTGCACACAGGTTAGTGGAATGGATGCGTCCGTTATACCATCGACTGGAGTTGCACTTCGGGAGGCTCACGAGGTTCACGCGTGCTTCCTGCAGCGTCGGTGAGACCTTTTGGGCTGCAGCCAGGCCACTCAGTGGTCAGTGATGACTGGAGGTAGCCCAGAAAGCCGAGGGCCCCCCACCAGCCCCACATGCTGCCAGTGCCCAGCGTCTCCCTGCTCACTTCTCAAGGGACGTGACCGCCAGGGTCAGATGGTGGTGACAGGGACAGTGGGCACCCCCTCAGCCAGTTCAGGAACCTGGAGTCCTGGACCCAGTTCCCACAGGGCAGGTGTGAGGTCTGAGTCTTGGCCATGTTGTGGGCCTCCCCAGGCTCACCCCCAGGCCACGCCTTTTTTCTCACCCTGCTGGTTCTGTTTCCACCAAGACCATAGCCACCACCACCTCTACCCTGCCCAGAATGAGAGGTTCCACTGTCCTCCCCATGTGCCTGTACCTATGTGAATAAGATCCAAAAACTGTGGCCTGCCCACTCTACCCAGGCTGACCTGACAAGTGGGCCACACACCAAGAATTGCTTTACAGAGCTAAATCCTCTTTGGTTTGGTTTGGGGGCCAGATTTGGCGGTGCTCAGGGCTTACTCCTAGCCCTGTGCTCAGGGAACCCTAGGCGGTGCCAGGGACTGAAGAACATGGGTCGGCCGGCACATGCAAGGCAAGTGCTCTGCCCTCTGTATTCTCTCTAGCTCCTGCCAGCCTCATGCAAAGGTGCAGACTGGCCAACGTCACATCCAGGTAGTCCCACAGACCGAGGCTCTCCACAACAGCAACACCTCCACCCCCTGAGGTGCCATGTGGCCGTGGGAGCATGGTGGGAGGACAGCCATGGTCACCCAGTCCAGCCACAAGGCCTCGTCACGTTTCCAGCCCCATGCTCACATGCCCACAGATGCAAGCTCTGTCTGTGCAGAGCCCTGGAGACAGCTGGCACTGAGTAAGGACGACACTAAGGAGACCCCTGTGAAAGCCACAGCAGAGACTCAAACCCCCAAGCTGTGATGTCAGAACAGAACCAGATATCCTGAAACAGAAAAGTGTTCTCAGCCACAGCATTTTGGCTTCAATGTTAAAAAATAAAAATAGGGCCAGAGCAATCGTCTAGAGGAGAGGGTGCTGATTTGTGCGCAGTTGACCTCTGTGTGATTCCCAGCATTTCCCAAGCTACTCCAGGAGAGATCCTTGAGCACAGAGCTAGGAGTAACCCCTGAGCACCACCAGGTGTGGCCCAAAAACCAAAAAGTTAAAGCTTAAAATGAAAGATGAGAATTCAACAAGAGGAGAACTAACCTGGGAACACTTTTGGCTCCCAGAGCAATAGCATTTGAGAACATACAGGAAAAGGAAGGCTTGGGAGTGAGAGATTAAAGATTGCTGACATCCCACTGGGTGAGGTTCTAGAACAAGCTATTGAAAGCAAGGATACGGAAGGCCCTTTCCTAAGGAGCAGGCCGATAGTACCAGAGAAACCAACCTTCAAGCATGGGAAGAAGAACCTCAAGAGTGGGGCTGGAGCGAGAGTACAGCAGGTAGTACTCGCCAGGCACATGGTCATCCTGGAATCAACCCCCAACACCCCGCCAGGTGTGCTCCCTGAGCACCACCAGGTGTGGCCCCAAAACAGAACAAAAACGAATCTCAAGATTGCTGGGAGTTTTCTCCACCAAAAGCTGAGCTTTACCCCCACCCCTTGACTGGGTCAGTGACTGTTTGCTCTTGAAGCAGGAAGAATGCATTATTCGCTCTCACAGAGCAGAAGCTGCAGAAAGCCTGTCTTCAAGTCTGTCCCTGATGGGACCAGGGAAAACTCGCATGCTCCCAACAGCTTGGAGCAGCACATGGATGCCTGGTCACCTGCTCCAGCACCACTTTCTGCCCACTTTTGGCCCCCTAGAAAACCCCTGCGCTGTCCAGCCCAGGGCTGTGGGAATTGGGAGACTGGAGTTTGGCGTCAATGCTGCGGGCTGAGCAGGAATGCTGGGCCCAGAGTGCTCTGTGCACGTGCCCTGTGACAGGCGGGAATTCAGGGAAACTCCCACTACAAAAGCCCAACGCGTCTCTTCCCAGGGTCCAGTTCCGGGGTTGGCACCTCATTCCAGAACTATCAGCCGGGGTCCCAGACAGCAGATAAAGACATGGCCTTTCCCAGACACCTTCTACAATCTCCGAGGTTCTCCTGGGGTCTGTGTGCAGCTCCCATGTAGGCAGTGTTCCAAAGGTATCCAACCTACGGCTGCCTTCTCTGAAACAAAGCTACTCAGCACCCCAGGACAATGGGGAGAGGTCACACAAGTGTCCAGACAGCAGCCAGACAAGGGCTCAGCTGCTCCAGCTGGGAAGGAGACAGAGATGCCACAGGGCTGGTATGGGGCTGGCATCTGAACACAGGCTTAACCATTCCTTGACAAGCTGCCTCTTCTCTCCCAAGACCACCCAGGAAATGGCTGCCCAGCCCTCCAGTTCTCACCATCCTCATTTAAGAAGCCCCAGCCAGTCACCCAGCACGTCTGGGGCAGACGGGGAGGACCGGCTTTGAACTGGGGCAGGCAGCCGGGCCCGATGTAGTGGTCACACTGGACTGGAGGCGTGATCTTCAGGAGGGCAATATCATTGATCTCCAGCGACGGCACATACTTCTCATGGATGATGATCTTCTCCACATAACGCTCCTGCTGAGGTGGTTTCACGGGCTTGTTGTTCCCAAACACAACCTCCCTGGCTCCAAAAATCAGCCTCCAATCATACACGTTCCTGTGGGCACATGGGTGGGCCCGTCCGTTCTCTAGACAGGCTTGGCCAGATGGAAACCCTGGCACAGCCTCCTTGCCCCTCCCATGGCCTGGAGGTGCACAGGAGCCCCCACAAGAGCCTCTCAGAGACCTACTTTTTCTCCCTGAAGCAGTGCGCAGCCGTCAGCAGCCAGTGAGAATTGATCAGCGTACCCCCGCAGGCATGGTACCTCCGATTCGTGTGGTACGTGTAGACCTGGAGGCTGACCATCCAAGGCCAGGCCCCCAAGGCTGCATTCTGCCCTCCTACAATCCGAGTCCCTATTTGCTGGTTCTGCCTGAACCTTACCCCGCAGGGGCCACTGCAAAGAAAGGGGACACAATTCAAGACCAGAATAGGCATAGCGAAGGCTGGGGAGAGCTCAACTCAGGGGTCCCCCAGGGGCAGCTGCCCCAGGAAATGGATCTGAGAGTGGCAAAGTCTGACATCTTTGTCGGTGGATGGAGTCACGGAGCAGACCGGAAGGTCCTAGAACATACATATCCTGGGTCCAAGGGGAGAGGGAAGGGTGTGGCCCAAGATCTTCAGGACCAGCCTTGGGTGATAGCATGAGGGAAGAACCAGGAACTGTGAGGGCCATGGGCTGACAGGGAGAGCTGGAGCAGAGAGAGCTGCAGTATGGTGGAAAGAGCCAAACAGGGCTGGAGGGCCATAGGGTGGTTGTTGGGGGAGGGGGGAGGTTTGGGAGACACACCATAATGGGGAGAACCAGACCACAGGATGACAAAGGATTGAGCCCCTGGTCGGAGGTCACAGCTGAGGAGTGGTTGGCACCACATGGCCCCTCTGGGGCTAAGGAAATTCTGGGGTGGGGGACATGGCACGACCCTGGGCCTGGAGCCAGGCAGTGAATTGGCATGTCGAGTGTCCTGAGAATAGCTTCAGAGCATTTAGGTGATCAGTGGCCAGACTTGGGCCTTGCGTTCTCTCCGTTGGAAGGCAGGGAGGAAGGGGTGGGAGCTGAGGGTCTGTCTCAAGTGGATGCAGTGATAGCTGAATCCCCGGGTCTCCTGTTCATCTCAATCCCTAGGACCGGGGAGGCTCTGGCTTGGGGTGTGGCTCTGAGGCCTAGGTAGGTCTCCTTGCTGGCCCTGGCACAGGGCGTTTACATGGGACTGCATGTCCAGGTGCCACACCCCCCTGCTTCAAGGTGCCCCAGACACTTACTCACACGTGCTGTTCTCTTTGGCGACCACAGACACTGCCAGGAATAGCAGAGCGGCAGTTGGCAGCATCTCCACCAGCCTCCTGCCTGGCGTGGTCTGGAACCTCCATGACCTCACAAAGCTCCGAGGCCTGCTGGCCAATCAGCAGGTAGCACCGCAGGGCCAGACAGGGCCTTAACTAGTTCATGCTGCAGTAACATCCTCCTACAAAGTCCTGGCCATGAAGGTGGCAACTGAGGGGAAAACCGCTCTGCACGTCCAGGGCCTTTTCTGTCACTTGACAAGGTCCCACAGCTGCGTGAAGATTTAGGGGTCACACACACCCTACCCCAAAACAAACTCCTATTTCCTTTTCTTTTCTTTTTTTTTTTTTGGCTTTTTGAGTCATTCCAGCAATGCTCAGGGGTTCCTCCTGGCTCTGCACTCAGGAACTGCTCCTGGCAGTGTTTGGGGAACCATACGGCATGCTGGGGATTGAACCCTGATAGACTGTGTGCAAGGCAAACACCCTCCCCACTGTACTATAATGCCAGCCTCCAACTCATATTCCCAGGGTTTGAGGTCAGCTTGGGCACTCTAGGTACTAGAGCTCGGGGCCAGAGAGCCTCAGGCCTCAGTGGGATCCCTTCAGAGGGCTTCTGGGACCCCTGGAGGCATCCCCTCCCCCACTACTGGTGTGGTGATGGGGTAATACCAGAGAGCACACACAGGATCCCCCCATCAGGGCCACTGCTCAGGCACATGGGTGTTATCAGGGCTTAGACTCACCATTGCAAGGCAAGTGCTCAGCCGCTGAGCTGCAGGCTTCAGAGAGGCCAACTGAGAGTCCCTAACCCAGACCACCCCCCCCAACTCGCCCTCCTGGTGGCCATGACTGTCTCTGGCCATTTCTAAGTGCTGGCACCCTCTCCTTGCAGACCTCCCAGTAGCAGGCACTATCCCTGAGGTCTCAGAGTCCTCGTCACAGGAAGGCCCACTCAGCAGGTGATCCAGAAGCAGAATTCACACAGCAGAACGTGGCCGCCCTCCAGGGTCCCTCCCTGGGAAAGCCAGCCCACAGCTGGCTGGACCTTCTTCGTCTCTCCACAGGCCCCCTCACCCCACCCGGGGAGCAATAGCAGGACGATCCTGATTCTGCTTCCTGAGCACCTCATCCTCTGAATGTCACACTTTGTCCTGGTGGACACAGTGGGTCCTCCATGGGTACCTCATCTGAATGTCACCCTTGGTCCAGGAACTGTTGCGGCTCCAGTGTGGCCTGTCCTCGGAGACCTTGGAGCTACACCCCCAAGCCAGAGGAGTGAGGAGGGTCCATGGTCATCTCAGAACTGGTCTACCTCCACCACCAGAGGGCGCCGGTCAGAGCCTGAGGGGCTGCATCCGTGCCCTGAGCCAGAGAGGGAGGTGGCCACAGGGGAGGACTCACACGTCCTTCCTGGTCAGTCTGCTCCATTTGTGGGGAAGGTAAAAGAGTATGGTCCTCCCACCCCAGGACAATGCTGGAGCTAGAAGGAGATCGTCCTTTGCTGGACATAGTCAGGCCTCAACACCTCAACAGCACTGGCCCAGGGTTGACCCTCTCCTCTCTGGGCATGCCCGGGCCCTACCTGAGCATGGGCATCTCTCACCTAAGTGGCAAGTGGACTTGCTCCATCCCTCACACTTTCTGGAAGCTTCTCCCTGGTGGGCTTGTCCAGGTGCTCCCCAGCTCTGGCCCTGGTGACTATCAGATGACCTCGCCTAAGCGCTGCAAAAGGGTGGTGAGTGTAACACACCCCCTTCAAGAGTCCACCCTGATAGAGGAACTAAAACACACTTTGGAAACACTGTTTGAGAAATGGCAACAAGAACTCAAGGCGAAACAGAAAAGTCTGGATGATTTAAAGATGGGCAGGAGTCCAGGAGATAGTACAGGACCTAAGGCACATTGCACCCCCAGGGCTTGAATCCATGGCTGCGGTAGATCCCCAAGTACCAGCAGGGGTCACTGCTGCTGCTCATGGACCAGCCTCCCCAACCCCCACCCAACCAATATTAATTGGTTGGAGTTTTTAAAGAGAATTTTGCTGGAAATGCTAACCTGTGTGAGTATTTAGACATAAACTGAAAAAGACACTGAGAGAAAAATAGTAGCTCGTTTTCAAAAGCCATTCCGGGAAAGAATGCAACAACCAAGCATAAAAACAGTCTGGACTCTGCATTGCAGCATTCACTTCTGATTCTACAAGAGCCTCTGGGGCCAGTGAGACAGACAGCCCAGGAGGTGCTAGCCTCGTTCCACCCCTGACACCACATATGTTCACCTGAGCACTGCCAGGAATGATCCCTGAGCACCACCAGGGGTGTCCCCAACAGCAAAAACTACAAATAGTGGGGCCTACATTCCCGGTTCCTGTCCACTGGCTCCACTAAAAGGCCGGAGCACATAGCCCTGGTTTCTTGTGTGACTTATTCTGTGGTTCGTTCTATGGTAAGCCCTAAGGGAGGCAGGGTCCACTGATGCTCCAGGAGTCAGGGGAGGGTGTGGGAGGTCAGGAATCTGGAGCCAGAGGGTAGCCTCCCAGTGGCTACTGAGGCACCACTCAGTCAACTGGTCATCTCCAACCCATGGAGCAGCGGAGGTCTCCCCTCTATTCCCCCCACCTCCAAAGGCCCTGTTCTTGCTCATGTGAGGAACCAGACACACGTCAAAGCAATTCAACTTGAACCCCATTTTTTTCTCACCCTTATCCTTAACCCCCTGGACCCCTGGCCTTCTCTGGCTACTCCTGCATCCAGCTGTAGCCCCAACCACACTCAAGCACTGTCCGTGGGACCTTGGAAGATGCGGGTGTGTGGGACAATGGCTCATCTCTGCTCCAGGGTCCGGAGATGGTATGTGAGGCCACAAGGGGCTGCGGGGGTGAGGGTCCCCCGTGTCGAAGGGGAAGACTCAGCCCCCAAGCTTCTCTGACACAGACAGAGCTGCCTGAGGGCCTCTGAGCAACAGGACATGAGCCTGTGGGGTGCCACTCTCATGGCCGCCTGGCTTCCACCCCTGCATCTTCTTTGGTGCCCCTCCCAGGGCCCCAGAGATGCCCACTCAGCCTCCAGTGCTCCAGCCCTGCCACATTTGGCCTCCCCAGGTGCCCTCTGAAAATGATACTGCAGATTTGACAGCACGACCTGGGAGCAGACTAGCTTCCTCTCCAGGCCCCACTGCAAGCAGCCCCTCCCCAGCCCACAGTCCTGGCCCCCTGTGACATGCGGGGCACGAGGACACCCTCCCCCCAATCTGCCCCCAGACTTCACCACATCAACTGCCCGGCTCCCACAGTGACTCCAACTTCAACCTGCCTTGCTTCCTGTGCCCTCCCATGACCACCACCCCCTGAGATGGGTCTCCAGCCTGGACTTGCCCTGTCACTGCCCAATGAGAGCAGAAAGTGGACATGGGCCTCAGCCAGCAAGGCTGGAGAGTCAAGGACAGAGCACGGGGGGGGGGGGGGGCAGGGGCATGACCATGTGCTGACACCCAGCTGTGAGCCTGTGTCAGGGCGGCAAAAAGTGCACGGCTTCATTTCTTATAAATTTATTACATAATAATATTATAATTATCAATAATAATAATAGTATAAGAAACATAGATCTCTGTGGGGTGTATCACAACGGCAGGGTCAGGAGGCCTCGGGACTGGAGAGGGGAAAATCCCCTGTGGACTCCATACAAAAGGAGGGGGAAAGCGGGACTGACCCTGTGAAGTTAAAAACCCAAATGGAACGGAACCGAACCCCACAGGTGAGTGAGACTGTGTGGCAGCCAGTCGTAGGCCGCGTGTGGGACCTGGTCTGTTGGGGACTCTGCCCAGGGGAGCGGGCCCGTGGGCCGGGCGGCTAAGGGGCACAGACCGGCGTGCCAAGCCCCTGGGCGGTGAAAACTTGTGTTTTCAGGTTTTTCTTTTTATTAAAAAAAGCTAGAAATAGAAACAGAAACTTGAGTGACGTGGATGGAGCTTGGTCCGGACCCCAAACCCCAGGTTTAAAAACATCCCAGCCCCCACTCACAGACATTGCTGAGCGTGAGGAGTCACAGTAAGGGGGCTGAGGGGCCCTCAGGGGTCTTGGCCTCTCCGCAGGGCTTGTGGTAGCTTGACTCAGGGGTCCCCGGTGACACCCTCAGGAGCCCAAGGGGGTGTCACTGCCTCCAAGGCCTGGGGGCTCTCCCAAGCAACTCCCCTGAGGAGGCCGCTCCAGATGGGCAACAGCGGGCCCCAGGGTGCAGGACGGCCCCCGACTCTTTGGAGTGGATATGTGGCACTGTCTCAGGCGCACACCCATGCACACACCCCGAGCACTCATCCGGAGCAGGCCTGGGACCGCTCTCCGCACAGGCACAAGCAGACACCTGGCTTCACACAGACGCGTGCACAGACAGACACACACACAGGCTCCCGGGGCACCAGGCTTCCCTCACGTGTGCACACGCAGGCTCCGGGGGCACCAGGCCTCACAGTCGTGGGTGCACACACACGTGGGCTCCCAGGGCACCAGAGTCACACTCACACGTGCACACACAGGCTTCCGGGGCACCTAGTCTCACACTCACGTGTGCACACACGGGCTCACAGGGCACTAGACTTCACTCACGTGTGTGCACACGGGTTCCCGGGGCACCAGGTTCACACTCATGTGTGCACACACGGGCCAGAATCCCCAGGCTCCAGGCCCGGGCAGGGACGCTTCTCTGCTGCTGTTGCTCCTTGTATGGGGAGGGCCCTGGGGGCGGGGGCAATGGCCGGTGCAGGTGTGGGGCCCTGCTTCCCTGGACAAGGGTCTCCCAGCCACCTGCCCTTGCTCGTGTCCGGTAGGACACGGCCACCCCTCCTCCACGCAGCACCTGAGGAGTCTGAGGGGCACAGGATAGCTCAGCGCGAGGAGGGGGCCGAGCTGGGGCCCCAGGGCGGGGTACCGGGACCCTGGCCAACCCCAGACCAGCTGGAGCGTCCCCCGCCCCATGTGGGGTGGCAGTGGCAGTGAGGGGCCAGAGATGGAAGACTGGGCAGCCGCAGCGGAAACCAGAGGGTGCCGGAGAGGAGGGAAAGGGAAGCTATTAAGGACAGAGATATTTGTTCCTTTTCTTGTTCCAAATATAGAGTGGATTAAAATATGCAAAACAGGGGGCTCCTTGGCCCCCAACCAAGAACCCTAGTGTCTCCCCCCTCCCCCCGAGTCAACAAGGTGTGTCCTGACCTCGCATGCTGGACTAGATCCCCCCTCTGGGAGAGTGGCCACCAGGAGCTGTGTGGGAGGTGGTCAGGCCAGAACACCCCAGCCCACCCGCTCCTGCTCCGCCTCCCGCCCGCGCCCTTCCTGACCATGTGCTGGGGGCTCTGGCCAGCCAGGGAGGGCGCTAAGCAATGTACAGGGCAAGTCTCCGAGCTACGGCAAAGGACGGTTCATGCAACATTCCTGGCCCGGGGCGGGCCGAGCCGGCGGCCCGGGGTGGGGGGCCCTGCCCGCAGGGCGCGGGAGGGGCGTCAGCTGCCGTCCAGCTGCCGCAGCGCGCGCTCGATGTTCATGCGGTGGCCCACGCGCGTGACGCCCAGCTCCACGAAGTCGTCCTTGGTGAGCGCGTGCAGGTGCGCGCCCTCGATCTCGTGGTCCTCGAAGCGGTCGCGGTGCTCGCCCAGGTGGATGCTCTCCAGCCAGTCGCCCACGTCGAACTTGCTCCAGAGCTGCAGCGGCTTCTGCTGGAAGGGGCGCCGCGGGCCAGGGGCGCCCGGGCCCGGGGCGGGCGAGGGCAGCGGCGACGGGGAGGGCGAGCGGCTGCGCGCGCTGACGCTGCGCACCACGAAGCGCACCTCCTTGGGCTCGTGCGGGATGGAGAGGCTGGACGACTTGAGGATGGTGGGAGGGGTGAGGCCGAAGGGCCGTCCCACGCCCCCCGCGCCCGCCCCCAGCCCCTCCACCCGCTCCAGCGACGCGGGCTTCACCGGGCTCGGGGCGCGCCGCGCCACGGGGTAACGGCCGCTCGGCCGCACCGGGTAGGAGGCCCCGCCGGGGGCCCCGGGGCTGCGCTGCGCTGAGATGGTGCTCAGCTCACCGAGGCTGCTGAAGAGCCTGCGGAGGGAGAGGGGTCAAGGCCAGGTGAGGGGCACCGAGAGAAGAGGGCGCGGAAGGGGGCGGGGAGCTGCCGGGGTCCAAGGGAGACGGCCGGTCCCTATAGGACCTAGCCCCTAAGTGGGGTGCCAAGGCTCAGAGCCAGGGGAGCACTAGGCTGACGGAGTGTGGGTAGAATGTCTGTGATGTTTGTGGCCCTCTACACAGAGAAGGAAAGAGCCTCTCCCTGGGCAGAGGTCAGTCCCTGCACTGCTCACCCCAAACCTCACCCCAACCTGGGGCTACAGTTTCAACCCCAGGGCCTGCCTGGGGCGGCATTAAACTCCCCTTTAAGGTTGCCTGAGTTGTGCCTGGAGTAATATTAATCTCTGAGGTGTGCCTGGGGCAGTAGTGACCCCAGAGAGTGGCCTGGGGCAGTATTAGCCCTGGACTGTGCCTGGGGTAGCATTAATTTCTTTGGTGTACCTGGGGCAGTATTACCCCCAGAAGGTTGTCTAGGGAAGTATTAACCCCAAGGCATGCCTGGGGCAGTACTGACCTCGGGTTATGCCTGGGGCACTATCACCCCAAGGTATGCCAGGGGCAGCATTAACTCCAGGGTATGCTTGAGCAGTATTACCCCCAAGGTATGCCTGGGAGAATATTAACCAAAGGGTGAACCTGGGGGTAATATTACCCCTACATGGATGCCTGGGGCAGTATTTACTCCAAACTATGCTGGGCGATATCACCCCTGAATATACGCGGTGGGGGGGGGGGCAATATTATCCCTGAGGATTGCCTGGGGCCATCCATGCCTAGTAGGAGGACCCCTGAGGCGACCCGGCAGCTGAGTCACGGTGAAGGCTGGTGGCAGCAGGACATGATGGGACGGACCGGTGACATGGAGACAGACATGGCAGCATCTGCGCCCGTGTGGAGCAGCAGCACATGCAGGACGAGGCATGGACGAGGCGACGACCCTCAGCTGCTGCACAGGTGTTCCCAACATGCGGCACCCTGGGGACACGCCCAGCGTGCTAGACACATGCAAAGCCACACGCACGCAGACGGCACCTCCCTTCCCGACATCACCTGATGGGTCCCAGGCTCCGGGACAGCTGTCCCATCCTCGTGGGTCCCTCCCTGCTTCCTCCCCATTCTCCAGTCAGGGGATGCCTGGGGCTAGGTGGCCCCTCCGTGGCCCTGAAGTCTCCCAAAGCCAAGCAGAGCAGAGACCCAGTGGCCAGCACAGTGCATGGACGGCGAGAGGCATGGGATGGGCATGCTCACTTACAAGGCCGCCGCTCGGAACCACCGCGCAGCTACACAGAGCAGCCACATGCAGATGGGCAGGAGAGAGCAATGAGAGAGAGTGTTAGCCTTGTGCAGGGGCACCCCCCAGCCACTGCCGCGGTGTGGCTGAAACCCTGCCATGGAGGGACTTCGGAACTCAGGAGCACTCTGGCTTCTGGAGTGCAGCCCATCAGTGGCCATAGCACCTGAGTACCCTGCACCCTGCCCACTGTGTCCACGGCACCCGAGAACCCCACACTGCCCACCGTGGCCGCAGGCCCCAAGTATCCTGCTCTTTGCCAGTAGGGCTTGGTCCACCCCCAACACACAGCCCGTCTGTGCCTGCCGGCAGCCACACAGCATAGGGTCCCTGCAATCCTTTATCCCCTAAAGTGTCCCCTCCTATGTTTGGTCCGCTGAGAGCCACCTCTGCCCTTCCCGCTGACCTCTTCATCCCCAACCACCGAGGCTCCCAGAGCCTCCGAGCGAAGTCACCTTCTCAATGTGCATACCCAGAGCAGAGCCAAGCCGTGGTTCAGACTGCAGCTGCACCCTCCGCTTGTCTGGTGGAGAGGAGGCATGGACCCTGGGGTGGGCTCCGAGGATACCCTCCCCACACCCCTCCCTGGCCTCTGAGGGTGTAGGGGAAATGGGGGAGCAGGAGGGAGGGCAGTACACCGGTGGGGTGATGCTGGAGGGCATGCTGGTGCTGCGCTCAGGACGGCCCCTCCAGAGCCACACTGGAACCCCCTTGCCTCAGAATGGCACCCGAGGGCTAAGCACCGATGGATCAGGCCAGGCAGCCCATGCCGTGGCCGCAGAGACACCTGGGGGCCTGGGGTGCAGGGCTGGTGCAGGGAGCGGTGGGCAGTGAGAGCGGGCGGACTGGGAGTGGGCAACCGAAGGCCCCCGGCTGGGGTGGCAGGACGTCTGAGAAGGATGGGAAGGGAGGGGCAACTAGGCCCTCACGACAGTTCCTCTTCCTCTCTTGGGGCAGCAGGACATGGCCACATTGTCCCCAGAGCAGAAAGCAGTGCAGAGTCCCTGCACACACCCATGTCCACCCCAGCACCAGCCAGCCCACCCCCCCCACAACCGGCTGCTCCTGACACACGGGCCTCGCCCAGCACTGGCACACACCCCCACACCCAGCCCGCTCCCTCCTGGGGCTCTGTCTTTTCTCCAAGCACAGTCCCTGCTAACCAGCCGCCTGTTTCCCACTGAGGTGGCCCCTTCCTTTGTCCCTTCCCAGGCATGCTCCACCCCCTTTTCATGACATCTGAGTCCTGTCACACTCCCAAACACACCCTGCCCCTCCTAGGGTCCTCACATCCACTGCCTGAGCCGCTTGTCCACCTTCTCAGCCAATTAGGAGCGGGCATCCAGGCCCCCAGCCCACTCGGGCCCTCACACCCCTCGCAGCTCCATCCTCCTGACTGGGGGCATGTCTGCAAACCAGGACCAGGAGCTCCCTTCTGCTGACAGCATGCGCTGCCCCTGAGGGCCACACGGGGACCTGGGCTGGGCCTGCTGCTACCACACACAGGACAGGGGTAAGCAAGGTGGGGATCAGCACAGTCTGGGGGCTGCCTAGGGAAAATGATCCTCTAGAACTCGCCCCCACTGTGAGGGCGGAGGCACCTTCTGTGTTCCTGATGCTTCTTGGACCCAGCTCACCGTCCACCCCCAGTAACACCCACCACAGAGGTGTAACAGCCCCACCTTTGGGCCCCTCCTGCTTCCCCATATCATGGCCCCCGGCATGTGTTCCCCTGCTCACACAACCTGCACCAGGACCCCACCACGCAGCTGCCCTGTGTCCCCCCAGGCTGAGAACAAGTCCTGCCCCTGTAGGCTTGGTCCAGAGAAGTAAGCCAGGGGATGTTTCTCCACCATCAGAAGCACGCCATGGCTTCTGCTGCTCCTGCCAGCAGCCAAGACCTGCAGATATGCGAGCTCAGACCCAGAGATGCTGTGGGGGAGGACCCGCCACCCCGAGACCCCACGCCTCAACTTCCTTCACAGCCAGGGAGACCCCAAAGGGACAGAGGGCAGCAAGGGCTCATTTACACAGGAGCATCATGGCCAAGCCTGGGCAAGGCTAACTGGATTTAGACACAGGCAGAGAGCTTCAGAGAGAGAGAGAGAGAGAGAGAGAGAGAGAGATGCAAGGCTGATCAGGGTGTGGTGTGGGGAGGGTTTGTAGAGATGGGGATGGGGGCGTGCAGCATAAGGGCCTCAGAGGCAACTGTGTGGCTCTGAACTATGGACGTCCTTTCTGTCCACGAGACTATGAAGCTAAAAACAAATGAGGTGGGTGGCCTTGAACCAATGTGCCCAAAGCCAGAGCTATGGACCCCCGGAAGTTGCACATGGGTGCTGCCCCTCAGGGGCCACCCGAAGAACAGAGAAGGCTGCAAGCTGGGGTGAGAGGTAGAGATGAGTGACCACAGGTTCCTGAGAGCCAAGGCCCATCCTGAAAGCACTCGGGCAGTACTGAGCCTCAAGCTGCAGCTCTGCTGAGCCACGCTGGAGAGAGTGACTCTTCTGGGGGCGGGAGGGAGGCACAGGCTTTAGAACATGCACTCTGGGGGCCCTGACACCCTCTGGGAAAAAGAGCCTGCTGGGCATTAGAAGCCCGCAATGGCTTCTCTCTGCAGCCACTGTGGAAGGCTCCACCACTGGCCACAGGGTGGAAGTGGGCTGGACCTGCCTAGCACCTCTGCAGTCTGCTAACTGTGGTCAGCAGGTCAGAGGACATGAAGGGGACATCAGAGGCAGGGAGAGGCACAGACAGGAGCAGCAGGGGAGAGACGACTGGACGAAGTTGAGCCCACAGCTCCGTGTCTGGCGCTCGCTGCCCAGCCAGCCAGGATGAGACCAGGGCGTCCTCCGAATGAGCTGGCAAGTCAGGGCTGGGTGGGCGGCTCCCGCTCAGTGGCCAAGCCTGTCCCTGGAGAACCCTTTGTGGTGAGCCTGACCTTCTGGCAGACTGTCCGCCTTCGACCGTCCCACGGCAGAGCCATGGAGATGAAATACAGGACACGGTGCTTCTAGGGGGAAACTCCCTCCAGGTCTCACGGGGGAGCCTGCTAGGGTGCTGGAGGGGCACAGTCAAGCTCCAGCCTGCCTGAAGATACACACCCTTCGATGCTCCTTCGCAGCCCTGGCCTTCCCGAGGGGACCTGCAGGAAGCCCCGGGGCTGAAAGCTGTTTCCAGTGCAGCTGAGATGGTCCCACTCCTCAGGCCGCCCCCCACACCGGGTCCAAGAGGAAACTGGGAACTTCACCTAAAGAAATGCTGCAGAGGCTGTAGGATGAGCTCAGAGGGGTGGCCTGAGGGTACAGGCAGAGCCCACCAGGCCCAGCCAGGGGCTCCAATCCTGTCTCGGCGGCAGGCGTGTGTCTGGCTGTGGAACGTGGCCTCGCCACCTCCCTGCATCCCAGGCCTCTGCACACAGCAGTCTGAATGAAGCTGGATTCTGTCACCTGCTTAGCAAGTGTCTGCATGGGGCTTGGGGCTCCTTGGGACCAAGGGACACAGAGGAAGAGAGGAAGAGTGCAGGTGCCGGTGGAGGCTGGTCAGGTGCAGCCCCACACGGGCCTCACCCCAAGGTGCCCGGGGTGAGGGCACAGTCCCAGTAGGTCCCTGCACTGAGGGGGCAGATAACCCCACAGCAAGTCCCAGGCTGACAGGAGCCAGATGGCGAGCTCAGGGGCCAGGAGGGAGCACAGGGCCCTCCCCAGTCCTCTTCACACCTGACCAGTCCTCGGGAAAGGGCCCGGGAGGCAGAAAGGAGGAATCAGGTGGTGGTACCCGCACACTCCCCCCAAAGCCAGGGAGGAAGAGGGTGCTTGGCCACAGCAGGCAAGACAACGGGGTACAGAGCTTCAAGGAATGGGCTGTTCAAGAATCTGTCCAGGGGCCCGGCCAGGAACTCAGCAGCACCCCCCTCCCCAGAGCAGCACATCAGCCCCCCCCCACAGCTCCACATGCTTCTCATGTCCCCACTCTAGGTGGGGGGCGCAGAGCAACGGAAAAGGCAGAGTCGGGCCCCTCCACCTGAGAGCGTGTCGCCATGCACTCTGAACCCTAAGCAGGGGCAGGAAGCCAGAAACCGGTGGGGGTTCCCCAAGGAAAAAGTGTCCGCATGCCCTGACTTTAAGAGAAAGGGGATTCCAGCCACAGAGACCCCTGGGAATGGGGTCACAGAAAGCCAAGTAGCTGGGAAGGGGAGGGCAGTTCCAGAGCAGGCCCAGAGCCAGCCATCAGGGCAGCAGTAGTGGCTGGGCAACAGGCCTAGCCCGGTGGTCTCTGGTGGACGCCACCCCCTCCCAGCTACCAAGAACCTGCAGGCGCTATAGTCGGCGACAGACACAGGAAGCCGGGTGAGAACAGAGCAGAGGGTAGACAGGTGGGGCCACAGACAGGTGGGAGGCTGCAGAAGGGGGCGAAAGGCAGGCCACGGGGTGGAGCCCTCCCCACTCTGCCCTGCTCACCGAGCTGCAGCGATGGGCGACTTCTTGGACGGGTCGAGCAAGCCGCCCAGGCCGCCGGCCGGCTCCTCCCCCAGGGAGCGGGTGTCCTTATTCAGCTGCTGCAGGCGGGAGCTCAGCTCGCTGATCACAGTTGGTTTGTCATCATCGGACCCGGAGAGTGTCCTCTCCACGGGGTCCCCCCATAGCTTGGACCTTCTCTGGAAGAGGTAGCGAGGGCGAGCGGGCCCGGCGGCTGAGGCCAGCCCGGCGGTGGCGGCATGGTGCTGGGCCATGAGCTCGCTGTCGGAGGACTGCTTCAGCAGCGGGTCCCTGAAGGTCACCGGCCCCTTCCCCAGCGGGGGCTTCAGCTTGGGCTTGGGAGGCACTGGCGGCTTCTCGAGGAGAAAAGTGTGTCCGTTTGCAAAGGAGGTGTGGGTGTCCGTGAGCTCCCCGCTCTCGGAGCTCAGGGTGGACATGCTGGACACGGTGGAGATGGTGCTCGTGGTCTCCAGGTGTGGGTCGCTGGAGCTGCGTGTGTCGGCCTCCTCGACCCCCGAGTCTGCGGCTGACTCTGGCGCCGGGGGCAGCTCGGTGCTGGGCTTCCCCGGGGCGGGGCTTGGCCCAGGCGTGGACGAGGGGCCTGGGCCTGGGAGCGGGGAGGCCATGAGACCACCGTTGGCAAACTCTTCGGGGGGCGGCACCAGCCCGATCCGGGCCAACTCCTCTCGGGTCTCCTCGTCGCTGGAGGACAGCTGGGCGGGCGGCAGGTTCATGGCGAAGACCAGCTCAGGCTCCTCCTCGGAGCTGCCCTGCCCTGGCCCCGGGTCCACCGGGGTGCTGCCTGGGGGCTGGGCCCGGGGACTGGGCAGGGGCTCTGCCACCACCGCCGACTGGGCGGGTGCCGGGGCCAGCTCAGGGGTGCCGGGACGGGCCTCTTCGGGCCCCAGCCCGCTGGGCTCCTGCCCGTTGCTGGTGGCGTGCACCACGATGAGGCCGGCGGGGCGCTGCAAGGACGTGTCTAGGACGCTGAGGATCATCGCCTTCTTGTCATCGGGGGACTTCCGGTCCTCCCGGGGGACTTTCTCAGGCTCCCGGCGTGTGGGCACAGGGACCCATGCGGGGCTCCTTGGGGAGAAGGCGGGGGAGGCCAGCGCTCCTCGCTCGGGGTCGCGGGGCTGGACATCCACAAACAGCGGCCCTGGCCTGTCGGCATCAGGACTGTGCACGGGCGTGGGAGCCCGGGATGAGGCCTGGGAGGCCAGAGCCCGCTCGCGGGCGGCCAGGGCCAGGGCCAGCGGCGAGCTGGGGTCCAGGGGCTTTCCGGTGAGCGGGTGGATGAAGGTGGAGCCTGACGGGCTCAAGCTGGGGCCGCTGACCAGTGGCTTCAGGGCGGACACGGGCGAGGGCAGCAGCAGGTCCCGGGTGGGCGCGAGCCCAGGTCCCAGGAGCCGCTCGTCGATGGAGCGGGAGGGCTGCAGCGAGGGCAGCTCGGCGGGGGGCGGGGGGCTGCCTTCCACGGCGCCCACCGACAGGAAGACCGTGGAGCGGCGCCGCTCCTCCAGCCGCCGGTCTTTGGGGCCGCCGAAAGGCAGCGCGGGGCCGTCCCCGGGGTAGTCGAGGCCGCCCGGGCGCGGGCCGCGGTGCGTCGGGGAGGGGTCGCGCGCGAAGCTGCCGCCCATGGGCCCGGGGCTGCCCACGGCCAGGCCGGCGCGGTCCTGCGCGTCCTCCACCTGCAGCTGCTTCACCAGCGGGCTCTTGCGGCGCTGCGGCTTGGACGGCGCGAAGAGGCTGGCGCTGAAGGCGCCCAGGTTGGCGTAGGGGCTGTCGGGGCCGGGGGCGCGCGGCCGGCGGCGGGGCCGCTCGGGCGGGGTGGCCTGGCCGGCGCGCGGGTCGCCGGGCTCGGCCGCCGCGTCCTGCAGGATGATCATGGAGCGCGCGCGCCGCTGCCGCTCGGGGTAGGGCAGCGCGCCCGGCGCCGCGCCCGCCTCGTACAGCCCCGCGCCCAGGCGCGCCTCCAGCCCCGGCTTGAAGCTGGAGCGCACCGTGTCGTAGGCGCGGCCGGGCGGCGGCGGCGGCGAGAAGGCGGGCGGCGGGCCCGAGTCCAGGTAGTAGGGGGCGGGCGGCGGCGGCGGCGCGGTCTGCGGCGGCGGCGGGATGCCCCGGCCCTCGCGGCCCGTGTCCTGCATGGACGAGCTCCGCGGGAAGCGCCCCTCCAGCAGGGACGCCAGCTTCTCATCTTCCCCTGCGGACGGGACAGGGGGCCCTGAGTGGAGGGGGCGCGGCCGGAGGAGGGAGCGGCCGAGGGGGCTGGGGCTGACTTCACACCCACCACGGCCGCTGGGCTCCCAGGGCGGAAGGGCGGCCAGGAAACCCCTTGGAAATGGGTGGACCAGGGGCTGGAGTGGCGGTAGAGCGGGGAGGGCGATTGCCTCGCACCCGGTTGGATCCCTGGCACCCCAGATGGGTCTCCCCCTCCCCCCCAGCCCACCAGGAGTAAGCCCTGAGTAAGGCCGGGGGTAGCCCAAAACAAAAACAAAAGTGAAAGAGAATAAAGAAATGGGTGGATTTCAGTATCACTGTTGCAGACCACAATGCCCAAAAGGGGGACAGGGGAGAAAAGCGCCTGTCTGTCTTGAGGCAGGCAGGGGTGGGGTGTGATGGGAGGGAACCTGGGGACACTGGTGCTGGGAAATGTGCCCTGGTGGAGGGACAGGTGTTGGAATACTGTGTGACTTAAGTCCAATCATGAACAGCTTTGTAAGGGTCCATCTCACAGTGATTCAATAAAAAGGTAAAAAAGGAAAGAAATGGGTGGAGAGGAACTGCAGGTAGGCTGTGAGATGCACCCCAATACCCTAACATTCCATCCCCCACTGTTGGAATGCCAAGCTTCTGGGCTTCCCTGGGGCGGGGCTCGGCCCAGGCATGGACAACGGGACTGGGCAGGGGCACAGGGAGGCCATGAGCACGCCGCTGGCAAAAATCTCTTTGGGGGCGGCACCAGCCTGATCCGGGCCGACTCCTCTCAGGTCTCCTGAGGGCTGTGCTGCAGAAGGACCGATAATAGGTCGGACACAGGCCCCCCCAGCTCTGGCACCAAGATAAGACCTGGAGGCCAGCCACGAGCCCAGTCTGCTAGTCTCAGGCCTCAGAGAAGAGAGTACTGCACTGGGGTGGTGTTGCAGGCCCCACTGCCCCCTCACACTGGGCAGGGCTTGCCCTGGAAGGGCCTGGAGACACCTGGAGGTGGGAAACAGCTGATTGGGGGTGTCGGTGTCATGAACACAGCATGAACAGGGGTGACATCCTGCTAAAGACCTTGACCAGGGGCCTTGGAGCTGACAGCCTACTTGTGGCAAGAGGTTCTAGGGGGGCCAGGGGTAGGTGGGCATGGACAAAGGATGTTCAGCTTCACTCCCCAGGGCTGGCCTCCTCACCCGTAAATCTCTGGGACAATGTGGATTCCCACAGCCTCGCCCAGATGCTACTGAGATTCAAGTCTGCACAAGAACAGGGCAGGGGCCTCAGGGGCCTCATCGCCCTCCAGCCTGGCCTCCTGCAGCCTCCTGAGCACCGTGAGCACGTATACACCGGCGTGCTCTGCAGGGCCCTTGCAGTGGTTGCCAGAGACGCAAAAGGGTCCCAAAGCTCTGGAGTGTGTGTGCGTGCGTGTGTGTGTACACATGAATGCATGTGTACATAGTGTGTGTGGTGTGTGTACGTGTATGTGTGCGCATCTGCAAGTGGTGTGTGTGCATGTGTGTGTATGTGTGGTGCATGTATGGTGTATGTGTGCATGTGCATATGCATGTGTGTGTGCACGCAGATGTGTGCTAGTCCCTGGATCTCACTTGGGGTTTGCTAACAAACAGTTTTTAGAACTATGAGACAGACTTCCTGTTCCCAGAATGTCCTGTGGCCACCACATGCACTGACCAGCTCCTGGGCCACCAGTTCAGCCAAGGGGGACTTTTATGGAAAGCCTCAGGCACAAATTCTAGTTCTGTCAGGTACTGTCTGATGTTCCCTACTCCTGGGAACCTGTTCCCTAATCTCAGGAGAGCTGCCACCCCCGGCAGGGGACTGTGTGAACTGGAGCTATTTAAAGCTGACAGCTCAGGGCAAAGCACCTCGAAGCGTCCCAAAGGCAGGCGAGGTCATCACCAGGCGCACCACTGTGGCTTCTGTCTGCCTCCACCAGTGCTAGAGGCAGAACCTCCTGGCCAACTCCTGGGTGTGGACAGGTATGGGCTGCACGCCTGGCCAAGGAGAGGGTCTGCATGACTCAGGGAAGACAAGTCACTGGCTGGGGAGGGGAAGGGGAATGGGGCCAGACCTGGGGACAAACACCAGCAGGGCAGTCTCACTCTGCCTGGCGACACACATGAGCAGTAATGGGACACGGGAGTGTCATGGCCCAGAGTCAGGGTGCGAGACCCTCCGTGGGGCTGCAACCGCTCCTGACAGGCTAGTGTTCATGGTGGCTGTCAACTGAATGGTTTCAGGGCCACAGTGCAGCCGGCACAGGCAATGGAGCAGCCCTCTCAGTGTCTAGGCAGGGAAGAGCAGGGACTGGGCAGGGCAGGACGACAGGACAGGCCACCCAGGCCAGAGACAGATCAGAAGTGACCAGCAGCTGCTCCCCAGGAAGGAGCAGGGTGACACTGCTCTACAGAATGTCCCCTGTGGCCAGAGGCTGGACTGCAGGCAGAAGTGGGCAGGGTGTGCCAGAGAGACCAGAGCCCAGAGTTGGCTGTTAGCCAGACAGGGCAGAGTGGAGAGGAAGCAAACTGTGCACAGGGGCCGAGTATGAGAATGGGGGTCTTTCACGGCCCCTCCTCCAGGAATGGCCTCAGCTGTCTCCTGGCTCCTGCCCCCACTCATCCTGAAAATTTAGGCCCTGGTGCCCCTCCTTCTGTGACGCCTGGCTGTGGCTGGGACAGGGGGCAGGTTGCACCTGTGCTTGCCATGTCCCCAGAGGAGCCCTAGACCCTGGCCAGTGTGGGCCCACAAAGGCCTTTGTGAGCAGAGGACCACATTCCGCACAGCTGGTAAGATGACAGAGGAGAGAGCTGTGGGGCCCCAGACACTGCCCACCCTGCCCAGCTCCACCTGCAGTCCACCCCCTGCTAATGCTATTCCCTTCACAGGGTCCCCCTGCATCTACGTGAGCCAGTGCCTGAGACAATGTGCTGTGAGTGTCCAGAAGTCTGAACTCTGTGGGTCACTGACTACACAGCTGCACAGATGGACAAGGGATGGGACAGTGGGTGGCCAGATGGAGAGGGGACAGGACTGGCTGTCTGGAGGGGGCAGCAGAGAGTGCAGCATGAGAAATGACCCAATTTGGGCTGGGAGAGACTGACAAACGGGGGCTGTGCCGAGGTCCCGAAAGGACACACATGGTGGGGGAGGAGAAGCAACTGAAAAGCCGCAGCCTGGGGAGGGGGACGGGTGCGGGTGGGGGGAGAGGAAAATGACCCAAAATGTGCCAGACACTCAATGCCCACTGCGGTGAGGGGAGAGCCAGACTGGTGGGGACGGGAGAGGGGACAGAGGCTCAGGAGAAAAACCTTATGTGGATTTAGGGGGACAGCCCAGATTGGAGACAGTGACACTGGTGTCTGCAGGGCATGGTGGCAGGACACCCCTGCTCAGGGGCTGTGAATGGGGAGCCGTGGACTGGGGCCGGGGACGGAGAGCTATGGAACAGGGAGCCGTGGACAGGGGCCAGGGACGGAGAGTCGTGACCAGGGACCGGGACAGAAAGCTGTGGACAGGGGCTGGGGATGGAGAGCCATGTACAGGGGTCACGGATGGGGAGCCGTGGACAGGGACTGGGGAGAGGAAGCCATGGACAGCGGCCACGGATGGGGGGCCGTGAACAGGGGCCATGGATGAGAAGCCGTGGACAGGGGCCGGGGATGGGAAACCATGGACGGGGCTGTGGACAGAGGCCCTAAATGAGGAGCGGCGGATGTGGGGAAAGCCTGGGGATCTTCCAGTAAAGCTCTCTAAGCTAGGAGCAACCCCGCCCCCAACTCCCCAGCAAAGGAGGCCCTAGGAGGGGGTGGGTGGGGGAGAGGGAGGAAACCAGGGGTGAGTGCCTCCAGCCCTGCCCTCCCCGCTCACGCAAGCCCCAAACCCAGCCGTACCTACTGACTTGGTCCGTGGAATCCCCTTCCGCAGGGAGCCCGGCAGCTTCTCTGGGCCTGGGAGGCCTTGGCGCTCAAACAGTGACTGTGGGTGGGGCGTGAGGTCAGAGGGCTCTGGGGCCCCTCGTTCCCCAGCCAGCCCCACCCATGCATGTGTCTCCACAGCTGCTGGCCATGTCCCAGGGGGTCACAGAAGCTGGGTGCAGGCCCAGATGGGGGTGGGGAGGGCAGAGGTCAGGGCCAGGACGGGCCAGTGCAGGCCCACATGCGATGGGGAGCTGATGCAGGTGGTGTGGGGAGCCTGGAGGGATGCAGAGGTGCCAGAGCAGAAATGTGGGGAGCAGGCAGCAACTGCAGCCCCTCCCGGGCGGCTGCACACAGCCCAGAGGCTACTCGGGGCTGGAGTCGCATCCAGGGACTCCAAACAGAGGCTTTTCAGTTGCTCTCCTAGAGAGAGGGTCCTGGTTCGACCCTCCCACTCCTCTCAGAACAGCCACCCCCTGTGCCCATCTGCTCGGAAGCTCACGCTGATCTCCGCGGGCGTGATCCTCCGGCTGGTAGGCCGCTGTTTGACGGTGGCAGCCCTCGAGTCAGCGTCAGCGATGTCTGGCCTCAGTGTGGGCTCGGCGGCGGCGGCCAGGATCTCGTCCAGCTTCTCTGCAATCGAGAGACACCACCTCAGCGTATGGCTCGAGCCCCGGCCTGTCCCTCCGGGCCACCCTCCCTCACGCTGCATTGAGGGCCAGGCACTCCCGCCTGGGCACTGCGCTCCACCACATCCACCCTGAAACGCAGCCCAGAGCCCAGCTGCCCGCTGTCCGCAGGTGGATCCAGGCAGCCCTAAGGACAGGAGCAGGGTGGGCCTAGACCTCAGGGCAGACATAGGTCTCCTGGATGCCACTGTACCCGCCCTCTCCCCTTGGTTCCCTCACAGCACCAGAAGCTCTTCCTTATGTGTGTGGCCCCAGAACAGACCCTGCATTTAGTGGCAGGTAGGGGCTGGCCCCACCCAGTGGGGCTCAGGTGACCCTATGTGGTGCCAGTGCAAGGTGAGTGCCTCACCCCCCTCTGCTCTCTCTCCGGCCCCCAGTACACCCTCATGGACACCCAGAAGAAGCCTCCAAGAGGGGACTGGCCAGACACATCCGGGACCCTTTGGGAGAATAGCTCACAGCTAGGCAAGAAGCCGAGCCCCCCTACCTGGAAGAACACCCCTCCCAAATATGGGGTGCAAAGAAAAGGGGGCCTAGTCAGAGGGGCAGGGAAGTGCCAAGAGCCAGAGCTTAAGCTGCCTCTGTGCTCCCAGTGCTGTGGAGGCTACGCAGGAGGAACCTGGTGGCCGCTGGAGCAGCAGGGTGGGCCTGCCCGGCTAGCAGGGAGCGAGAGCAGGCCTTGGCACCCACCTGCCACACCCCCAGCCCCTTCTTCAGCAGCCCACCTTGTCCCACCCACCATCCATGCTCCGAGTCCCAAGCCCTTCCCGCTAGCAGGACCAGAGCTGGGCTGGCGTGTCCACTCCAGAGACGCTGCTGTTTCCTCACCTCCGGGTAGCACCCACGACCCTCCCTCTGCAGCTTGTTCAGGAGTGGGGTGTCTATGAGGATCCCCCAAGACGCCCAGCTCCTAGCCAGATGGACCCCAAACACAGACTTGGTCCTGGCTTAGCTGTGTGCCATTTTCCTTGTTTTATCAACAGACCTAAATATGGCAACTTGGCAGCGGGGGAGACGCTCAAAGGGCCGGGCTCAGCTCTGCACACAGGAGGCCGGGTTTGACCCCCTGAGCACTGCCAAAGTGAGCCCTGAATGCAGACAGCAGACAGGAAGAGCTCTGAGTACTGCCAGATGTGGCCCCCAAACCAAATAAACACCCAAACCAAATAAACAACCAAAAAAAAAAAAGTCAGCTGGGTCAGGGTGAATTGTACGGCAGAGCCACAGCTGTGGTCGGCCCAGCAGCCCCAAGGACACAGGCCAGTTCTTGTGCCCGAGTCCTGAGCCTGGGCTCACCCACGGCCCTCGCTTCTACAAGGGCTTCTCAAGTCACACCTGGCCAGCAACACTGCCTGGGACACTCTGACCCAAACGGGGTATTCCTGTTCGAATTTCCAACAGGTCATTTCCTCAGGAGCTGAGTCACTGCTAGACCCATGAGGACACCGGAGTCAAAGGAGCTACCGGGTCACCAAGGCCTCATGGGGGACCCACCACTGCTCCCTTCTCACCAGGCAAAAAGCTGAAATTGAGATGAAGCCTGTGAGAAAAAAATGAGACATGATCACTCGGGGACTGCTAAATGCAAAGAGAGATGCCCGTGAGAGAAAGACACTCCTGGGAAAACCAGTCCTGTGCTCACAGGAGCGGCACAGGCTTACCTGTGGGGTCTGTGCACACCTGGACTGGGACTGTGCTCACCAGGGATGGAGTCGGTCTCAGCTGGGCTGGCTATGCTCACTTTGGCTGGGCTCTGTACTCATCTGTGGGGTCTGTGCTCACCTGTGGGGTCTGTATTCACCTGAGCTAGAACTGCGATGGAGTTTGTCTCACTTGGGCTGGTTATGCTCACTTGGGCTGGGGTCTGTGTTCACTTGTGGGGTCAGTGTTCACCTTGTCTGGGGTCTGTGCTCACCCTGTCTGGGGTCTGTGCTCACCTATGGGGTCTGTGCTACCCTGGGCCGGGGTATGCTCACCCAGACTGGGTCTAAAGGTTGCCTATCTAGGTCCAGAGGAATTCGATTCTAGAAACCCCGTAGAGAACATGCGGTGAGCAGAGCTACTCATAGCTCACAGGGCATCAGGCCAGATCACAGCCACATTCAGGGGGATGGGCCAGCAAGGAGCTGAGTTCAGGAGCTCAGGCAAGATGAGAGCTGAAGTTCTTCAGTGCCAAGAAAGGGCTTGGAGGCAGAGACACACGTCATGAGGGTGAGGTTCTCAATTCCATCCCTAGCACCACACAAACTCCACAACCTAAGGTGCCCAAGCCCTGGTACAGTAGGTAGGATGTTCATCTTGCATTTGGTTGACCCCGATTTGATCCTCAGAAGCCCACATGGTCCCCTGAGCAACACCGAAGCACAGAGCCAGGAGTAATCCCTCCCTGAGCGCTGCTGGCTGTGGTTAAAAAAAAAAACACAGAAAATTCTACAACCTATAAGCTAATGAGTTTGCCATCAGTCCCCAGCAGAATTAGAAACAAACTCCTGAGTACTTTTAGCTCCCGAAGGAAATGACACCCCTGTGCTGCCAGGCGGGTCACTGGGTACTATGTGTGGGTGTAGCCAGGTCTGAGCTATTTGCACTCCAGGCCCCAAACCTTGGTGACGGTCCCCACATTCCCCTACAGCTAGAAGTATGGAGGCTGGAGTACAGCTCCTTGGAGCCCACGATGAACCAGGAGGAAGCACACTGCAGATACCCCACGGAGCAGAGGAGACCTGCGTGCTGGTAGCTGAAGGCTCAGGGAAGGCGGCTTCTGAGGGAAGTCGGGCTGAGACTGAGGCGCTAGCACGCCCAAGCGCTGGGAGGCAGGAGACAGGGACAGGCAGGTGCACGGACAGGGTGAGCACATGCCTGTGGCCAGCCGAGACTTCGGCGGCAGCGGTGCAGCAGGAGGAGGCCCAGTCCTTAAGCAGTGTGGCAGCCTGGGGTCACCCAGGCACTGAGCCTCAGTTAGTTCCCAATCCGGACTTTGGGCCACACAGATGCTGCCATTTCTTGCCAGCTAGTTGGGTTCCCAGACAGCCTGGAAGTGGCCTCAAGGGCCTGGCAGAGGCTGGGCCAAGGCGCAGTCAGTGTGCAGGACCAGCCTCCTTCGGGGGACTCTGAGCATGGACCTGGCCCCCCAGGACAGCCCAGGATGGGGATCCCCACAACAGGCAGAGGAGCCCCACTGAAGAGGTGGGATGGAGCGCCTTCTCCCGGGCCCCCTCCAGAATCACAGGGACCTGGAACAGCTCAGGACCAGTAGGACCAGGGACTCCTCCTCTGTCCCCCAGAGGTCAGCAGGAAGGCCCACCCAGCCCACAGACCACCCTCACGAAAACGGTCTTCACACACCAGCACTTCCCTGAATGGGTCAAGCTGGGCACAGAAACAACAAATGACTCACCCCCTTTCCTTCTCCGAATGGAGGCTTGGAATCAAAAAACAGAGAAATGGGGTGAAAGGCAGTGCCGTGTCCCACTCCCAGCCCTCCCAAGAGCTGAACCTCCCGATACCCACACTGTCCCTGAACCTCCCTATAGGCCCTTGGGTCGGGACATGGCCCAGAACTCCTAGTGAAAACAACCAGGGTCAGGGGCATCTCCGCACGCATGCACACACAAGCACATTCATGCACACACGTGCACACCACATGCACGTACATGTGCACAGATGTGTACACAGGTGGAATCCTCCACATACAGCTAAATCATACTCCCTTCAGTCAACCCTGCTCAGGGAAGAGGCAGAGTCCAGAGCGGGAATGGGACGCTGCCTGCCCTGAGGCTTCCAGCTGCACAGAAGCACACGGCAGCCAGCGTCTGCCAAACCAGGCGTCACACACTGGGCCACCTGCCCGGACACTCACCACAAAGGGCAAAGGTGCCCAGGCAGCTCACAGGAAACAGATGAACAAGGGGCTCCTGCTTGAAGCCGCCCAGCTATGCTGTCCACTGCCCATCAGCATCCCTGCACTTTGAGCAAGTGACACATGGTGACCACAAGGAGCTCCCAAAGCTGAAGGACCCGGGGTGTCCACCCTTCCTCTGACCCAGCCCCATCTCGGGAGGGCACTTACCCCGAACACTTGCTCTCTGGCCCTCTGGCCTACGTCTGCAGACCCTGTATCCCGCATTTTCTGGGCCCCACCTCTGCCCGCCAGGGGACCTCCCCCTTCTGTAAGATCCTACTTCCCCATTCGCTTTTCCAGACGCCTCTTGATTCCTTCCCCTTGAGGTGGAAGGAATGGCCACAGAGGTGGCCATTGGTGCCTCCAGGAATCTGGACGGCCCCTCTCAGTAGTGTTGGGAACTCGAGGCCAAGCTCTCCTGTCTTTCCTCAGACTCCACCACAGGAAAAGCCAGCCTGGAACCACCAGTCTGAGTCTCTCTGGGAATGCAAGGTTGTGAGCCAGCCCCATGGTGGGCAGCAGGCCCAGGGAGGAAGGTTTGCTGGAAGCCTCTTTCCCACATAGAGGAGTCCAGAAGGCAGAAGGCAGTCCGGGTTCTGCTGGCCAGTCACCTGGGAGCCGTCACACTCTCAGATGTCCACACTCCTGCATGTGCAGAATGAGGCGGGTTCCCTGAGTCTGCAGCTGTGAGGTCACTGTGGAACTGTGCCCTCAGGCACTGCCCTGGGAGCCAGGTCTGGTGTCTTTTGGGACTGTCGCGGTGTCCCCTTCCCTTTGTCGGGAGTGCAAAGACGGGGACATGGTGCTTGCATGCTCAGCTGCGCGTGCATGTTTGGCTGTGGAGCTGGCTCACTCAGATGTGGTGCTTGCATGTTCAGATGGGTTTGCACACTCAGTTGTGTTTGCATTCTTGGTTGGGGTGCTCATGTGCTCAGCTGTGCTCCCCTCAGCCCACCCTCATGCCCTGGACTCAGGTGTGCCGGCACATCTGGTTGTGGCGTTCATCCACGCCGCTGCAGTTCTTACTTGGGAGGTCCCACACCTTCCTTTTGGCTGTGGAGCTCATACACAACTGGCTCAGTGCTGAATGGGCGCTGCCGTGGCACGCACAGAGACATTCCCCTTGGCCACAGAGCTTACACATATTCTTTTTTTACTTTCTGGGTCACACCCAGTGACGCACAGGGGTTACCCCTGGCTTTGCACTCAGGAATTACCCCGGCGGTGCTCAGGGAACCATATGGGATGCTGGGAGTCGAAGCCGGGTCAGCCGCACGCAAGGCAAATGCCCTACCCGCTGTGCTATCGCTTTGGCCCTCTACACATATTCTAGATGTGATGTTCACCAGGCATCACACAGGCTGTGGTGGTCACAGAAAGGACAGAGATGGGGGTCCCAGAGAGCAGAGCACCCCGCTCCCATACTTGGAGTTGAACGTGTAGCCTCCCACCCGAAAGGTGTGAGCCCCCCCTCCTAGCCTATGGCTGTTCCATCAGAATGATGGTCCCTGGAACAGCCTGAAGGCCCTGGGACCGAGCTCTGGGGGGAGTGGCCACCCTAGGTGTGGAATTCCAGGTGAAAAGCATTTTGACTCAGTCTTTAAGACTCCATGTTCCACTGTCTTCAAGCATCAACTTGACATGGAATGGAATCACCAGGGTCAGAGCAACAGCCCAGATTCCTCTTTTCTGCCGTGGGCATCTCCTTGTGCTCATGCCCGGAGGTCCAGCTAGGGAAAGGCTGGGTCTGCTTTCACGTGTCTCCCTGCTTGGGATGATTTTACACGTTTCCAGACTTTTTCAACCACTTGAACTTCTTAGTGGTTCAGTGTTTTGATGCCTCCATTCCTTCCGACTTCCCCTGGAATGTCCATGTGGCTGGGAATTCCTTTGCTTTATCCTCCCTGACTCTCTGACATTTTGTGCTTTGGGAAATTTCCTCCAATTTATCTTCAAATGCACAGTTTCTGTATCTGGGTCTGATGCACTGTCTGTCCTGGCCACAGGCTTTAAGCTCCAAACAGTCACTCTAAGCCCTGCTTCAGGGACATCTGCCGGCTTGCTGTTTTCCATCCGCATCACACATTCTGCTGGTTCTCTCTGACTTTACCTTTTCATATCGTATTTTGTCTCCTTCATTCTCTTCCATGAATTCCTGTTCCTCTGGTTCCAATACCAGTGCCAGGGCTTGGTTCTGGCTTTCCTGCCTCTTATAAGCTCACAGTTGTGTCTTGAGGTTTTGTGGGGAGCACCAGAAGAACCTCATCAACTTGTCCTGTGGACCCATATCCTGTCCCCAGCCTTCAGAGAGCACAAAAAGCTCGGCTTATTCTCATTCTGGCGTCATTTTCTCTCTCCATCTCTGGAACCTGAGGATTCATCTTCCCTCCTTGTGAGTCGGCCACGTTTCATGAGTTCTAGTTCATTCAGAACGTTCTTGGGGAAGAAAATTCTGAGCATTCCAACCCACTTGTCTCAGCTCCCCACCTGGAACTGAACTACAGCTAAAAGCAGCCGCTTGGCAGCGGGATGCCCAGGCTGGGATCAGAACAGGGCTGGAGCCACGCTCAGGAATCAGGCCCAGGGCATTTGGGGCAAGTGAGCGTGGTCCATTGGCCAGGGCAGAGACAAGCGGGAGCTCAGGTTGGGACTCAGTCCAGAACCAGGACTTGCCCAGAGATCAGTTTAGGGCTGGGGCCAGTGAGTGTGCAGGCCAGGACACTCACTGCCCTGCACTGCCGGGAGTCAGGCAGGCATGGCCACAGGGAGGGACAGGTGCGTGTGCATGTCTGCAGCTGCACATCAACATCACGGGTGTCAGGGCACAGTCATGAGTACCTGGGCACACCAGGGATGCTGCCTCGAACAGTCACAGAGCGGGAGGTCTCAGGAGAAGCCGAGTTTGCCTGCACAGGCTGCAGCAGGCCCAGGACACCTTCGCCACGCCCAGAGCATGCCCCACCCCAGCCCTGCACACACCGGCCAGCTCCCTGCACTCACAGGCGCCTGTCAGCCCTGCACACAGCCCTGTGCACCTGGCCACCCTGTCGGCCCACCATGCACAGGTACTGGAAGGCACAGGACCAAGGTCACACCTCCAAGGCCAGGCCGGGCAGGGGCTGGGCACAAGTGCCGGACTCATGCTCTGCTCACAGGGCAGGAAGCCAGCCTGGAGATCCTAAGCACATACCACGACACAAGAGCAGCATGCGAACACGTATGGCCCATCCTCACCCCCCACCCACTGCCTGGCCACCCGCCCTCAGCTCTCCCCCCACCCTCTACCTCTGACCTGTCCCTACATCTGCCCGTCCCTCTGCACCTGGCCTTCCCGGGCTACCTGCCCACTGCACTGCTCACCCAGTTCCTCGAGCTCTGCTGTCATGGATTTGGAGCGCAGGGTCAGCGTCGTGCTTGGGGCCCTCTTGGGGGGCGGTGGAGCTGCAAAGAAGAGGGAGGCCTTGGCCCTCCGGTCCAGCAGTGGGCAGCGGGGTGTGGCCAGGTGCAGGTGCCACCTGCGCTCCACCGCCTGGATCTCCTCGTACTCCCGGGACGAAGAGTCACACTGTGCCAGGATCTTGTTCAGGCTCCGGCTCGACGCGAACTTCTTCATGGCGCTCGAGGCGCAGGGCTCAGGGCGGGGGCCTGTGGGGCCTCTGAAGGGGCCCAGGCCCGTGAGGTCAGGGTGCTGCTGGCTGCGGCCTGCACACCCAGCCCGTCGGCTCCGGGGCCTGAGCAGGGCGCAGAGCCATGGGGTGGGGGCTGGGAGGGTCGCAGGCGGAGACGGGGCTGCGGGGGTGGAGGTCTCTGCCCAGGGGGGACCAGGGTGTGGCCCTTGAGCAGGGGCTGAGCAGGAGCCGCAGGGCCGGGCCGGCTGGCCGGCAGCCTTGGGGCCGGACCGGGCTGTGCCCTCGGCGGGCGCCGGGAGAAGACGCTTTTCCTGTTCCCGCAGGTGCCGCCTCCCCCTTCCCTCCGACAATGAGGCAGCGTCAACCTCCCGTTGCCATGGCAACTCCGGCCTCCAGGCAGCTGCTGGCAGTGTCGGGAAGGAGGCTCTTCCCGCAGGGCTGGGGGACGGGAGGCAGGGGCGGAGCTGGGGCCATCAAGGGTGCACTGTGGGCGCTTGACAAGGGGTGTGGGCACGGTCTGGGGTCACAAGGTCTAAGGCGTAAGGTCACAGGTGCCAGAACACGTGGCCCCTCACCTCTGCGACGCACCCCGTCCTCCTCCTGCTTCCGAGTCACAGAAACCACCTTCATGACGAGACGGTTCCCGCCCTGGCGGATCAGGGCCACCACCTGCTTGTGGCCAACCTTCACGACGTTCACCCCATTCACCTGGGACAGAGGTGGCCAGTGGGTGCCCGGGCTCTGCACCAACCTCGAGCCCAGGCCCAGGACCCCAGCCCTCACCTCAATGAGAAAGTCCCCGGTACGCAGCCCGGCCCTCCAGGCCACACCCTCCACATCCACCGACTCCAGGTACTGCAGTGCGGGGAAGGCTGGGGTGGGCGTGAACTCCTCGATGGGGGTCTCTGCTGCGGCGTGGGGCCATCAGGAAGGAGCTTCAGCGGTCGCTCCCAGGTGGAGGTGCTGCTGCCCACCACCTCCCCAGAAAGCCTAAGCGCGTGCCCACTGAGGCAGCTGAGCCGGTTTGGGGCCACCCGCACAGAAGTGCCGGCCTCTGGGGCCAGATGCCCCTGGCCATGCTAGAAATGGGGGCCGGGGGGCGGGGGGCCCGAGAAGAGAGCCCTCACACGGGAGCAGAAAGGGAGAAGCACAGGGCCAGGCAGGGAGTGGGGAGGAGTGAGGTGGGGGGTGATCAGGGTGAGGAAGGGGACAGAAAATGCTGGGGACGGGAAGAGACGGGAGAGGACGGGCATGCGAGAGGGGGCAGGGCGAGGCGGGAGTGCGGGAGCAGCAGCTGAGACAAGAGTCAAAAGCCCGCACACTGAAGCCCCATCCCTTACCTTTGGCCCCCCGGAGCACGAACCCAAAGCCCTCATGGTCCCGTTTCTGTAGGATGGCCACCTTGTCGTCGATGATATAGTCACTGGTAGGGAGAGAGTGGGAGTGAGGAGCCCTGAGCAGGGTGACCCCCATGTCCCTGCAGGACCCTCCACACAGGGCCCAGCCTGCCACCAACTGGGCTGGAGGCAGGAGCTGGGCCCCAGCACCCCCAGAGCGGCTGTCCCGCCCCCACGATGCCCGCCGGTACCTGTGGGACGTGAGGCTGTCGTAGGAGCCCACCGTGTAGTGGCGGAAAAGTCGCTTGGTCCGGTCCTCACGGGTTTCTGAGGGAAGTTCAGGAGCTGCTGTGCCCACTGGGCTGCCCAGTCCCTGGGCCACACTGGCTCCACCCTCTGCACACACACTCTCTGGGCCACTGGGCCTCGATGGATGTGGGACCCAAACCCTGGAATGGGGCCCAGAGGGCCTGAAATGGGGGTCTTCTGGCCTCTGGGAATCAGGCTCCAGAAGGAACAGGGTCTGTGGCCCTTCTTTCCCGGGAGCTGAATACAAGGGTGGACAGCACCAGGCCCACCCAGAATCACAGAGCCGAGTGCGAGGGCAGGGAGGGGAGTACAAGCACAGTGCATGCAAGCCGCAGCTGAGCTCACACAGGGGCAGGGTGCAGCCCTCAGCCCTGGGCCAGGCAAGTGCGTGTGGCCCTCGGTCCTGGGCCAGGCAAGTGCGTGTGCTTATGGCCACAGCCCCACGTAATACGGGCATGTCTGCATGTGTAACTAGAGTTATGGGTTCATACAGGCAGGTCTGTGTACACTCCCAGGGTAATATGATGCCTACTGTATGTCTATATGATCCACACTCTTGTGTCATATAAGCATGTCTGTCTCATATCCACACAACTGTGGGTACGTACATGTCTGAGCATGGCCACAGTCATGGGTTCCCGCAGGCATGTTTGCGCATGCCAGAGTCACAGGTTCCTACAGGCGTGTCTGTGTGTCAGAGTCATGGGTTCCCATGGTGTGTCTGTGTGTCAGGAGTCATGGGTACCTATGGTGTGTCTGTGTGTCAGAGTCATGGGTTCCTATGGAGTGTCTCTGTCAGAGTCATGGGTTCCTACAGGCATGTCTGCACATGCCAGAGTCACAGGTTCCTACAGGGGTGTCTGTGTGTCAGAGTCATGGGTTCCTATGGTGTGTCTGTGTGTCAGAGTCATGGGTACCTATGGTGCATCTGTGTGTCAGAGTCATGGGTTCTTATGGTGTGTCTGTGTGTCAGAGTCATAGTTTCCTATGGTGTGTCTCTGTCAGAGTCATGAGTTCCTACAGGCATGTCTGCGCATGCCAGAGTCACAGGTTCCTACAGGCGTGTCTGTGTGTCAGAGTCATGGGTTCCCATGGTGTGTCTGTGTGTCAGAGTCATGGGTACCTATAGTGTGTCTGTGCGTCAGAGTCATGGGTTCCTATGGAGTGTCTCTGTCAGAGTCATGGGTTCCTACAGGCATGTCTGCACATGCCAGAGTCACAGGTTCCTACAGGGGTGTCTGTGTGTCAGAGTCATGGGTTCCTATGGTGTGTCTGTGTGTCAGAGTCATGGGTACCTATGGTGCATCTGTGTGTCAGAGTCATGGGTTCCTATGGTGTGTCTGTGTGTCAGAGTCATAGTTTCCTATGGTGTGTCTCTGTCAGAGTCATGAGTTCCTACAGGCATGTCTGCGCATGCCAGAGTCACAGGTTCCTACAGGCGTGTCTGTGTGTCAGAGTCATGGGTTCCTATGGTGTGTCTGTGTGTCAGAGTCATGGGTACCTATGGTGTGTCTGTGTGTCAGAGTCATAGTTTCCTATGGTGTGTCTCTGTCAGAGTCATGGGTTCCTACAGGCATGTCTGCACATGCCAGAGTCACAGGTTCCTACAGGTGTGTCTGTGTGCCCAGAGTCATGAGTTCCAATGGTGTGTCTGTGTGTCAGAGTCATGGGTTCCTACAGGTGTGTATCTGTCAGTCACGGCCTACTAAAGGCATGTCTGTGCATGTCAGTTACAGGACCCTTCAGGCATGTCTGTGTTAGAGTCATGGGTTCCTACAGGCGTGTCTATGTCAGGGTCACAGGCTCCTACGGGCATGTCTGTGTGTGTCAGAGTCATGGGATCCTAGAGGCATGTCTGTATGTGTCAGAGTCATGGATTCCTACAGGCCTGTTCAGGTATGCCAGAATCATGGGTTCCTACAGGCATGTCTGTGTCAGTCATGGGTTCCTACAGGTCTCTGTCAGAGTCACGGGCTACTACAGGTGTGCCTGTGTGTGTCAGTCACAGGACCCTAGAGGCATGTCTGTGTGTGCCAGAATCATGAGTTCCTATAGGCGTGTCTGTCTCGAGTCAAGGGTTCCCATAGGCGTGTCTCTGTCAAAGTCAGGGGCTACTATGTCTGTGCATGCCAGCTACAGGATCCTACAGGCGTGTCTGTGTCAGTCATGGGTTCCTACAGGCATGTCTGTGCATGTCAGAGTCACGGGTTTCTAAAAGTATGTGTGTATTGAAGCCACAAGTTCCTATGGTGTATCTGTGTGTCAGAGTCATGGGTTCCTACAGGCATGTCTGTGTGTGTCAGTCATGGGTTCGTACTGATGTCTGTGTGCCCAGAGTCATCGGTTCCTACAGGCGTGTCTGTGTGTGCTTGAGTCACAGGTTCCTACAGGCGTGTCAGAGACACAGGTTCCTACAGACATGTCTGTGTATGTCAGAGTCACAGGTTCCTAGGATTGTCTGTTCACGCCAGAGTCACAGGTTCCTACAGGAGTGTGTGTGCCCAGAGTCATGGGTTTCTATGGTGTGTCTGTGTGTCAAAGTCACATGGAACTCTCCCAACAGCCCATCAATGCTGCATGTCAAGGTGCCCCTGACTTCGTACTGCCCAAAAAAGCAGGGGGTGCAGGGTGGGGCCAGGCCCCTCCTCAGGTTCCTCCATCCCCTCTGTCACCTGGTCTCAAAGCCCCTCAGAACCACTGCAGAGAATCCGGCTAGAAGCGCTCACGTCCTGGCGGTCATCCGCAGCCACCCATGTTGGGTTCCGGGTCCCTCTGGCATCTGTTTATCAGATTCTGCCTCCTAGTTCCCTGGTGCCTCTGTCTCCAGTTCCCAGGGCTCTGGGCAGCACTGAGAGCCACATGGCCCTGTGGCCGCAACCCTCCCCATCCCCATCACTGTGGCAGTGCTCAGGACTCTGAGGATACAGCTGAGGCTCCCGCAGAGTCTGTTCCCCCAGAGGAGAGACAGGAAACAGGAGCCCACAGAGCCGACGTGCCGAGTGCAGGAAATGCGGAGAACTGAGCAGAAAGGGAGCAGAGAGTCTGTGTCACAGGCCGGCTGCCCTGGGCTGCACCAGGAAGGGAGAGAGGCCTGCAGGCCACAGGCTTGGGGGAGCAGGGACACTCTAGAACATGAACGTGGCGTGTGCAGGGGCAGTGAGAAGCCGCTGCAGGAAGTGAGGCCAGACAGGGAACAGGGTTTTCTCCACTGTCCCATGTGGTGGCCTCTGGGGGTGGGCACAGACAGCTTTCACCTCTGATCCTGCCTGTCCCCGCATGTCTGCCCTGGAGGCACCCATCTGGACAACAGGTGCTGGCTCTGAACACTTACCACAGGATGAGTGGGTGGGGACCTCAGGGAGGGTGAGCAGAAAGGTGGGGGCTCAGGCAGGAATCAAAGGACGTGGAAGCGGGGGAAAGCGGGGTGGGGGACTGAGAACCAAGAGAAGGGCAGGAAGGGGTGAGGGGGAAGGGGCAGGTTGAGGAATGAGTGAAGGGATGGCGGGGCGGGTGGGTGAAGGCCAACCAAGAGTGGACAGCAGTTTCTGGAAGGGAGGAGGAGGAGGAGAAAGACGACCCTGCGCCAGGAGCTGCCTTGAAACCTGTCCTTGGACATGGAAAAACTCTCTACAAAGGACCTGCCCCCGGATCCCCGAGCCCCCCACCCCATGCTGATGGCCTAGAGCCTCCCCCAGCATCTTCCATGCCCATGGCCCCCCATGCCCATGCAACACCCCCAGGCCTTCCAGGACCAGGATCATATCACCACTGGGAGCACGTCACACCCCCTTCACATCCGGCAGCTGCAGTGTCTGACTGCAAGCACTACCAACCCGCCTGCCCTGTTCAGGCTCTGCTTTGTGGGGAGGAGCTTCTAGCAACACTCAGGGTGCTGGGGGACCCTCCTGGTGAGCCTCAGACATCAAGGCACACAGTTCAAAGCTGCCAGTCCAGTGGGGCTGGGGACCATATGGGAGCAGAGGTGGACCCTGGGGGCCCACGTCAGAGGCACTTTGTCCTCTGAGCTTCTCTGCAGCCCCGGCCTGCTCGGGGTGAGTCCACCAAATCTGGTTATTACATAACAAGTTCATTTTCCATTTTCATTGATCAGACACACAAAAGCCTGTGAAAGTACCAGCACCAGAGAGAGGAGTGGGCTGGGTGCTGTTCAAGACGCAGCTTTGGGCCCAACACCACGGTTGCACTCACCAAAGCCCCTCCCAGGCGGACAGGTGCCACAGGCCCATGTGGCCCAACCCCGGGCACTGGCCAAGCCCACAGTGGGGCATGGCAGCACCCTTCCTTTGCCTGCAAGTCACTCTCCCCCAACCCAATCTCAGAAGCACTTCACTGTGAGGTTCTGGGCCTGACAGACACCAGTTCACCTCCTGGGCTGGTCTGGCCTCTGGCAGGACTCAGAGCAGCTGCAGACAGAAGTGCCCATTCTCCATGAATTTCTTCCTCTTTCAGGAACCTTCTGACATTTTCTTTCAGAAGGCAAACACTAGTGGATATCCCGATGAGGGGTCCACGGGTGCCTGGGACGGTCCCACCACCCCACCCCCACCCCGTCCCCTGCACCAACCACTCCATGCCACCAGCCCTGGTCCCAGCACCTCTGTCCAGCTTTCCCCTCCCGTGCATGCAGTCAGCACCCAGCAGCCTGGGGCCCAGCAGAGGCCCTCCTGCCCAGGAGGCGCCCCATACACATGGCCGTTTGGCATGGACCCCAGAAACAAGGTGGGCTGGGGCAGCAAGAAGCTCTCGTGCCAAGCACTAAGGGACATGCAGGGTCAGTGCTGCTGCTGCTGTGGGCCAGGTACCGCCTTCTGGGCTGGGCACTAGAGCAGTCACGAAAAGGCAGAGAAGACGGTCTGGCCCGCACGTGGGACACGGCTGAAAACCACCGACCTGGAACATCATGTCTCAGCCTTCTGCCCATGACCCCTTCGGGCCTGTTTCTATCCTGTGGGTCCTACTGCAGTGGGCTGGTCTGGTCCCTCATCTCATCCCGTGGACCTATGCAATACCCTGGGGCCTCCAGGGGCTACATAGACCAGAGAGGAAACAAGACCCAAAGGCTTCGTTCAGGGCTCAGCACCATGGGCACCTCCACTGGCAGCCCCGGGGCTGCCTCGAGCACCACAGCCGCACAAATATGGCCCTGAGACCTCTACACATGCCCTCCTGTAGGCCCGGCGCTTCTTGGCCAGCCCTGCCTGATGCCAGATTTCCATTCATGACCACATAGCTCTGGATCCAAACTTCTCAAACCAGGAGGTTCCCAGGACTCCGACCTGCTCTCCAGGCCTGAAGACCCCCTTCTCCCCAGAAATCACTGAGACACGCACCCACCTACCGACAGAACAGGGCGTGTTCTGTCTCAATCTGGCATCAGAAGGTGCCAGGCACGTGGAGGAGAGGCACCTGTCTGGGGGCACTCCATGCTCTGCCGTGCTCTGCCGTGCTCTGCCATGCTCTGCTCATGACGTGCAGGGGAGGGTTCCCTGAAACAGCCCAGGGCAGGAGGGCAGAGCCAGTCCAGCGCAAGCCATTTCAGGGGAGTACCCGAGACCCTGGTCCAACACAACCATGAGGCAGGAAGTGCTACTGCACCATGGAGCACTGGGAAGGTCAGAGGTCTCCCCCGTAATCAGGTGCTGCCCTGGCCGTGCACCTGTGGACCAGTGGGCGAGTGAGGCCAGTCAGGCTCCGCACACCAGAACTGCTGCCTTTGCCCCGCACCTGCCGTCCTCACCTCACAGGGATACCTCTTCACCTCACGGTGACCCCTCACCCGCCCTCCTCACCGAGGGTACTCCCCACTCTCCTCACGTCATGGTGACCCCTACCCACCAACCTCACCTCACGGTGACCCCCTGTTCTCTCACCTCATGGTGACCCCTGATTCTCCTCACCTCGTGGTAACCCTCAACCTCTTTACCTCATGGTGACCCCAACTCCTCCTCACCTCATGGTGACCCCTCACCCTCCTCACCTCATGGTGACCCCTCACCCTCCTCAACTCATGGTGACCCCTCAACCTCCTCACCTCACGGTGACCCGACTCTCCTCACCTCTCCTCACCTCGTGGTAACTCCTCAACCTCTTTACCTCATGGTGACCCCACCCCCTCCTCACCTCATGGTGACCCCTCACCCTCCTCACCTCATGGTGACCTCCTACCCTCTCCTCACCTCATGGTGACCCCTGACTCTCCTCACCTCATGGTAACCCCAACCCCCTCCTCACCCCATGATGACCCCCATCTGCCCTTCTCACCTCATGGTGACCCCCAACTCTCCTCACATCATGGGGACCCCCACCCCTTCCTCACCTCATGCTGACCCCTCACCCTGCTCACCTCATGGTGACCTCCTACCCTCTCCTCACATCATGGTGACCCTTGACTCACCTCACCTCGTGGTAACCCTCCACTCCCTCCTCACCCCATGGTGACCCCCACCCTGTCCTCTCTTCACAGTGACCCTACCCACCCTCCTCACCTCATGACGACTCCCTCCAACCCCTCCTAACTTCACGGTAACCCACCACCCTTCCCACCTCATAATGACCCTTCACCTGCCCTCCTCACATCATGGTGACCCCCCACCTGCCCTCCTTACCTCATGGTGACCACTCAACCCCCTCTCACCCCATGGTGATCCCCAAACCCCTTCTCACCTCATGGTGACTCCCCACCCTCCTCATCTCATGGTGAACCTCCAAACCCTCGTCACCTATTGATGACCCTCCAACCCCTCCTCACCTCACAGCGAGCCCCTCACCTGCCCTTTTCACATCATGGTGACCCCCACGCCCTTCTCAACCACAGCCCCTCTGTGCCCACGTGGCCTCATTTCATCTGGCCTCCCCCTTAGGAAGGATGCCTCTCTTCTCACACTGACCCTCTGCCGTCCATCTGTGCACAGCACACACCCACCAGGCACCCACTCTCTCAGAACTGCACGCTGAGAGGTCACACAGACCCATCTGCACCTATGCCCCTGTGAGCAGGTGCCACCCATCACCACTGCAGGCCAGTGTGCAGCTGAGCCTTCCCTGTGCGCATGTGTTCCACTGTGCACACACATGATCTTGTATCAGTATGCTCTACCAGCTGTACATGCACTACCCCGGTGTGTCTCTGACCCCGTGCACATGAGTGCTTCCTGTACACAGATGCCGTCTCCCAGCGTACACATGGGACTCCCTCTATGGTCATGTGTGCACATGTGTGTGCACATATGGTCCTCCTAGGCAGTGTGATATCCAATCTGCACATGCGAGCTCCTTGTGCACACATGCTTCCTGCGTGCACACACGGCAGTCACATTTGCACATGTACTCCCTATGTGCACTATGTCCAGTGCCGAGTGTTCCTCATGTATGCACACGTGTTCTGCGTGAAACCACTCTTCCATGGGCACGTGATCTCCATGTGTTCTTCCTATGTGCGTGGATCTCCCGTGCACGTGTGTTCTGTGTGCAAATGCTTCCTTTGTGCACATGTGACTTCCTGCGCACGTGTGTTCTCCCTGTGTTCACGGGGGCTCCCACGGGTGCATGCTTTCTTACATGTCCGCCTGTGTGTGTGTGCAGGGCCCCGTGTCTGCATCCTGCACACTAGTTTATTCAAACGTGTGTTTGGGGTCAGCCTTTCCTCGGTGGACAGCCATGTGGACTGAGCTCCACGCAGGACCAGGAGGGCACTGCCAGGGGCACGGGGTGGGGGGTCACTCACCGTGCCGGTTGTCATACTGTCTCATCTGTACTTCCTCCACGCAGTCAGCTGGGAACCAGCCCGTGCGGCCTTTCACGGTCCCCTCCCAGAAACCGCCCTCCCCGATGCTGAGCACTGGGGGGACAGAAGCCGGGCGGGCTGTCAGGGCAGGGCAGGGCGGCCGGGCCCCCTGCCCACCACCCACCAGCTCCTTCCCTCGCCCGGCCTTCTCCCCGGGAGCCACCGAGCAGAGAGGGGAACAGATGGGCCCGCACAGGATGGGCATGTGGGGGACAGAGACACACAGATGGACACACAGGGGACAGAAGGCAGAGCAGGGCCCCGGCCCGGGCGCCCTCCTCCCGCCGCGGACCCAGCGCGGGGCCGGAGAGGCCCCCGGGCGAGGAGCCGGGCTCGCTCCCCCGGGACGGGCAGTGCCCGGCCGGGAGGGCCCCGCGGGACGGCCGCCCCCTGGCCCGCGCTCACCCTTGACGGCCTCGCCGCGGTGCAGCGGGATCTCGCCCTCTCCCTGCGGGCTGTGCGCCTTCACGGCGATGAACTTGCGGCCGGGGACCGCGCTGTAAAGTTTCCGCTTCGGGCCGCGCGGCGGCGGCGCGGGGGGCGCGGGGGGCGCGAGGGGCGCGGGGCCCGGGCCGCCGGCGCCGCCGGGCCCGCTCGGGCTGTAGACGAACACGTAGGTGACGGACGCGATGCCGGGCGGCAGCGGGCACGCGAAGCCGGCGCCCGGGGCCTCCATGGCGCGGCCTGCCCGGCTCGGCGCGGCCCCGCGCCCGCGCCATGGGCCGCCGCGACCCCCCGCGCGCCGCGCCCGGCTCCGGCCGCCCGCCCGCTCCGCGCCCGCCGCGCCCCGCCTCCGCCGCGCGCTCCTCCCTCTGCGGGCGCGGGGCCGCCGCCCCCCGGGCGCGGGCCACTGCGGCGGGCCGGGCGGGCCGGCTCCGCGCGCCCACCGCGAAGCCCCACCCCCGCGAGGGGCGACGCCCCCACCCCACCCCCGTCCACGCCCCCAACCCGCCGGGCGGCCCCGGGGCTGTCCCGGCCACGTGCGGGGCGCCGCTCCGGACACTGCCCCGGAGGTCCCGGTGACTGACCACCCTCCCAGGCCGCTCCTGCCGGGCACCGAGCCTGAGGCCTGGACCTCACTGGCCCCCAGCCAGGCCCCAGGACTGCCGCCTCCCTGGCTCGGGCGCCGCTCCTGCCGAGCGCGCAGGGGTGCCCCCTTTTCCCTTCCAGCCTCTGCTCGCTTGCTGGCCCCAACCTCCAACAGCACTGGCCACCAAGCTGCCTGTCCACTGCAGACCTGCCCTCTCTGCCACATTTCTGGGGACCCCACCTTGCCTGCAGGCTCTGCCCAGGTGGAGCGTGGTTGGCTCCCCCCAGTCGCTGCTTAAATGTCCCCTTCTCGCTTTTGCCTAAAGGTGAAGGCCACCTGCCCAAACCTGGGCTCGCCTCGGTGCCCGAGAATCCCGGCCACTCAGCTGGAGACCCTCCCCTCGACCACTGCCCACCTAATTCCTGCTCAGCTCAGGCTCAGACCCCTGGGCATCTGCGCACCAGCACCACACTGTCTGCGGGAAGGGGAGAGGGACAGCCCTGCACTTCCCAGGGCCTGGCTTGGAGCTTCCCACAGTAGTTCTCGGACGTCCACGAGCAAGTGGAACCAGAGAAAGTATCAGCCAACACCACCCCAGCCCAGGAGCAAAACCAAATGTGCCAAGTTCTGCCTGGGGTCTGGGCAGAGAAGGGGTCCAGCAACAGGGTGATGAGTGGGACCAGAGCCAGCAAGAACAACTTTGCCATCTGCTCTGCCGAGTGTCCTGGGGCCACAGCCCCAGCCTCTCAGCTCTGTCTAGCCTCCCCACCAGGGCCAAGGCTAAGGGCTGCCACGCCGAGCCCAGCCTGGTTGTCTCATGAGACCAACCCTTCAACATCCTCCCAGCACCTCTGGTTCACGGCTCAGAAACCCAAAGTCACAAGAACTCAGGGCTGCCCTCTGGGGCTGGAGGAGGGACCCCAGCGGGTTCCAAGGAGCCCCCACCAAGCTCCCATCCTCCCTTAGAAGGTGAAGAGCAGGCTCAGAGTGGCCAGTGGAAACAGGCCTGCACAAGAGCCCACTCCACATTTGCAGTCAGTGCCCCCCTCCTGCTTCCCACGGTGAGCCCAGAGCACGGACTCAAGAGCTCAGGGGATACCTCAAGGCCTCACGGGGGTGTGGTGGGGGGTGGGGAGCCCAGCGGATCCTGTGGCTGACGGGGACAGCTCTCCAGCTTCTCCACCTCCCCCCAGCACACCCTTCCAGGCCTCACCCTCCTCACTGCAGTGGGTCTTCTAGACCACGTGCCAGGCAAGACTCCTCCAGACTACACAGGGCAAATCCCAGCTCCAGCAGAGATGACCCCAGCCAGCAGACCCCACCTTGTTCCACTCTTCATCCAGGAGGTCCTCCTGGATGCCTGGGAACTCCCTACGCACCCCAGTCTTGGCCCGTCTCTGCAGAAGCACCAGGCCTCACCCGCCTCTCTCGGACTCCCGATCTGGCTCCTGGGGCTTGAGTCTGGGTGCTCCTCAGTTCCACCTACCTGATCCTGCTCTGGCTACCCCAGCGTACGACAAGGCCCCCAAGGTCATTGTGGTCGCTGTCCCGGTCCCGATCCTTCTCTTCCTGCAGCCTCTGGAGCAGGAGCTGGTGGGGAAGGCTTCGCAGCGAGGGTCCTGGGGAGGCTACCGGCTGCACCTCACCTTTCAGGTTGATGTCACTGGCCGAGCGCTGCAGAGGCCGAGGTGAGGCCAGGCCACTGGGGCCAGCTAGCCGCCGCCGCTTCGCATAACTGGGGGTTTCCCTAAATGGTACTGAGGGGAGGGGAGCAGGTAAGACTCGGGCAGCAGACAGGGTGACCAACACGTTCTGCTGGACTGGACTTTCTAGATTTTAAAAGTCAAATCCTGTCCCAGGAGCAGCCTCCAGTCAGGCCCCCCAGGACAGTGGGCACCCCATGACCAAGGCTGACCACAAGGTGCCTTCATCTCTACCACCTGGGGCAGACACCTACACCTCCCATCAGATCCACTCCTAGAACTGCCACTCGCAGGACACAAACCTCACCACTGCCGTCTGGCTGGCTGGACTGAGACCTGGAATACAGACACACCCCAGAGCTGAGACTATCTAAAAGAATCCCAAGTGTGGGGCTTCTGCCCACTGTGGGACTTGGATGGAGGTGCCTGAAGCCAGGGGTCAGGAGATGCTCAAAGGGCTGAGTGTGGGCTGTGCATGCAGGAGGCCAGGGCTCCATCCCCAGCACCAAAGGGTCCCCTGAGAATCACTGGGTGTGCCCCACAACGGGAGTAAAGGCAGGATACGAAAGACAATTACCGGATGGTTGTGCTCATATGTAGAATATAAATAACCCAAGCAAATGAGTTTGCAAAACCCAACAAAAACAACTCTTGAAAAGCTGCGATAGTTACCAGAGGGAGGAGGAGTGGAGGGAAGGGCAGTGGGGTCCTTCAGTGTGTCAAACTGGGACTGTTGGTGCTGGGTGCAGTGACCACATGCATATGTAAGCCGGGAGGCTATACTATACTTATTAATTTCCCTGGTATTGTAAGCTGATGGGATCTATTTTGTAAGTTTTTATAAAACCAGATACTAACTACAGGGAATGTGGCCCAGCGGCAGAGTGCTATCTTCACATGAGGCCAGAGCGATAGTCCAGCAGGTAGGATATTTATTTGCCTTGCATTCAGCCGACTGAGATCAATTACAGGCAGTCCGTATGGTCCCCTGAGTTCCACCAGGAGTAACTCCTGAGTCCAGAGCCAAGAGTAAGCCTTGGGCATCAATAGGTATGACCCCAAAGCGAAAACAAAAGCACACATAGGAGACCTTGGTTCGCTTCCCCAGCACCAAGAGGAAAAAAAGCTTTTGTTTCTTTTCTATTTAAGATTTTGCAAGTCACATAATCTCTGCTGCAGCGATTCAACACTGCCTCTGTAGCAGGAAAACTGCCACAAACAACAGATAAACAAATGAGTATGGTGGAGTTCCAATAAAACTTTATTTGGAAAAGCAGAGAGTGTCACCATGTGCCAACATCACAATCCAACTATATTACAAAATCTCACTGTAGCTCCAGAGATGAGAGTAGGTTTGAAACACATAGCACTGGAGAAATCGTACAGTGAGAGGCAATTACTCCACTTGGGTTCAATCCCCAACATCCCATATGGTCCTCTGAGTCCTTCTCAGACTGATCCCTGGATGCATAGTCAGGAGTAAGCCGGATGTGTTTCCCACCAAAAAATAATAAAATACAAGGACAGGGCTAGAGAGAGAGGTCAGCACCTGAGTGCACACTTCGCTTGCAGGAGGTCTGGGGGTCCATCCCTGACACAGCAAGTGCCCCTAGCACCAGCCAGAACCCTGAACAAGAATCTAGAATAGCTTCTGAGCTCTAAAACAAGAACCACAAAAATAGGAAGATACTGAAAGATATTCTGTGTAAACAGTAACCAGAAGAAAGCTAAGTAACAAAGTAACTTTTTTATTGTGAGTGCTACACTCAGCAGCAGTGCCGGGACTGGTCCAGGGCTTTGCACAAGTCAGCCCTAGAATGCCTATGTGAGTCACATCCCGAGGCCCTGAGCAGCTCTATTAAAATCAGAGAAAATATACTTTAAAATGTGGCAATAGAAAGAAAAGGACTTGATATGTTGGTATCAATTCATCAAGTAAAGCTAAGAATAACATACACCCAACAACAAAGTGCCAGAAATAGGAAACCAATTCTGGCACAGGAGTGAAGGAGAAGGGTCCGCCGCAGTCGAGAAGGCTTCAGCCCCACAGTCAGGAATAGACCAGAGAGGACAGCGCACATCTGGACCTGGCACCTAGCAAGTCTAGGCAAACATTCACAAACAGGAGCAGCACCACAGCATCCCCGGAGATGTGGCACAGCACCGAGGAGAGACTATGCCATGCCACAGAGCAGCTCTCACGACATTTACAGAGGCTGGAACAGTCTTCTTCAGTCAGAATGGAATGAAGCCAGGAATTAAGAGCAGCGGAAAAATTCAGGGCAACCCAGAGGGGGGCGGGTGAGCTCCCCGCCCCGCCCCAGGGAGCCGCCCCGGCAGCCAAAAACCTCCAGAACTCAACCTCTGCCATGCTCACGGCCACTCTCCACATGCTCAAGCCGAGCCTCACCCAGAGGGAAATCCAGGTATGTGGGACTTGTGGCTGAAAACTCCAGGTTCAATGGAACCGGGAAGGGGTGACCTTCCCCATCTCCCGCTGTTTCCAGCAACTTGGAAGTCATGCCCACAAGCCACCTCTGACTGGGGCTAGATAATTTCATCAATGGCCATGATCCAGAGACTCATTACAAATCTCTTGGAAGAGAGCATAAAACCAGTCACCATAACCATGCCACTGGAACCCGTGCCAAGCTGTTTCACTCAGGGCACCCCAGAGGGGGGCGGGTGAGGCCCCACCCTGCCCCTAGGAGCCAGCCCCAGCAGCTGGAAACCTCTAGAACTCAGTCGCCACAGTGCTCACCGTCGCTCTCCACACACTCGGGTGGAGCCTCACCCAGGAATGAAGCTATTTCTGGACCACAAGGCCGCATTTGCAGTCGTGCAACATCTCATAATCTCATACTTTACACCACTAAGATTCCAAGAGTAGTACACCACATTTGAGTGTTTAAAGTAGAAAGCAACCAATCTAGGGGGAGGTATATTTTTATAGATATATAGCACGGTAGCACTGTCCTCCCGTTGTTCTTCGATTTGCTTGAGCGAGCACCAGTAATGTCTCCATTGTGAGACTTGTTTTTACTGTTTCTGGCATATCAAATACGCTGCGGGGAGCTTGCCAGGCTCTACCATGCAGGCGGGATACTCTTGGTAGCTTACCGGACTCTCCGAGAGAGGCAGAGGAATCAAACCCAGGTAGGCCGTGTGCAAGGCAAACGCCCTATCCATTGTGCTATCACTCCAGCACTACAGATATATAAATATACACACACATATATATATACACATGTATAAAAGCACACAAGGCTCAAAACCTTTAACAACATGTTAGTAATCTCTTATAGAAAGGCTTAATGCTCCTGAGTAAAATACAACAATCTTCACACACTTTCCTCTAAGAAACTTTTTTGGGGTCATTTTTAATGGACTATTCATAACAAACAATACAAAGTAAATTATTTCGGTTCTGCTTTGGGGGGCAGGGATTGGTGTTCAGGGTGGAAATATCCAAAATATGGTGGTGGGAAGGTGTCATGGTGGTGGAATTGGTGTTCGAATATTAAATGTAATCAAACATTGTTAACTACTTTATAAGGATAAAATAAATAAGGAGTTAAAAAAAAAGAACAGAGGAAAAGTGAAAAATTCACAAATACATAAAAATCAAACAACCTACTCTTAAACAACCCAGGTGTGAGAACAGAAACAAGGAAAACTAGAAAGCAGTTTTGAGACAAATGAAAAGAACAATATACTATAATGGCCTGACCCAGGTTCAATCCCCAGCATCCCACATGGTGCCCCAAGCACAGAAGTAATTCCTAAGTGTGGAGTCAGGAGTAACCTAAACACTGCTGGTGTGGCCCACTAACAAACAAAAAAACAAAAATGGGGGCAGGGGGAAGGGAGAGGTAGTACAGCAGGTAAGATGCTGAACTTAAGCCAAAATAATTAATTAAATCAAACTAAAATAAAATGGGATGGAGTGAACTGTAGCTATGAACACGTTAAAGATGGATCAGCCAGGTCAGAGAGAAGCTCTGACACATAAGCTCTGAAGCATTACACTTGGAGGAGCCCCTGAGACAACTGTGGCCCACAAATAATAGGTAGGTAGGTAGGTAGGTAGGTAGACAGACAGACAGACAGACAGACAGACAGATAAAACTGCAGTCCTTCAAGTGCCAGGGGGATGTTTTGAAGAGGTCTGATGCCTGGCAGGTCTGATGTCCTGCCCTGGCCCGGTCCCACATGGTGCTACCATGTGCGACCCAGAAACTCCCTCTGGCTGAGCCCTCAACTCTCAGGCCTGCACCGCAAGGCTGAGGATCGCCAGGAGGGACCCTCAGGCTGCCTGAGCAAGGACGCACCCCATACAGTGGTTTTCTTTTTTCAATACCAATAACCCTGGGCTGGGGGTGCAGCTCAGTGGTAGAGCACCAGTGTCACACGTATGTGGCCCGAATTCCATTGGTGAAGCCTATCTGTCTAGCGGGCACCAGTAACGTCTCCATTGTGAGACTTGTTGTTACTGTTTTTGGCATATCAAATACGCCATGGGGAGCTTGCCAGGATCTACCGTGCGGGAGGGATACTCTAGATAGCTTGCCGGGCTCTCCAAAAGGGTCGGAGAAATCAAACCCAGATCGGCTGTGTGTAAGGTGGAGCCATAAAAATAAAAACCCAGTATATTGGTGGCCAGACAATAGTATAGCAGGTAGAACATATGCCTTGGATGAAGCCAACCTGGGTTCAATCCACGACATCCCCAATGGTCCCCCAAGTACTGCCAACCCCAATTTAACCCCCAACTCCACACACTCTCTTTTAGCACCACCAGGAGTGAGTCTTGAGCACAAAGCACTGCATTGGACGTGGCCCCAAAGCCCCAGAATTAATTACAATTTAAAGAAAGAGCGGGGGGGGGGGGGGGGGGAAGAAATTAAATATGGGGCTTCCTACAGAATAAAAGAGAAATATAAGATTATACCCTGAACAAATGTATGACAACAAATGGGATGGCCTCAATGAGACTTAAAAAATTCTAGAAAAACACAAATTTCCCAAAACAGAGTCAAGGACATAAACAAAACTCAAGGTAACACAAACAAATCTTAACATACAAGAGACTAGTCAGTATCAAATCTCCTAGCAAACAATAGTGCTGCATCACACACCACCACTGCCAGAATCCACCACCATCTTGTCACTGGAGGTCATCCCTGGCAGGTTTGAGAGGACATGTAGGGCTGGGGAGGAGCCTAGGCACTCATGTCTGCCTCTCAAGCCACAGCCCCCGGCCAAGTCTACCGAATATTTCAAGAAAATTAACAGCAATCCCTATTCAAGCTCTTCCAAAATTACAGGAGGAGGGAATACTTCCTAACTTATCCTATAAGCAATTAAGAAATGAGCATAGGACTTGACATTTCTCCAAAGAAGAAATGCAAACGGCCAATGAAACCATAAGAAGATGTGAGCTCAACCTTCGGAGTCATCAGGAAAACGCAAGCCGCAAGCATCACCAGGAGATACCACTTTACGCCGACCAGAATCCAAGACAGAGCTCCTGACAAGTATTGGGAGGATAGAACTAACACATTGCTGGTGGGAATGCAAAACGGTGCGAAACAGCTGGGAACTTCCTCTGAAAGGTAAACAGAACAACCACGTGACCCAGTGATGCCCAAAGCCACTGAAAACAGGTACTCAGGCAAGGACAGATACACACATGCTCACTGCGCCTTCCACAGTGGCCTCAGGGTAGAAACACACCATCATCACCAGGTGTGTGTTTGCATACATCTGTACTGATGGTAAGTCTGTCATCATGGAAAGGGGCCTGAGTGACAGCTGAGTCACCACAGAAGCTGTGCAATGAAGGAAAAACCAAGGCCACATACCATGGTAATATACATACATATATATATATATATATATATATATATATACACACACACACACACACCCAGATCAGGGCCAGAGCAATAGCACAACAGGGAGGGTGTTTTCCTGGCATGTGGCTGACCCGAGTTTGATCCCTGGCATCCAGCATCCATATGGTCCCCCAAGCAGCACCAGGAGTAATTCCTGAGTGCAGAGCCAGGAGTAACCCCTGCGTATCACCGAGTGTGACCCAAAAAGCAAATAAATAAGTAAGAAACGAAAGAAAGAAATATACCCAGGGCAGCAAACCCAGACAGAAAGCATGGTGATGGCAGCAGGACTGGGGGAGCCTCATGTACAGGCTTCTTTGGGGGTCAATAGAGTTGGTGAATGGAATCAACGCTATTGAATTATTCTAAAATTCTAAACTTTATGTGTTGAATTTAATTACAGATGACAATAAATCTGATTCCGTTTCTGTGCTGGGCCACACCTGCTGGTGCTGGGGAGTAGGTGAGTGCTGGGCCACAGCCACCTTCCACCTGGGCACTCTCTCCGACCCCAAACCTTCTGCAAGGCCTTGTTCAAAGGCCTGCTCTAGACCCCGTGCAGGGACATGTGGGCTGCACACGCAAGCCGCACTTGGGAGCGGAGTCTCAGGTGCCACCCTGACCTGCTGAGTCAGAATCCACATTTAACCAGAGTGTGGGACTCAGAGGAACAGAAGGAAAAGCTCTTCCCCAGAGCACCGTGCCCCGGCAGGCCCAGGAGAAGGAAGTATAAGTGCACCCAGGAGGGCAGAGTGGCGAGGTGGAGCAGAGATGTCTTTCCACGTGGGGGAGAGGGCTGCAGAGGCTCGGAGGGGTCTGTCCCCAGGGGTGACAGGCTCCAGCATCCCAGACTCTCCGGGGTCCATTCGGCTGTCACAAGTGTCTGGACTCAATGTGTAGGGACAAGGACAGTCACCTTTCTGGGACTCAGTTTCCCAGAGTGTGGAAATGGACTCATGGTCAGCACTAGGGGGCCACAGAGAGGACAGACCTGGACCATGGGTGAAAAGTGAACACCCACAAATGCACTGTCTGTGGCTCAGACCATGTGGCCATATCTTCTGAGTCATGCATCCCGTTTAAGATGTAACCCTTGTGTACACTAACACCTGAGTAGGTCACAAGACCACCAGAGCCAGTGTCCGCAAAAGGTCAGACAGACACAGAAACCACCTGGACCTCAACTCATCAAGGCCCGAGCTCCATGCACTAGGCCAGCCAACCTGTCACGGAGTGACCCCAGAGTTGAGCGCACAGGGCATACTGCGGACATGAGGGGCAGCTGAGGCACAAACAAGCCCTCCCTCCAACCCTCCTGGCCGGAGTTCAGAGCACAGAGCCGAATCCCACCCACAGATGGGGTCTGGATGGGACTGGAATGCAGACAGACCTACTTTCCTCCCAGACGTGGGCACAGAGGCCTAATCAGCAAATCAGAACGCCCGCTCCACGGGTCTGAGCTCTGGGCCCCTATCAGGACACAACCTTACATGCCCGAGCCCTCCTTCTTACCAGGCCCAAGCTCACTCGATAGGCTCCCAGCCAGAAGCCAGGCAGCCTCTTCCCCTCTCAGCCTGGGCACTGCTGTCTGCCCAATAGCTCACTCCACCCAGAGGCACCACACACCCCTTGTGCCACTCGCCCGGTGCACCATATACCACACACTCCACACACCTGTGTGCCACATACCCCCACGCCCACACAGCCCACGTGACACACGATGCACATCCCATGCGTCACACACCCCATGCCCCCCCCCACACAGACACAGCCTGAGGCACAGGACTCAGAAACAGCCTTCCTGCAAGGAGGTCAGCTGAAAAAGTCCTCGACAGACAGACGCAGATCCTTTCAGATGAATTTAACACTAGCTTGAGCCACAGGCCAAAATCCCCCCTGCCCTGTCCACAGCTTCCGAGTAGAACCAGGAAACAGACATCAGCCATCCTGCACATGCTGTTCCAATGCGGGTTCAGGCGCTTGCCTTGCACATAGCTGACCCCAAATCTTGGTACCACAGGGGTGTCCTAAGCACCACTAGGAGTGGCCATGAGCAATGGAGCTCAGAGTGACAAAATAAATCAGGGCACGCTGGACTTGGGGCAAAAGGGGGAACCCAGGAGCCTGGTCCAGAAAACTCTTCCCCTAGACACCTGTGTCCACAAGGGGACAGTGGGCCAAAGGGTACCGAGAAGGGCAGGGAGGCCTGGCTTCCCGGCGAGGGGATGGATGGCAGGTTCTCAAGGGCAGGTTCACACCACACCCTCCAGTGGTAAGTGGGAAACTCAACCCAAGCCCACTTTCACCCCAGGGCGGACATAAACCAGCCCCCCTCCAACCAGTGTCCACGCCAAATACACACTTGATGCTGACCCTTGCCAGGGCCCCTCCTTGGAACATTCCCTGTCCCTGCAGGGGCCGCAACTGGACCATGGGCCAAAGAGAACAGCTAGGAGGGAGAAGTGGAGGGAGACATGGGGCGTGGACTGCCCTGGTGAGTGCCCAAGCCCCTCAACTAACGCACCCAGGGCACGGGCAGAACTCACCAACATCAGAGTCCTTGTGGGTCTTGATGACCTCTGCCAGCTCGAAGTTCCCTGCAATGATTGCCACCTGGGGGGTGGGGGCGGGGGGTCAGTGGCCCCTCTGGCTCCTTACCTGTTCCTTCCCCATTTCGGACACAGGCTGGGCCCCTGCCCTGACCACTGTAATGCCCCAGTCTGCCAGGAGGAGACTCGGAGCTGGAGGCAGGGCCAGTCTGTGAAGACCTGTCCACCCTCCCCTACTCCACAAAGCCCCCCAGACCCTCTTTCATCGCTCAGCCTCAAGGCCAGCACTCTCCACATCTCCTCCTGTGGTCCCAACCCTCTGACGTGGCCTCTTAACCTCCCCCACAGGCTTCAGACCACAGAAAGACCCTGCCTGTTCACCCTGAAGCCAGGGGAAGGTCCAGTCAGAGGAAGAACCCACAGCTGTGACCCTTCTGAGTGAAGGGCCGATCCTGGCCCTACCTGGCCTCAGAACTTTCTTCTACTTGCTCTGGCCATGCCTGTTCTCCCTCCAGAACCAAGACTGCTCTGTCCAGGAGGGGCTGTGGGGATGCCTGCAAAGCCCGCCCCGCACCCATTCAGAGGGGCCGACCCAGGTGGGAGGAGCCAGGTCCCAGTGACCAGCGTACCCCCGGGGGTCATCTCATGCCCTGTCCCTGCACACCTGGAAGGCCGTCTGGCTGTTGTAGTTCCGGACATCCTTGCTGGCCCCGCGGAAAAGCAGCACGCGTGCACAGCTCTCCTGTGAGGGACAGTGCTGGTAGTGTCAGTGGCCCGCACCAGGGCACTCACCCCTGGAGGGGTCAGTGCCCCGCACAGGGCACTCGCCCACTCACTCACACAGGCAGTGCCCTGGGAGAGGAGGGCAGGCCAGCCTGCGGTCCCGCCCATCCTTTACCACTCGCTTGCAGGAAGGGCCACGGCCCTCTGCCCAGCATGGAGGGTCCAGGGCCACACCTGGTTGTAGAGGGCGCAGATGTGAAGAGCCGTGTTCCCCGATGCGTTCTGGGCGCCCATGTCAGCCCCGTAGAACAGCAGGTGCTCCAGGTGCTGCACGTGCCCAAAGCGGCAGGCCTAGGGGCGGAGGGGGCTGTGGGACCGGCAGCTGCCTCTCCCCACACCCCCGCACCTCAGGCCCTCCGGCTCCGCCCACCTGGTGGATCTCCTGCCACCCGTTCTCATCCGTGGTCCCCAGCTGCGCATGATCGTGGAGCAGCAGCTCACAGCAGAGGGCGTCACCACCCCCCAGGGCGCTGTGGTACAGGGGTGTCAGGCCGCGGCTGTCCTTGTAGTCTGGTGAGGCGCCCAGGTCCAGCAGAGTCTGCGGGTAGGAGACCTCAGCACCCACGTGGGCCAGGCCCTGCCCACACCCCGCCCCACCTACCCACATCCCAGCCCGGGACTCCCCAGGCCCACCCACTCCCCCACCCCACCCTCCCTGCATCCCAGCCCCACGTGGAAAGTGGGGTCCCCACCCAGGCTCACAGGGCCACTGCCCTGCCCCACCCACTCCCCCCACTCCCCAGGACCCTAACACCTCATGCCCCACCCACATTCCCAGCCTGCCCCGCCCCGTTCTCTGGCCACACCCCCACCCCTGAGCCCGCCCACGCCCCTCCGCTGACGCTGACCGTCAGGGCGGCTGCGTTTCTCTGGCGGGTGGCACAGTGCACAGCCGTGAGCCCGTCGCGGGTACGGAAGTCCAGGTGAGCCCCGCCGTTGCGCAGCACCTTCAGCAGGTCTGTGGTATGGTCCAGCTGGGCCGCAAGACTCAGGGGACACTCTGAGTTCAGGGACAGATGAAGGTTATGGTTCTGGTCACTCCATGGCCCTGTCCCTTCCAGCTCTTAAACTCACCTCCTGAGTCAGGATCATGAAAATTGGGGTCCAGCCCCTTGTCCAACAGGCGGGCCACCTTATCTGTGCTGTGCAGCTGGATGTAGTCCATGAACTTCTTCAGGTTTGCCTGGATGGGCCAAGCAGGGATCAGTCCAACATCACCTCATGGAACCACTGCCTCAGGCTACCTGGGGGCCTCTATGTGACTGTCACCCACACAGCCCTCACTGCAAGGTCCAATTCCAGCCTACTGAACACTTGCAGGCTAAAGCCCTTCCCTCCACCCAATGCCCCCAGCCCCATCACAGTGCCTGCTCCTGCCCTCATGCCGGGTTCCCAGTCTAATAGCGCCATGACACCCCCCCTCTTCCTAGGTGGAAGTGTCACTCTCTGGCCCCCAAGAAGACCCCTCGTGTGAGACCCTTAACACACTTGTCTTGTTCCTTCCCAGACATGCACTGATGGCCTCAGCAAAGCCTCAGGAGCCTCAGGTGCTGTGGATGCCAAGAGCACAAAGCCAGGGACACCGGGCAGGCCCCAGGCTCACAGGGCCACTGAACACACACAGGCAGGAGGGGCACCACAGAGCCATGCCATGGCAGGTGGCCTCTGCAGTGAGTCAGGGCAATGAGCAGAAAGAAGGGAACCAGAAACAGAGGGTGGGGACCTTGTGTAGACTGCAGGTATACGGGGTTAAGGTAGGGAGCTGGCACCTAGATTCATGGGGCTGAATGAGCTGTCTGAACCAGCATTCTCCACTCTTTCTACACCTGAGGACACACCTCTGCTGCCATGGCTAGGTTTCGACCAGTCATGCTCTCCATCCTTTCTACACCTACAATAGCACCAGCCTATGGAGGTGGGTGGACATGGATGAAGCTGAGTAAGGCTCAATGAGGAATAAGTGTCACTGGTGTCCTGGCAGGACCCCGGGGAAACAGCCAGAGAGGGCCCAGTGACAACTACGCACAGAAGTCAGGGAGAGCCATAGAGTCACAGTGGGGGCACTGTGGTTGGACCATGGGTTCCAAAGACTGTCCATTAAATGTCCTGGGAGCCTGAGTGGAACTCAGGAGTCTGCCCAGGAAGAGCTTCCAGAAACAGCATTACAACCCCTGTAGGCTTTAGAGGATCGGTCCCCAGAGGAGACTGCCCAGCATCACAGACCCACACTCCAGCCTAGAGACTGGGTTTTACACCAGACAGGCTAGTTCAGGCCAGCTGGGAATGACCTCCACTGGACTCGGCCTTCTCCTCCGAACAACACCAGAGTCCCTCCAGGAGCGAATAATGGACATCTATGGTTGCAGAAGTGCCAGACTCCTTTATCCGCCCCCCCTTCCTCCAACCCTCTTACAACCCTCAGGTTAGAAGCCTGTCTCCTGGTCTACACAGGACCACATGTCTCCCCTGCCAGCACTGCACCCATCACAGTCCATCCCTCACAAGCCAGGGTCTACCAGAGGGTCAGCAAGAACCTGACCTCACTGGGCCTTCACAGACCCCCACTTCTCAACCATGCTGCCAGGGATCTGCACCCAGCTCGCCAGCCACCCCACACCCCTCCTGGTCTCTGCCAACAGGACCAAAGATGAACAAAGTTGGGAGGATGATGGCCAGCCCCAGAGGGCAGCAAAGCAGGGGTGGCTCTCCAGAAGGGAACTTCTGAGAGACATTTGAACCTCACAAAACCCAGCCAAGACCAGGACGGGGGACACCGGCCCAGAAATCCCCCGGGGGACCCTCCCGACAGCTCTTTCCTTACCTTGGTGTGGAGCTTCGCGAACTGTTTATCATCGATGAGGTTCTGAGCATACACTCGCCGTTTGTATCGGAACTGCACAGGTGAAGGAGGGACAGGGAGAAGGCACCCCTGGGTTGAGTGAGCAGGTGCCGACTCCACACCACCCTCCAAGCTACCCCAGTACCAGCCTCATAGGAGTCCCCCAGGTGAGAGGTGCGGGCCGGCTGCCCAGGGCCCTGCAAGCACTCTGAGCCAGCGGTCTGGGGCACGGCACTGCTCTCTAGCACCTGCTCCAAGCTGACCATCCCTGGCAGCCCTGTGCCACCACCTGGGCCAAGCTTTGAGCCAGCCTGGAGTGATGACCAGTCCAGACCATGAGCTTGGGTGCTCATGCCTCACTGTGAATGTGGGAGCAGAGGAGGAAGACTTAGGGCCAGGGGACAAAGGCTGCCTGCACAGAACACCTATTTCTGTGGCTCACACCCACACTGCAGAGAGGTGCTCAGGGGAGTCAGGCACCACCCAGACCGCGCACACTGCACACCCGGAAACACACTGCACACAGCTGGCTCCTGCAGGCACTGCACACTGCTCCTCGCACACACATCTGCACAGTGCTCCCTGCACGCGCATGCACGATGCACACGCAGTCGTGCACACGCATGCACACTCCCTCCACGAGGCGCACGCAGTCGTGCCCTTTACCCGTACACACACTGCACGCTGCTCCCTGCACACAGGCACACTGGCCGCAGCTCCAAGAGCGGGCACACGCACTCACGCACACATCATTCCCTGTTCCCTGGCACCGCACGGCTCCCACCGCTCCACCGCTCGCCGCACGCGCGGGGCGAGCAGCCCAGTTCCGCCACCAACTCCCTTGCGCCGCTCAGCCCGCGCCCGGCACTCCTGGGTCGCGGAGCGGGGTCCCCCGGAGCGCGCCGCGGCTCACCTCCAGGTAGGGCAGGGGCGTGTCCAGGTTGGGCGGGTAGTCCTGCAGCAGCCGCTCCTCGTCCAGGAACTTGCCGGCCCGGCCCCGGGAGGGCGGCTGGAAGAGCCCATAGTTGAGCGCGTCCTGGAGACTGTGGTTGAGGGCGCAGAGCACGCGCTGCTTGGCTGCCCACACGGGCGCGGCCGGGTCGAAGCGCAGGCACTTCTGCGGCGGAGCGGGATGTTGAGCCGGCTCGAGCCCCGCACCCCACGGGGCCCACGGCCCCCCGCGCCCCCGGCCGGCTCCCCGGGGCCCGGGCGGAGGCGGCGGGGGAGGGGCGCGCCGGGCCGGGGTCGCCCGCGCCCCGCACTCACCGTCTGCTGCAGGTCCGGGATGCCGACGCGCACCACCACGGTGGCGGCCCCGGGGCCGTCCATGCCCGCGGCCGGGAACGCGGCGCTCGGGGTCTCCGAGCGGCGCCCCGGCCCCCCCGTGCCCCCCGCCGGGGCCCCGTCGGCCGCGCCGCGCGGGAGGGGGCCGGGGGGGGCGGGGGCCGGGGCCGGCGCGGGGGGCAGCGGCGCGGGGGGCTCGGCTGGGGCGGCGGCGGCGGCGGCGGCGCGGCTCAGCTGCATCGGCCCCGGCTCGGCGCGGCGCCGGCTTCCCCGGGGGCGGGCGCGGCGCGGGGAGGGGGCCCGAGGCGCGCGGGGCGCGGGGGCGGCGCGGGGGCCGCGGGGGGCGCGGGGCGCGCGGGGCGCGGGGGCGCGCGGCGGCGCGGGGGCCCCGGGGGCTGTGCCGGGGCGGGGGGCGCCCTAGGCCGCGGCGCGCGGGGGCTGCTGAGCGGCGGGGCCCGCGCCGCGCTCCTGCCGCCGGCGAACATCCGCCGAGCCGGGTAAGACGAGGCGCGGGGGGTCCTGGAACGGGGCGGGGGGCACGGGCCGGGCGGGGAGGGGGAGAGGAGAGTCAGTGGCGGGGCGGCGAGGGTCTCCCCTTGGGCCCCGGGAGGTGCGGGGGACCCGCCCTGCCCCGCGTGGCCCTGGCGGCCGGGGCTGTGCCGCGCGCGCCCTGCGCCTTCCCCCGGCCGGGACGAGGCGCCCCCCGCCGAGTTTGGGGAGTTGTCCCCGGACTCGGGCCCGCCTCTCCGCCGCCCCCTCTGCAGCCCCCCGGCCCCTGGAGCCAGCGCCGGTCGCCCCCTCCCCGTCACCTTAGAGACGGCAGGGTGGGGGCGCGACCTAGGGGAAGGGCCCAGGGGAGGGGGCGCCACGAGTCTCCACCTGCCACGGGGAAGTGAATTTTAGCTTTATGCGTTGTCGTGGCAACCGGGAGGGTGACGAGTGGGCGGAGGAGCGGGAGGCAGTGGAGAAGCTGGCTCGGGCGCCGCCACCGCCCCGGCGCTCCAGCCCCCAGCCCCGGGGGCCACTGGCGCCCCAAGTACCGGCCACCGGGTGAGCCCCGGGCCGCCCTAGCCCTGAGCCAGCTCTATCCCCCCCCCCCCCCCGCCCTCAGTGGCCCGCGGCTCCCCCCGCCCCCACCCAACCTCCTTCAGGAGACAAGAATGAGGCCCAGAAACGCCTCCGGTGCCAGCCCGGGGCCTCCCTGGTCCCCTTGCCCGCCTGGTCCACAGCCCCTGCGCAGAAACCCCCTGCCCGCCTCATCCCTGTTAACAGCCCCCCCTGTCCTGGTCAATCCTGCCCCTTCAGGCCTGCGCACAGAACCCCTGCCCGTCTCATCTCTGTGAACTGAACCCCCTTCCCGGGGTGCCGTCCCCATTAGCCCTGCCCCTTCAGCCCTGTGTATAACCCCCGTCCCCCTAAGACCCAGCACACACAGTCCCTACCCACTCAGCCCTGCCCCCTCAGCGCCTCTCCGGCTCGGCCCCACTCACATAGCCTCAACAACCCCCTTCGGCCCTGTCCTCTCAGCCCCTGCTCCCCTCAGCCCTGTACATCAGCCCTTTTCCCTCAGCCCCCAATAGCCTGGGACGTGCTGGAGCCGGCTCTGCCCCCAGGGGCCAGATCTAACCCTGGCTTCCCCATTCACCAGCCCTGGGAAAGGTTTCTGCTTCCCGGGACTCCACTGACCCGCAGAGCTGCGTGTCCAGCGCTGTCCAGAGCTACTGTGGTCTGCTGCTTTCTCCCCGGGCCTGGGCGGACCCTCTCTGCCCGGATGTGTGGCCCCAGGATGCCCAAACCAACCCCCACCCCCCTACACACACACACACACACACACACACACACACACAGCAGACTACCCAAGGCCACAGGCCTGGCCTGAGTAGAGCTGAGGGTCCCCTGGGGTCCAGGCAGGATGGGAGGGGTGGGGAGAGGGGGGTGCAGGAAGGGGCGGGTGGAAGCTCACTTATCTGCAGGAAGCACCTGGTGGAGCCTAAGGCCAGCTTCCTGAGGCCGGCCCTGGACAGAGGAAGCCTGTGCTTTCCCGGCCCTCTCCGTCTCCACCACCTTCCTGCCTGGCTCACTGTCCCCACAGGTCATCAGGCCCCAGCACCCTGACAGCCCAGACGCCACCACTCCTGACATGGCTCCTCTACCGCCACCTCCCTCCCCTCTCCTTTAAGCGCGGACCTCGGACACCCCTCAGGGCTGAGCCAGAGTTGTCTGCACCTTCCCCACCAGCTCCTGCCTGCCTGGACAGCACGGCCAGACTTCACTGGTGCCCTTTGGGCCTCCCAGACCTCCCTCTTCTGTAGGTGAATCGGGCCACTGACCCTGCCCTGTGACTGCCCTGCCCTGGGGAGTTCAGGAGCCCTTGTTTGAGGTTGGCACCCCAGATGCACCCAGGTCATGTGGATTTCCAGCCTTCTCACTCCACAGCCCTACCACCACAATGATGCAAAAATAAAGACAGAAGCACCTTACCCACTTTCTGTCCATCCTCGTGAGGAGGGGGGCAAAGGGAGCTGTGCCCCCTCTGTGTCCAGGACACAAAAACCCCTCACACTACCCCATCCTGGACTTGCCTGGCGCTCTGCCCCTCCTTGCTGGTCCTCTCCCTCAGAGGTCCATGTTCCCTCCATCCCCACATCCTACACACACTCAGGCGCCAACAGGCCTTCTGGGGCAGAGCACCCCGAAGGCTCCCAGCCTTGCCTCTGCTCCTGCATGGACAGTCCCCCTGCCCAAGCCCACCTCCCGCCTCCAAGCTTAGTTCCTGTCCGAGGAGGCAGTTCACCCCACTGCGGCTCACAGTCCCGCACCCCTGCACCACTTCCCCCCCCCCTTTCCACTCTGGGGTTGCTTCCTCTGCCCAGCCCACACTGAGGCTTGGGTGCTTCTAAGTCCCTGGCACATGTCCGTCCATCCATCCATCCATGAGGATCTCCTGCCACCCCCCCCACCCTTGTTTCCAAGACAACCAGAGAGGCAGCTGGTGTCCTGCTGGCCGCCCCTGCCCTCCCTTTGCTGTCCTGGTTTTCACTCTCCCCAAGTCTGCCCTGCTCTCCGCTCTCCGCCCCCCATGCCTTCCTTTCATCTGCTCCCTCCTGCACACACCCCTGCCTTCCCAGAAGCCACTTGTCTGTGCCCACCGGGTGCTCGCTGGAACAGGCGCTTTCCCTGGGCTCCGCTGACCATTCAGGGACCTGGACTTCCCGAGCAGGTAGCGCGAAGCTTCCCCGGTTACCTCCAGGCTGTCTGCACCCACGTCTGTCAGACCCTCTCACAAAGCAGGGCAGTTTGAGTCTAGAAGCCATGAAAATTTTTTTCACTAGGAAACTAGATGTGCTGTATTTTGAGGGTTGTTTTGGCCACACCCAGCGACGCTCGGTGCCAGGAACCAACTTCAGGCTTCAGCATGAGAAGCATCTGTTCCAGCCCTCGGCGCCCTCCCTGCCACCTACCAGTAAACGTTTGTTGTGTATTTGTTTGTCCTCCCAAGCAGTGCTCAGAGGTCGGGGGCCCCTGTCACTAACAGGCAGGGATTCGAAGCCAAGGCCCAAGGATGGTGCCGCTCATGGCCTGAGCCACCAGGTTGCTCGGGGCCCATGTGGTGCCAGGGATCAGCCTGGGGCTGGCCACATACAAAGCATATGCCTAAGTCGCTGGACTATCTCCAGCGCTCAGCAGACATTTTATTGCTCCTAGTTATTTAATATTCATCAGTATATTTAGATTTTATTTCCTCCTGACTTCCATGTTTCAGCTTTATTTTTCTAGGAATACCGTTTTTGGAGGGGTCACACCTGACTGTATTCAGGGCTTCCTTCTGGCTCTGTGCTCAGTGATTACTCAACTCGTTGGGGTGCTGGGGATCGAATCCTGCTTGGCTGCGAGCAAGGCAAGCACCCTGCCTGTTCTGTCTCTCCAACCTGGAATATGAAAGTGTTAAAGAATTGGCTTTCATCTTGTTAATCCCCTGTCTCTATTTCATTTCACTCTGATTATTTGTCTCTACTTTCTGAATCTTTATTGTTCTTTGGCTAAGTTCTTGACCTTACATACCTCGTTTGTTTGGTCTCTTTTATTTTTGTGTTTTGGTTCTTGGGCCACACCCAGCAGTGCTCAGGGCCTGCTCCCAGCTCTGTGCTCAGGGGTAGGTCCCAGCAGTGGAGCAGAACACAAGCTGCCACTTCCAACCATGCTTTCCTGAGTGCAGAGCATGTGCCCAACCTAGCAATCTGCCCCAGGTCTTTGTTGGTTGGCTGTAGTCTCTTTTTTGGCAATAGCATGTAAGGATATAAAGGGCCAATTGCCACTGTAATTACACCCATTAAGTAGTGATGATTAGTATTTAAATATTTACCCTGTTCTGATTTTCTTATATCGATTGTAACTTTGTTTAGGGATTGCAGGGAAGCTGTACCTATTTAAGTTCTCACACATGTCTGGCAAGTTCTATACTTTGTTCAGCCTAGTGTCCTTGTAGCCTTGATGAAAAGAAAGAAACTGGGCCTGGATCGATACTACAGTAGATAGGGCTGTTTGCCTTGCATGCGGCCCACCTGGATTCGATTCCCAGCATCCCGTATGGTTCCCCGAGCACCACCAGGAGTGATTCCTGAGCACAGAGCCAGGAATAACCGCTGAGCATCACCGGATGTTGAACCAAAACAACAACAACAACAACAAAAAGAAATGGAGAAATAAATTCTAGGGGGAGACTAAAAGAAATGCTTTTGAGAATGCACTTTCTTGTTTCACATACAGCAACTGTGCTTATGCTCTGGGGCACACCAGTATGCTTGAGGACCTGGGGATTGGGAAGCTCAGGTTAAACAAGCCCTCACACACACAAACACACGCTATTTCTATGCCAAGATCATAGTTTCCAAGAATTGAGCAGTAAACCTGAGCGAGGATTCATGTCCTAGTTGTTTTGAAAGGAGACTGGCCTTTGGTTTCTGATTTCTTGCACTGCAGGATGGCCAGAGTGGTCTAGATAATACTGAGCGTGTGAAGAAGTGAAGACCAACTTAGTAGCCTGGTACGTGGTTTTAATTGGTCTCTATCACACCAAGCTTGTTCGTGCACCGTGCAAATGTTCCGTTGAATATTTAAATTCCTTACTAATTTTGTATCTGAGTGGTTTATAAGTCACTGGGAAATGGGTTAGAATTCACTGCTTTGCTAGTGACTTTTGTGATCTCTCTTTGATATTTTACCAATTTACCAAGTTTGATTTTATGTATTTTGTACCTTTGTTAATATGTGCTCTCAGGTTTTGAATTACTATAGCTTCTTGGGGCTAGAGCGATAGCACAGCGGATAGGGCGTTTGCCTTGCACACGGCCGACCTGGTTTCAATTCCCGGCATCCCATACGGTACCCTGAGCACCGCCAGGGGTGGTTCCTGAGTGCAGAGCCAGGAGTGACATCACTGGCTATGACCCAAAAAGCAAAAAAAAAAAAAAAAAAAAAAAAAAAGAATTACTATAGCTTCCTCATAAATGATGCCTCTTATCATTATATGGTCCTGGAGGTGAAGAGACAGTACTGTGGATAAGGCACTTGCCTTGTACACAGCCTATCAGCTTTCAGTCCCTGGCAGCCCAGTTCCCTGAGCACCAACAGGAGTGACTCCTGAGCACAGAGCCAGGAGTAAGTCTTGAGCACAGCTGGGTGTGGTCCAAAACACACACACACACACACACATACACACACACACATACACACACACATTATGGTGTTTTCTTTTGTCCTTAATAGTTTTTTTCTCTTTCTAGTAATTAACATAGCTACAGAATTTTTGTGTATGACCTATCTTTTCTCATTGTTTTCCTTTTAGCTTGCTACATGTTATATTCTTTATGTAGGCTTCTAGTAAATAGCTGTGTAGCTGGAATAGAAAAGAAATCCAATTTGACCATTTCCAATTGTTAGTGTTGTGTTTATAGTGACTAATGATATGTTTAGATTGATTTTCAACACCTAGTTTTGTGTGGTCTGTTTTTTCCTTAAGCTTTTTTTTTCTGGGACCCAGGGTATGCTCAGCAGTAGAGAGCGTTTGCCTTGCTTGTCTGAGGTCCTCAGTTCCATCCCTGGAGCAAACCTGCCCAAAGTTTCTCAGCCTTTTTTTTCTCCCTTTCTGCCCTCCGTTGGTTTACCCAAGTTTTCTTTATTCTAAGACTTTCAACATGAGTAATTAGCAAAGTTAAATTTAACTGGTATCTGTACCTCCATCTGTGTGACCTTAAAACTTTAGAATACTCTATAGTCACCTCACTCACCTACAGGTTTTGTCCATTTTGTTCCCCCCACCCTTGGTTGGTCATCTGACCACCAGTGAATGTCAGCTTTGATTCAGTCCCATGCTGACACATCCTTTACTCACTGTCGTTTCTTAAGTCTCCTCTTTCCTTTTCAGTTCATTGTTTCATCTGGAATATACACTTTCAATTTTGTTAAACCAATGTCTAGAAGTTAGGATTTCTTCAAGTCTTTGGAATATCTTATTTCATCCCCATTCCTAAATGCAAACATAACCCAAAAAGAATTCTGATTATGTTCAGTTTCTCTTTCAATACTTTGAAGATTTTCTCTTCTGTGTGCTAAACTTGCGGTAATTTTCTCAAGTCTGACTTCTCTCTTACCAGTTCTCTCTTTGCGTTTATTCTCTTGAGATTCCAGCTAAGTAAAGTGAAAGTAAAGGCCCTCCCGTTGATCGTCGATTTGCTCGAGCGGGCCCAGTAACGTCTCCATTGGAGACTTTGTTGTTACTGTGTCTGGCATATCGAATACTCTCGGTAGCTTGCCGGGCTCTCCGAGAGGGGCGGAGGACTCGAACTCGGGTCGGCCATGTTGACTGCGTGCAAGGCAGACGCCCTACCCGCTGTGCTATCGCTCCAGCCTATTGATTCCAACTAGAAAGGGTTTTTTTCTACCTATAGTTTTCTGTTCCAGTGGTCATATAGATCTTATTTCTAGAGGCCCTCAGTATTAGTATCCCTTAATTTTTAATAATTAGTGTTCTATTAGCTACTATTTAATCATGCTCACATTATTGAATCCGTGACTGTTTTTTAGCAGAAGCCTTTTCTGGAGGTATGGCCTTGCTCGTACTGAGTGGTACAGGGGTCAAGGGGTGCCCAGGGATGGAACCTGGGGCCTCGTGTGTGCTCAGCTTCCCCAAGCACAGCTTCTCTGAGTAGCGACATTTTCCTTTTTATTCAGTGCGACTCTTGTACTTTTCTTTTGGCTTGAGTCATTTCAAAGATTTTTTGTTGTTGCTGTTTTTAGTTGGCAGTTCTGCTGTGGGTATTAGAGGGGCTCCTTATCTGTCCTTTGTGGCATACACAGATTCACTTTTTTTTTTCCAATTGAATCACCATGAGACAGTTATAAAACTCTCACGTTTGAGTTTCGGTCATACAATGATCAAACACCCATCCCTCCACCAGTGTACATTTTCTACCACCAATGTCCCCAGTATCCCTCCCCCAACTTCGTCCCACCCTTCCCACTACCTCTATGGCAGACAATTTCCCTCTTTCTCCCTACTTTTGGGCATTATGGTTTTGCAATACAGATACTGAGAGGCCCTCACGTTTGGTCCTTTATCTGCTTTCAGCACACATCTCCCATCCTGAGCGATCCCTCCAACCATCTTTGACTTAGTGATCCATTCTCTATTCCAGCTGCCTTATCCCCCAGCTCATGAGGCAGGCTTCCAACTATGGAGCAATATTCCTGACTCTTGTCTCTACTGTCCTTGGGTGTTAGTCTCATGTTATTTTATATTCCACAAATGAATGCAGCACAGACTCACTTCTGATGCTTGATGTGGACCCTATGTGCACATGTCCATTGAGAGGAGAACCTCTAACTCAGGGCCTCTTTTATTTATTTTTTTTCCTTTTTGGGTCACACCCGGCAATGCACAGGGGTTACTCCTGGCTCTTCACTCAGGAATTACTCCTGACGGTGCTCAAGGGACCATATGGAATGCTAGGAATCGGACCCGGGTCGGCTGCGTGCAAGGCAAATGCCCTACCCGCTGTGCTATCTCTCCAGCCCCCAGAGGCCTCTTTTAGGATCATTTCTTAACTTTGGGGTTCTAGGGATTATACAGAGAAGAGAATTCAAACTCCAAAACCAGTGGTTATAGCAGTGGTCACTTGTTCACAGGGAGGCCAAGGGCAGGGCTCTGAGTACCTCCATAGCACTCCATATGGTGGCATGTATTAATTCATTTGGTTATATCTTGCTCTTTTTCAAACTCAATGTACTGTGGGGGTTTTTTTTCCGCTTTTCTAATTCTTCCTGTAAGTTTCTGATTTCTTGTTCAGATCTCTATTTGCACCTCTCTTTTTTTTTTAAGAGCCCTCACCCAGAGGTGCTCAAGTCTGACTCCTGGCCCTGTGCTTAGGGATCACTCCTGGTGTTGTGTAGAGGATGATAATATGGGCTATTAGGGGTCAAACTTGGGTTGAACACATGTAAGGCAAGTGCCCCCTCCACTGTACTGTCTCTCCAGCCCCTCCAACTGCACTCTTTGGCTCTGCAAACATGTTGGCATGCTTGCTTGTTTGGGGAATTGAGAGGGTCTCTTGTCTGGCTAATTTGGTCTCTGAGGCCCTGAAAGGACTAAGTTGAGACTGGAATTCCCACCCCCAGCCCTGGATGATTTGCATTGGCGCCTGCTGGGCACTCATGCTGCCACCTACAACTGCTTGAATTCCGTTCCAAACCGCCCAGAGAGTATATATTTAAACTCACACCATTTGAAGGGAAGCCTATGCTGTGAATTCTGAAGGGAGACTTTACTTTCCTCAGGTGGTGAGGCGCTGCAAAATCTATCAAATCTTTCCTTTCTCTTTCCCATGAAAGCATATTTTCTTCCTCGTCTTTCTAGATTCTGTGTTCTTTCGAGGGTGGTGCCAGGGATCTTGAGGCCTCACTTTAGTCTTTTGCACTATCTCCCTGGCCCCTAAATTACAGCTTCTCAGGGTACACAGCCCCACCCTTCCCTCAGAGGTCAAAGGTCCAGGAGTTGTGAGTGGCCCCAGGGTACCATGCTAACCTGTCAGCCCCAGGCTGCAGTCTTGGTTAGTCTGGGGGAAAGCACTTGCCTTCTCTCAAGATCAGTTTTACCTTTCAGAAGAAGGTGCTGCTAGTTTCTTGTCAGATTCCCTTACGTTTATAGAGTGGTTTAGGTTATGTCCTTGAAGTTTCCTGTTTAGCCACATGCATTTAGTACGTATCTGCCAGACAGAAAGCTCTGGAGTACATCAGTTTGTGTGACACAAGGAAGAAAGACATGGCCAAATGGTACGAAATGATCTCTTTCACCTGGGGGACTTAGAGTGAGGAAGCAATAAAGATCCAAAGATAACATAACAGACCTGCCGCACACAACTGAGTTGGGGGGTGAGAGGAAGGTGAGTTGGGAAAGAGGGAGGCTGGGGTCCTTGGAGGAGGGAGACAGGCACACTGGTGATGGGTGTGGTGTTGGAATGATATCCATGGGAAATTATTATTAATAGTATTGTAAGCCAAGAAAACATTTTCTTAATAAAAACCAATGGGGCCAGAGAGATAATGGTTAGGGCACTTGCCTTGCATGCCGCTGATTCAAATCCATCCCAGGTACCCCATATGGTCCCCCAAGTGCTGCAGTGATTCCTGAATGCAGAGCCAGAAGTAACCCCTGAGCATTGCAGGTGTGTCCCAAACAACAACAACAACCATTTTTTAAAATGAGATACTAAGAAAAACCAAACATGATCGGATATGTCCCACTTGGTCAGCCACACCCTCCATTCTGCTGAGGATTTTGCTGTCTTGGTCCCAATTTGCCTGTTCACCCAAGTTGCCACTTGGCGTCTTCCTGTCCTTCACTCTCAGCACACCAACGGTAAGTGCTAGGACATGGGTGCACATTCCAGACTCAAGTGTTGGCTAGTTTGACTGCTTGGATGTTTGTTTGTTTGTTTAAATTTGGTCTTGTGTTCTGTTTTGTTGTCTGGGGCTGTGCCTGAAGTGCTGGAGGGTTTCTCCCAGCCCTACCGTAGAGTTCAGAGAAGCAGACGGCGCCTGAAGTTTGACTGAGCCTCCCCTGTGGACCGTGCACTTTGACACATCTCTCTTGCTTGTGGATAGTGACTTAATGATGGAATTGGTGCCTGCCAAGTCTTGAGAAGGAATGACCGAGAGCACGTAGGAGCTTCTAGAAACACTGCCCCCATAGCATCTGCGAACTGGCCTCCAGGGAATCACTCTCAGTGATCGACAAACTTGGGATCTGAAACTTTGCACCTCTTGAAACTGGATCAGACCCTTTTGCTTCTGGTCCTGTCCTGGCTTCTGAATGGATCGCATAGGAATGATGTTCATGTCCCGCTCGTCCCTCCATTTTTCCCTCTTCGCCCTTTTGCTCCCTACATGTGGGTCTTCAGGATCACCACCCACCCACAGGTCCATATGACAGCACTTCTATTGGTCTGGGTCCCTAAAGAACCACGTGAAACAAGAACCTCCAAGCCCAGCCATTTTGCAAACTGAATTTTCTATGAGCAAGAAATAAATACCTATTGTGATAAGTCACTGAGGTTTGGGGTTGTATCACAGTAGCTGGTGTTTCCTCAGCTGATAGAAGGGAGCTCTGTGCCTCCCCACCCTGTCCCCTTGGCCTGTTGCCCAGCACATCTGTTCTAGCCATGTGCTTGAGAAGCACGGAGATTAATGCAAGAGGTGGACACACCCATGCTGTCCCTTGGCGGGTCCAGCGGCAACCTTGCACCCCCTCTGAATAGCAGGTAGCGGCAGTCTTGAGTGTCTGGGAAGTGATATTTGCCCAGACAGGGGCCGCACCCCCAGAACGCAAGCTGCTCCCCCCTCCAGTTGCGTGGGCAGGGTCCTGGGCCTGTGGGTGACTCACATCCAGGAATTGGGTGTCCAGCGCTGTGAGTCAGTTCCGGCCTTTTTCCGGAGAGCGAGGGTCTCTCCACCCCTGGTGCTGAGCTCTGCTTCTATCTGGCCTCAAAGGCCACCTTTCTGGCACCTGCTTCTACCACCTGGGCACTCCCCTCCCCGTCTCTCTCTGCCCTCCAGAGGTCAGTCTGCCCAGAGCTGGGCCTGAGTTTTGCTGCTCCGCGCACTCCAAATGCACTCCCTGAAGTTACAGTGTGGGTGAGTTCTCCAGCCTTCCAAGGGAGGCAGGGGACAAGTGAGGAGGTAGGCACAGTCGAGCCCTCCCGGCGTTTGGAGTTGCCTTTCCCCCAGTAAGGTGAGGCCTTGCCAGCATCTGAGCTCCATGAACTGAGGGCCCCTACTTTAATTATCAGTATGGGCTGGAGCGATAGCACAGCGGGTAGGGCGTTCGCCTTACACGCGGCCAACATGGCCGACCCGAGTTCGAGTCCTCCGCCCCTCTCGGAGAGCCCGGCAAGCTACCGAGAGTATTTGATATGCCAGACACAGTAACAACAAAGTCTCCAATGGAGACGTTACTGGGCCCGCTCGAGCAAATCGACGATAAACGGGAGGGCCTTTACCTTTACCTATTAGCATCACCCTGGCCCCCACCAGTCCTTGATCCAGAAATTCACCATCACTCTGTCTAGGATCAATTCCGATGACACTCATTTCTCTTATTTTTATTTTATTTTATTTTTGCTTTTTGGGTCACACCTGGTGATGCACAGGGGTTACTCCTGGCTCTGCACTCAGGAATTACTCCTGGTGGTGCTCAGGGGACCCTATGGGATGCTGGGAATCGAACCCGGGTCGGCCGCGTGCAAGGCAAACACCCTACCCGCTGTGCTATCTCTCCAGCCCCTTATTTTTATTTTTTTGCTGCAGTTGGTGAGCTCCAGGGAGTTCACACCTGCCAGGTGAGCGGAGTGCCATAGAGCTCCATCCCCTGCCTCTTCCACAATTCGTGCCTTGGAACTTTGCTGGGCACTTCTGCTTTGCCCCAGCCCGCAGACCCATGTGTGGCAGGTGCCTCTCATCCACAGCCTGACTTGCGCCAGTCCAGTGGGGTGGCCCTGCTTGGCTTCCACTCCGAGTCCAGCTTGGGCCCATGTGTTGGGTTAGCTCCAGATGGTCTTTCCCAGCTCCGGTTCCTTGAAAGGACAGAAAGATAGCCCCCTGCTGGCCTGGCAGGAAAGAGCACATAAGAGCAAACGCCCACACTGGAGTCCAGGTGCTTTGGAGGGGGTGCAGTTCCCAGTCCCAGGAAGGCGCTCTGCACAGGCTTGCTCTCTGAGAGAGGTGTTGGAGGTGGGGGGCTTCCTCCCCCTTGCCCCAGCTTAAGCCTCAGCTGCCTGATGCACTATCTCTGCCTCCCCCTCAGTTCAACTCATCGCCCTCTGTCCCCTCTGTTGCTTCAACTTCAATACTCCTGGGATATCTCAGGCCCTGGGAGTCCCGTCCAGCTGCTGCAGTGACTGATGACGCAGCAGCAAGAGTAGAGACTTGGGTCAAGGATGTGGGTCGGTGGTGAAGCTCACAGCTCACATGAGAGGCCCTGGGTTTGATCCCCTTGCCCTTCAAATGTGGCTGATGATAATAGCGGGGCAGACCCATGTCCTGCTCACACCAACTGGGGCATATCTTCTCTGGGCTAATCACCTTCTCCTCCCACCAAAGGCACCAAAGGATGATGGGTCAGAGCAGGGGGAGAGGAGGAAACTTGGGACCAGGGAGGGCCTGACTGAGAATGAGACAAGTGGTTCTACAGGGACAAGAGACAGGAGCTGAGCCAATGGCCATCCAGTTTCTGGAAGGAAACAGCTCCCAGCCCAGATCTTCACTTGGCTTGGAATCATCCTAGGGCAGGAGCCCAGGACAGCCACCAAGATTTGCCCCCACACCACCACCCCCCACCACCATGAGCTTCTTCCACTGGCTCCAGGCCACTCTCCTCTCCAATGCCACTCCTGCCCTCTGTGCATTGCCATGGGTGCTGTGAGGACCCCTGAGTCAGTGCTTCTTCTGTGTTGGTTTTGGAGTCAGACCTGGCAATGCTCAGGGCTCCCTCCAGGCTCTGAGCTCAGGGATCACTCTTGGTGGGGCTCCTGGGACCACAGGAGGTGCCAGAGAGGGAACCCAAGTCAGCCGTGTGCAAGGTAAGAGCCCTGCCCACTGGACTGTCTCTCTGAACTTGGGCAGCTCCTTGTAAATGAAAACAGAAACCTGGGCCGGAGCGATTGTACAGCGGGGAGGGCGTTTGCCTTGCATGTGGCCGACCCAGGTTCAATCCCCAGCATTCCACATGGTCCCCTAAGCACAACCAGGAGTAATTCCTGAATTCAGAGACAGGAGTAACCCATGAGCATTGCTGGGTTTGAGCATTACCCAAAAGGCAAAAAAAAAAAAAACAGAAAACAGAAACCTTCACAACAAACACCTGGCAAGATGGTGAAGCCATCCCTCCCAGGGAGCACTGCACCAGGGAGTCTGGGCTCCAGGCCCCCGCATGCCACTTTGCCATGAGAGCAAGAGGTTGGTGGAGCTCTGGCTGTAACTGGGCCTTCTAGGGGGAGGGGTGCAGAGCCCAGCGCCCGATTACGGCACACTGAGGGGAGAAGAGCAGGTGCGGGAAGAACACTGGTGCCAGCATATCCTCGTGTTCCATGGCCTGCCACAGACAGGCGTGCATGGTGCGCTGACCTCAGCCCATGACTCTCCCCCCAAAACCTAGATCCGACCACTCTGACCATCTTTTCGGCTCTCCCTTTCCTTATGAACGCCCCCATGTAGAACTTTCACAAGGGTCCTGGGATGTGGTTCAAGAGAAGGAGAACCTGCCTGCCCTGTATGGGGCCTGAGTGTCCGCTCCAGCACCCCAAGGTGCCCCTCCTCGTGGATGGAGGGCACTTACTTGAGCAGAGGGTTCAGTAGCTTGCTGCTAAAACTGGGTTGACAGCCACGTGCAGAGAGGGACCTGGGGGAAGGCTCCAGGTCAGAGTCCATCGCAATTCTGCTGAGGGCCTTTGTTGGCTGGTCCCTCCCCCTTGAAGTCATGCCCCTGACTTCTGGAATTGGAAGCAAGTGCATGAAGGCCACCTGGGCATGTGGGCACAGCATCAGGGAAGGTGACTGTGGAAGGCTCAGAGGATGGAGCATACCTGGGCGGGAGTGGGGGTCCTGGGCATCTCTGCAGAGACGCTCCCAAAAGGCTGCGTGTTTTCACTGAAGCAGCCCTTGCTGGCCCCCCGCTCTGGCCGCCAGCATGCAGGCTTCTCCGACCCCTTGTCCAAGGTGTTGAAATCACCTGGCAAGGCCCCTCTCTGAAGTGTGAGCATTCAGCCCAAATTAGACATGTCCCAGGCATCCAGGCTGCTTCCTGACCCTGGCAGGCCACCCCCCATCACGGCTGTCCCAAGCTGACTCCCCTGCCCACGCCTGCAGCAGAGCCAAAAAAACTCATAGCTCAGAAAGACTCAGTCACCTGCAGAGGCTCGGCTTTGAACGAGCAGAGCTGGCGGCACGGCTCCCCACGTAGGTCAGGGCCGGGCAGCTCTGCTAGCTTGTGTGCACGCATCTGCCTGAGGGGCCCCAGAAACTGTTGGGGCAGCACCGCCGCCTTGCCACGGGCTCTTCCTGAGAATGAGGGCTGATCCGCTGCCGCCGCAGTGCTCCCCAGCTGGCCGTCCGCAGGAGAGAAAGCCCTTTGGTGGATTCCTTTGAAAGTCCAATTCACAGCACCAACCAGCTGTGAGAGCTCTAATTATAAGTTCAAAGATTTCTGGGCCATGGGAAACTTTCTGTCCTGGTCAGCCAGCTCAGACTGCTACCACACACAGTCCCGTCACATGCTGCAAAGTCATGGCAAGGCCGTGGCCCCTGTCGTGGGGGCCCACAAAGCCAGGAACCTGCTGCCAGCCTATCTCAGGACGTAGGGGGCCCTGCCGTGGCAATGCTGCTCCCCACTGTGAAGCATGAGCACCCAGCACCCTCAGGACTCTGCCTTCTCCCAGCCCCGCTCACACCAGTGCCCAGGCCTATCCAGGGCTCATCGCGCTCCCCTGGCTTTGGCGTTGGCATCACAGGTGCCCTCCCCAGCCATTGCGGAAATGGTGTCCACGTCCACTTTCTGGGGTGCCCTCCTTTACTTTGAGGCCATGAAAACAGGGATCCCAAAGGGGACCAGATGTCGGGCACATGGCACATGTCTCAGGTGAGGCTGCAGCTCCAGACCCAAAATTCTACAGATGAAACTGTCCGTCCGGTGCTCTTCAGCATTGGAGCCAGGAGTCAGATGCCTCATCTTCAGACGCACCATCAGATGCCTTCTACCCAGGGCAGACAGCAACACCCCCAGCACACACAGTGTACATGGCGTACCCAGCACACACAGTATACATATAGCACAGTTCCATGATAGACATACAGCACACACAGCACCCACACAGCACACACAATATAAACCGTACACGCACTGCACACACAGAGTACATAGTATAGATGCAGCACACACGGCACACAGTGGAACACTGCACACACATTAGACATGTACACATGCGGCACACCGTATGTACACGGCACGCAGTACACATGGCCTACATACAGTGCAGACACATCTCACATACAACATCGCACTCTAAATGCACACGCCACAAGCACAGGCCGCACGCAGCTCGCCCAGCTGCCGACAGCAGAAGGGAGGGAGGAGGGCTGCGGGGCGTGTCCAGGAGGCTGGGGGCGCGGCAGGCGGGGACCCGGTGTCACCTCCGTTTGCACGTTCACCGGTTGGCCCCGCGCGTTTGGGGCTTTTAGCAGGTCGGACCCGCTTCTCCCACCAGACCTGCCCACGGGGTCACGCGCGCGCCGGCAGGCGCACCCGGCACCAACGGCGTCAGGGCGCACAGCACGCGCGCGCCCGCAGCCCGCACCGCGCCCCCCGCGACCCCGGGCCCCGGCTGGGAACCCCCACCCAAGCCCGACCTCCGGGCCAGCTCCGGCCCCGCCCGGCAGGCCGCCCCGCAGCCCGCGGAGCCCGGCCCGCCCCCGCCCGCCCCGCCGGCGCGCGCGGTCACGGGGCCGGGGGCGGGGCGGGACGCGGAAGCCGGAGCGGCCCCGCCGCCCGCCGCGCCGCTGGGCCCGCCGCGCCTCCCCCGCACCGCCCGACCGAGCCTGAGCCTCGCCGCGCCCCGCCCCGCGTCCAGCCCGCGCCTCGGACCGCCCAGACCTTGTAGGTGAAGCCCCTGCGCTCCGAGGGGCCGGGCCTGGGCACTCGGGACCGACCGGGAGGGTCTGGGCCCCTCCAGGGCGTGTGCGGGCCGGTGCCACACATGGGCACCCTGTGGCTGCTGGCACTGGTGGGGGCCGCCGGCCTGGCCGCTGGGCTGCCCCCCAACATCCTGCTCATATTCGCCGATGACCTGGGTTACGGAGACCTCGGGGTCTACGGGCACCCCAGCTCCACCACCCCCAACCTGGATCAGCTGGCCGCCGGGGCCCTGCGCTTCACAGACTTCTACGTGCCAGTGTCTCTGTGCACGCCGTCCCGGTATGTGCACGGGCCTGGGCTCCGGGTGGTGGGGGCCCGGGTGCTCAGGCAGAGCCACCAGCCTCTCTGTTCACCTTGCCCGCCCACAGTGCCGCTCTGCTGACCGGCCGCTTCCCCGTGCGGATGGGCCTGTACCCCGGAGTCCTGGAACCCAGCTCGCGGGGGGGCCTGCCCCTGGGCGAGGTGACCATGGCGGAGATGCTGGCTGCTCAAGGCTACCTCACAGGCATGGCTGGAAAGTGGCACCTTGGGGTGGGCCCTGACGGGGCCTTTCTCCCCCCTAACCACGGCTTTCACCGCTTCTTGGGGATCCCCTACTCCCACGACCAGGTGAGCCTGGCTGGCCGCTGCCCTGTCCTGGCTGCGGGGCCCCGCCTGCCGCACCAGCTGAGTGTTCCCCCACACACACCAGGGCCCCTGCCATAACCTGATCTGCTTCCCGCCGAGCACCACCTGCGAGGGCTCCTGTGACCAGGATGTGGTTCCCATCCCGCTGCTGAACAACCTGACAGTGGAAGCACAGCCGCCCTGGCTGCCCGGCCTGGAAGCCCGCTACGTGGCCTTCGCCAGGGAGCTCATGGCTGATGCCCAGCGCCTAGGCCGCCCTTTCTTCCTGTACTATGCCTCGCACGTGAGGGCCCCCACACCCCCAGCCGTCCCCCCGCGCGCGCACACACACACACACACACACACACACACACATGCACACGCACACACGGCCAGTCCACCCTGCCCCACCCCTGCTGACTCCAGTCTCTGCCCTCAGCACACCCACTACCCCCAGTTCAGCGGCCAGACCTTTGTGGGACGATCAGGCCGGGGGCCTTTTGGAGACTCCCTCATGGAGCTGGACACCGCAGTGGGGGCCCTGATGACAGCCTTGGGGGACCTAGGACTGCTGGGGGACACGCTGGTCATCTTCACTGCTGACAATGGGTGCGTTTGGGGCGGAGCTGCCAGCCACTTCCAGGCCAGGCTCCTGGAGGTACTGGCCCCTTGACGGGGTTGCAGAGAGATGAGCGCTGGCCTGACGACCGATGCTTGTGCTGTCCCCCAGACCCGAGACCATGCGCATGTCCCATGGCGGCAGCTCTGGCCTCCTGCGCTGCGGAAAGGGAACCACATTTGAAGGCGGCGTCCGAGAACCTGCCCTGTTCTTCTGGCCAGGCCACATCGCCCCAGGTCAGTGCTCGCACCTGTGCCCCCTGCCCTGTGCCCCTCTCCAGCCAGTGGCTAATAAAGTGACTGCCTGGGTCCGCCCCCAGGTGTGACACATGAGCTGGCCAGCACCCTCGACCTGCTCCCCACCTTGGCAGCGCTAAGCAAGGCCACACTGCCCAACACCACCTTGGACGGCTTCGACCTCAGCCCCGTGCTGCTGGGCACTGGCCCGGTGAGGCCCTGGGCAACCCCTCGCCCGGCGGGCACCCGTTCCTCCGGGAATCCCTGTGGGCTCCAGCAAGTGTGAGGGGCGGGGCCTCGGGCACCAGTGGCGGGGGGGCAGGCTGCCTGTGACACTGTGCCCCTACCTGCCCCCAGAGCCCCCGGAAGTCTCTCTTCTTCTACTCGCCCTTCCCAGACATGATCCGTGGGGTCTTTGCAGTGCGGAGTGGGAAGTACAAGGCTCACTTCTTCACCCAGGGTAACGCCCACCTTGCCAGCTCCCCAGCCCAGCAGCCCCTCGCCCGCCCGGGCCCTGTGCACAGACACAGCCCCTTCCCTGCCCCCCAGGCTCTAAGCACAGTGACACCACAGCCGACCCTGCCTGCCACTCGACAAGCCCTCTGACAGCCCACGAGCCCCCGCTGCTCTTCAATCTGGCGGAGGACCCCAGCGAGAACTACAATCTCCTCGAGAAAGTGACAGACGTCTCCCCAGAGGTGATGCAGGAGCTGAAGCACCTCCAGCTGCTCAAGGCTGAGTTCGACGCTTCTGTCGTCTTTAGCCCCAGCCAGATGGCCCAGGGCGAGGACCCCGCACTGCAGATCTGCTGCCTGCCCAGCTGCAGCCCAAAGCCCAGCTGCTGCCACTGCCCAGAGTCCAAGACCTGAGGGCCCTGAGAACAATAACACCAGCTGACACTTGTCAGGCGTGCTCCTTCCTGTAGTCTGGGCCAGCCACCCCTGCACGGCCAGCTAGCACCTGCCCCGCCCCCAACCCTCCCGGGCGGGACAGATGGGGTGGGGTTGCACTGGCTGCTGCGCAAGGCCTGGGCAGGTGGGTGCCCCTGGGAGCAGCCTGGCTCTGCAGGTGAGTGGGGATTGCAGGTTCCCACAGGGCACTCTGGAGACAGCCCCGGGCCTGCACTTCCTGTGCTCTGCAGACCTTAAGCCCACCGGATGTGGAGGAGCCATCAGAATTCATCCAGATTTCTCCCAGGGCCTTGCCCTGTGCCCACCATCTCCCTCTTGCTCCTAGCCTAGCCTGAGGGTCTGTTTTCTCTTCCACCTGGTCACTTTGTGTGTGCCCCGGGGTCTGTGTGAGAGCAGCCCACCCAAAGGACCGCCTGCCTCCCCCTCCCTGCTTGTACCCCTCATAGCCCCATGCTTGGTGTGTGTGTGGGGGAGGGGGAGCTGACCACTCCCAGTGAGGCTGGGCCCCAACACCGCCCTGCAGAGTTCTGGGGAGAGAAGGCAGCCTCAATAGCAGAGGCCCTGCAGGGTCCTGGGGCTCCGCAAGCCAGGACAGCCCGTGGGACAGGACGTGGGCTATGGTGTGATGGCCAGGTAGCGTTCTCCTGTGACTCACCTATCAGCTCTGGAGGGTGTAGGGGCTGTGCTGACCACGCCCCAGAGTCCCTGCAGCCATGGCACGGGGGGGGGGGTCACCCCCACACCTTCTCTGGCCAGAGATGCTGACGGGCCGCCCCATGGTGCAGGAAGGTAAGGAGACAAACTTCCTGTTTCCTGAGTCTGTATTTCCCTTCCTTTGGCTGCAGTGATGACCACAAGTGTGTGTGATGTTAGCAGCTGTGCCCGCGGGGGCGGCCCACTCTGCTGTCAGGCTGCAGGGTGGAGCTCAGTGTGGGGCTGGCGGCAGGAATCGAATTCCTGGCCTCCAGCCGGCAAGGGGGTCCCTGCCCCGCCGCCCTCCGACCCTCTCAGACCCTTTGTCTGTTAGGCCAGGCTCTGCTCAGTCGCCACTTCATGTTCACGGTTTTCCCTCCCAGCAGTGGTCGCAGGGTGGGACGGGGGTAGGGGGATGCCCCAGGCTCTGGAGGAAAGGGGCAGAGACAGGGCCAGACAGGCCAGATGGGAACTGAGAGAAAGACGCTGGTCGGCATCTGGGTCCAGCAGCTCCCAGGCAGGCTGGAGCTGGCCTGTCTCTGGCACAGGCTGACCAGCTGGGTCCAGCAGGCAGGGAACGGCAGACTTGGGGGGGGGGGCAAGGCAGGAGAAGGAGACGGCAAGGGGGGTCCCGCTGGCTCTAGGGCTCCAGCGCAACACTGGGGGGAAAACAAAATGCAGAACATGGACAAAATGAGGCACAGGGAAAACTTGTGAGAGAGCAGGGAGCCCCCAAGCCCGTGCCCTTTCTCATCGGGTCCATGGTGTGTGGGGTCTTGTGAAGAACCATCCAGTGAGGCGCTCCGGGAGGGGGGGCCCCCGGGAGGGAGAGGAAACAAGTCAGGCTCACCACAGCCATGCACACTGTGGTGCATGCACAGTGGTGCTAGCGCAACCATGCACACACACACACAGCCATGCACACACATAACCCCCCGCACAACTGTTTTCACACACACATAGCTTTGCATGCACACACAGCTGTGCACACACACTCAAGACCAGCCATGACAGCCCCCGTCACGTTTCCTTGAGGTTCCCATTGGGAGGTGCAGGTGTGGCCGGGGACGTGAACCTTGCTCAGGGTTCAGCTCCCCGTGGTGACTCAAGTGTGACTCCGGAGAATTCCGGAGGGGATATGGGGATGTACCTGTTTCAGAGAGCACCGAGGAGACCCCTGCCAGGACCCCAAAACCCTGGGTCTGTCCCGCCACCAGCCCGCACCCGGGCCCCCCACAAACAGCCATGATCACACCAAGCAGAGAGTTTATTGAGGCGCTGGTCTGCGGGGAGCATTGCAGAGGCAAAGCGGGCGCTGGTGTGGCCAGGGCAGGGTCCCTCCTCATGGCAGGCCTGGGTGCTCGAGGGAGCCTCAGAACCACGGTCTTCCCAGAGCCCTTGGGGACCCCTCGCTGCTCCCCCTGAGCTCCACCTGGGGCGTTAAGGGGGTCCCTCCCTCTGTCCCCATGGTCAAGGAGGCCACAATCCCTGGAGATTCACTATAAAAATTAAAATTCCTTTATAAATCACGGGGAGGGCAGGAGGGGCCACCTGGGGGCCTACGTTGCTCCCCCTGCCACTTCCCCTCCCCTCGCCCCCCAGTTCTGACCCCAAAGTAAAGAGCGGAGGGTAAGAGTGTGCAGGCACAGAGAGGGCAGGGCAGGGGGGAGACGAGGCAGGGCAGCAAGAGGCGGGCGAGCACGGAGGAGCCTCCAGCACAGCCCAGGCCCCGAAGGCCCCCAGTCCAGTCCTTGCTGAAGCCACCGTGGGCTCTTGAGACCCCCAGCCCCAGCTGCACCTGGAGTGGAGAGCGGAGCAGCTACTCCAGGTAGATGTCCTCTGTGGGGCAGGCGTACTCCAGGTGCTCCTGGTAGTACTCCAGGAAGGCGCGGCTGTGGACAGGTCGCCCGCGTCACCCTAGGCGCGCCCTCTCGGCTCCCCCCACCCTGCATTCTCACCGAGTGCCCTGTGGGGTGCACCCTTGTGTTCCCTGGAGGCCCCCGTGCCTGGCCCGTGCCAGCCTTCCCTCTGGTGTCCTCCCAAGCCCCTGCCCCTGGGCCCGCTGCCCATCCCACCGATTCTCTCTGCCCCCTGGGCCCCGCTCACCCCACACTCTGGGCCACGGCCCTCATGGACTCCTGGGAGACAAAGACGTGGCAGGCAAAGCGGCTCAGCAGCGGGTGCTTGGTGATGAAGCCGAAGTAGCTGCAGGGAGGTGGGAGGGCGGCGATGGAGGCCTGTCCCGCAGCCCCCACGCCCGCCCAGGCTCCAGAGAGGGTGCGGGGAACCACATGCCTTCCCGTCCCAGTCCCGCTCTGTCCCCATGGGGAGCTGGCGAGTGACCTGGGTCCTGCTCATGTCAGGCCACCCGGGCTGCTCTCCAGGGCCAGCTCAGCAGTGGGACCCGGGGCGTCCCAGCCTGTGGGATCTGGGGGTCCCACACTCAAGCCTGGTCCAGCCCACACTCGGACCCACTTGCAGCCTGCAGGGCCTGGGGGTCCCACACTCGGGCCTGCTCCCAGCTTCTCAGCAAGGCCTTGCCCAGACTCAAGCTGAGTCTCAGCTGAGTCCTGCCTCGTGGTGTCCTGACCGCCCTCCCTGCCCAGCCTTGCTGTGGATCCTGCAAGGACAGCTGTCCCCAAGCTCCCACATGGGGCTCACACTGCCCCCCTCAACTGGGAGCACCTCTTCCTGGAAGGGCCAGTCCCACCTCAGGCACCACGGTTCCCTCCAAGCCCTTCCTGAGCCCTGGTTCCGGTTCTGTGGCAGGAAGCCACACACACACACACACACACACATTCACATTCTCACAAATTCACACACTCAGCACCTACACACACATACCTCCACTCATACACACATGCATTCCTACACAAGCGCACACACACACTGCCCAGCTGCTCCAGGTCTCGGCACCATCTGGGACCCTCAGGACAGATGCCACTGCCAGGACAACATGCTCCTGTTTCCCAGGAACACGGCACGTCTGTGTCTCCACATGCAGCTGAAGAGCAACTTCCAGCCCCACGCTCGCTGTGGCTCCTGCTCCCCCAGTCACAGACGCGCAGAAACCTCCAACAGCGCGCGAGGTGGGTGTCCTGGCCCTCCACACACACTCGCCCAAGGGCGTACAACCATCCGGGTGAAGGCCTGACGCTGAGATGACGTTCGCTGCGGCTCCTCCCAGCAGATGCTGGATGCCTGGGCTGGGGGTGATGCCGGTGCTCTGCTGCTGCACGGGGCACCTTCCCCCCCACCCACACACACACACTGAGGTGCGGCCAGGCGAGCTCTGCCACCAGCCCTGCCAGCAGAGCCGCTCCTCCTCGGCACAGGTGCCCAGGCCCTGTGGACATACCTCAGTATCTGCCACAGCCACGGCCACCGTGGCCTCGCACTCCCAGGAAACAAGGTCATGGAAGGCACCCTCACTAGAATGGGAGATCGTCTCTGCGGGGGGTCAGCCCCCCTCATGCCTCTCAGTAGGGCCACACCTGCCTGCCCGCCCCGGGTCAGGCCTGCATCTGCTCCAAGAGAGAGACCGGGGCCTGACTCTCTGCATAGCAGCCAAGACCCGCCTGTCACAGGCTGTCACATCTAGGACCACCACCAGTGGGACCCACTGACACCCCAGTCCTGGGAGGCCCTCACCCATGGCATTGCCCAGCTGGTCTGAGAGAAGAGGGTCCTCTCAGGTCTGGGTGGGGGTCAGGGTGATGCTCACCAGCTGTTACGGGGATGGCAGCCGCAGAAGGAAATGTTCTTCATCTGGAAGAAATGGCTGCAGCGCTGGAACTGGACAACACCATGGGGCCCACGTCAGACTGGCCCGCCCTGCTAAGCACCCTCCCTCCACACCCTCCATTTCACCACCCCGGGCCCTGAGCCTCAGAGTCCCACCTCAGGTCCTCCGCTCAGACTCAGCTTGACACCCCGAAGGGAAATCTCCAGGTCGCAGGAGGCAGGTGGGCGCAGGTGAACGGTCAACTTGCGAGCCGTGGCGATCTAGGGAGGAAGCCGGGCGAGGAGGGACAGGAGGCTCTCAGGGCTGCAAGGCGCCCCTGCCCATGTCTGGGCAGCAAACGCTGCTTCCGAAAGATGAGGCCACCTCACCCAGCCCAAAGGCTTCTCCACCCAGGCTGCCTCCTCCCGTCCTCCCTGTCTGGCCAGGAGCCCCCTTGCCTGGCTTTGCCTCAAGTTCAGGATCTGCAGGTGCTCACAGAGAGCACCCCAAGAAGGGGCCCAGACAAGAGGAAAACAAGCTGCAGGAAAACAGAAACCGCAGGAATGGAGTGGCCCGCTGAATGGGCAAGGAACCGGAGGACATGAGGCAGGCACTGGCCTCCTCACTGACCTTCTGCATGGCCGCACACAGGATCCCGTTGCCCTGGTGACAGGGCACCTCCACAGAACCCAGGAACTGCACGTCAAAGCGATCCACCCAACATGGGCTGCGCTTGCTCCCTGTGGAGAGGGGGTATGCCAGGTGAGTGCGGGTGGAGTCTGTGAAGCCCTGAGGGGTGAGGGTCTGTGCAGCTCCTGGGCATGTGTCAGGTGGGGGGTCTGTGGTGTGGCTTTGGGCCCTCACCCAGCAGGTCCTTGGCAGTGCCCGGCACAGCATGGGCATAGAAGGCAGGGAAGACGCCACGCTCTCCGGTGCGCATGTTGAAGCCCCGGAACCAGAAGTCATCCTCCTCAGCCTCCACCAGCACCGGGTCATCCACGTCCAGCTCCAGCTCGTCAGGGTGGCGGGGAATGAACCTGAGCAAGGGGACAGGAGGGCATCAGGGGGCAGGGAGAGAAGGGGGACACGGGGGCAGGAGAGTGCGGGGGGCAGGGCTGACTGGGTGGGGACCAGCTCACCTGAAGACCGCCCGGTGGGTTTGTTCCCGCTCCTCGCCGTTCACAAGGCAGGAAAAGAGGCCGAAGGACTCCGTGCCTGAGAGGGAGAACGCTGGGCAGGGAGGGGACGGCCTGGCTGGGTACCCCACCCCCACCCCATGAGCGTGCCGGTGCATGGCCCAGCTGAACCATCGCGTCCCCAAACTGTCCACACGTTGTCATGGGCTGTGGGCAGGGGGACTCGCTGGCCTGAGGTGGGTCCCCTCCCCCGCACCGCTGCCCTGCGGACCCCGCACACTCACTGGAGGAGCGCGAGGTGCTGTTGACAAAGACGTTGAGGAACTTCTTGGAGAAGGTGAGGTCGGGGCTGTCGGGGGACTCGTCCCCGGGATCCGGGCCGGCATCCAGCAGGGCGGCGCCCGACTCCTCCTCGCTGGCCTCGCCGCTGCTGTCCTGGCTGTCCTCGCCCAGGCCGGCGCAGCGCCGCAGGCTCACCAGCTCCAGCTGCGTGTGCTCGTCCACCACCAGCGTGTACTTGACCGCGTCGTACACCAGCGACGCGTCCAGGGCCGCGGCGGGGCGCGCGCGCCCTTCCCCGACCGGGCCCTGGGGCTCGGCCTCGTCCTCGTCGTCCTCCTCCTCCTCCGAGCAGGCGGCCGAGCAGGCGCGGGCGCGCAGCGGCGTGATGGTGTCGCGCGTGGGGTTGCTGAGGACCAGGCAGGGCGCGGCGGGCGGCTCGGCGCGGCCGGCGGGGGACAGGCACTGGCCGGGGCAGCGGATGGGCGCCGCGCCCTCGGACAGCATGCGGCTCACGAGGTTGCTGAGCAGCCAGGGCGAGTCGGCGTCCTCGCTCACGTCCGCCTCCGACTCGGAGCCCGACTCGTACTCGCTGTTGGTGTCGTCGGCGCGCACGGGCAGGAAGGCGGGGCGGCGCGGCGCGCGCTCGGGCTCGGACGCGGGCGACGACGCCTCCTCGATGGAGTTGGTGAGGTGCGAGGAGCGGCCGCTGCTGCTGCTGCCGCCGTCGCTGCTCAGCTCCAGCTCGGCCTCGGAGATGCACGAGATGAGGCGGCCCGAGCCCGGCGACCACAGCTCCGCGCTGCCGCGCCGCCCGCCGCCGCTGCCCAGATCCGCCTCGATGCCCGGGTCCGACGACGGCGACGCCCCGTCCGCGCCCGGGGCCCCCGCGGCGCGCACGGGCGAGGGGCTGTCCCCGGAGGGCGCGCGCGGGGCGGGCGGCTCTGCGGGGCGGGGGACAGGGCAGCTGGTCCGCGGGCAGCCGGGCCCCGCCCCGTCCAGTTCCCACCCCTGTCCCGTCCCCACCCCCTTCCGGACGCGCCCCCTGTTCAGACCTGCCCCCGGTCCGCTCCCCGCCCCGACCAGACCTGCCCGTGCAGTCCCCGCTCCTGTCCAGACCTGGTCCCCATCCCCTGTCCAGACCTGCCCATGCCCCAGCCCCCGCCCCATCGCTCCCGGGCGTCACGCGCTTCTCACCCACCCTCCCTGCTCCACCCAAGCCCCCCGCCCCGGCCCAGGCCCCGCCCCGCCTCACCTCGGAGCGGCTCGCGGGCGGGCGCGCTCAGCTCAGTCTCCTGCCAGGCGCGCGGGGGTCCAGGGGCAAAGCCTCCGTTGTTGTTGTTGAGAGAGTCCTGGGGGACGAGGACAGGAGAGCGGCGCTGAGGAGAGGCTCGGGCCTTGGAAGCTGGGGTCAGGCTGCCGAGAGGTGCGGAGCCTGGGGGCTCACCTGGGCTCCCAGCTTAGTCAGGTGGAGCGTGGTGGGCCGGTGCTTAGGGGGTTCCTCTAAGGTGGGGGAGGGGATCAGGGGCTCCAACAGGCCCCCGGGGCCGCCTCGGCCTCCCTCCTTGCCCTCCACGCCTCCCTCCTCATCCTCCTCCTCCTCCTCCTCTTCCTCTTCTTCCTCCTCTTCATTGTCATCGATCATCTCAAACTCTTGGAAGTCATCCTGGAAGGAGCAGATGGGGTGCGGCTGCTCCGAACGCCCCAGGGAAAGGCTATCCTGCAGGAAGGAGGGAGACAGGGGCAAAGCTCAGGGCCCAAAGCCAGAAGGGGAGCAGGGAGATGGAGAGACGCTGCTGCTTGCAGGACTGTTGGCTTGTGCCTGCTTAAGGCACCAGGGCCAGAGATGGAGCTCTGGGTAGAGCACATGGCTTCAGCTTCCATCCCACACAGCAGGGCCCCTGGAGCACTGCCAGATATAATCCCAGTGGGCCCCAAGCCTGGCTACGCCCCCGACCCAATAAATCTGCTTAAGTAACATCCAGAAGGATCGCTCCAGCTCTGGGTCCAAGCCCAAACTGCCAGTAAGGGAGCCGGGGACTGAGTGGCCTGACCAATGGACAGCCTCCCCTCGCCTCCAAACTTCTCCACATCAGACACAGCATCCTCCAATGAAACTCACAACCCCTGCAAACAGCGCCTGGAGTCTATACACACACACACACACACACACACAGATCCAAGCCCCACCAGGACTGGGTCAGCACCTCACTGACACCGGGCCTCAACACAGACCATGCACCAAGGAAGAGGCGGCCAGCACAGTGGCAGCGACTTGTCCTGGTCTCAGGGCCCTCGGCGGGTGAACCCCCTCCTACCATCCCAGGCTCAGCTCTGCCAGCCTCCCTAAGGGCACAGGCTGTGTGGCTTCCCCTGGCAAGGGTCCCTGGAGGCCTCCGTGTCACCTGGGCTGGCCCCTCCTCCCACCTGGTACTGCACCTGGGCCCTCCCCCAGGAATCAGCCCTGCCACCCGCACCTCCCCTCCCCAGAGGCTGGGATAGGGATGGGACAGAGACCTGGGGGCAGCGGGAAGGGGTGAGAAGTTTGAGGACCGAGGTCAGCAGCTGTCCGTCCGCGCACTGGCACAGCTGCCCTCACTCAGAGCAGCTGGCTGCCACGGGGGTTCTGTGGGGGATGTGAGGAGGCCCTGGGGAGGGACCACAACCTGCCAAAGACCCCAAAGAGGAGGAGGACCTCAGGCTGAGCAGCCCGGTGAGGCTGCCAGAGGGCTCTTGTGAGGCCGAGTTGTTCACCTTGAAGGCCTGAGCATAACCAAACAGGGGTGGGTGGGCACCCTCTCTGCGTGGGCCCTGGCCCCAGCCCCATGCCCACCTTCTCACAGTGGTCTGAGTCATAGCTAAGGCCCAGACCACAGTCGTCGGTGATCTCTGACAGATCCTCATCGTCGAATTCTTCCAGGCTTATGTCCTGGGGTGGCCTGGAGGGAGACTGGGGGTTAAAGGGCGGGCGGGGCTCCAGGGAAAGAGCCCCCCAGCCTGCCTGGAAGGGCCCAGGGACACCCTCCAACTCGGAGGGCCGCCCGGCGTCCTGCCACCATCTTGCACTCTCAGCACAGCTGTCCAGTGGCTCCCAGAATCTGAGCCATGACCACTAGGGCACCGGGGCTGTCCTCCCCTTCCCCCAGACAGGCCGCGGCGCCCTCCGAGAGGCCTCTACGGCTCCCTGGGGGAGGGGGCTGATGCCGCGAGGAGAGGGCGGGGTGGCGCCTGGGTGGGGGTAGGGTCTGGGGGTGGCCCCAGCCCAGCCCCTCCGCAGCTCCTGGCCCTTCCCCGCAAGGTCCCGGCCTGCGACTGTCCTCCCCCGACCGGACCCGAGGGCCCGGCCCGGAGGCGCGCGCCAGGGCGGAAAGGACACAGGGCGTTGCGCGGATGGCTCGGCTGGGCCGCACCGGGCCCAGGCCTGCCCCCGGGGACGGGACCCGGGACAAAAACCGGCGCGCGCCGGGCGCAGGCCGCGGTGGGGGAGGGGCGGGCCTACCTGCACCCGGGCGGGGACAGCGAGTGGAAGGTGGACAGCGAGAACATCTCCGCGCGGTCCGCCATCTTCTCCGGCCGCGGCTGCGGGGGGGGACGGGCCACACGCCCTGCGACAGCGCCCGGGCCCGCGACACGCCCGAGAGCCGCGCGGACACCGCGGCAGCCGCGCCGCAGGGAGGGGGAGGCGCGGCCGCGGGTTGGCGGAGACGCGCGCGCGGGGCGGGGCCGCGGCCTGTCCCCGCCGAGGGTGGGCGCCGGGGCCCGGCCGGCGGGGGCAAAAAGGGCCTTCGGGGCCGCTCAGAGGGGAGAAGGGGCCCTGGGCTTCCCCACACCGGGTGACCAGGGCGAGAAGGGGCTCCGGGGCTGACCGGGGCTGGAGAAGGGGTGGAGGGCTGTCCGCCCCTCGGGTGACCGGGGCAAAACAAAACGGGGCTCAGAACCTGACCAGGGCGGAGAAGAGGCTCGGGGACTGAGCCGGCAAAAGGGGGCTCACGGACTGACCAGGGCTGGAGAAGGGGCTCAAGGGCTGTCCGCTTCCAGTGCTGATCCGAGCTGCCTGGAGCTGTCCCTCCAGCAGTGCTGACCCGGCCGGGACACGCTCTCTAACCAGGCTCTCCGCGCTGGGAGCTGTCTCCGGGCATGGCAGGTCAGAGCGAGGACAGTGTGCTGCCTGCTGCTGGCTGCAGACCTCAGTCCAAGTGCTGCTGGGTCAGCGCTGGCCTCTCGGAGAGCCTGGACAGGGACTGAGCTGGAACCTGCAGAGGCTGATGCCGACTGTGCTGGTGGATTTGGGATCTGATGGGCTCCCGCGGAAGTCAGATCCTTCGATAAAGGCTGCTCCACCAGCACCGACTACGTGAGTGGCAGGACCCCACTGGACCGTGGCTATGTGCGAGGGCAGGGTCAGCTGTGAGGGCTGGGAAGGCAGGGCGGGGAAGAGGATGAGGTGGGAGGCAGTTAGGAGACCCAGGACAGAGCTCGGGCCAGAACGTGCCCCCCCCCCCAATCCCCAGGACTGTGCCAAACCATTTCTGAGTGAAGGGTGAAGCATTTGGCCATCAAGCCTGGGAGCCATCATGCAAATGCAGGGGGTGGGGGGCACTGTGCTTTCTGGCACCCAGCTCCATCCTGGACAGGAGGCCTCTGGCCACGGGGAAGCATATGTGCCTTCTTGGGTGCCCCAGGTTCAACTTCTGTTTTCTCTCAATTGCATTCTTTTTCCCTAAGAATATAGTGCCTATGAATCTGTCTCCCTGCCCCGTGACTGAGAGACAGAACAGAGCTCAAACCCATTCTGCACTCTGAGCTCCCAGCAGTGCCCAGTAGTCATGAAGTATGTACTCAGCACGAGTGAGAGGGTTTGTGGTTCTGCCAGGCTGGCACATCCAATCCCTGCCAGGCTGTTGCTCTTTCCATTCTACAAGCATTGCTAACCACACCCCAGCTTTCCCCGCAAAACTCTAGGTTTCTTCCCAGAGTTTGCAGACTTGGATCCCAACTTCCTGGCTTTCTTTTCTACCCCATTTTGCCTGGCACACGCAGCAGCCCATGGGTGCCTCTGCATGCCTGATGTCACACGATAGCCACCTTTGGAATTTCTCTGGTGACCTCTCCCAAAGCCCCAGGGTTTTGCTCCACCTGGACATCCACCAACCATAAACCCTTGGATTCCTAAATTCTATCTCACACCATTACCCCCACAATTCTTCACAGGCGTTTCCCTGTTCATCCCTCCCCCTGATGGAATGCCTTGCCCCCAGACTCAGGCAAAGAATGATCTAGCACCAGGGACTTAGACTTCCCATGTAACTCTGGAACATTCCCTCTCTCCTGAGCACGGATGCGCATCATCACCAATTTGAGAATGTGCTACCAGCCTGAGTTTTGCCATCATTGTTCCTATCCTCTGGGCCCCCTGCTCACTGGTGCTTCAGGGCTCGCCTGAGAGTAAGGGTCAGGCCCTGGTGTGCAAGAGCTCTTGTTCATCTCATTCTTCTCATTTATGATGGTTCCAGGCTCCTCACACTGGAACCCTCTGGGCTGTTTCTTCCAGCAAGGGATAGTGACCAAAAGGCAGACTCTTGTTCCCTAAGGAATCTATGTCCCCCCCACCACCAAAACTAAAGACCAACAGGAATTGCGATCTCTGCTTGAATAATGCCTGCTTACTTAGATCTCCCATAAGCTAACTACTCAGGTATTTAAGAAATTTTATCTTAGACTAGGGAAATGGCTCTGATCTGTCCATTCACACTGTAGATCCTCCTGGGACAGCACCTCCCTTTTGCCTAAAGTACCTTCTTCAGAAGTTTCCAAGACTGGAGCCATAGAGATAGTACAGCAGGTAGGGTGTGTGTTTTGATTCCCCCCACCCCAGGTGGTCCCCTGAGCACAGAGCCAGGAGTGATCCCTGAGTGCAGAGCCAGGAGTAAGCCCTGAGCATGATCAGATATGGCCCAAAACAACAACAACAAAAATATACTGGAACATTTTATGGATACAAAATAAAGCAAAAATGAGGTAAAATGGAATAAATGAATGATGGGACAAATACAAAACAGACAGCAGATTTTAATTTAAACCCAACAATGTCAGTAAGTACAATAAATGGGAAAGTTTTAAATATTTAAATTAAAATCGGAGATTACCGAAATATATCAAAAAGAAGGACCAGACTATAGACTGACTAAAGAAATTAATTTTAATATAAAAATAGGCTTGGGCCAGAGCAATGGCTGAATGGGCTGAGAAAATGCTTTACATGCAGAAATACCAGGTTCAAACCATACCACCACAAGGTCCCCCAAGCACCACAGAGACAGCACAGCAGGCAGAGCACTGGCCTTGCATGTGGACATCCCCAGTTTGATGCCTGGCACCCCGTATGGTCCCCTGAGCCCCACCAGGAGTAATTTATTGGAGTACAGAGCCAGGAGTGAGTACTGAGCACCAAAGGGTGTAGCCTCAAATACAAAACAAAACAAAATCACCACCAGGAGTGACCCCGAGCACCTTCGGATGTTACCCCCCAAAATAAAATAACAGAAAATAAATGAAATAGAAACATAGATACCTTTGGAGGAAATCATATAAAGTGAAAAACTGATTCTTTAAAAAAGTCAATAAAGTTGAATACCTCTACTCAAGAAAAAAATATGAGCAAAAAAGGATGATCAGTGTCAGGTCTGAAATAAAAAGCATCACTACAGATTCAACAATTCTTAAATAATAATACAAGTACTACAAACAGGGACTCTAGAGATAGTACAACAGGGAAGGTGCATGTCCTGCCTGTGTCTGACCCAAGTTAGATCCCTGGCATCCCACATGGTCCCCTGAACTCCCCAGGAGAGCCTGGAGTAACCCTGAGCATCACCATGTGTGTTTCAATCCCATCTCCTCCAAAAATGCCATAGACAACAATTGTTTTTCAGGACATCGATGCTCAGGGCTTACTCCTGGTTCTGCACTCAGGGATCACTCCTGATGGGTTCAGGGGACCATACAGAATACCAGAGATGAAACCCAGGTTAGCCGCAAGCAAGTCAAGTGCCCTACCTGCTATATTGTTTCTCTTTTTGCTAATAAATTTGACTACTTAGATTAAGTGAACAAATTTCTTGAGACACACACTATGAGAGCTGGAACAGGAAAAGAAAAAATCTGGATGGCCCCTCAGGTATTAAGGAAATTAAATCTTAGACTAGAGAAATAGCTTAAACAGCTGGAGCACATGCCTGGCATGTACAAGACACTGGATCTGACCTATAGCACTTCCAGAAATAGCTCTAGTGACTTCCAGCATCACAAAGAAACTGAATTTCCAACTAAAAATCTTCCACAAACAACACTCAGACTCAGACTACTTGACTGCAGGATTCCAGCTCACACTTAAGGATGGGGTCAGAGAGCAAACTCAGCAGTATGGGCTGCCTGCTTTGCACGTAGACCAAGCTGGTGTGACCCCTGGCTCTACACAGTCCCTGAGCACTGCCAGGAGTATCTCAGAAATGGGCTCTGAAAACTATGCTGGGTGTGACCCATAAACCAAAACAGAACATGTAACAAAAAGTTAAGGATTAAGCGGTACTAATTCTACCTAAGCCATTTCAGAAAACAAGAGACTGAAGCATTCACAACTCCCTAGGCAGAGCCGTGGCTGGCCAAATTAGCACCTTTCTGTCTTGCCAGGGAAGGTATCCTGGATAGACTTGTGTAACAGGACTTGCAGTCAATGTGGACCAGTGTGCCTTCTCTGAGTAGCAATTGTACAATGTCTCACTCTGAAGATTCTATCACTTGGTCAATCACTGCACCGTGGGGAGGCCTTTGTCTTCCCCTCGGTCCAGTAGTGTTGAGGGCCTCCTTTCCCCTGGAGAGATGTCCACCACAGCACCCTGTCATTGCTTTAGACTGAGCAGGGCATATAAGCCTCCTGATAAGAGCCTGGCGAAGATGCTACACAAGGTCCCTCACAAACAAACTCCAACCCATTGGTTGTGCTCAGTGACAAGAGAACCAACCCAGCGATCAGGGACTTCAACAGAGCCCTCCTTCGCTCTGGGATCCCGCAGCACTGGCAGCTTCCCAATCGCCAAGTCAGAGGGGCACAACAGTGTTCCCAAGTGCAGCGCAAAGTGTAGAGGAGCATCAAGAGTTCTGCCTCCTCTGTGGAAGGGAACGCAAGACAGAAACTCCTCCTCAATGCAAAGATGATGCCCGACAAACAGCATCCCTGAAATGTCACATGATAGGCTGCAGAACTTGTGGACCATGAAGAAGAACTGCCCCTTCAGTATGTCTGCTTAACACAGTGGTAGTAGTTGTCTGGGCAATGTCCAGACCACCCAGGTGACTCAGACTGTGCTGTGACAGGCAGAGAGTGAATCTATTTGGTTGTCCTTCCCACACAAATATGAAAAACTTTTGAAAATCACTCTTTACATGGACAAAGTGATAGCACAGCAGGTAGGACACTTACCTTGCACTCAGCTGACCTGGGTTTGGTTCCTGACAACCCATATAGCCTCCCGGAGCCCACCAGGAGTAATCCCTCAGCTCAGAGCCAGGAGTAAGCCCTGAGCACCTCTAGGTGTGGCCCCAAAAAACAACAAAAAAGATCACTCTTTGCTTCTGAAAAGAATCAGAATGTTTACTGTAGGATAACATTGGTTTGTCCTTTCTCCCTGGCCGCAGAGAGCTTAGGTTTTTTCAGTTTATTAGCTCCCACTGCTCTGCATTTATCTTTAACCTCTCCTCTGTGCTCTACTTCCCCAACCGGTTAATCACTTTTTTTTTTTTTTGCTTTTTGGGTCACACCTGGCAATGCACAGGGGTTACTCCTGACTCATGCACTCAGGAATTACTTCTGGCGGTGCTCAGGGGACCATATGGGGTGCTGGAAATCGAACCTGGGTCGGCCGCGTGCAAGGCAAACGCCCTATATGCTGCTGTTCTATCACTCCAGCCCCTGGCTTAATCACCTTTATCCCCAAATCATACCCTGACTTGTAAGGTCAGATTCTTCTAAGAACTCTGAATTCTGTATTTGTAAGTAAATATCACTTTTATCTTTCCCTTATGTTTCTTAAATAGTTTACTTTTGAGCAACGTCCTTTTTGTATAGAAACAGGAAGACAGTTAATGTTATACTTTGTAACTTGGGAGTAAACTGACTGAATAATATTTACTCCTGAGTATGTCATATTTACCCAACTTAAACCTCAACTGCCCTGAGTTCCTAGCAACCAAAAGCAGGATCTCAACAAAGGAACTGGATGGACCCAGGGCAAGCTGTGAGCTACCCTGGCACCAAAACAGTACAGGCCAAGTTCCGTAATGCTTAACTGAAATTTAAGAGCACAGTCATGGACAAATTCTGTCATGATCCAAAGAGAAACAACTGGACAAGGACTCTGCTTGGGGTTAGGAAGGGCTCATCTGGCCTGAGCACTGTAGTCTGAGATCTACAGCGAGATGTCCCCAGGAGGGCCACCTTCTAAGCTTAATGTGTCTCTTAGTGTGTCCATACAAAAAGACTAATATTATTAAGAATTATAATTAGCACGGGCTGGAGCGATAGCACAGCGGTTAGGGCATTTGCCTTACACGCAGCCAACATGGCCGACCCAAGTTTGATTCCTCTGCCCCTCTCAGAGAGCCTGGCAAGCTACCGAGAGTATCTCGCCCGCACGGCAAAGCCTGGCAAGCTACCCGTGACGTTATTCAATATGCCAAACACAGTAACAACAAGTCTCACAGTTTGTTGTGAGATGTTACTGCTGTCTGCTCGAGCAAATCGATGAACAACGGGAGGACAATGACAGTGATAATTAACACACATCCAAAAGAACAAAATCAAACGTGTTGGCGTGGATGTGGGGAGAAAGGAACCCTCCTTCACTGCTGGTGGGAATGCTGACTGGTTCAGCCCTTTTGGGAAAAAGTATGGACAACTCTCAAAAAATCAGAAATTTACGATGGATATTTGATCATTGTATAATTGAAATCCAAGCACAAAATTTGTAAGTCTACAACAGTACCTCATGCTGTATCAGTAATAAAAAATTTTTAAAAAATTAGAAATTGAGCTCCCATTTGACCATGCAATACCACTCCTGGGAATATATCCCAGAGAGGAAAAAAAAGTACAGTCGAAATGATATCTGCACTCATATGTTCATTGCAGCACTGTTTACAATAGCCAAAATCTGGAAAAAACCCAAGTGCCCAAGAACAGATGACTGGTTAAAGAAACTTTGGTACATCTACACAATGGAATACTATGCAGCTGTTAGAAAAGATGAAGTAATGAACTTTTCATGTAAGTGGATCAATGAGTCAAAAAAAGAGGCACAGACAGAATGATTGTACTCATCTGTGGAATATAAAGTAACAGAATGGGAGACTAGCACCCAAGAATAGTAGAGATAAGTACCAGGAGGTTTGCTCCATGGCTTGGAAGCTGGCCTCACATGCTAGAGGAAACAGCAGCTCAGATAGAGAAGGGAACACCAAGTAAAGTGTGGTTGGAGGACCCGCTTGGGATGGGAGATATGTCCAGAAAGTAGACTATAGATCGAACACGATGGCCATTCACTACCTCTATTGCAAACCACAACACCCAAAAAGAGAGAGAGAGGACAAAAGGGAATGCCCTGCCACAGAAGTAGGGTGGGGATGGGATGGTATGGGGGTGGGTGGGAGTGATACTGGGATCATTGGTGGTAACCCTATTGTACTGCCAGGCCTTCAAAAAACAAAACAGAATTGCATTATCCAGTATCAGGGGTGCACTGGTGGGTACCCACTTCACAAAGCTGGAATCCATCAGGACATTGCAGGGGCCACTGGTGTGAATGAAAAGGGTATAACAGTGAGGACCACATTCCGTCTGAGAGTAGGAGGTAGGTAAGATGCCATCTCACATGACACTCAGGAGAGGGGAGGGGAATTTCATGAGCTTCCTGCCATCACAATTCTTCTACTGGTCAGGGACCCAGGTGCAGGCTCTGCCTACTGCAGGGTGTAATAATTCCACACATGCACTGGGTGAGGATTCCATATCATCTGACCTCAGAAGCCCCAAACCTAGCCATTGGTCCTATGTCTAACTAGCCCAGACCATGTCTAACAGGCCTTGAACAGTGTGCACACTCCACTCTCCAAAGTGAATCAGTTACTTTGTCAAGTGGCTTTGGGTCCATTTGGGAAAGGACAGGAGGGACAGTATTGTGTGTGTTGATGTGACCTTCTTTGGAAGAACCAGTCCTTTCAGCCAGGGAGCTCTGGCGTTTTACCCCAAGCAATATTGTGGGCCAACAAGTGCTGACTGGGACGTCATCCTGGGGCAGAAACAGAAATGCACAAGGCGGGGTCAGAGCAATATTCCAGCGGGTAGGCAGCTTGCCTTGCACACAAGGTGATCCCAGTTCAATCCCTGGCATCCCTTGCGGTCCCCTGCGCACCACCCCGGCTGGCATCCCCACACCCTCTGTGGTAATTCCTGAGCGCAAAGCCAGGAGCAACCTCTGAGCATCACCGGGTGTGTCCCCTAAGAGCAAACAAACAAAAAGATTGAAGATGCATCGAAAGGGACCCCCACTACTGTCGGAACACCCCCAACCCCATCCCACGCCACCCCAGGATCTCCTACAAGGTCTGGGCCGCTCCCCTCCTGGGTCTGTAACAGGTTCCAGGTCTGAAGGTGGGAGAGGCAGCGGGCTGGGACAAGGGGTCACTCGTGTCCGGGGAGGTGCCCCCAACAGAGGCGGGGCTCTCCTCGAGGTGACTGGGTCTTTAAGTAACCGCTATGGCCTGTAGGCCCTGTTGGCACTCGCGCACCTCGGAGGTTTCTTCCGGGGCCGCTGGGGAGGAGCGCGGGGTGGGGCCGGCGCGCGGGGCCCGCGCCTCCAGCCGCCCCCGGGGCCTGCGCGGGCCCCTTGCGGGGCCGGCCCCTCCGGCCAGGGCGCCCGAGCGCTTCTCCCCGAGCCCGGGCGGGCCCCGACTGGCCGCGCCGTCCCCCGAGGCCGTCACCCGGAGCGCCGGAAGCGCAGCTCGCGGCGCCGGAAGCGCAGCCCGCGTGGCCGGAAGCAGCCGGGCGAGGCCGCGCGATGGCGACGGAGCAGACGGCCGGGAGCGGGGGCGAGGTCGCCGGCGGCCGCCTGGCCCCGGGGCGCCCTCAGCAGTGCCCGGCCGCGGCCCCGAGCCGGCGGCGCTTCTCGTCGCTTTCGCGTGACGCCGAACACCGAGCCCACCAGTGGTGCCGGGAGTACCTGGGCGGGGCCTGGCGCCGGGTGCCGCCCGAGGAGCTGCGGGTGCAGCCCGTGAGGTGGGGCCGGGGGCGGGGCCGGGGCGGGGCCTCGAGGGGGCGCTGGCGGCGCGGGAGGGGCTGGGGGCGGAGCCTTGGAGGGGCGCTGGCGGCGCGGATGGGCTGGGGCGGGGCCTCGATAGCATCCGAGGCGGGGCCTCGGGAGGATCTGGGGCGGGGCCACGGGGTTGCTGGAGGGCGCGGCCTCGGGAGGATCTGGGGCGGAGCCTCGAGGTGGAGCTGGAGGCGCGGGAGCGGCTGGGGCGGGGCCGTGAAGGAGCTGGCGGCGCGGAAGGGGCCAGGGGCGGGGCCTCGAGGGGGAGCTGGCGGGCGGGGCGGGGCATCGGGAGGATCTGGGGCGGGGCCTCGGGGTTGCTGGAGGGCGCGGCCTCGGAAGGATCTGGGGCGGAGCCTCGAGGTGGAGCTGGAGGCGCGGGAGGGGCTGGGGCGGGGCCGTGAAGGAGCTGGCGGCGCGGAAGGGGCCAGGGGCGGGGCCTCGAGGGGGAGCTGGCGGGCGGGGCGGGGCATCGGGAGGATCTGGGGCGGGGCCTCGGGGTTGCTGGAGGGCGCGGCCTCGGGAGGATCTGGGGCGGAGCCTCGAGGTGGAGCTGGAGGCGCGGGAGGGGCTGGGGCGGGGCCATGAAGGAGCTGGCGGCGCGGAAGGGGCCAGGGGCGGGGCCTCGAGGGGGAGCTGGCGGGCGGGGCGGGGCATCGGGAGGATCTGGGGCGGGGCCTCGGGGTTGCTGGAGGGCGCGGCCTCGGGAGGATCTGGGGCGGAGCCTCGAGGTGGAGCTGGAGGCGCGGGAGGAGCTGGGGCGGGGCCATGAAGGAGCTGGCGGCGCGGAAGGGGCTAGGGGCGGGGCCTCGAGGGGGAGCTGGCGGGCGGGGCGGGGCATCGGGAGGATCTGGGCCGGGGCCTCGGGGTTGCTGGAGGGCGCGGCCTCGGAAGGATCTGGGGCGGAGCCTCGAGGTGGAGCTGGAGGCGCGGGAGGGGCTGGGGCGGGGCCGTGAAGGAGCTGGCGGCGCGGAAGGGGCCAGGGGCGGGGCCTCGAGGGGGAGCTGGCGGGCGGGGCGGGGCATCGGGAGGATCTGGGGCGGGGCCTCGGGGTTGCTGGAGGGCGCGGCCTCGGGAGGATCTGGGGCGGAGCCTCGAGCTGGAGCTGGAGGCGCGGGAGGGGCTGGGGCGGGGCCATGAAGGAGCTGGCGGCGCGGAAGGGGCTAGGGGCGGGGCCTCAGGGGGAGCTGGCGGGCGGGGCGGGGCATCGGGAGGATCTGGGGCGGGGCCTCGGGGTTGCTGGAGGGCGCGGCCTCGGGAGGATCTTGGGTGGAGTCTCGAGCTGGCGGCGCGGATGGGGCTGGAGGCGGGGCCTCGAGGGGGAGCTGGCGGGGGGCACAGGGAGGGTCTGGGGCGGAGCCTCGAGGTGGAGCTGGCGGCGCGGGAGGGGCTGGCGGCGCGGGCGGGGCGGGGCATCGGGAGGACCTGGGGCGGGGCCTCGAGGGGAAACTGGCGGCGAGGGAGGGGCTGGGGCGGGGCCTGGGGGAGCTGGAGGGCGAGCCCCGGGGCGGGGCCTCGGACAGCTGGCGGCGGGGGTGGGGCTGGGGGCGGGGTCTCGAGGGGAAACTGGCAGCGCGGGGAGGGGTCTGATGCTGGGGGCGGGGCGCCTTCTGAGCATCCACTGTGGGTCCCCAGCGGAGGACTCAGTAACCTGCTGTTCCGCTGCTCGCTTCCTGACCACCTGCCCAGCGTTGGCGAGGAGCCCCGGGAGGTGCTGCTGCGGGTGTACGGGGCCATCCTACAGGTGAGGACGAGGCGAGGGCCTTGCTGGCCTTGCTTGTGCGAAGTGGAACATGCTAGACTCTGTGGGCCTCTGGGGTTTGCTCTGGACTGGCCTCCCACATCTCGGCTGGGCCCTGGAGGCTCTCCTGGCAGTACTCTGTCTGCCGGGGACAGAACTCAGAGGCGCCTGTGCTCTGGCCACTCTGGTCACGGCGCTGCGCCATGGTGGTGGACAGAGCACACGGCTGCCGTGGTATCGCAGCAGCACTCTGGGCCCTTGCTCCCCTCTTCCTTCAGGGTGTGGATTCCTTGGTTCTGGAGAGTGTGATGTTCGCCATCCTCGCAGAGCGGTCGCTGGGGCCCCAGCTCTACGGAGTCTTCCCGGAGGGGCGGCTGGAGCAGTATATCCCAGTACGAGCCTGGTCTGGCCCTGAAATCCCCCGGGCACCTCTTTCCCTCAGCCCCTGTGCCCCATCCTGTTGTGCGTCTTTACGTCTCTCACCCTAGCTAGAGGCCAGTCCCCAAGACCCTGACCTCCCCGCATTCCCCCACCCCTCCCCCCTCCTGCCCCAGCCCCCTCAACACCCTGATAGGTTCCTGGGTGCAGAGCCGGCCACTGAAAACGCGAGAGCTTCAAGAGCCAGTGTTGTCAGCCACCATTGCCACAAAGATGGCCCAGTTCCATGGCATGGAGATGCCTTTCACCAAGGAGCCCCACTGGCTGTTTGGGACCATGGAGCGGTGAGTCAGCCCCCGCCTGCGCTGAGCCCTCGCGCTGCCCAGGGCACCCTGCCCAGTGCTCCAGTGGGCGGTGTCTGTGCCTCACAGGCTCCCACGGCTGCCAGATGCATCACACTGCCGGAAACGGGCCCTTCTCTCAGTCTGGGACAGACAAGAGAGGGATGGGGAGGGAGCAACAGACAGGAACATTCCCTGTTTGGGGCCTTTCAGATACCTAAAGCAGATCCAGGACCTGCCTCCCACTGGCCTCCCCCAGATGAACCTGCTGGAGATGTACAGCCTCAAAGATGAAATGGGCCACCTCAGGTGAGGAAAACAGGATGGGGGAGCAGGAGGTGGTGCCAGGCCTCTGCGGTCCTCCCCAGGGACTGCTGTCGACCCAGGCTTCTGTCCCCCTGTAGGAAGCTGTTATCGTCCACCCCGTCCCCCGTGGTCTTCTGCCACAATGACATCCAGGAAGGTAGGAGAAAACACAGGCGTCTCCAGCCCGTGGTGAGGGAGGGCCTGTGGGCCCTGCAGTGACCCAGCCCTGTCCCCGTCCCCCAGGGAACATCTTGCTGCTCTTGGAGCCAAAAAGTGCCGACAACCTGATGTTAGTGGACTTTGAGTACAGCAGCTACAACTACAGGTGAGGATGCCAACAGCCCCTGCCGTCCGTCTCCATGTTGCCCTGACACACAGGCCAGACTTTCTCCCTGCCCCCAGCCCCACGAGGTCTTAAAGGACTGAGTGTCCTCCTCCTTCCCCAGGGGCTTTGACATTGGGAACCATTTCTGTGAGTGGGTTTATGATTACACTTACGAGGAGTGGCCTCACTACAGAGCACAGCCTGCAGACTACCCCAGCCGGGAACAGCAGGTAAGAGGTCAGAAGCCAGGGAGCAGGAGCTGGCTGGGCGTGGGGTGGGGCTGGGGGGACATCTAGAAAGAATGGGGAGAGACTGTGACCTGGGAAATAAATTCACACACCCCCCTCCTCCACCCCCCCCACTCCCCCATTCCTGATTCTCCTCTTATCTCAGCTCCATTTTATTCGCCATTACCTGGCAGAGGTTAAAAAAGGTGAGATCCTCTCCCAAGAAGAGCAGAGGAAACTGGAAGAAGATTTGCTGGTAGAAGTCAATCGGTGAGAAAAGATGGGGTGGCGGGGCAAGGCTAGGATACAGAGCGGGGGGGGCCTGAGGAAGCAGCAGCTAGTCAGACCCAGTACAACGTGGGGACCTGAGGCTGGCAGGGATGCACGGTTTGAGTGTAGAGCCAGGACAGGAAGCGGGAGAAACAGGACACGTGTTAAAGTATATGCATTCATGGTGCCAAACCCACTTCTGTCCCCAGCCCCATAGAGTCCGCCAGGCACCACGGGGAGCGGCCTCTGAGCACCACTGATGTGACACCCCTTTCAAAGTACAAAAGAATAAGGCAGGACAGGGCTTGGCAGAGGGAAGATCCTAGAGCTTAGTTGCTTGGGTAGCTTAGAGAAAGGGCCCGGGCCCTGGGCTCTGAACCCCCACTTTCCTTGCCCCTCAGGTATGCTCTGGCCTCCCATTTCTTTTGGGGACTCTGGTCCATCCTCCAGGCATCCATGTCCACCATAGAATTTGGTTACTTGGTGAGTGACTAGCCCGTGCAGTTGGGAGTGGGGTGGGGGTTCAGGGACACACCCAGGTCCTGGGGCGGGGTTGCCTGTCCCTGGCACCCTCACCCATGCATAGGATGGGTCCCCTCCCCAGGAATACGCCCAGTCTCGCTTCCAGTTCTACTTCAAGCAGAAGGGACAGCTGGCCAGCCACCACCCTTCGCCTTGACTGCAGCCTCCCACCTCCGCAGACTTCTCCAGCAGCCTCTAGGGCAGGACCTTGGAGGGAGGGAGAGAGCAGGAGGCTCTCCCTGGGGACTGGCTGGGCCTGGCCCCACCCCGCCCCACAGCACTGGGGCTAAGGCGCTGACCTCTCCCCGACTTTGCTCGGGTCGGCCCCTGGTGAGCGGGCAGCAGGCGGGCACTTCTGGACTGTTCACCTTCATGCAATAAACACGTTTCTCCCACTGTCTCCTGTGGTACTGCTGGGGGCAGTAGAAGGTGGCAGGGAGGGGTGCACATGGGCCAGTGGGTGACCCAGCTGCTGCTCCACCACCCCGCTGTGAACAGGGCCTCTGCCAGTTCTTGCACCTTCCCCAGCTCCTGCTTAGAAGTACTAAGTGCCAGAGGCCCTTCCGTGGGGGTCCGTCCAGAGAGGGTGGGGTGGGAGTTGGGGTAGGGGATGCCTGGAGCTGCCGGAGCCTGGGCGACGACATCAGCAGACAGGCCAAGCGGACACGCACGACCTTTGCTCTACATTTGGGCTATTTTTAGCTCCACTGCCCCCTGGATCCCCAGACCTTTGGGCACCGACTCCAGCACAAATCCAGCCCCCCACGCCCATTCCCAAAGGGGAGGGGGATTCTGGGCCCCGCCCCCTCCCGGGTTTTCTCGCCCCAAATTTGGGAGCAGGGATCAAGTTCCCGGGGAGGGCGGGGCGGTGGCCGGGCCTGAAGGACGTGGGGACACGGCCAGAGCGACTGGCCCCGCACGCGGGCGGACAGGAGTGAGCAGAGCCGTGAGTGGGGGCGGCGCAGGGCGACCCCACCAGCCCACCCAGCGCGGGAGCCCGCACCGCCGGGTGCCCAGGGGGCGGGGCGCGAGGGGCGCGGGTTCCGCGGCCGTTGGCCGGACCGGGGGCGCGGGTGGGCGGGCGCGGGCCGGGCGGGCGCGCGGCGCGCGGGGGGCGCACGAGCGGCGGGGCCAGCCGGAGCCTGCCGCGCCCCCTCTCGCGCCCCCTCGCAGGTGCCGGCCAACCCCCAGCATGGCGGAAGCTCATCAGGCCGTGGCCTTCCAGTTCACGGTGACCCCGGAGGGGGTGGACTTCCGGCTGAGTCGGGAGGCCCTGAAGCACATCTACCTGTCGGGCATCAACTCCTGGAAGAAGCGCCTGACTCGGATCAAGGTGCGCGCGGGGCTCCCGGCGGGGCCTGGCGGCGCCCCGCCGCGGCGGTGCAGGGACGGGCAGCGGGTGGGGGCTGCAGGAGGGCCCGCCGAGAGGGGAGACCGTCCAGCTGTTTCCCCTCCAGAATGGCGTCCTGCGGGGCGTGTACCCCGGCAGCCCCTCCAGCTGGCTGGTCGTCACCATGGCAACAGTGGGCTCCTCCTACTTCGACGTGGACGTCTCCTTCGGTCTGGTCTCTTGCATCCAGAGGTGGCTCCCCGAGACGGGGTGAGCAGCTGGGCCTGGAGACATTTAGGGGAGAGGGTCCCGGAGCTGGACAGCCACTGGAGGCTGGAGGGTGGCCCCCCGGGGTCCGTCCCTGTGCCCCATCCTCTGTGAGATGCTCCCGACCCGGATGGACCACAGCCCCCACACTGCAGAGCCAGCCTTTTCTTGGTGGCCTGGAGGGCGCTCTCTTAGCCCTCGTCCCCTTCCCACAGATTCAGCCCCTTGCAGGGGGACCAGACCCGGGAACTGGTCAGCATTGCCATCTTCTCCACGGGGCTGTGGATGACCGGCATCTTCTTCTTCCGCAAGTCACTGAAAGTGCTTCTGTCCTACCATGGTTGGATGTTTGAGATGCATGGCCGGACCAGTCGCTTCACCAAAGTCTGGGCTGTGAGCAGACCCAGGACACGGGCTGGGGCCGTGGTCTGATATCCCAAGTCACCCTGGTTTGGGCAGAGCTGGAGGGAGAGGCTGGCAAGGCCAGTACCTGCTTGGGGTATTTGTGCTAGTTCCGAGGATCCAGGTGTAGCAAATGCCTTCCCCCAGCCCTTGTCTCTGGCTCTTGTTTTGTGTCCCCAGATCTGTGTCCGCCTTCTGTCCAGCCGGAAGCCCATGCTCTACAGCTTTCAGTCGTCCCTGCCCAAGCTCCCTGTGCCCAAAGTGTCAGCCACGATTCAGCGGGTGAGGGCCTGTTTCAGGCAGACTCAAAGGGTCTCTCCAAACGAAGGGCCCCATCTCCTGCGAACAGCCAGCTAGAGGGAAGGGGCAGAGGGTCAGGACAGAGGCAGCTGACAGCAGAGCGCCTGGCTTTGCAGTACCTGGAGTCCGTGCGCCCCCTGTTGGATGATGAGGAATTTTACCGCATGGAGAAGCTGGCCAAGGAGTTCCAGGACAAGACTGCCAGCAAACTGCAGAGGTTTCTGATTCTCAAGTCCTGGTGGGCCACAAACTATGTGAGTTCCTTCTGGCTCCCCATGGCTGCCCGTGCCCCTGCCTTCCCTCAGCCCTCACCGGCCCCCTCTGACCCGCAGGTGAGCGACTGGTGGGAGGAGTACATCTACCTTCGAGGCCGGAGCCCCCTCATGGTGAACAGCAACTATTATGCCATGGTGAGTGCCCGTGTATGCTCCTGCGTACTGGCCTCTGTCACGGCCAGAGACCTGGGGGCAGATTCCACAGAAACTGGGGTTCTTCAGAGAGGGAGATTCTGGAATGGTTGGGAAGCAGCTGAGGGGTGACAGGGATGCTGAGAATCTGGAAAGTCCAGGAGCCCCCTTGCTGCTCTCAGGGCCCCCTGGGCTCAGTGAATGCCCAGCACAGGCCCTGGCACAGAGACTTCCTTCAGTACGCCTCCCTGTATTCATTCTGTGGGGCCAGAACAGCCCTGTGCACAGAGGGGTTGGCCCTGTCCCTCAGCCAGGTCACACAGAGTGCCAAAGCAGATGCCAAGCAGTGTGCTGTGTTCCTGTGTGAACCAGGGGTTCTGAATTTTCTTTCAAGTGAAGGAGCCCCCTTCTCAAAACAAATGCAAACACGAGCAAATAGAGTAGGTCATGGACAGGGAGGGGGGCAGAGGAGCGAGGGCTCTATGTCAGGCCTTTCCCTCTGCCAGCTCGCAGGAGACCTGAGGACAGGGACAGGAAACTGCGGGCTTCTGCAAGGGGACATAGCCGGGATGCTCCCTGCAGGCCCTGCTCTTCCTTTCTCCATAGGACTTTGTGCTCATCAGAAACACAGAGGTACAGGCCGCTCGCCTGGGTAACATTGTCCACGCCATGATCTTGTATCGCCGTAAACTGGATCGTGAAGAGATCAAGCCTGTGAGTTATGCTGGGGTTGAGGGTCTGTCGGGGAGAATGGGCTGTGTCTGAGCCATGCTGGGCTTCCTCCCCAGGTGATGGCGCTGGGCATCGTGCCCATGTGCTCCTACCAGATGGAGAGAATGTTCAACACCACTCGCGTCCCTGGCAAGGAGACAGGTGTGGGCCTGGGCAGGGGCCACGGAGCCAGTCATTCTCTGCGTCTCAGGGTTCCATCACAGTGAAAATTTGTTGGCACCTGAGCCAAGATGCCTGCTGTTTGATGCGCCACGCTAGTGCCATACCCCTCAGAGCCCAGAGCTGCCCCCAACTCCAGGGGCTCACAGTGGTGGGGAGGGGACTACTGCAAACTATCTGGGGACAGGGTTATGGAGCTGGCCTCGGGGCCTGGTGGGAGCCATTGGGACAGTCTCCGTCACTTCCAAGAAACACCTCCTGGGGTCCGGGGCAACAGTATAGCAGGTAGGGCATTTGCCTTGCCTCAGGTTCAGTTCACAGCACCCCATATGGGCCCCCACTCCTCTCCAGGAGTGATCCCTGCATACAGAGCCAGGAATCAGCCCTGAGCACTACCAGGCCTGGCCTCAAAACAAAAACCAAAACAATACAAAAAAGTAGCAGCTCCTGGGATCGTTGCTGTAGTCCAGACTCAGGAGCCCCCGACACAGGTACCCGTCAGTCCACCCCTGGGACCGAGTCCCTAGTATGGCCTGCAAAGCAGGGTCGACTAGTGCCAGGCCAGACATCCTCGGGGGGCTGGGGTGGGGGCCACCCCCACCTCAGTCTTGAACCCCACCGCAGACATCCTGCAGCACCTGACTGAGAGCAGGCACGTGGCCGTGTACCACAAGGGCCGCTTCTACAAGCTGTGGCTCTACAACGGCTCCCGCCTGCTCAAGCCCCGGGACCTGGAGATGCAGTTCCAGAGGATCCTAGATGACCCATCTCCACCCCAGCCTGGGGAGGAGAAGCTGGCTGCCCTCACTGCGGGGGGAAGGTACCAGCCCCCCAAGGAGAGAGGCTGGGGGCACGGCAAGGAAGGGCCCACAGAGTGTGAGGGGTGCTGGGGGGTGCCGCACTGTCTCTGCCTCCTTCCCCTTGGGTCGTGCTGCGTGGCCTTGCCGGAGGGAGGCCCTACCCAGGACAGCCTTGCCACTGCCCAGGGAAGCCAGCAGCTCACCCTGCCCTGTGCCCTCAGGGATCAGTGGGCACACGCACGCTGCAAGTTCTTCGGCTCAGGCAAGAACAGGGCGTCTCTGGATGCCATTGAGCGTGCTGCCTTCTTTGTGGCCCTGGATGAGGAATCTCACCAGTACAACCCCGAGGATGAGGCCAGTCTCAGCCTCTACGGCAAGGCCCTGCTGCACGGCAACTGTTACAACAGGTATGGCCAGTGCCCCCAGCCCCCGCCACCGCCCCACCCCGCAGCCCCTGAGTCATGGCTCCCCTCTCCTGCAGGTGGTTTGACAAGTCCTTCACTCTCGTCGCCTTTAAGAATGGCAAATTGGGCCTCAACACGGAGCACGCGTGGGCAGATGCCCCCATCATCGGGCACCTCTGGGAGGTAACGGGATTAGAAAGCAGCCCGGAGCGGGGCAAGCTGGGAGTGAGGGGACATAGCAGCAGTCTCACAGCCTGACCTTCTACCTGCAGTTTGTTCTATCCACTGATACCTTCCATCTGGGATATTCGGACACTGGGCACTGCTTGGGCAAACCTAATACCGTGCTGGCACCTCCCCAGCGGCTACAGTGGGACATCCCTGATGAGGTAGGCAGGGCCCTGTGACCCTTCACCATTACCTCCCTCCAGCCCAGCCCCACTCTGAGTGGTCTGGAGCATCTCATGGGGAGAAGAGAGACCCCACGCATCCAGTAGTTAGAGGCACATGCCCACAGACCCCCTTCCTACATCCCCTCCCCCATGAAACTCAGGCTGGCTTGGCTGGCCCATGTCTCTTGAGGCTTGCTGGGCCTTGCTTACCTCACCTTGGGCCTCCTAGACGTCTAGAGCTCTGCCCCCAGCTGACCCCTATGTGTCTCGGCAGTGCCAGGAAATCATCGAGCAATCCTACAAGGTGGCCAGAGAACTGGCGGATGATGTGGAGCTGTACTGTTTCCAGTTCCTGCCCTTTGGCAAAGGCCTCATCAAGAAGTGCCGAACCAGCCCAGATGCCTTCGTACAGATCGCCCTGCAGCTGGCCCACTTCCGGGTAGGTGCCACAGGCACCAGTGGGCAGCATGGTAGTGGATTCACTTGCTTGTTTTACCCTTCTGTGTTCCCTAGGACAGGGGCAAGTTCTGCCTAACCTATGAGGCCTCAATGACAAGAATGTTCCGGGAGGGACGAACAGAGACCGTTCGTTCCTGTACCATGGAGTCCACTGCCTTTGTTCAGGCCATGGTGAAGGGGGATGTCATGGTGAGCGCTGCCCTGCAGGCACTGGGGGAGCCCCTTCCATCTCCCACCCCTCCTGAGGCTCAGGCTGTTCTTCCTTTTTCCACCTTGGCTCCAGAAACCAGACCTCATCGACCTCTTCCGGAAAGCTGCAGAGAAGCACCAGAATATGTACCGCCTGGCCATGACGGGGGCTGGGATTGACAGGCACCTCTTCTGCCTCTACGTGGTCTCCAAGTTTCTGGGGGTCAACTCCCCCTTCCTGGCTGAGGTCAGTGTTGCCAAAGGGTCCTCATGCCTCTGCTGTTTCCCAGCTCCCCAGATTTCCTGAGGCTCGTTCCCCATCAGACCTGTGGTCCTGGCACCACCTAACAGTGTCCTATGTAAAGCTAGGTGGGAGGCGGGCAAATCTGCGAGACATTCAGAGGCAGCCAGGAGAACGCCCTCTTCCTGCAGAGACAGAGGAGAGACAGTGTGTGCGGTGCAAGAGGAGCAGGAGTGGGGAGCAGAGGTGCCGGCAGGTCAGGGTGGGAGGAAAGATCAGGGGCAAAGGCAGGGCACGGAGACCTGAAATGCTATGGCTGTCAAGGGTGGTAAGAGGCGGGGCCTAGGGTGGGCTCTATTCACTTCCACCTGTTCTGTCGGTCATGGTCGTGTCAGACTTAACAGGTGCCCCAGCGCCCACTGTGGGCAGGCATGTCCTGTGCACACGCATGTGGAGTCTGACGCTGAGACCTTCCTGTGGCAGGTCCTTTCGGAGCCCTGGCGCCTCTCCACCAGCCAGACCACTCAATTCCAGATTGGCATGTTTGACCCAAACCAGTACCCCAACCACCTGGGTGCCGGAGGCGGCTTTGGTCCCGTGAGTGCCCTTGCTGGGGGGCTGGGGCGGGACCAGTCTCGGGGTTCCCATAGCAGGCGCAGGGCCTTAGAGGCCCACGCAGAGATGGGAGCACAGCATGGGAACAGGAGAGGATGCTGCTGAACCTGCAGGCTGCCCCTGACAGCATCCTATGGCCACATGTAGTACTGTCCACAGCTGGTGTCCAGGGTACCGGGCACCGGGCTCTACATGGGGCCCCTCCAGGTTGCTCACCTAGCTCACCCAGTGAGACTTGTACATGGGTGTGTTGTGAGGCCAAGAGCCCCCAGGACAGGTACTCCAGTTTTCATACTCTTTCCTAAAAATCCTGAGGGGGCTCAAGGACAGGATCTGATGCTTGTCAGCTTCCTCTTGCCCCTCTTGTCTGGCTCAGGTAGCAGACGATGGCTATGGGGTTTCCTACATGATCGCGGGTGAGAACACCATGTTCTTCCACGTCTCCAGCAAGTTCTCCAGCTCAGAGACAGTGAGTGTCCCCACTTGGGCCTAGGGAGGGGCTCAGGAAGAGGGTGTCCCCAAGGCATGCACTTCCTCGGAGCTGCGCCTGAACTCTGGCCCCCACAGAATTCCCAGCGCTTTGGAAACCACATCCGTCAAGCTCTGGTGGACATTTCCAATCTCTTCAAAGACGCCAAGAGTGACAGCTGAGGGCCGAGGGAGTGCCAGCGACCCCATCACCCTGCACTGGTTAGCTGGCACCCAAGGGGACACCATGCATGTGCCTAGGCTCTGATGACATCTCTGGGTGCAGGCACAGACAGCCCATGGCTGCTCCCCGAGGCCTCAGTGGTGGAGGTGGGGTTGGATAGGGAGGGGATTTTGATTTTTTTTCTTGCTGGATACTAATAAAAATAAGACTGTCTAATTCCCTCTTAGCCTTCCATGCCTGTGTTTTATGTGGGAAGAAGGCTAGACCAGAGAGGTGGTAAGAGAGGGCTGGGGCATGCAGCGTGGGGCAGGGGACCAGTTGGAGGCCTGCGACCTGTCCTGAAGTGAGTCTCTGTGGTGTAACATGCTCTCACGTCACTGTCCACACCCACCAGTGAACATGAAATAAATTCTTGCTTCAGAACCTTTACCTGATCCCCAGGGCCACTTTGTCTCACAGACAGACACCCTCCATGAATTCTCAGCAGTGGAAGGGAAACCCTGCTTCCCTGCCAGGCTCTGACAAGACATACAGGATACCCCAAGGTGGCATGCTCCTTCCCTAAACTAAACAGCCTTTTATTTTCTTTTTACTGAGGGGCAAGAGAGGACTATGCTCAGTGGTGCTCTGTGGTTGCACCCGGACTTACTGCTTTGGGGTCACTCCTGGCAGTGCCTGGGGACCTAGCAGTGCCAGGGAGCTGACCCAGGCCTCTGTGGAGGAGGGTGTGCTCAGCCTGCTGAGTTCTCTCTAGCCCTACCAGGTCTCTTTTCGTTCTTTGTCTTATTTTGGAGCTACACCTGGCAGTGCTCAGGGCTATTCCGGTGTCATTCTTGGTGGTGCTTGGTGGCACTTCCACCTTAAATGGTGGCAGAAAATGAATCCGGGAATCAAACCCCATTCATCCATGTGAAAGGCAAGTGCCTTACCTGCTCTACTATCTCTCTGGCTCTGCTTTCTTATTAAAACAAGACTAAAAGTAAATGAGATCATTTGGTTTTGGTTTTGGGGGGCCTTTGGGGGACACATCAGGCTGTGCTCAGGGATCATTCTTGGCAGTGCTTTGGCAGGGGGCGGGGGGAAGGAATCATACAGTGCTGGGGATTGAGCCAGGGTTGGCCATGGCAAGGCAAGCTCCTTACCCCTTATACTACCTTTATGGCCTCAACAAATGGTAGTGTTTTTTGGTTTAGTTTTGTTTTTTGACTTGGGCCACATCTGGCCGTACACAGGGTTCTGAGCTCAGGGATCACTCCTAGTGGAGCTCAGGGGACCATATGTGGTACCAGGGATGAAATCAGCATTTAGCATAAGCAAGGCAAGTGCTCTAACCATTGTATCTCTCTGGCCCACAGAGGGTAGAGGTTTTTTGTTTTATTTTTGGGGTTTATTGAGGGTTTTTTTTTATGATTTGTTTTCGGATCACACCTGGTGGTGTTCAGGGCTTACTCCTGGCTTTATGCTTAGGGATCACTCCTGGTGGGCTCAGGGGACCATATAGGGTGCTGGAGATCAAACCTGGTTCAGCAATGTGCAAGGCAAGCACCCTACCCACTGTACTATTGCTCTGGCCCCATGGGAGTAGACATTCTATTAGTTATGGAACACGGGAGTAGACATTCTATTAGTATCACATCTTGGATGAACCTGGATCTCAGCACTCTGCCTGGGCTGAGGGCGTAGAGTGCTTGCACTCCAGTTCTGGGACACCTCTTAGGAACCAGTAAAGCACCATCTGCTCACTCTGATATGGAGATTTGGTGTGGAACAGGGTGCAGACTGCCCCATGGATCTCACTACTCAGTGAAGCAGACATGGAGACCAAGGGGCTGGCAGAGAAGCAAGGAAGCTGTGGAATAATCCATTTAGCAAGTACTTATTGAGTGCCACAGTGTGGAAGGTGCTGTTCACAGCAGTGAACAGAACTGGCGAAAACAGTCCCTCCCTATGGGGCTTAGAGTCTAGAGAGGGAGACAGGCAGTAACCAAAAAGAATGAGTAAATTATAGAGTAAGTCAGATGGTAATAAGCGCTGAGGAGAACAGTCAGTAAGGGTGGGAACAATTTCAGACAGGGTGGCACAGACAGGCCTTCCTAAGGGCGAGCATCTGGCTACAGATGGGAAGAAAATGGGGGTGCAGCCACTGAGTGACTATAGGGTGAAGAATTCCTGCTGTGGGGAAAGCCAGAGCTGCAGGTGGGAGGTGTCTCCTCCCATGGAGGATCCCGAGTCTTATTGTGGGAAGCCTGGGGAGGGGCACCGCCAACACAGCAGAGTGCAGAGGCCAGGGCCTCAAGCCCACACTAGGTTCTCTGGGGAATCTGGTTTAAGCATATCGACGTCGTCCATCCTAGATTTTCCCTCTGCCTGACTGGGATGAAAGCAGAACAACGGGATGTCACTGGAATGGAAGCCGAGAGAGAGGCAGGAATCTTGCTCATGCTGATGGCAGGAGCAGGCCAACAGTGGGTTCAGACCATGGAATGGAGAATACGGAAGCTCCCCAACAAAGGGAGGCACCAAAAGTAACACAGGCTTTTCTTTGCAGCCGCTAGATCCTAAAATGAGATTTCTGAAATGTTTACTTGCCTACAAGAAATTTTTCACGGGCCAGAACAATAGTACAGTGAATAAGGCCTATGCCTTGCACACAGCTGACCCCAGTTCAATCTCCAGCACCCCATATGGTCCCTAGAGGGTGCCAGGACAGAGCCCTGAACACAAGTGTGGCCTAGAAAAATAAATTGTGAGAATCCCTCAGATTCTTGGGATGTATAATTGGGAGGCTTCAGGGGTCAGAGCAATAGTACAGCAGGTAGGGCATTTGCCTTGCATGCAGTCGGTCCGAGTGCAATCCCCAGTATCCCATTGGTCCCCCTCGAGCACCACCAGGAGTAACTCGAGTGCAGAGCCAGGAGGAACCCCTGAGCATCGCCAGGTGTGACCCAAGAAAGCAAAATTAATAATAATAATAATAATAATAATAATTGGGATGCTTCAGAGAGACCTAGGTCTTGAAAACAGCACCTAGGAGAAAGTCAGAAGGCAGACACTCCATGGAGCTGGAGCAACAGCACAGCAGGTAGGGTGTTTGCCTTGCACGCAGCTGACCCGGGTTTGATTCCCAGCATCCCATAGGGTCCCCCAAGCACCGCCAGGAGTCATTGCTGAGTGCATGAGCCAGGAATAACCCTTGTGCATTGCGGGGTGTGACCCAAAAAAAAGGAAAAAAAAAGGCAGACGCTCCAAAGGTCCTACAAGAACACCATGCACCTACGCGCCACCCCCTTCCCGCTCACAGTACCGACCCTTCTCAAGTCTACCTCCGATGGCATCCTCCTCTGTGTTCCTCTCCCAGGATCACCAACTCCTGGCCACCGCTCTGCCATCCTCCCCCACCAGACAGCAGAAGTTGGTTCTAGCTCTCTCCCTCCTACCCAGTCACTCTGCTTGCCACCTCCGGACCATGCCTGTCGCCCTATAAATCACACAGAACCCCACGGGGCCGGGGGCAGAGTACAGGGGCCATGTACAGGCTCTGCCTACTCTCGGCCTGATCCTGCACTCCCCGGGGTCCCCAAGCCCTTGTACCCCTTGAGGTGGCTCAGGAAGCCCCTGAGCCTTGAAGTGCTCTCCACAGCCGAGCTCCTCAGGCCAGTAAGCAGGTTCCGGCCACAGGCTCACCTGCTCCGGGCAGGGTGGGGGCCAACTCGGAGGCGCCTGGCCCCGGTCGTCAGGTGGTGAAAGGCGCCCAGGGGCGTGAGTCAGGTCACCGGAGCTCCACCTCAGCTCCCCGAGCTTCCCCCGAACCGCATAACAGTGTCCTCCGTGAACACTGTGGTTGCGAAGAGACGGGGCCTATGACACTGGGAGTTGGTGTCCCCAGTCAGGGCCCGGGGCCACACAAGCCGCGAGCTCAGGCCCAGCACCCCGCGCCCCGCCACGTGGACCGCTCCCGCTCGGGCTTCGGCGCCTCCAGCCAAGCAAACCGAGGTGCGTAGGCCCCGCCCCTTCCGGCCCGGAAACCAGCCAATGAGGGTAGCAGGCCGGAGCCGGGGGCGGGCCAGATAACGGAAAGGCCGAGCAGCGGCGGAAGCGCGTGCCGTGCCTGGGGCAGCCGCGGAGCTCCGAGGAGGAGAGAGCGTGAGCGGACAGACGACGCGGGTGTCGCGGGCAGAGCCGGAGGTGAGCGCGGACGCGAGGCCCAGGCGGCCGCCCCACGCCCTGCACCCCCAGCCGTCTCCCGGACACAGCCCGCACTCAGCCCCTCACGCCCGGCGCTGCGGGCCACCACCTGCCCCCTCACGCTTACCCCTGCCGCTGCCCCCTCGGCTCCTCACCGATGCCCCACTCCTGACTTGCGGGTATCGCGCCCCGCTCGAAGTCCCCCCTCAACCTCCCCTCACCTCAGCTCTGTGCCTCAGTCTGACCGGACCCCTCACCTCCCTCCTGCCTCCGCCAGCACTGACCACCCCGCCTCTGTCTCTGGCTCCTCGTCCTGACCAGCCCCTCGCCTCCCTCCCCTCAGCGCTCGCGCTCGCTCTCTCTCTCTCTCTCTCTCTCTCTCTCTCTCTCTCTCTCTCTCTCCTCTCTCTCTCTTCTCTCTCCCCCTCTCCCTCTTTCTCCCCCTTCCCTCTCTCCCTTCCCCCCCCCCTCACGCCCCCTCTGACCCGGGCTTCTTGCGCTCCCCTCACACCACTCCTCAGTTCTGGCACAGGAGCCTTCACCCTCCAGGGCAGTCGGCAGTTGCTACCCCTGTGCCCAGTCACCTGCTCCCTCCTTCCCTTTGCCACTGAGCCCAGCCCCAGGACCCCCCAACCCCCCCCTCCTCTCACCTTCATCTCTGCTTGACTTTTTTTTCTCCCTCCGTGTATTTTTAATCCCCAGCTTGTTAGTTGTCTTCTCTAGCCACCAGATTCTAAACTTCATGAAACCAGGGATTTTAGTCTTGTTCACTGCTGTAGCTTCAGAATATAAAATATTAAGAGTGTAATGAGCCCAATAAGTAGAAGTTGAACCTACAGACAAGAGATGTGACTGAAACTGTGTAACGAGGCAGTTGAGCAAATCGTCCTCAAACTTAGATGTGAATTATGTCATTCTTAGCCTTCACACAGATTTTTGTAGCCACCTACATGACAGGATTGTTTTTTTCTATTCTGGTGTGTGTGTGTGTGTGAGAGAGAGAGAGAGAGAGAGAGAGAGAGAGAGAGAGAGAGAGAGATTCTGTAGTAGTTTAACGTTACTTAATAGCTGTCTCTCCTGGGACTGAAGCTACAGCACAGCAGGTACAGTGCTTGCATGTGCCACCCAGGTTTGATCGCTGGTACCCCAGCTGGTTTCCCGAGCCCCACCAAGAGTGATCCCTGAATGTGGAGCCAGGGGTAAGCCCTGAGAACTACCACCTGGATGTGACCCAAAAATCAAATAAACTTGACTTCAGGCTTCTATCCTGAGCGGCACAACTGTGAGTGTTGGCGCTGCAGGTGAAAGGTCAGGCTGCCCCTCTGAAGCCTCCCTCTGTCCTCGGCTTAGATGGCTGATTCTGACCCTGGAGAAAGAAACTATGACAACATGATGAAAATGCTGTCGGACCTGAATAAAGACTTGGAAAAGCTGCTAGAAGAAATGGAGAAAATCTCAGGTAGGACGTTTTCCCAAGCAGGATGCCTTCCCCACCCAACCCTTTTGTATGTGTATGTGTGTGATTTCTGGGTTTTGTTTTTTGGGTGTTTGGGGGCCACTCCTGGCTGTGCTCATAGCTTACTCTTGGCTCTTCAGTCAGGGACCACTCTTGGCAGGCTCAGTGGACCACATGGGGTACCAGGGATCATACCCAGGTTGGCTGAGTTCAAGGCAAGTACTGTGCCCACTGTATTATCTCTCTGGTCTCCATCTTTTTAATAACTCCTCCCTGTACTTCTAAACACAAATCAAGCGTCTTCTTAAGAAGGATGGATGAATGTGTCTCAAGTAGTAACACAAATGCCGCGCAAATATGAAGCCCTCAGTTTTCTATTCCTAGTACTGCATGTGTCATCCCCCTAGACTAGTAACCCGTGAAATACCATCAAGTATAACCCTCACAAACTAACAACAAAAAAGAGGCCATCCCTAAACATTTCTCAAATTTTATAGCATGTAACCACTGTACCACAAAATGTTGACATGTTGCCTTTAAATTTTTTTAATTTTGTTTTTTGGGGACCACACCGGGCAATGCTCAGGTATTATTCCTGAGAATGAAATCATTTCCCAAGTGTTGGTTTGCCATGAGTGAACATATATTCACCCTGATTAACTTTAATTGCCGGAGCCCTGGTCGGGGCGGGGAGGAAAGCTCAACCCGCTCCCCTCCAAGGGGCTCCGGGAAGGAACACCCAGGCGCGGGGGCAGAAGGCTGCACTGTTCTCGTCCGGGATCTGGATTTTATAGTCTCTGAGTCTTGGCCGCTGATGGGATTACACGGCGCCAGGGGGCCAGGTGGTGGGTGTGACCCCTGCCTACTGGAATTTGGAGGATCTGGGTGGAAGATGCTCGACTCCAATTCGAGTAGGCTTTCCTCCCCGCCCCGACCAGGGCTCCGGCAGCCGAAGACCTCCAGGACCAGCCACCACCATGCTGAGACCACTCTCCGCACACATGAAGGTACTGGCAGAGGGACAAAGCCACGCGGGTTCCGGGGCCGAGACCTCCAAGCCTACTCGAATTGGAGTCGAGCATCTTCCACCCAGATCCTCCAAATTCCAGTAGGCAGGGGTCACACCCACCACCTGGCCCCCTGGCGCCGTGTAATCCCATCAGCGGCCAAGACTCAGAGACTATAAAATCCAGATCCCGGAACCGCGCGGCCGCAAATTCTTATCAGAACTTTTTTTTTTTTTGACATCTTATTGTCTCATTCCTACTTTGGACAAACTTGCAGGCTATCTAATGTAGCCTGCCCACAGGGCAGAGTCTGGCAAACTCCCCGTGGCATACCAAATATGCCAAATACCAGTAACAATGATGGGTCTCATTCTCCTAAATAGCCTTGAATATAATCTCAGGGCTAGGATGAAAGAGACGTTACTGGGGCCTGCTCGAGGCAATCGACGAATAACAGGATGATGAAATGAAATGAAATGAAAACTTTAATTATCCTTCTTTGTTTGGGTACAACTGTGATAATCAACAGTTCAAAGACCTAATACAGAGTTCTTCCTGGCACCTATTTAAGATATTTATTTTACAAATATTGACAACAAAATTTAAAGAATACTTTCTTTAGTTTATAAATATTTTTCTATTCATTACAATAGAGTTTGGAAATTTTCTCTTTAGAAAATGCTCTCAGAGACCAAAGATTGTACAGCGAGTAAGGTCCTTGCTGTGCATGCTGCTGACCTGGGTTTGATCTCTTGCATTCTTGAATGTGCGGTGTGAGAATAATATAAGTGAACTAAATGAGCCTATCTCAAATTTTAAACACTGTAGCACTGTCCTCCCATTGTCCATTGATTTGCTCAAGCGGGCACCAGTAATGTCTCACAACAAATTGTGAGACTTGTTACTGTTTTTGGCATATTGAATATGTCATGGGGAGCTTGCCAGGCTTTGCCATGCGGGCGAGATACTCTCGGTAGCTTGCCGGGCTCTCCAAGAGGGGCGGAGGAATCGAACCAGTCGGCCACGTCGGCTGCGTGCAAGGCAAACGCCTTATCCGCTGTTCTATCGTTCCAGCCCAAATTTTAAACACAGCAATAGAAATTTCATTAATAGATTCATTGGAAAAAAATAAAGGGCCATGAGTCAGTTTATGAAGCCTGACTTCAGGTTTCTAACCTGAGCAACACAACTGTGAGTGCTGTGTTACTCATTGGATACTAATGGATACTTATACCACATATTCCCCAGAGCCTGCCAGAAGTGATCCCTGAGGAGATCACTTGCTGGAGAGATAGTACAGTGGGTAGGATGCTTACCTTACACACAGCCAACCTGGGTTCGATCCCCAGCATCCCATATGGTCCCCCGTGCACTGCCATAAGTAACTCCTGAGTACAGAGTTAGGGGTGACCCTGACCATGGGGTATGACCCCACAAAAAAAAAAAAGAAAGTGATCCCTTAGTGCAGAGCCAGGAGTAAGCCCTGAAAGAACACAGTTGGATGTGTCCATGCCAAAAAAGAAATGATTGCAGTTTGGGGCGCCAGCAAGATAGTATAGGGGTTAAGGCACTTGTATTGCATGTGATTGACACCAGTTCAATCCCTGCCATTGTATATGATCCCTCCACATCACCAGGAGTGATCCCTGAGCACAGAGCCGTGAGTCATCCCTGATCACTGCCAGTTCTGACACCCAAACAAAAGCATACAAACATTGAAGTATTTTTCCTATATAGTCACTGTCACTGTCCTTCCGTTATTCATCGATTTGCTTGTATATATTCCTCTGCCCCTCTCAGAGAGCCCTGCAAGCTACTGAGAGTATCTCGCCCGCATGGCAAAGCCTGGCAAGCTCCCCATGACGTATTCAATATGCCAAATACAGTAACAACAAGTCTCATGATGAAGACGTTACTGGGCCCGCTCGAGCAAATCGATGAACAACGGGAAGATAATGACAGTGATATATATTTGGGGGCCAGACACGGCAATGCTTAGGACTTACTCCTGGCTCCGTGCTCAGGGATCACTTTTGGCAGGACTTGGGGGACCATCTGTGGTGCCAGAAGTATATATATAAATTTTTAACTTACCCTTTTTAGGAAAAATAATTTCTTGTGACCAGGAAGTAGCTTACTGGTAGGGTACTTGCTTTGCATGCACAAGACCCTGGGTTCAGTCCCTGGCATCACCCAAAATAAAGTAAGTAAAGGCCCTCCCGTTGATCATCGATTTGCTCGAGCGGGCCCAGTAATGTCTCCATTGGAGACTTTGTTGTTACTGTGTTTGGCATATCGAATACGTCACGGGGAGCTTGCCAGGCCCTGCCGTGCGGGCGAGATACTCTCGGTAGCTTGCCGGGCTCTCCGAGAGGGGCGGAGGAATCGAACTCGGGTCGGTCATGTTGGCTGCGTGCAAGGCAAGCGCCCTACTGCTGTGCTATATATAATCCTTTCAGTATAATGACATACTGTTCAACAGTGTTGGTGTATATTCTAGGAATATAAAGTTGAATAGAGATGCTCCTTTTTTGGAAAAAACTGGTGAGACCATTGATGTGTTTGAGTGGTAGAGCACTTTTCTCACATATATTAGACCATGTGTTCTTTTCCTGGTACTGTATGAGTCTCTGTGCAATGCTACGGGAAACCCCCTGAACACTGTTCCAATAGTAGCCCAAGTACCACTGGATGTGGTTGTTTTCTCCCCCACCAAAAAAAAAAAAAAAAAGGAAAAAAAATGTTGGTGAAGATTGGACATCAAAATGACTAATTAGAGGCTGGAGTGACAGTATATTGGGTAGGGGTTTACCTTGCACATAGATTGACCAATCCCAGCACCTCATATGGTCCCCTGAGCCCCACCAGGAGTGATCCCTGAGCGCTGCTGGGTGTGGCCAAAAAACAAAGACTATAAGGTCAGAGAGATAAGATTTACCTTGCATGCAAGTTATCCTGGTGTGATACCTAGCACCACATCTGGTACCCTGAGCACTACCAGGGGTCACTCCTGAGCACGGTGTCAAGAGTAACCCCAGAGCACCACTGGTTGTGGCCCTCCAAAAAGTAAGGGGTCGGGGGCTGGAGTGGTAGTACAGCAGGTAGGGTGTTTGCCTTGCACGCAGCTGACCTGGGCTCAATTCCCGGCATTCCATGTTGTCCCCCGAGCATCACTGGGTGTGACCCAAAAAGCAAAAAACAAAAAAAAGCAGGGGGCCTTGGACCACAGCAATATTATAGCCAGTAGGGTGAATGCCTTGCATGCAGGAGGCCCAGGTTGATCCTTGGCATCTCATTTGGTCCTCCAGACCCCACCAGGAGTAATTTCTGAGAAGAGCCAGGAAGAACCCCTGAGCATCTCCTGGTGTGACCCAAAGTCCCCCACACACACCAAAAAAAAATGACAATAAAAATGGTAATAATGGTGTCCATCAAATACTGGGGAGGAATCCAAATTTGGAGGAACAACTGACTGCCTGGGATACAAGTACTCTTTGATTAGAACTTTAGAGAAGAGGTAGTGATTAGACAGATGAGGCAGGTTGCTGGGGATAATGAGGAAAGGAATTTCAGTTCAAAGACAGTCAAGACTGGGGCTGGAGAGATAGCACAGCGGGTAGGGCGTTTGCCTGGCACACGGCCGACCCGGGTTCGATTCCCAGCATCCCATATGGTCCCCTGAGCACCGCCAGGAGTAACTCCTGAGTGCAGAGCCAGGAGTAACCCCTGTGCATCGCCAGGTGTGACCCAAAAAGCAAAAAAAAAAAAAAAAAAAAAAGACAGTCAAGATACTGTATCCTGAAGGGAAAATCTGATGTGTTCAATGAATCACATCACTGCACAGGATTTTCAAGACCAAAGAAAGAGATAAAAAAAAGGTGAGAAGGGGGCTGGAGCGATAGCATAGTGGGTAAGGGTGTTTGCTTTGCACGTGGCTGACCCAGGTTTGATTCCCAGCATCCCATATGGTACCCCAAGCAACACCAGGAGTAATTTCTGAGTTCATGAGCCAGGAGTAAGCCCTGTGCATTGCCAGGTATGACCCAAAAAGAAAAAAAAAAGTGGGAAGGGTCTTCAATGCACACTAAAGAATTTCATATTTCGAGTACAGTGGGTAGGATCTTTGCCCTGCACACAGCCAGTTAGGGTTCAATCCCCTGCATCTCATATGGTGCCCTGAGCATTACCAGGAAAAATTCCTGAGTACACAACCAGGAGTAACACTTGAATACCACTGGATGTGGCACAAAACAAAACAATGAATTTCATCCTTCTTGTCTCGGTGATAAGGAGTCATTTGGGATTTCAAGGAAGACATTTTAATTTGGTTTGTGTGTGGAGTGGGGGGTGGTCACACCTACCATATGGGGTGCTGGAGATCAGACCCGGGATGGCCATGTGCAAAGCAAGCACTCTACCTGCTATACCATCACTCGGGCCCTGTTTTTTTATTTTTATGTAAATGTTCTATACAACTGTCTAAAGTTAATACATCTTCTAAATTTTTCCTTCAGTAATTTGTCAGAAATCACAACTTAACATTAAAATATATATATAATTTACCTTGGCGGGGGATGGGAAATGGAACACACCTGACTGCTCAGACTCCTGGCTCTGTACTTTGGGAACACTCCTGGTAGTGTTCAGGGAGCATTTGTGGTACCTGGGATTGAACTGGGATTGGCCACTTGCAAGGCAAGTTCCCTTTTTTTTTTTTTTAAGACAAGTGCCTTAACCCTTGTATTGTCTCTCTGACCCTTCAAATTAGTGATTTCGTGTTGATTGTAAGGATGCTAAGGAATGGAATTACTGATATGATAGTTCTTTTTTTTAATATTTTGAGAAATTTATATACTGTTTTCCATGGAATCTGAACCAGATTGTATCCGTACCAACAGTAAATGAGAAAGTCTTTTTCATTACATTCCCCATCAGCATTGGCTGTTCTGGTCTTTTGGGTTAGGGTTAGAGTATAGGCCTCTCTCAGTGGTGTGAAGTGATATCTTATTGTCATTTTTATTTATATTTCCCAGGTAATAAGTGATGATGAACACTTTTTCATATGTCTGTTAGTCATCTATATGTCTTCTTTGGAGAAGTGGTTAGCTGTTGTCCCCATTTTTTTCCTTGTGATTATTAGTTTTGTTGTTGAGATCAGGAGTTCTTTATGTATCTTGAATATCAGTCAAATTTGTCAGATGTGTGACATTTAAATAGTTTCTCCTTTTCAATAGGGTTTTATTTTAGCCCAAGTTTCTTTACCATATAGATCCCCTTTAGTTTGATAGAGTTCCATTTATTTATTTTTGTTTTGCTTCCTTTGCCAATATAATTGACATTTTACTTTTTAAACTCAAGTCTGTTAGGGCTGGAGCAATAGCACAGCGGGTAGGGCATTTGCCTTGCACGTGGCCAGCCCGGGTTCGATCCCCAGCATCCCATGTGGTCCCCCGAGTACTGCCAGGAGTAATTCCTGAGTGCATGAGTCAGGAGTAACCCCTGTGCATCACCGGGTGTGAGCCAAAAAGCAATAAACAAATAAATAAATAAATAAACTCAAGGCTGTTAAAGACATGCACTAACAATCATCACCCTTTATCCTTTCTTCTTTTTTCTCCTTCTTTCTTTTTTCCAATTTTTTCTTAGGCACTGTGTATGCAGGTCTGTTAAGGGTCAGAGCTATAGTACAGTGGGTAGGCACTCACCTTTCACATGACCGACCTATTTGAGTCCCAGTACTCCACAGGGTCACCTGAGTCCCATCAGGAATGATTCCAGAATACAGAGCCAGGAGTAAGCCCTGAGCACTGCCGGGTGTGACCCAAAAAACACTCTGCACTGTGTATACACTGTGAACTATATAGGCAAGGATCTGTGTTAACTCTAATATTTCCTAAGATTTCATATCCAACTGATCTCCAGTCTTCTAGTGTCTTGGTCTGATTTCTCCAGGAGTTAAGGCTGTATGAGATGAAGGAAGTTCATCACTTCTCTCTGTCAGAAGGAATTCTGGTAGAGTTTTAGAGAGGAAACCCCCACACTCTTTCTCTCCTTAAAATCACCAGGTGACCCAGTAGGGTCTGGTCCCCAGGATGCTCATCTGTGCTGGAGTATCCATACACACAACCAAGTGTCCTGGGCCATAGTCCCACCTGTGGCCTGAACAGGATCTGTCTGCTTGTTGCAGTGCAGGCCACCTGGATGGCCTATGACATGGTGGTGATGCGTACCAACCCCACACTGGCCGAGTCCATGCGCCGGCTGGAAGATGCCTTCCTCAACTGCAAGGAAGAGATGGAGAAGAACTGGCAGGACCTACTCAGTGAAACCAAACGCATGCAGTAGGACAGTACGCTGTGGACAGCCTTCCCTTGATGGAGGGACAGCGGCCCACAGGCACAGCTGTGTGTATTTATTTGTATCTCAATAAATCTATTTTCGAACACTCTCTGTCCTGCTCAGGTGCTCATCAACCTGGTGGACAGAGCAGGCAAGTGTTCTAGTGAACTCAGCAGCAGGGCCCTCATGGGCTTGGGGGTGGGGTGGGGTGGGGAGACATTGACCAGGCAGGCAGAGAGGGCAGCAGCAGCAGAGTTCAATCAGCTTTATTCATCGCCCGATGGGGGTTCCAGAGTGGGTAAGGGGGAGTGATATTTACTCAACTCCATGTCCTGGACTCTGGGCTAGGTGTTCACCCAGGTGACCTCATACTTCCACAGCTCCCCTGAATGACCGATGTACCTCACCCCATTTTACAAGTAAGGAAAGTCTCATCAAGTGCACGCAGCTAGGAAGAGGCAGAACTCAAGTGAAACCAGGGTCATATTTAAGGGGGGAGTTGTTAGGAAGTGTGGTGGGCTTCTGCAGGGACTGAACAGGGCAGGCTGGAGAGGGGCCCTAGTGGTCCTGGCTGGGTCCTGGGCTAGGGATACTGATAGAGTTCTCTCTTGGTCCTTCAGGACCAACCCAACAAGTGAGGATGGGCTGGGGGTAGTACCTAAAGGCTGATCCTGAAGAGGCTCCCCAGAGGCCTCAGGACAGAGTCCTAGAGATGAGAAAGCTTTTCCACCCCCTCATGGGCTCCTGGCCTAGTGTGGACCCTAAGGGCAGAACAATGTGCTTCCATCTCCTTCCTCTGCTCACTCTCGCCAGGCACCGCAGGGAGCCCAGCCCTGCCCTTGGGAGCATAGGAGCCCTGCTCTGGGACACCAGGGTGTGCCACGGGCCAACTCTTCGCAGCAGCAGCAAGGCTGGTCTGTGAGATCTGGCCTGTGGGCAGCCTGAAGAGGACTGTGGGCAAGAACTGGGCCCCAAAGCGGGTGAACTTCAGGTGTGTGAGAAGCTTGAGCTGGGAGTGACAGCTGGCCTCCAGCACAGGTAGGTGCCAGAAGGACAGGGCTGTCTGGGAAGGGGGTTGGGGAGAGAAAAGGGCCTGCAGGAGAGGGATTACAACAGAAAAACGTTCTGTATCCCCATTGGACAGATGCGTAGCCCTCAGAGGGCAGTCTGCAGGGGTACTGCCGAGGGCAGAGTCAGGGTGAATGGACACAGGACACCTGTGCCCCCCAGAGGAAAAGGCTGCAGCTCCTTGGCCTGGAACTGGGCTGTCCCCTCAGACACCGTGAAGGTGGCTGTGACCTGGTGGTTGAGGCAGTAGATGGTGTTGCCCAGAACAGCACAGCGGAGCGGAGCAGGGTCAGGCAGGGGCAGGGAGGCTGTGCGGCTCCAGGAGCCTGTCACTGTGTTGTAGCGCATCACCGCAGCGCCCACCCCCCTCAGCAGATCAAAGCGGTACAGGAAGCCCCCCAGCGCCACCATGTCACTGGAACGCCGGTGGCTGGCACTGTATGAGCACTCATCCCACGTGTCCTTGTCAGGGCTGTACCTGAGCAAGCGGTAGAACAGGTGGCCCCCGGTGACATAGATGTCCCCACGGCAGGCCACGGCCTCGTGTGCCACAGGGAAGGTGCCGGCAGGGAGGGGAGCTCGTGAGGTCCAGGCATCCGTGCGTGGGTCGTAGCGCTCCATGCTGTACAGGCACTCGCCCCCGATGGCGTAGAGCAGCCCGTCCAAGGCCACCAGCTTGAGCTGCGCTCGTGCCTGCTGCATGGGCTGCACTTGGCTCCAGATGTTAGTCAGGGGGTTGTAGCAGAAGACCTCCTTGGAGCAGACTGCCTGCGCACCGGAGCCTCGGATGCCCCCCGCCAAGAACAGGTAGTTGTGCATGGTGCAGAGACCACAGCCCCTGAGCGGGGCCTCCTCGGGCACCTGGGTCAGGGGCCTCCAGGTGTTCTCTTGGGGGTTGAACACGTGCAGGTGGGAGCGGGCAGGCAGGTGGGCAGGCTCTGCCGCTGGGGCCTCCTCCCTGGGTGCTCTCCGGGGGAGACCCCCGCGGCTCACCTGGTAGAGGCTGGGCAGCACCAGCACCCCCAGCACGGCCTGGCCGCGGCGGGTCCGCAGGCTCAGGATGCGCTCGCGCTCGGCCCCGCTCAGCTGCCGGTAGAGGCCGGGCTCGGCCAGCACGTGCAGAAGGTTGTCGCTCATGAGGGCGTAGGTGTCCTGCGCCAGGCCGGGCTCCCCGCGCTGCTGCGCGACGGCCAGCGCCTCGAGGCAGCCGCCGAGGTCCAGGGGCCGCGGCAGAGCAGCTGTCGACGCGGGCTCGCGAGCCGCGGCGCTGGGCCTGGGGTCCGCCGGCCCCCCGCTCCCGGCGCTCTGCGGCAACGCCGCGGCTTTGCGCGCCTCCCGCTGCGGCGCGGCGCCCGGGCTGCGTCTCCGCGGGCGCGGGCGAGGCCGCGGGGCTGCGGGGGGCCCCTGGCTCTGCGGCCCACTCGGAGCCTCGGAGCAGAGCCCCTCCGGGAGACTGGGCGCGGCCCCACCCGGGGCCCCAGAGGGCGTGGAGGGGCCGGGGGCTCTCCCCGGGAGGCTCTCCGCCTTGGGGAAGGGGTGGTTCCTGAGAACCATCGAAATCAGGGTCCCCCAGCTCGTGGAGAGCCGCCCCTCCTGCTCCTGGGGCGCGGCCCCGCGCCCCGACGGCTCCTCCTCGGCCCCGGCTGGGGTGGGGGCCACGGGGTCAGGGGCTGGAGGCTGTGCGGCTGGGCTGGGGACGGGAGCAGGGACAGGGGTGGGGGCTGCCGCGGGGGCGGGAGTGGGAGCAAGGACGGGCATGGGGGCTGGGCTGGAGGGAACGGGAGCAGGGACAGGGGTGGGGGCTGTGGCAGGAGCTGCGACGGGCATCGCGGCTGGGGTGGGAGCAGGACCTGGGGTGGGGGCTGCTGCGGGGGCGGGGTCGGGAGCGGGGACAGGTTTGGAGGCTAGAGCTGGGGCTGCTGCCTGGTCCTGGGCTGGAGCCCGGGCAGGGGTGGGGTCCGGGGCTGGAGTGGGGGCGGGGGCGGGAGCGGGGACAGGTTTGGAGGCTAGAGCTGGGGCTGCTGCCTGGTCCTGGGCTGGAGCCCGGGCAGGGGTGGGGTCCGGGGCTGGAGTGGGGGCGGGGGCGGGAGCGGGGACAGGTTTGGAGGCTAGAGCTGGGGCTGCTGCCTGGTCCTGGGCTGGAGCCCGGGCAGGGGTGGGGTCCGGGGCTGGAGTGGGGGCGGGGGCGGGAGCGGGGACAGGTTTGGAGGCTAGAGCTGGGGCTGCTGCCTGGTCCTGGGCTGGAGCCGGGGCAGGGGTGGGGTCCCGGGCTGGAGCGGGGGCGGGGGCGGAGAGAGGGATGAAGGCAGGGGTAGGGACTGCGTCTGCGGCAGAGATAGGGACAAGGGTGGAGATTGGACTGGAAACTCCGGTGGGGGCTGGGGCAGGCACGGGGACTGGAGCAAGGGTGGAGGTGGGGTTAGAGGTGGGGGCTGCAGCTAAGGCAAGGGCAGGACCCTGAGTAGGGGCTGTGATAGAGGTGGGGGTGGGGACTGGGAGGGCAGGAGCAGAGACAGGAGGCAAGACTGAGGTGGGGACTGCCCTGGGCCCCTGGCGCTCTGTAGGGCCCTGGTCAGTCCCAGGGGGAGAGGAGCCAGGGTGGGCAGGTGGGGAGGTGAACAGTGGGCGGGGCACCGGGGAGGGCCTCGGGGTTGTGCCCCAAACTGGCTGTACTAGCAGCTGGGGAGGGGCCATGCTGTGTCCCCCCTGGCCCCTGCTCTGCTCCGCCTGGCCCTGCCCAGATCTGCCCCCTTCTGCAGACTGGACCCCTTGCTTCTCTGTCCAGCCCTGCGCAGAGCTGCAGAATTCATGATCTGCAGAACCGTTGCCCGCAGGTGCTCCCACAGAGGCAGTCCCCTGCCCATGGACTGGGCGGCCCTGTTCTGACCCTGGGCACAAGTGGCTGCCAGTGATGAGGACTTCCCTCCTTGCCCAAGGCCAGCCTTCCTTGGACGTTGGGGATTCCTGAGATCCCCTGAAGTCCTGGGGCCCAGTCTTCTTGCTCTCATCAGTTTTGGCCCCTGAGTCTAGAGTGAGCATTGGAACGGGTTGAGGACAGCTTTTCCTGTGCCCTCTCTCTGAGTCATCTGCCTGGGGCCCAGCCTGCCCCACGTGTGATAGGGGCAGCTCCTGGGGAAAGGGCATGCGCTGGGTGCCCCCTGAGAGGCTGCAAGCTGCATCCACTGCATCCCACACACTCACCACATTGCCCAGGCAGAGATAGTCTGGCTTGGGGCGGCCACAGGGTCTCACTCCTGAGCTGTCCACCTGCCTCTGCAGCCGGCTGCGTGGACCTCTCCCCAAAGAATCACGTGGCCCCAGAGCCCTTTTCCAGGGTCTGCTGTCCTCTGCTGTGGTGTGGCCCGGGAGCTGGTGGCCTGCTGCCTTGGCTTGGACACCTCCTGTCTTCTCCTGCAGCTCCCTGTCTTCGCCAGAACTCCGAGGGGTGAAGTATATCAGGAGGGGGGCAGAAGTCCCCCCTACTTTGCTCCTCTCCAGCACGGAGCCTGACCCCAGAGGTTCCTTTCCTCTCCCTTGAGGGTCCTCTGCAGCGTTGTTGCCCTGCTGCTTTCCGCCAGCCACTTGACCAGTTGTCTGGAGCGAAGGTGCCGCCAAGGCAGCCAGCCCCCCACCTGGGGGGGTCTTCTGCTCCTGAACTCCTGTGGCAGCCACACTCTCCTTGCCTGCTCCCGGAAGAGCTGCTTTTCCCTGCCCTGGGCCACATCCTCCAATACCGCCACTGGCCTTTGGAGACAGGGCTGGCCCAGTTCCTCCAGTCTGAGCAGTTTGAGCCCCGGAGTCTGTGGCTGCTGCTTGTCCCTCTGCTTCCTGGTGCTGCCCAGAGCCAAACCAGTGCAAGGCCAGAGCAGTGGCAGCGACCACAGCAAGTGCCAGCAGGCTCAAGGCAGGGCTGTCCCAGTCGTCTTCCTCTTCCCCTGCCCAGCCCCAGGCGGGACTGGCAGGCTCCGAACTGCCCTGCATGGGCATCATGGAGATGCCAGCACCAGACCCAGCATCAGGCCCGCAGCTGTGTGTGAGTGAGTCCAGCACTGGGCCTGGGCTGCCTCTGCAGGAGGTGTCCAGGGAAGCGCCCCGCCCAGAAGCCGCCAGTTAAGGTGGACTGTGCTAGTGCCAGCCACTCTGCCTGGCTGGTGGGTAGGGCAGGGAGTATGCAGGGCCTTGTGTGGGTATCAGGGGACAGCATTGTCTACAAGAGCTCACGCCTCTCCAGACGCCCCTTCTCCTCTTCCAAAAGTTCTAGAGGCAGTTTAATAGCATCTCAGCCATCCTGCTTCTAAGGAGTGCACACACCCCAGACTCTTCTCTGTCCCTCCTCTGAGCATAGGTCCAGCCTCAGGGGACTCTGGCAAGAAAGAGTTACCCCTGGGGAGATGGTATCTGTAGTTTTAGCAACTTGATGCAGCCCGATGAAATTACCAGAAACCAGAGAAGAACTCCCCACTGTTGGCTGGCCAGGAAAGAGGAGAGGGGGCCCTTGCAAGCTGCCTCTGTGGGGGGTGGGGGCGCTGGCACTGTGTCCCCCAAGTTCTGGGGGAGGGGAACTTGTGCAACAAGGCAGATTTTACTGATAGTACCACAGAGAGGAATGGGTTTGAAAAGAATTTTAAAATCCAGAAACCCCAAACTTTTATTTTTTTTTTCTTGGCCAGGCTTATTGCAATCCCCCTGGCCTGGGAGAGCTTCCTGCTTCCCTAGGTCTGGCTGCACTGACTGACCACCTGCCGCTGTCCCATGCCCTCCCTCACCCTGACTCCCAGTACCCCTCCCCATATTCCTTGGGAGTCTCTCTACCCTCACCTTCCCCTCAGCCACTCAGAGACTGCATGTAGGTGAGTCTTCAGGGCAAGCATTTGACCTTCCCAGAGAGGAGCCTTCTCACCAAAGCTGGCCTCAGGTATCTTCTTGGGACAGGAGCCAGGTGGGGCCGGAGCCCCTGGGATAAGGCAGGGCTTCAAATGTGTGGGTTGTGCTTCTTGCGAGACACAGACCTCCCTGACTCAGGCAGCAAGAAGGTAGCCCAGGAGCGTCCCTGGCATCCAGCCTGGCTCTGCTGGTCCTCAGGTATCACACCCATCTCTCTGGTCCCCTCCTGGCTTCCCCAAGCAGATTACATGACAGCAAGGGGTGTGTGTGGGGGGGGGGTCATGCCTTAAGGTGGCCCTCCACCTGCGGGTGGAATCTTGGATATGGCCTTCATCCTTTCCTAGCCCAGGTATATCTGAGGGACAGAGAGAACAAGGAAGTCACCTCAGTGAAGAGACTGGGACGCTCAGTTCCCCAGAAGGGATGAGGCCCAGCCCAGTTTCTCTAAGTGATAAGAAGTGAGTCTGAGACCCCACAGACCTAGGATCTGCCTTCAGAGGGGTGTCGTGGGGGTCCTGGCTTAGGACAGCAGCAGGAAAGACCTCTGCTGTTTTGACCCAGAGCTCCGTCCCTGCTCAGCTTCCTACCTGCAGAGGAAAGGAGCATTAAGCCGCATCTCCTCAGCATCAGTGTTCCATTACGAGTCACTTGGCTGGGCCAAGGAGATGACGCAAAGGGCTGGAGCACACGCTTTGCATGTAGGGCACGAATTCAGTCACTAGCATCATGTGGTGTCCAGAGCACTGCCATGGTACTCAGCACTGTCTGCCCTGCCCCACCCCCCACCAAGAATCACTAATCAGGGGCTGGAGCGATAGCACAGCGGGTAGGGCCTTTGCCTTGCATGCAGCCAACATGGCCGACCCAGGTTCAATTCCCAACATCCCATATGGTCCCCCGAGCACCGCCAGGAGTAATTCCTGAGTGCATGAGCCAGGAGTAACCCCTGAGCATTGTCGGGTGTGACCCAAAAAGAAAAAAAAAAGAATCACTAATCATATCAGCTACGGATATTTCTAAATCTACAAGTAATAGTTGAGGGCTGGAGAGATAGCTCGATGTGCTAAGCTCATGCTTTGTTTAGTTTTTTTGTTTTGGGCCCACCCCTGGTGGTAATCAGGACTCCCTTCTGCCTTTGTGCTTAAGAATCACACACCCCCACCCTCCACCCCCGGCAGTCTCGGGTTTATGTGGTGCTGGGGTCGGCCACGGGTAAGGTAAGCACCCTCTCCTCTGGAGCCTCAGCACGATTTGTATGTAGGAGGTGGGGCTTGATCCCCGGCAGCGCACCATCCCCTTCACACTGCTGAGAGCAACTCCAGAGCACAGAGCCAAGAGTAATCCTTGAGCACTTCTGGGCAAGGTAACAGTTGAAATATCAGTTACACCTATGAAAGTCATAGACACTGCCAGATACTCGCCCTGTGTTTCAGAATTTGTGAAAAAAAGACAACAGGGTAAAATGAAAGGAAAACGAAATCTTGGTGCCAGAGCAATAGGACAGCTGGAAGGGCATTTGCCTTGCATGCGGCAGACCCAGGTTCAATCTCCGGCATCCCATAGGAGCCCCCTAAGCACCGCCAGGAGTGATTCCTGAGTGCAGAGCCAGGAGTAACCCTTGAGCATAGCTGGGTGTGACCCAAAAAGAAAAACGGAATCTCTTACTTGTATACAGAGCGCCCTCTGGTGGAATTGCTGTATACAGTGCTCTCCAAAATAAGGAAAAATGTTTCCAAGGGCCCCCTCTGCCTGGGTCCTTCCTGTGCAGTACTCTCAGTTCTGTCGCCCACATCCTAGCACCATCTTTCCTTTGCTGCCTTGAGATTCCCTCAGCTCTGTCCTTTCCAGAAGCTGTTTTTGCTGCCACTCCCAGTGTTGAAGACCACTCAGCTCCTGCTAACCTCATTTCTCCTTTTGTAGATGACTTGGGTTTTCTTTCCGTAAGGTTGCAAGATCTTAGACTGAACACATGCCTTATTTTGGAGGGGAGGAGAACGCTCCTGGTAGTGCAGGGCTTTAGCCACGCCCAGAAGGAGAGTGCTCCATGGCTCTGGGGACCACTTCTTTATGATTCACATGTCAGAGAACTCATTTCTGTAAATCTTCAGCCCAGAACCACAGCAGCACCCAGAATCTGGCTCTTTCTTTTCTTCCTCATCCACACCCATCAGTCACAGAGACAGGGTTCATAGGGGCCACTCCTAGTGATACTCGTCAACTAGAGTCCAAGGGTGCAGGGCTGCACCTGGCACACTCAGGCACGTGGGGCACCAAGGATTAGACCAAGTCTCTAGCCCCGTGCGATCTCCTTAGCCCCAGAAAGCTTGTTCTATTTGGGGGTACCTGGGGGTGAGGAGGCTGGGCTACATACAGCAGTACTTGGAGTATCCCACCACTTTGTTTGGGGATCCATATCTAGTGCTGGAGATCGAACTGGGGTCAGCTACATGCAAGGCAATTGCCTTAACCTGTCCGGTGTCTCCAGCCCCACAGAACTTGTTTTGGAAAGGGTCAGGGCACAACCTTTGTAGGTCACAGGGTCACTGTGGCAACTGCTCAGCTGGGTCCTTGTCCCCAGACAGTAGCACAGAAAACGAGGGCTGTGTCAATAGAACAAGATCACATGTGCAGGTGTGGCCGTGGAGGTCATGTAGTCCTGATTCCATTCGGTATTTCTATTTTTTTACTCACTTTTTTACTTTTGTGGTGCCCGTTACATGCTCCTTGTTTTACTTCTTCTGATTTAATTTCTAGGTGCTCAGGCATTACTCCTGGCAGGGCTCAGGGGACCATATGGAACACTGAGGATGGAACCCAGGTCAGCCACGTGCATGGCAAGTTCCCTGCCTGTTGCACAAGTTCCCTACATGCTTTTTTTGGGCAAACATTCCATGGGCTTAAACAGAAAGTTCTCCTGTTCCACCAAAGAGTTGGGTCCAACTTGCTGTTTGGACTCTGCGGAGTCTAGTCTCATCTGTGTTTCCTGGCTACAGATCTGTCCACTCTTGGGTGGGGCTTGTGAAGTCCAGGAGGCCCAGGAAACCCCCACTGCTGCCAGGCGCCGGCGACACCCGCGGAGGCCCGAGAGGGGCGGAGTCGGGTAAGGACGCATTGGCCCGACGGTTGCCAGGAGGCCAGACCCGAACACAATGGGGGCTGCGGGCCGGGCCAGGACGGAGCCGGACACTCCGCGGCGCGGGAGCAGGTCAGTGCGGCGGGGAGCCGGGCGCCCGCGGATGTCCAGTCCCTCTCCGAGATCCGCGTCCGGACTCGGCTGCCGCGGACACCGCAGGGACGCGCCGGCGCCCACGCCCCGCGGAGCCGGAGAGCCCCTGCTTGCTCTCGGGCTCGGGGTACTGGCCGGGAGGGGCGGACGGGCACGGACTCGGGGTGGAGGGGCCGGGCCGCCACCTTCTGTCCGCAGGTAAGCGGCCAGCGCACGCCCGCGCATCATGGGCTCGGACGTGTGGGTGGGCCCGTGGCGGCCGCACCGCCCGCGGGGCCCCATCGCGGCGCTCTACAGCGGCCCCGGGCCCAAGTACATGCTCCCTCCCAACACCGGTACGCGGGGCGGGGAGGGGATGTGCAGGGCGTCCCGGGCATGGAGGGGAGGGTGTGCGGGGCAGGGGAGCGAGGAGAGAGGGAGAGGGTGTTTGGGGAGCGAAGGGGGTGTGCAGGACAGGGGAGCGGGGAGGGGGCGTGCGGGGTGCCCCGGCACGGAGGGGGCGGTGTGCGGGCCAGTGGAGCGGGTGAGGCTGTGCGGGGCAGTCTGAGCACCAAGGGTGGCGTCCGGGGCGGGGGTGGGTGGCGAGGGGGAGACGGGGACGGGCGGTGACGCGGGACCAACCTCCCCGCAGGCTACGCCCTGCACGACCCGTCTCGGGCCCGCGCCCCCGCCTTCACCTTCGGCTCGCGCCTCCCCACGCTGTCAGCTCCGAGCGGCCCAGGCCCCGGCTACCTGGTGCCGCCGCGCATGACCGCGCGCGGGCGCGACGGCACCCCCGCCTTCTCCATCTACGGCCGTCCGCGCGCCACCACGGCCTTCCGCACCCCGGGACCGGGTCAGGCGCTGGAGGGAGGCCTGCCCAGGGTACCGGCACTCGGAGCTGGGGCTAGCCACCCGCTCCCCCAGCCCGAGATGCTGAAAGAGGGGCAGGAGGGTGTGGCCCAGCACCCCACCGGAGTCCAGCTCACGCACACCCCGCCCCGCAGGCAGGTACCGTCCGGAGCTGGCCGGGAACGTGGCATACCCCAGTGCGCCGCGGTACACCCTAGCTCCCCGGAACTGGGGCCTGCGCGTGGATACGCATATCCCAGGTGAGGAGGGGGAGGCACGGCCCGCACCGCACCGGCCCACCCCAACAACGCGCGCCCACCGCTCCCCTCCGCCCCTCCTCCTGCCTGCAGGCCCAGCGACCTACAAGGTGCCATCGCTCTTGGGCCCAAACTTGGTCAGTAAAGTCTCGGCCCCGACTTACTCTATGAACGGCCGCAACCCGGTGGGCAGCTTCCTGGAGGACCTGAGCAAGGTGTGGGGAACCGCAGGGCCCCGGCAGTCGGGGGTGGGGCCGGGGCATCGGCAGGACAGGCTGGACCCAGCGGCCCTCCCGCCCTGCAGACCCCAGGGCCCTGCGCTTACCACGTGGTGAACACCGGCGTCTACAAGTCCCGGGCCCCCCAGTTCACCATGCTGGCGCGAACGTCACTCCCCCAAGACCAGTCTCAGAAGCCCGGGCCAGCGGCCTACAACGTGGACCAGGTGGTCTGGAGCCCAGGGTCGGGGGTCCGAGGAAGGGGATGAGGGGCCCAGGCCTGAGGTCCAGGGGTTGGGGCTGGGGGCCAGGCACGAGGCAGGCTGCTGCCCGGGTGCCAGCGCCGTGTCCTGGGGCCGCAGAACCGTAAGCCCGGAGGCTGGAGCTTCGGGATCCGGCACTCGGACTACATGGCCCCGCTGCTCATCGACCCGGAGAAGTGACCCTCCCGCGCGCCCCTCCGCTGATCACTTAAAACTTGAGAGTAGCCCTGCGTCCGCCTGTCTGTGCGCGCCGCGCCTTGCGCTCGGGCGGGGCCCTCGGGATTGGCCGCGGGAGGCCGGGGCCGAAGTCCTCGGGCCGCCGGTCCGCGGCGCCCGCGCCGCACTCGGACAGAGCGGGCCGAAGCCGGTGGGAGTCCCGAGCGGGTCGGGCGAGGGCGGCTGTCGGGACAGGTACGCGCGGGGGCGGCGGTGAGGGGCGGGCTCCAGCCGCCGAGACGCGCCGGGGACCGGGCTGCGGCAGGCTCCAGTGCAGCATCCAGAGCGATGGCTGCACCCCGAGGCGCCTCGGAGGGAGGGTCCCGGGGTCCCGGCGACTCTTCGCCGGAGCCCAGGCCGCTGCCGGAGCTCATCCGCCTGAAGCGCGACGGCGGCCGCCTGAGCGAGGTGGACATCCGGAGCTTCGTGCGCGCAGTGGTGGACGGGAGCGCGCAGGGCCCGCAAATCGGTGGGTAGGAGAGCGGGGCGCCCCCGGCCGGACCGCCCACCTCCTGCCCCCGCATGCTGTCTACATCACCGAACCCCGTGCGCAGGGGCCATGCTCATGGCCATCCGGCTGCGAGGCATGGATATGACGGAGACGGAGGTGCTGACTCGAGCACTGGCCAACTCGGGGCAGCAGCTACAGTGGCCTGAGACCTGGCACCAGCAGCTGGTGGACAAACACTCCACAGGGGGCGTGGGGGACAAGGTCAGCCTGGTCCTGGCGCCTGCCCTAGCGGCCTGTGGCTGCAAGGTTAGAATCACACATCCCCAGAGCCCTCCTGCTGCTTCACTGCTCCTGACCCCAAGCCTGGCCCAGGAATCCCAAATGCAGAACCCAGGGTTTCTGCCCACCCCCTGGCAGAACGTGGGTCCCTCTCCCCATCATGATATCATGATCTCCCTGCCAGGACCAAGTGTCCCAGCTCTTTGTACCTGTTTTCTCCCCAAGGGCCTCCCATATCCCCACTCCCCCAAGTCACCCTCCCAAGGACAGAGGCCACCCTCCTTCCTACTGACCACCCTGAAAATTGGGCAGTGTTTTTCTTTTTGGATCACACCCCGCGATGCACAGGGGCTACTCCTGGCTCTGCACTCAGGAATTACTCCTGTCGGTGCTTGGGGGACCCTATGGGATACTGGGAATCGAACCTAGGTCGGCCGCGTGCAAGGCAAATACCCTCCCCGCTGTGCTATCATTCCAGCCCCCAAATTGGGCGGTTTACCCGCAGTACCCTCTCCAGCAGCTGGGCATCCCCTGCATCTGCCCACTAGATACTCTGGCTCCGCTGCAGCCCAGCTGGGAACAAGGGACAATGCAGGTGGGGGTAGGGAGGGGACAACGCAGGCGTGTCAGCATGTTGCCCAGCAGGTCCCAATGATCAGTGGCCGTGGTCTGGGGCACACCGGGGGCACCCTGGATAAGCTGGAGTCGATTCCTGGATTCACGGTCCTTCAGAGCCCAGAGCAGGTAGAGCAGGGCTACAGATGGAAGGATTGGCTGTAATCTCTGGAGGATCACTGCTGGGTCATTAATCAGTCACTTATGCATGCGCTGATCAGTTGTGGTCACTGGTCTTTGGAATCATACCCTGGGCTTGGTTGAATTGCTGTCTCACTGGCAATCATTAATGGGCTACAGGGTGCTGACTAAGGTTACAACCAGGCAATGAGGGTATTTCTGAACTTATCCCTCATTGGTTATGGCTTTGGATACTCGTCGAGGTTGCTGAAGACTCCTTGATCAGCTTGAGGGATGGTCAGTGATTAATCAGGGGTCACTGAGGGTCACTGGAAAGCCTGATTCCATGGGGCTCTCCAGATGCAAGAGATGCTGGAGCACGTGGGCTGCTGCATTGTGGGTCAGAGCCAGCAGCTGGTCCCTGCAGACGGTCTCCTGTATGCAGCCAGAGACGTGACAGCCACCATCGACAGCCTGCCCCTCATCACAGGTGACCCAGCCTCACAGCGTGCCTCAAGCCCTGCCCCGAGGTCCTGTCACCGTCCCAGGGGCCTGGACCCGCAACGTTTAGGCCCCTCCTTACTGACCAAGCCAGGAGCTTGGGGCCCTCTCCTCACCAGCGGCCTCTCTGACCACCACAGCCTCCATCCTCAGCAAGAAGGTGGTGGAGAGGCTGTCGGCGCTGGTGGTGGATGTGAAGTTTGGAGAGGCTGCGTTCTTCCCCACCCAGGCCCAGGCCCGGGAACTGGCTGAAGCACTGGTGAGCCCCTGTCCCAGCAGCCATGTCCCAGCCCGCACCTGCGGGGACCAGGCCCCTAGGCGGCAGCCCCTACCTTTGGGACACCACCCGACCCCAACCTTGGAGCCAGGCCCGCATGCAAGAGTGCAGCAGGGCCTGGGGGCGCGTCGGCCCAACCTCGTTTCCGCAGGTGGGCGTGGGGGCGGGCCTGGGGCTGCGCGTCGCGGCTGCCCTCACCGCCATGGACGGCCCTCTGGGCCGCTGCGTGGGCAACTCGCTGGAGGTGGAAGAGGCGCTGCTCGCCATGGACGGCGCGGGGCCACCAGACCTGCGGGACCTGGTCGTGAGGCTCGGTGAGGCCCCGGCGGGGGCGGGGGCGGGGGCGGGCCGGCCCAGCGCCGCAGGTCCCGGCGCCGCGCGTCTGAGCCCGTCCCGCCCGCAGGGGGCGCTCTGCTGTGGCTTGGCGGGCAGGCGCAGACCCAGGACGCCGGCGCCGAGCGCGTGGCCGCTGCGCTGGACGACGGCTCGGCCCGGGCACGCTTCGAGCGGATGCTCGTGGCTCAGGGCGTGGACCCGGGCCTGGCCCAGGCCCTGTGCGGCGGGAGCCCCGCGCAGCGTCGGCAGCTGCTGCCTCGCGCCCAGGTGCAGGAGGAGCTGCGCGCGCCCGTGGACGGTGAGTGCCCGGAGAAGTCCAGCCCTGCCCGCGCCGCCGCCGCCGCGGCCGCCGTCCCTGAGCCCAGCCCCCCGCCCCGCAGGCACCGTGGAGCTGGTCCGGGCGCTGCCCCTGGCGCGCGTACTGCACGAGCTCGGGGCCGGGCGCAGCCGCGCCGGGGAGTCGCTCCGGCCAGGCGTGGGCGCCGAGCTGCTGGTGGACGTGGGCCAGAGAGTGAGCCGCGGTGAGCACCGCCCCCGGGCCCCCGGGCCCCCGGGCCCCGTGCGCGCCGGCCCACGCTGACTGCCCGCCGGCCTGCCCGCCCGCAGGGACGCCCTGGCTCCGCGTGCACCTGGACGCGCCCGCGCTCAGCGACCCGCAGCGCCGCGCCCTGCAGGAGGCGCTCGTGCTCTCGAGCCGCGCGCCCTTCGCCGCCCCGTCGCCCTTCGCCGAGCTGGTGCTGCCGCCGCCCGCGCCTGCGCAGCACTAAAGCCCGCGAGCCGCCGCCGCGCCCGGGCGCCCGTGGGCGGGGCCTCGCGGGCGCCGGAAGCGCCGGCCCGCGCGCCGGAAGCCCCGCCCCGCCCGCCCGCGCACGCGCGCTGGCCGGGGCGCCGCCGCGGAGCGCAGGCAGCCGCGTGGGGCGCGGGCCCGGTGACCTTCCCGCCGCCCATGGCGCTGCTGGCGCGGCTCCCCGCCGCGGGGCTCTGCCGCCTGGGCCGCCGCGCGCTGTCGCGGCTCGGGCCGGCGGGCGCGCGGGGCCCGGGGCTGCGCGCGCGGCTGCTCGTGACCGCCGCGTTCGGCGCGGGGCTGTGGGGCGCCTGGCGGGCCGCGCGCGCCGAGAAGGAGCAGCGGCGGCGGCAGCAGCGGGCCGAGGCCCTGCGCCAGGCGGCCGTGGGCCAGGGCGACTTCGAGCTGCTGGACCACCACGGCCGCCCGCGCCGCAAGGCCGACTTCCGCGGCCAGTGGGTGCTGCTGTACTTCGGCTTCACGCACTGCCCCGACATCTGCCCCGACGAGCTGGAGAAGCTGGTGCAGGTGGTGCGCGCGCTGGAGGCCGAGCCGGGGCTGCCCCCGGTGCAGCCCCTCTTCGTGACCGTGGACCCCGAGCGGGACGACGTCGCCGCCATGGCCCGCTACGTGCAGGACTTCCACCCGCGCCTGCTGGGGCTGACGGGCTCCGCCGAGCAGGTGGCCCAGGCCAGCCGCAGCTACCGCGTGTACTACAGCGCGGGCCCGAAGGACGAGGACCAGGACTACATCGTGGACCACTCCATCGCCATCTACCTGCTCAGCCCCGACGGCCTCTTCACGGACTACTACGGCCGCTCCCGCTCGGCCCAGCAGATCGCGGACAGCGTGCGGGGCCACATGGCCACCTTCCGGAGCGTCCTGGGCGAGCCCGGTCATTAAAGCGGAAGAGGCGGCCTGCGTGTGCCCTGTGGTCTGTGCAGCCTTGCGGGGAGGTGCAGTCACGACACTTTATTAGGCTGGGCCAGAAGGACTCGGGGCGGGGGAGGGAGGCCCAGCCTGGGGCTGGGCCATGGACGGGGCCGTGTAGGTCTGGAAGCGCTGGTAGGCCCTCTGCTGCGTGAGCAGCCTCAGGGACATGGTGTCCACGGCCTCCTCCAGGCCCGGCTGCTGCCTGATCTCCACCGTGTGGTCGTTGGCCTGCAGGAAGGAGGTGTCAGAGGCCAGGCACGAGCCTCCTCTCTCCCGCCCTGCCCCAGGCCACTCACCAGCTGCAGGGAGGCCAGCATAGAGCGGCACACCTCGAAGGCAGGCTGGCCGGCCACTAGCTGCGCAAAGGGGCACCACTGGTTGAGCTGGCTGAAGCTTGAGATCACCTGGTCCTGGTATGTGTAGATGTCGAAGGGCACGCGCTCCTCCTGCGAGAGGAAGGCCAGGTCCTGGGCAAGCCCCAGGCAGCAGGACGGGCGGGAGGCCCCGCACGCCCACGCCAACCCCTACCTGCTCCTGGAGGAGGGGCTGCACTCTGTCCTCCCAGTCTCGGATGCGCTGGCTCAGCTCCGTCTCATGCACGAACCTCTGGGAGGAGGTGATGTACAGCTCCTAGGGGAGAAGGGGCTCCAGCCTCTGTGTGCGCTGCCCCCACCACGCCCACCAGCCCCCAGCCCCCTGCCTACCACATTCTTGCGGACCAGCTCTTCGTAGCTCAGCGGTGCGGGCATGGCGGCGTCTTCTGGGGAAGGAGCAGCTGGAGCTGCAGCCGCGGCCGCTAACCACCAACCGCCCCCCAGCCCGGCCCTTCTCCAGCCCCAGCCTGCAGCCCACACCCATGCTCACTCAGGTCTATGGCTTCCTCGGGCTCTGCCCCCTCAGGCTCGGCGTACTCCGCAGCCTCTAGGTCGTCCTCTGTTGGGAGAGAGCCCAGCTGGGGCGCGTCAGCAGCACAGGGTCCCCGCCCTCCAGCCCGGCACACGACACCCACCTGCGGCCCCTAGGTCCTCTGAGGAGTCTTCTCCCCGGTCCTCCTCCACGGGCCACAGCCCCTCCTCGGTTCCTGGGAGCCAGCGCGGAGCCATCTGCAGAGAGCACGGAGCACACATGAGGGGCTGGCCACCACCCTGGGGCTAAGCGGGGCCCACGGGGCGGCACTTGCCTGCCGCCTCTGCAGCCTCCGGAGGGTCTCCAGCTGCTCCTTCACGTGCTTCCAGTACAGGACTTCCATGTCTGCAAGTGGGCCTGTGAGCGCTCTTGTCCCACTGCCCCGGCTGAGAGCAGGAAGACCCAGCAGCCCCCTACACCCACCGCTGGGCCGTGGCCTCACCTGCGAAGGACGGGCCCTTCCTCCGGGACCTCCTGGCGTCAGCGTGGTCGTTGTCTGTGAGGGGCAGTGCAAGGCTGAGCCCCCTGAGGGAGGGAGAGCCCCCCACAGCATTCTGGGGATCCCCCGCGTCCCCACTCACAGGCAGCCAGGTACCACTGGTGGAAGTCCTGCAGCTTGGAGGCGCCTTTCTTCTTGCGTTTCTGCCCTGGAGCCTCTTCCACACAGGGGGGCACAGAGAAGGGCCGACCTAGGGGCAGTGACTGTTGATGCTGACGAACCACCTGCTGCACACACACACACCATCCTGGCACCACACACGCCCCTGCCAGCAAAGGGCGTTCCACTCCCAGTTACCTTTCTTGAAGGGCTTTGAATCCAGGGAGTCAAAGGGGTCCAGACTCTGCCAGGGGTCTGGGGTCTCCTGCAGAGCACAGCAGACATGGTGGGGATGGTCCCCCGGCACCCCTCGGAACCCAGGGATGCCACGTGCTCTGGGGGAGGGGACCCATCTCTGGGCACACAGGAGTCCTCCCGGGGCCTCACCTTTAGCCGGGACACAGGCTCCAGCACCTGGTGCCTCTCCCGCAGCAAATACTTCCGGGGCTGTACTGTGCCCTGTGAGGAAGACAGTCTTGGGGTCCCTCCCCCACCCAAGGCCCTGGGCACCCCAGGAGCTCAGCCAGGCCTGGAGGAGCTCAAGAAGATTCTGTCCTCAGAGTCCCCAGGATGGACTCTGGCTTACACCCACTGGCCTGCCCACCCCGCTCAGGGCCTCTGTACTGGCCAAGACTGACATGGGGTAGACAAGGGGGATACTCAACAGCTGCAGACCAGGGAGGTTCGGGGGAGAGGCAGCCTCTGCCCCGCCTGCCTCACCTGTGGGCTCCCAGACTCTGGAGGCTCTGGGGAGGGGGCCTCTACCCCACAGCCTGCATCTTCGTCCTCGCCTCCATTGTTGCCGGGCATCTGAGCGTCTCGGGAAGGACCTAGGCAGAGGGGCGAGAGCAGGGTTGGCAGCTCGGGGCTGCCCCCAGCCTCCCTTTCCTATGCTGCCTTGGACATGGGTCCAAGCCAAGGGGACACTTCAAGGTGTCCAGGCCAGGCTGGTGCTCTCACCTGGGTCCTGGCAGCAGCTGAGCACAGGGCCAGGGGCAGGGCTCGCAGACAAAGAGACGTCCATGGGCTGCTCCTCAGCCTCCCTGGCCTCTGGGACAGGAGGGGACAGACGGTCAGGCCCTGCACCCTGGGGGGGGGGGCAGCCAGGAAGCTCCTCATCCCTGTCCACATCTCACCCTGCGGCTCTCCCAGGGTCTCCTGGCACATGCCTATGGGCTCCAGCATGAAGGAGCCTTGGAGGTTCGGGGTGCTCGTGTTCATCCGATAGTCCTTCCTGCTGGCCAGGATCTCCCCCTGACAGCTGTGTGGCAGGAACGGCCCTCTCAGAAAGCGCCCCTCCAGCCCCCAGCCCCCACCTGTCGGGCCCCCACTCAGCCTGTACCTATACAGCGGGTGCTGGCTCTTCTCCAGCTCGTCGGGGGCCACCAGGGCCATAGGCAGGAGTGGAATGATGAGCACTTCCTGTTTGGGGGGACGCTGGGTGAGGCATTGCCCCACCATGGACCCCGGGGAGGCTGTGCCCATGCCCTCCCTCGCGGGCACTCACGGTGGGCTCCTGGCCGGCCCGCAGGTAGATGTTGGTCCGGGAGTGAGGGAGGTCGTCCAGCGACAGGAACTGTGGGACAGGTGACTCAGGGTGGGGCCAGACAGCAGGCAGCGCCCCGCACCCAGAAGCCTCACCTGAGTTCTCCATGGACTCTTGTTCTCTGGTGCCCTGAGCTGCGCCCAGATTAGAAAAACCTCACCTTGAGGAAAGTCTCACCTCATCCTCCACCTCCTGGGAGGCCCCGGAGGGAAGGCTCCCGCTGGACGCCTGTGCCTGCTCCGAGGGGAGCTGCTTGGCCCGCCTGCGAGAACCCAGTCAGGGCGTCAGGGCGAGCCCCCCACACCGAGCCGACGGGGCCTCGGCCAGCCCTGCCCTCCTCACCTCTTCCCGGAGATGAAGTCCAGAGCCTGGTAGACCAGCGAGTACAGGTACTCCACCTGGAAGCAGAGGCGGTGCTGAGTGCAGACCAGGGGCTGCCAGGCCCTGGGCTCCTCCTCCACCCTCCCCCCGCTTCCGAGCCTGATGGCGTCCCTGAGGCTCACGCTGTAAGCTGCAGCCCGTGTGGCCTCAGCTTTCTCCTCCAGAACCACCCAACATCCGTGAGACCCCAGGACACGGGGCCGGCCTCTGAGAGGGAGGCCCACCCCCGGGGTTGGCCCAGCCCCTGCCCCCAGCACGGAGCCTTCTCTGCCCTGTCCTCTGTAGGACCAACGCGATGCAGAAAACTGGGGGCCCGAGCCGCCTAGGGCCCCATTGCAGCGCTGGATCCGTTGCACATAACTCGGTTGAGTCTGCAACAGTAAAAGCCCAAGCTTCTCACTCACGTGTTTCTGGGCTCAGGCACCCCACCGAGCGAGCAACCACCACGTGGGACATCTGTGTTCCTCAGCGCCTCACTGCCCAGGCCCACGGCCCCGCCCACACGCCTCCGATGTGCCACTCTGCAGGTTCCCCAGCTCACTGTGACAGCTAACAGCATCCACAGGGCCAGAGCAATGATGCTGGAGCCCGAGTGACCCGGGAACTACAGGGACAGTGCTGGCCCTGTGACACGAGCTCTCACACAGCCCCGCAGCCCTGCTGCCCCGTGGCAGGCTAGCCGTTCCCCCTGCACAGGCGCTGGTGCAGGAGGTGACGCGGCGGGAGAGAGAGGCCCACCTTCTTGCTGTATACGCAGGCGGAGCCCTGGATCAGGAGCGCGGCCTCGATGAAGTTCATGCTGGTCTTGCCCTCATCAAAGGAAATGCAGATCTGGTCCAGCTGCGAGACACAAGGGGGCTGGCTGAGTGGTCTGCAGGGCCTCTGGGCCCCTAGAGGGGGCAGCAGGTCCCGACCACTCCATCCCCTGACCCGAGGCCTCCAGAGGCTGCAGCTGCCTCCGGGGAGACCCCAGCAAGAGGCACCACACGCACATCCCAGCGACCCTCTCGGACCTTAGGAGGAAGAAGCTCCCTGCAGGCGGGGAGAAGCTCAGAAGTGTCAGAGCACCCCCCCATTCCTCGGGGCCCCCAGCAGCTCCTGGGACCTGGAATCTCAGTCGGCCACAGGCCAGCAGCTCTGCAAGCCTCTGCCAAAGCCCTCCCTGTTCTGAGCACTCGCCAGCTGCCCTCTCTGTCTGGAGAGGAGCAGGCAGGAGCGCAGGACCTTCCCTGCACCCCAGCGCCCTCTCTCTGCCCAGCCAGCCGGGGAAAGCGAGGCCCTGCCAGCGCCACAGAAGAGGCCCTATGGGGAGCCCAGGAAGGGGGGCAGCAGGACGTACCCACTCCCAAGAGGAGGGACGAGTCACAGGGACAGGGGACAGCCTGCGATGCAGCTGACAAAAAACCCCACCTCTCCAGGGCCTCCCCCAGAGCAGAGTCATGGGGAGCCCCTCCCGAAACCGATGTGCAGATCCTGGGGCCGCCACTCCTTCCCTCCGCTCACCCCACTCACATGCACCAGCCTGTCTGCTCCTCCCCACACTGCAGCCCTGCACGTAGGCGTCACCCGCAGGCCCAGCCCTACCCCGCCACAAGCAGGCCCCTCCGCACATCCTCTACTTGAAACTTTCTTTTTCCCTTGAGCAGGGGACAACGCGAGGGAGCTACACCAAAGAAGGTAATTTCCAGAGCAAGGGAAGTGCTTTATTTTTCTGAAAAGGAAGTAGCAGGCCAAAGAACTTGGGGTGCCTCAGGTTCAAGAGGACCTGAGCAGAGAGATGGAGACCGAGGCCTGCGAGAGGTTTTGCGACTGAGTCGGGCTTGTGCTCATTTTCTCCTTGCAGCCCTTCCCACCTGGTACAGGCACAGGAGGCAGGTACAGAAGTGAAATATTTGCTAACAGTAAATCATGAATAAACTGACTCTAAAACAACTGTCTCTAAAGTCACACGGGCCGCGACTGAAGAAGCTGGGGTCTAACTGACAGGAGGGGCGGCCTGTGGGTGTGGGGCTTCACAGAACAGCCCTTGGCTTTCAAGTGATGCTGTTAGCGGAGATCGGGAAGGCCAGATCTCATTTTGCTTTGTACAGCAAAGAGCTCACTTTAAACATACTCAGTGTGGGGAGCTGGGGCGAGAGCACAGCGGCGAGGGCATTTGCCTTGCACGGGACCGACCCCGGTTAGATCCCCGGCATCCCACGGGGTCCCCCGAGCACTGCCGGGAGGAATTCCTGAGTGCAGAGCCAGGAGCAAACTCTGAGCACCCAATACCCCCCCCAAAAGGCAACAGACTCGGGCTGACAGGTGGCAGAGAAGGGAAGGCACCTGCCTGGCAGGGGGCAGACCCAGGCTCCATCCCTCCCATAGGAGCACGGGCAGGTCCCTCCGGAGTCAGCGCCTCGGGCAGCTGCTAAGCAGAAGCACAACCTCATGGGCAGGATCAGTTTATCGGCCAGACAGCAGCTCTCGACATTCGGCACCGGCAAGCGGGGCCTCCAAGGACTCCCAAGCACCACTAGGCCCAAGCCCCAAAACACGCCCGGGATAGGAAGTGGGGGCGGGGTCCGAGGCGGAGCCCCGAGCCGCCGGGCGCCAAGCGCGCCGGCCGGGCCCAGGCGGGTGCGGCGCGCGGGGTCGGACGCGGCGAGAGGGTCGCCCCGCCGCCGGCCTGCGAGGGGCCCCTGCCCGGTCTCTGCTGGGGGCGCGGGGCGTCACGCACGCGGGACGCGGCGGGGGGCCAGGCAAGGCCGGACGCGGCCCGCGAGCCCGGGCACGCCCCGCCCGCCGCCCCCCGCCCGCCCCGCCCCGCCCGCCGCCCCCCGACCCCGCCCGCCCCGCCCCGCCCGCCCGCTCACCTCCTCCAGGTACTCGCCCAGCTGCGCCGCCACGTCCACCTCCCAGTTCTTGGTGAGGTCGCGGATGGGCTGCAGCAGGTGGGCGAAGCGCGCCTCCACGTCCTCCATGTCCGGGAGGGGCAGCGGCGGCCCGGGGGCCGCGGGGCCGGCTCTGCGGGGCGCCAGTCTCGCGCTCAGCCCGCCGCCCGCTCTGGCGCCATTTTGCTGTTCCCGCCCAGGAACGACGCCGCGGGCGGCCCGCGCACACTTATGACACGGCGGCGGGGCGGGGCGATGCAAACGAGGGGGCGGGGCCTAGGGAGGCCGGCCGGCGAGTGGGCATCCAGGCCGGAGGGGCGGGGCCAGTCGGGATGTAGATGAGGAGGCGGGAATTCGTGGTAGGCGGGACCAGAAATTGGCCGCCCCTGCCGGAGCGCCGGGCGTGGGCGGGGCGCCCATGGCGGATTGGGCGGGGACGTGGGGAAATAGGAAGGCGGGAATTCGTGGTGGGCGGGGCCAAGTAGCGGGCGCCCAGGCCTGTGGGCGGGGCCAAGTGGCGGGCGCCCAGGCCGGAGGGCCGCGTGTGGGCGGGGCCTGCCGGATGTAAACGAGGGGCGGGGCGCTCAGGACGGATTGGGCGGGGACGTGGGGAAATAGGAAGGCGGGAATTCGTGGTGGGCGGGGCCAACTAGCGGGCGCCCAGGCCGGAGGGCCGCGTGTGGGCGGGGCCTGCCGGATGTAAACGAGGGGCGGGGCTCGTGGTGGGCGGGGCCTGGGCGGGGCGCCCAGGACGGATTGGGCGGGGATGTGGGGAAGCAGGAGGGCGGGAATTCGTGGTAGGCGGGGCCAACTAGCGGGCGCCCAGGCCTGTGGGCGGGGCCAAGTAGCGGGCGCCCCGGCCGGAGGGCCGCGTGTGGGCGGGGCCGGTCGGATGGAAACGAGGGGGTGGGACTCGTGGTGGGCGGGGCCTGGGCGGGGCGCCCATGGCGGATTGGGCGGGGATGTGGGGGAAGCAGGAGGGCGGGAATTCGTGGTAGGAGGGGCCAACTAGCGGGCGCCCAGGCCTGTGGGCGGGGCCAAGTAGCGGGCGCCCAGGCCGGAGGGCCGCGTGTGGGCGGGGCCTGCCGGGTGTAAACGAGGGGCGGGCTCGTGGTGGGCGGGGCCTGGGCGGGGCGCCCGCTCCGGATTGGGCGGGGCCCCGGGCGGCGCGGGCGGGGTCCGGGCCAGCGCTGTCCTGCCCCGGAGCCGCGTAGCGGACATGGCGGGCTCCCGGCTCCCGCAGCAGCTCTTCCTCCAGGGTGTGGCCGCCGTCTTCATGTGCGCCTTTGCCTCCCTCTACATGCAGATCCCTGGTGAGGGCGCCCAGGCCGGGAATCGCCACCCCCGCGCCCTCCCGCCTCTCCCGCCGCCCCCCGCCCCGGGCGCGGCGCAGCCGGGGCCGGACGGGGGTCCAGGCCGCGTGCGGGGGTCGGCGTTGCCTGCGGCCTGGGCGCCCGTCCTCGCGCAGAGGAGGCTGGCGCGCCACCTCCCCCCACGCCGCCTGGGCACTGGCCCTGCCGGCGGCGTCCCGGGGCTGGTGTCGCTCGGCCGCGCGCGCGCTGACCTGTCCATCCCCAGGCCTCTACGGCGCCGACGGCATCTTGCCCGCCCGGAGGATGCTGCGGCCGCAGGGCAAGGGCCGCTGGAGGCAGCTGTGGGAGACCCCGACGCTGCTGTGGGAGGCGCCGCTGCTGGGGCTGGACACCGCGCAGGGCCTGGAGCTGCTGAGCCTGCTGGGCGCGCTGCTGGCCCTGGGCGCGCTGCTGCTGCGCCGCCTGCGCCACCCGCTCACCTACCTGCTGCTCTGGGCTGCCTACCTGTCGGCCTGCCAGGTGAGCGCCCGGCCGGCCCTGCCCTGCCCTGCCCCGCCCGGCGCGCCTGCCCTGACTACCCCTCTCTCTCTCTCTCCCTCCCTCTCTCTCTCTCTCTCTCTCCCTCTCTCTCTCTCTCTCTCTCTCTCTCTCTCTCTCTCTCTCCCTCTCTCTCTCTCTCTCCCCCTCTCTCTCTCTCGGCAGGTGGGACAGGTGTTTCTCTACTTCCAGTGGTGAGTGTGTACTCTCACGCGGGAGTGGGTGCACAGGGGGGGGTGTGCTCACGGGAGTTCGGGCCTGCGGGGGCGGCGGGGGTGTCTGTCTGTGCTGTCCCCCAGGAGCAGTCTTGCTCGCCGCAGGGACTCCCTCCTGCTGGAAACCGGCTTCCTGGCTGCGCTGGTGGCCCCGCTGTGGCGACCCCCCCACCACAAGCAGGCCCCCCACGAGGACCTCCCCTTCTGGCTGGTGCGCTGGCTACTCTTCAGACTCATGTTCTCCTCGGGTGTGGTCAAGCTGACCAGCCGCTGCCCCACATGGTGGGGGCTCACCGGTGAGGGTCCTGGTGGAGGAGCACCGGGCGGCTCGGGGGACGCTGGGTGGCCCGCGGGGTCTGACGCCTTGCCTGCCCGCAGCGCTCACCTACCACTACGAGACCCAGTGCCTGCCCACGCCTGCCGCCTGGTACGCCCACCACCTGCCCGTGTGGCTGCACAAGCTCAGCGTGGTGGCCACCTTCCTCATCGAGGTGGCCATGCCCCTGCTGTTCTTTGGCCCCGTCCGCCGCCTGCGCCTGGTCTCCTTCTACTCCCAGGTGGGCCAGGGGACAGGCCCACGTGGCCCACGGCCCGGTCGCTGGGTCCCATGCCCAGGTGCTGCTCGAGGAGACCTGGGGGGCGGAGGGGGAGGAGATGGGCGCGAAGATGAGCCTGGGGAACGGGCGGGTGTAGAAGGGCTGGTCTGGGAGAAGTCCAGGAGGGCAGATGGAACGGGGCCCCACAGAGGTGGGGGTGCGCGGGAGAGAATCGGTGTGTGGGAGAGACTCGGGTGCGGGAGAGACTTGGGGTTTGCGGGAGAGACTCAGGTGTGCGGGAGAGATTCAAGGTGTGCGGGAGAGACTCGGGGTGTAGGAGAGACTGGGGGTGTGCAGGAGACACTCTGGGTGTGCAGGAGGAGCCAGGCCCAAGCTCTCGGCACAGACCCACCCCCACCCCGTGTCCAGGTCCTGCTCCAAGTACTGATCATCATTACCGGCAACTACAACTTCTTCAACCTCCTCACGCTGGTGCTCACCACTGCCCTCCTGGATGACGCCCACCTGTCTGTCCACTGTGACCACAGTCGCCGCAGGAGGACGCCCGCCTGTGAGTGCCTCCCTGATCCCACGAGCAGCCACCTCAGCCCAGGGTCCTACCCCTTCCCCAGCCATGGTCTGAGAGACCCTGCTCCGCTCTTGCCCACAGCCTGGCCCAAGACAGTGCTGGCCGCGCTGGGGCTGCTGCTGGAACTGGGCGTCTATGGCCTGCTGGCCTACGGCACCATTTGCTGCTTTGGCCTGGAGGTGGACTGGGAGAGGCACAGTGTGGAGTCCAGGACCAGTGAGTGCTGAGGGGGCGGCTTCGAGGCCTGGGGGCGGGACCGGCCCCTCCCTGACATGTCCGTCTCCACAGCCTTCACCTTCCACCAGTTCTCCCAGTGGCTGAAGACAGTGACTGTGCCCACCATGTGGCTGGGGGCGGCCTCCCTCACCTGGGAACTGCTAACTGCCCTCTGGAGGTAGAAGGGCTCCGAGGGGAGGGGGCAGGGCACAGGGGTAGGATGACTTGTGCAGGACAGGGCCTCACCACCCTTGGGTCCCCCAGGTGGACACAGGTGCGAGGGTGGCTTCCAAAGCTGGTCGCAGCCACTGAGCTGTGCATCATGGGTGCAGCCACCGTGGCCCTGTTCACAGTCAGCCTGGTGCGTACTGCTCCCGGCGGGGAGGAAGGGCAGGGCGGCAGCGCCGGGCCAGAGCAGCCCAGCGGAATCTCCCCACCGCCTCCAGGTGCCGTACTCCTACGTGGAGCCGGACAGCCACAGCCGCCTCTGGACGGGCGCCCACCGCCTCTTCAACTCGGTGGGACACCTGCAGCTCGCCAGCTCCTACGGCCTCTTCCGCCGCATGACTGGTGTGGGCGGGCGGCCCGAAGTGGTGTTGGAGGGCAGCTATGATGGGAACCAGTGGACGGTGACTTCCCCAGCGTGGCATGCGTGGGGGCGAGGGGAGGGGGGAAGGACTCGGGTCCAGGTGGTGCTGACCGGGGCTCCCGCGCCAGGAGGTGGAGTTCATGTACAAGCCAGGGAACATGAGCCAGCTACCCCCCATCGTGACGCCGCACCAGCCGCGCCTGGACTGGCAGATGTGGTTCGCAGCGCTGGGCCCACACACCCACAGCCCCTGGTTCACCAGCCTGGTGCACCGCCTGCTGCAGGGCAAGGAGCCAGGTGCGGCGGGGGCGGGGCCTGGGAGGGCTGTGTGGGCGGGGCCTGGGAGGGGCGGGGCCTGCCCTGGGCTGGTGGGCGGGGCAGCCTCCCGCGCTCACCCCCACTTTCCAACCATCCAGTGATCCGCCTCATCCAGAACCACCCAGCCAGGTACCCTTTCTACCAGCGACCGCCCACCTACCTGCGGGCCCAGCGGTACAAATACTGGTTCTCACAGCCCGGGGAGCAGCGGTAAGACCCACGGGTCTGGGGACTGGGGTCACCTAGAAGGCCGGTTTCCCTGTCGTGACCTGCACTCCCGGTCCCGTGGCAGGAGATGGTGGCGCCGGCAGTGGGTGGAGGAGTTCTTCCCGGCCGTGACCCTCGGGGATCCCACACTGGAAACGCTGCTCAGACAGTTCGGTCTTCAGGTAGTAGCAGCCGGGCCAGCCCCGGGGGTGGGTGGCTGCCCCTGCCTGCCAGTGACCTGTCACCCCCCCCCCCCACACACACACACACACAGGACAAGAGCCCTCCCCGGGTCCGCAGCACCACCAACACCCTGGCCCAGAGCCTGCACTGGATACGGGAGCAGCTGACGCCCCTGGACACCCCCACGCTGCTCTGGGGGCTCCTTGCCGCCACCGTAGCCCTCAGGGTTTTCCAGGCCCTCTGGGGCCCCCGCTCTGCTCGGTCCTCCGCTCCTGCCCGCGAGGAGAAGCCCCAGCTGTCCCCCAAGAAGGACTCAGGAAGTGCCAGCAAGCCGTCGACCCCAGCATCCGAGAGCGGCAGCCTGCGGTCCCGGGCCTCCCGGAAGAAGAAGTAGCCCCGTGTCCACCGCCTGGCCCTGGAGGGCCAGCCAGAAGCTCAGGTCTCGGCCACTGAGCCACAGTGCCTTAGGCAGCTGGTGCTGCTGTCCCCAGCGGGCTGCCCCTGTGCCGGGCGCCCCTGGATTCTCCACTCTGGCCTGATGGTGGTACACAGCCCCGAGTTGGGGCATCAGAACTGGGGACCCGCTCCCCTGCCTCCACCACAAGGTCTGGAGTCCTGGTCCCCGGCACAGAGCCGAGGGGCCCTGCCAGCCCAGATCTCGGACCCGCACACCAATAAAGGCATCTTTATACTGGCCGCTGCCTGGGCTCCTTCCCCTGAGGACCATGGGCCAGGCCTGCCTGGGGGGTGCACAGCTGTCAGCAGCTCCCGCTGGCACGCCTGGCCCACCTGTCAGCCACCTGCGTCATGGACCAGGTGGCCAGTGCTTGGATCCCTCTGGAGAACTGCTTCCTCCTGCTGCCCTGCTTGTCAGGATACGCCCCGGGCATGGCCACAGGCCTTGCTTGGGCTCTTCTGAGCCGCAGGGGCACTGTGGCCCTGGATGGGTGGGCTGGACTGGTGGGAGAAGAAGCCCTGGGTCAGGTCTGCACACAGAGGCCCCAGGTCCCAACTATCAAGGGAAGGACAGGACAGTGGTGGAGGGTCTAGGACGCTGAGGGGACGCCGATAACCACCCTGAGCCATCTGTGCCCGCATTACCTGAATCTGATTTAGAAACTGAGAGCTCCTCTTTGGGCCCCCTCCCCCCCGCGCCCCGTGGCATGTGAGCGTGTGTCCAGGGCTTGTTTTTGCCTTTTGTGAGGGAATCGCACGCCTTCTCATGTCATGCCACACTGGTGACTTCCGTGTGGATGCTTTGCAGTCAGGGGAGGAGCTCAGGTCGCCGTGCGAGTCCTGACTCCCCTCGTTGCTGCCCTGCTGACTGAAGAGTGGTCTGGCGGTGGGTTTGGAAGCGCCTGGGAGGAGGCACACTGAGCATGTCCTTCTGTGCTTCTTTTCCACTGGCGTATGGACGTCCATCACGGTGGTCATGCACTTGGGGCACGGGCTCATCTGATGGGGGTCAGGCTACTCCCGGCTCATTCTTGCCTGGGAGTGACCCCTGGCCATGCTGATGGGACCATATGTGGTCTCAGGGGTTGAATGGGTCGCTAGCACTGCAAAGGAAGTGCCTTAAGCCCTGTGCTCGCCCTCCACTCCCATAGATGTACATTTTAGTGGTAGCACTGTTGCACTGTCCTCCCGTTGTTCATCGATTTGCTCGAGCAGGCACTAGTAACATCTCCATCGTGAGACTTGTTTTTGGCATATTGAATATGCCACGGGGAGCTTGCCAGGCTCTGCCGAGTGGGTGGGGGTACTCTCAGTAGCTTGCCGGGCTCTCTGAGAGGGATGGAGGAATCGAACCCAGGTCGACCACGTGCAAGGCAAACGCCCTGCCTGCTGTGCTATCACTCCAGCCCAAATACCACATTTTAGTGGTATTTCTTTTTAAAGGCAAGCTCTTTATTTATTTGGCTTTTTGGATCACACCTGATGATGCTCAGGGGTCACTCCTGGCTCTGCACTCAGGAATCATTCCTGGCAGTGCTGGGGTACCATATGGGATGCTGGGAATCGAACCCAGGTCAGCCTCGTACAAGGCAAACCCCCCTCCCCACTGTGCTATCGCTCTGACCCCTTTAGTGATTTTTGTTTGTTTTCGGGTCACACATGGCTCTGTGCTCAGGAGTCACTCCCTTCATCCTTTCAGTGCCAAGGACTAAAGCTGAGTGAAGGATGTGCTCAGCCCCCTAAGCTCTCTCTGGCCTAATTTATATGTGTGTGTGTATGTATTTATATGCACATTACATATGCATATGTGTGTATACATACGAACACACACACACATATATATACATGTACATGAATATTTTGGGGGCCACCCCACCAGTGCTCAGGGCTTACTCCAGCTCTATACTAAAGATCACTCCTAGTACAAATGAGGGGGTCCATATGGGATGTCAGAGATTGAAAAGACTAGCCACCTGCAAGCAGACGCCCCAAGGCTATCACTCCACCCACTCCCCCAATACATATTGGTTCCCTTGGGCTTTTTTTTGAGGGGGGGGCTTCCAGCAGTGCTCAGAGCTTACTCCTGACTCTACACAGGGACCATAGGAGATACGGGGGATGGAACCTGGGTCTGCTGCAAGCCAGGCAAGAGCACTACCCACTGAACTAGCTTTCTGGCCCCGTGTAGCACTGTCCTCCCATTGTTCATCGATTTGCTCAAGCGGGCCCAGTAATGTCTCCACTGTGAGACCTGTTGTTACTGTGTTTGGCATATCGAATATGTCACGGGTAGCTTGCCAGGCTTTGCCGTGCGGCGAGATACTCTAGGCAGCTTGCTCGGCTCTCTGAGAGGGGCAGAGAAATTGAACCCAGGTCGGCCGGGCCGGCTGCATGCAAGGCAAACGCCCTACCCCTGTGCTATCGCTCTAGCCCTGTGTATTTCTGAGAAATGTCTAATCAAGTCCATTTCTCATTTCTCATTTCCTGCTTGTTTCTCTACTTTGGTGGTAGAATAGTTGGAATTCTTTGAGCCCTGGAGATTCCGGTCCCTCATCAGACCTGGAATTTACAGGTATCTCATGTCCTGCGGTTTCCTGATCATTCTCTCCCCGGAGTCCTTGGTCCTTGGAAATATCCAGGGGTCTGAGCCCCTGTTCAGTAGCCAGCTCCTGTGTTGGCTCTTCCACCTCCTCAGACTGCGTCCCCACTGAGGTCATGTGTCCCGCACAGGTCACGCATCCACGGAGGTCACACGTCCCTGCTGAGGTCACACCTCCACCTGAGCTCGTTCTTTGCGTGTGATACATGGCTTGCATGTGGAAACCCCGCTTTCCCAGCCCCACTGGTGGAAAGACAGTTTTCACCCCCATTGAAGATTCTGGGCACCGCGTTGCACATCAGTAGCCTCGACCACATTCCTGCCGAGAAGGAAGCTTCTCTGGCCCGCACAGTCACCCAGCATGAGCCCCCTGTCACTGATGGCCACAGAGGGGCTCTGGAAACCTCTCACGCCACCCAGCAAACCTGGGGCACCAAGCAACTGCACCCACTCGCTGCCAGTTGTCCTCCCTGGCTTGCGCGAGAGCTGGGTTGAGCTTAGCCCTGTGCTTCCTTGGCTCGCGGGTACCCTGGAAGTGCCACCCACCTCCAGCACTGCCCACAGTCCAACCATGCTCACAGCCCCTCCCAAGGAGCAGGGCCACTGGGCCCCAAGAGAACTTCCAGCCCAACTTCCAGCCCCAGACAGGCGGGCAGACAGATGCCCCTCAGTTTTGTTGCCTGAACCCACTACTCAGCAGAGGCGCCCTCCCAGGGAGGAATGGAAGCCCGCTGTGGCCCAGAGGGAACTAGGGGCCACTGCCAGTGGGTCTCAGAATGAACTGGAGAGGGGCCACGCCAGGTCAGACTTGGGGGTGAGATGCCAGGGCAGGGCAGGCACAACTGAGCCCCATATCCCTGCTCCAGGGGCCATCCCCTCCCTCAGTGGTCAGAAACGTGGGGTCCTGGTGCCTGGACTATCCCCACCCAGGGCCTTTTTTCTGGGAGGGGCACAGCCAGCAGTTCTTGGTGCTTCTCTTGCCTCGATGCTCAGAGGTCACTTCTTCTGGTACTTGGAGGACCACACAGTGCTGGGCTGGAAGCCAGACCTCTGGCATTGAAACCTGCACTCAGACCACTGGGCCCTCCCTGAGCACTGATGCATGTGGCCCCAACACCCAAATAATGATGATAATAATTATTTCAAGAATGGGGCTGGAGGGGCTGGAGCAATAGCACAGTGGGTAGGACGTTTGTCTTGCATGCAGCCAACCCGGGTTCGACGCCCAGCATCCCGTATGGTCACCTGAGCACCGCCAGGAGTTATTCCTGAGTGCAGAGCCAGAAGTAACCCCTGTGCATCGCCGGGTGTGACCCAAAAACCAAAAAAAAAAAAAAAAAGAATGGCGCTGGAGCCATAGGACAGCAAGCAGGGCTCTTGCCTTGCATGCAGCCGGCCCAGGTTCAATGTCCAGCAACAGAAACAGACACAATGAGAAACCGAGGCACCTCTGCTCACTCTGGGGCCAGCAGCTGTGACAATATTTGAGACCTCATCACCCGCGACTCCACCCCCTGTGACATCACCACCGGGGACACACCCATCCCAGTAGGTCCAACCAGAACCTCACTGAGCTCGGGGCTTGGTGATGGGTGATCACTCCCAGGAAGCACCAGGGAAGATCTCATTAGAACACAGAGGGGGAGCATTGGGGCTAAAGGAGACCAGGCCACACCGCCCTGCAGAGCGAGGGTGACGCAGCCGACATGAGCCACAGGAAAGGGTGGGCCGGACACGGCTCCCAGGGCTGAGCGCCGGCTTTGCATGAAGGAAGTTCAGTTTGATTCCTGGCACCACACGGTCCCCCGCACTGCTGGGAGGGACCCCCAAAAGGAGAGAAAGACAGGAGGGGAGGGTCTGCAACCAGGTGGGTCTGCTCCTGGCTGCAAGTGTCTGTTCCCACCCTCACTCATGTTTCTGGCTGTGGGGGTGAGGAGGGAAACTGGGTCCTGATGCACAAAGCCTGGTGGCTGTCTGCCCGCCTGCCTGTGTCACGGCACACTCCATCCCAATGAGGGTGACACTCAGAACCAGTCTGGGGACGGAGGGTCTGCTGCAAACTCTTTATTATCCCCGGGCAGAGTGACCCTGGGAGGGTGGGGGAGGGGGGTGGTGCTGACGGGAAGTGGACGTGAGAGGGCCGAGGTGGAGCCAGGCGGGTCCATCACCAGCGCAGGATACCAGGGCAGTACTTGTCAATGAGTCCCTGGTAGTAGGGTCGCAGCTTTTTCACGTCCGGAAGGTCGGGGGACTTGGTGTAGAGGTCAAACTTGCTGCAGAAGACGGGACCAACAGGGATGTAAGAAGCCACGCCCCCGAGCCCTGGCCACGCCCCACTCTCTGGCCCTGCCCCGAGTCTGGCCACGCCCCAGCCCGGCCACGCCCAGAGTCTGGCCACGCCCCAGAGTCTGGCCACACCCGCGCCTGGCCACGCCCCGCTCCCTGACCACGCCCCTAGTCTGGCCACGCCCCCCACCCTGGGCAAGGCTGCCCTGTGCTGCCGCTGGTCACGCACTTGAACTCCTTCACCCAGGGCAGCATGGCCAGGTCCTGCTCGTTGCAGAGCTGCCGGTAGTCGCCGCCAGTGTGCCACGGGTAGAAGGAGTGGAAGCGGATCATGTAGAAGGCCTGGGGGCACACCGGGGTCAGCAGGGACAGTCTCCCTGGCCTCGGGCTGGGCTCCCGGCTTCCCGCTGGCCACACCCCAACCTACCTCCGGCGGGAGGGAGAATTTGTTGAACTTCATCATCTGGTACATGTACTCTGTGGGAGACAGGGGGTCACCACCAGGAGCCCAGGGGGCAGGGCCCCGCTGACGCCTCCCTAGGGGGGCTCACCATCATGGCCCCATGACATGAGGACGTTCTCCAGCCCACAGTGCGGCTTGTAAATGCCGAGCTCCGTGCTGCAAGGAGGGACAGCAGACGGGGGTGAGAGGGAGGGGAGGGGCGTCCTGGGGGGTTCTCAGCCGGTGGGGAGGGGCACCTGTATCGAGGGTCCTTTAGGTCCGGGTTGTCCTGGAAGGTGGAGTCGCAGAAGACCACCGAGGCCTGGGGCCGGCAGCCAACAGGGAAGGTGTCTCCAACTACGGCCCACTGGGGAGGGACAAGGCCAGGGTGGGTGACCTGCACCCAGCTCTGAGTGCCCTGCCCCAGCCGCAGGGCCCGTCTCTCACCTGGGGCTCCCCTGCGAGAGCCAGGACCTTCCCCAGGTCATGCAGGAGGCCGACGAGGTGGAACCAGTCTGGGGATGGAGGGTCTGCTCAGGACGGTCGGGAGGGAAAGGGGCCTTCCCACCTCCCCACCCCCACAGAGGCCCCGGGCTGCACCCTTGTCGGGGTGGGCCTTGCGGATGCCCTCTGCCGTCTGGAAGGCGTGGAAGGAGTTGGGGAAGTCCACGTCGGGGTCCGACTCGTCCACCAGCTCGTCCAGCATGTCGACAGCATCCAGCACCGTCATCCTCTTGTAGGAGAAGTTCCCAAACTGGGCATGCTGGGCCAGGAAGGGCGAGATCAGCCTGGCAGGGGCAGACCAGCCCAGCCTTCTGCAGCCCTCAGACCCCGGGTGGCAGCGCCCGTACCTTCTTGCGGACGAAGTCCACCGTCTGGTTTGTGTGCATGAGCTTGTAGGTGGCAAAAACGCGGTCCAGGAGCGGACCAGACTGCAGGCCAGAGGGTCAGTGGGGCAGCAGCCAGCCCGTCCCCCCGGGTCCAGCCTCCCAGCACCCAGGCCGCCCAGGGCCCAGAGTGAGCAGGGCCCCAGGGCAGCCCCCCATACACCCTCAGTGGAGGGTGCGGCTCACCTTATAGTTCCGGAAATTGCCTTTGTCTTTGTCTGCCTCCTGGTCCACATCAGGCCGGTAGACCAGGGAAGGATCTGGGCCCTGGTTAGAGAGCAAGACCACTTTCACCTTGGTGACCGCACCTCAAGGGGACGAGGACTTCCCAGGGACAGGCTGCAAGCGGGGTTCAGGCCGTGCCGGAGGTGGCCAGAAACTCATGGCCTACTGGTATGCAGCACCTGGCTCCTGATCTGAGAGGAGATGGCCACCACATGCCAGCCCCCAAGCAGTGTGCAGCCAGGACGCAGTGGGTGGGAGCAGACAGCACCCACCCTCCCGGCACCCCCATCTGCAGCACCTTCTCCTCCCGGTCACCCCACCCTTCCGGCACCTTCTCTGGTAACCCCATCCTCCTGGCACCCACATCTCAATCACCGTCTCCTCCCAGTAACCCCACCCTCTGGGCACCCCCATCTCCCAGCACTGGGCCCAGGAGCCCGGGTCTGCCTTTGACCAGCTGGCCGTCACAGGAGGACAGAGCGCCCGGACTAGAAGGAAGGGCTGGTGGGAGTCAGCCGGCAGTGTCCATGGACTGCAGCCACCAGGACAGTGATCAGTGGAGGCCCCTCCGGGCGTTCTGGGTCACTCACCACAGCCACCTTCATCTTGCCAGGGTCCGGCTGGAGTGCAGGAGGCACGGCCGGGCTGGACCCTATATAGGTCCGCCCCTTACATAAGCGCAGGCGCCTCCCAGCCCCTTGACCTTGGCTCCTGCTAATGAATGACCATCCACCCTGCGCCCGACCTCAGCAGGTTAATGTGTCAGCACCACGCAGCTCCTGTGTGGCCTACTCCCTGCCCCCTGGTCCCCGGCTCCCTCTGGCCTCTGGGGTTCTGACCTCCCCAGGCTACCGGAGGCTGCCCAGAGGGTGGTGCGGACCCCTGGGGTGCACACGGAGGCCCTGGGATTATACAGGGTGGGCACTTATTAATAGGGAAGATGCTTGCTGAGTTTGGGGGCTACACGGGGCAGTGCTCAGGGGTCACTCCCAGTGGTGCTCGGTGAACCATGCGGTACCAGGGATCAAACATGGGCTCCTGCATGCAGAGCACGTGCCCGGAGCTCAGTCAGTCGGCTAAGCCGTGTCTCAGGCCAAAGGAACTGGCACCGTCTCTGGGGGGCTGGGCGGGGAACATCTGTCCAGAGCCGAGCCCTGCCCACCCCAGCAGAGCTTGCTGGGGGTCTACAGCCAACAAGCGACTGTGGGGCATGGAGATGTGTAGTGGGCAGACACTCAGGCCAACTTGCCTGGACCTGTGGGGTAGGTGGGCCGGCCTTTGATCAGATACTGAGGGCAGGGGGCTCAGAGAACCGAATTCCCAGGATTCTTCCCCTCTGGGTGTGGCGGGGGGGCGGGATGTGCAGAGGGATGTAGCAGAGGTGTAAGGGTCTGGTCAGGAGGGTCTTTCTCTGGCCTTCTCTCCATTCTGTCACATGACTTAGACCACATACACACGCGCGCACACACACAGACACACACACACAGGTGTCACTCCTGGGCCGGCAGCATGCCCCCCGCCCAGCAGACAGGGGCAGGTGGGCACTGGGCATGTCAAATCAGGAAGGTTGGAATCCCCGGGGCGGCAGGAGCCCTGCCAAGAGTGCCAGGTGGACTCAGGAGCATTCGCTGCCACAGATGCTCCTGCAGACCCCCGGAAAAGTGGGCATCAGACCCCCCTTTAAAATGGCAAACTGGAGCACAGCAGGTAGGGTGCCGGTCTTGTATGCAGTGGAACCAGGTTTGATCCCCACGAAATACAATCCCCATAAGTCCTGCCCGGAGCAAGTGCTGAGCACTGCCAGGTGTGGCCCCCAAACAAACAAATTATAAAACAAAGGCAGATAATGCATTAGCCTTGTACGTGGCCGACCTGGGTTTGATCCCAGCATCCCAGATAGAGCCCTGAGACCACCAGGAGAGCTTTCTGAGTGCAAAGCCAGGAGTTACCCCTGAATACCACTGGGTGTAACCCCCAAATCAAACTAAATTTAAAAAATAAAATGGCAAACTGGGTCAAAGAGAGAGCAGAGGTGTAAGGCCCTCCCCTTGTGTGTGGCCAGCCTGGACCACAGAGGGCCCCCGAGTGCTGCCAGGAGTAGCCCCTGAGCACAAAGTCACGAGTAAATCCTGAGCATTGATGGGTGTAGGGCCTCTGCACCAGAAAAAAGTAAAAGTAAAACTAAAATAAACGGCAAACTGGGAGCAGAGATGTGGAGCTACTGGGAGGCCACACACTGCATGCGCCAAGCCCTGGTGTGCCCTCAGGGCAGAACCAGGCTGTCACTGTCGGGCAAACATCAGCAGGAGTGGCCCGGGCCAGGGCTGAAGAGATACACCTGCAGGTAGGGTGTATGCCACACACCAGGCTTTATCCCTATCCCCCAGCATTGTCAGGAGTGATTCCTGAGTGCAGAGTCAGGACGAGCCCCTGAGCACTGCTGGGTGTGAGTCAACGCCCCCTCCCCCCTTTTTTCCTCCAGCCTAAAAACATTTATAATTATAGAATGGGAGAGTGCAGCCTGCAGCCTGCTCAGCTCAGGCCAGCCCCCTGGCCTTTCCTGTAGGCAAAAACGCTTGCTGGTTTCCCCTTGTCTCCATCTCATTTGGTTGTTTGCATTCGTTTTCATTTTTATATTATTATTATTATTATCACTGTATCACTGATGTCCTGGGCTGGAGCGATAGCACAGCGGTAGGGCGTTTGCCTTGCAAGCGGTCAACATGGCCTCCCAAGTTCGATTTCTCTTCCCTCTTGGAGAGCCCTCTCCCATTATTATTAAGCTACTGAGAGTGTCTCGCCCACACAGCAAAGCCTGGCAAGCTACCCATGACGTATTTGATGTGCCAAACACAGTAACAATTGTCACAATGGAGACGTTACTGGGCCTGCTCGAGGAAGTCGATGAACAACAGAGAACAGTGACAGTGACACTGTTGTCCCATTGCTCATCGATTTCCTTGAGCAGGTGCCAGTAATGTCTCCATTCGTCCCAGCCCTGAGATTTTAGCAGCCTGCCCTTACTCGTCCTTCCAACGCTGCTGTGTTGGAGGCTCTTTCGGGGTCAGGGGAGTGAGACCTGTTATTGTTACTGTTTTTGACATATCGAAAATGCCACGGGTAGCTAGCCAGGCTCTGCCGTGCAGGTGGGATAGCTTGCTGGGGGCGCTCCAAGATTGACGAACAAATAATAATTCCCATTATTATTATTATCATTTTGGGTTTTGGATCACACCCGGCAGTGCTCAAGGAATACCCCTGGCTCTGCACTCAGGCATTACTCCTGGCACGCTCAGGATGTTGGAGCTCCAACCGGGGTCAAGCCGCATGCAAGGCCAGTAAGTGCCCTCCCGGCTGGCTGTGCTCTCTCTCGTCCTTTCACTCAGGTGCCAGGTCTGTTTAGTTGTGGCTCTGGGGCCACACCCAGCCGGTGGTGATCAGGGTCTGTGTTCGGGAGCAATCTCTGGCAGTGCTCGGGATTTAAAGACACATTTGTGGTTGTTTTAGCGCCATACCCAGGGGTTCTCCGGCTTGAACTCAGGGGTCACTCCTGGGGGACCGTGTGGGGGTCAGGGATCGAACCCCGTGGGCTGCGTGGAAGGCAGCCCCTCCCGGCTGTACGATCCGCCAGACCTGCATTTTTGTCCCTTTGCTGCTCTCCCCTGAAGAGTGGTGGCCCGAGCCCCTGGAACGCGTGGACGGTCTCCAAGCAGAGCTGCGGGGTGGAGACGGGCGCCTCCTTCCCCCAGGACCCGCCGGCCCCCAACCCTCGGGGCAGCTGCTTGCCTGAAGCTTTGGAGGTGAGGAATGGGGTGATGGCAGGTGGTGGGCAGGGGTGCTGGGGTGTCAGGGTGAAAGGCCGCGGGGCAGGGAGCTGGCAGAGCTACGCCCACAAGGCCACCCAGCCACGGCCCCTGCACCCTCTGGGAGGAGCACTTCAGGATGGGGGTGCCGGGGACCCAGAGGTGCTGGAGGGCACGGGCGGGGGGTGCATGTCGGGGAGAGCCTACGTAGGGAACACACAGCCCTCACCCGGACCGGAACTTTGCCCCCGCCTCTCCGCAAGCCTGGCGAGGTCTTGGCCAGCTGAGTTCCTGACTTGACCCCCCGCCGCCCTCTCTCCAGCCCCTCCTGTCCTGCAGGGCCCCCAGCCGTCAAGCCTGGGGGCATTGGCGCTCAGCTCCCTCCGGGCCCCTGACCACGGGCTCCCCCACAAGCCTCCTCCAGGCGGCCTCCCCTGATTGCCTCCTGTGGCTCCCGGCAGGACAGGAGCCGCCTGACCTTTCCGGAGCAGGTGGGAGAAAGGTGACCAGGGGAGAGGAGGAGCGCGCCGCCTCGGGCAGGGGCCTGAGCTCCTGCCCGGGGCGCTGAGAGGAGGCGGCGCCCCCTGCTGGCGGGCGCGGGAGACGCAGCACACAGATGCAGCGCGGCGAGCTCGCGTTTACTGAGAACGCGGGTCCGAACGCGGGTCGGTGCCCTGGGGGGGGGGGGGGGAGGCTACCCGCCCTCCCGCAGCCCTCGGCGACAGCACCCCAGTCTCCGAGTCTTCCTGCCGGTCGTGGAGCCCGAGCGGGCGGGAGCTGTGCTCTTGGGGCCTCATCTCGCAATGCTGCCCAGGGTGGGGGGGCAGGTGGGGGGCTTGGGGCAAGGCCCTGTGGGCAGGGCAGGGGGCTTGGGGCAGGGCACGGTGGGTAGGGCGGGGGGTGCGGGGGGCTTGGGGCAGGGCCCTTGGTCATCGCGCCAGGCTTCAGGTGGGGGTGGGGGCACAGGACACTGGATTCTTCGGGTCAGGGTGCAGGTCCTGGCTGCCCGGAGTGGACATAGGGTTCGGAGGCAGCCCTGGAGCAGACCTCTTCTCCAGAAGCCCCTTCCTGCCTCCGCTCAGCACTCGGAAATCCCCCCAGACCAGGGGCAGGCCAGTGGGTGCCTGGTCCACTCGTGGGCGAGGGATTGTGTGCCCATGGCTGCTTGGGGCTGGTGGGGGGCTCTCTGGGGGGCCGGGCCCTGCCACGTGCGTTTCTGCGTCTGCACTGCTGGGCTGGGCAGGGGGGAGGGCTGTGCCTCAGCCATAGCTATGGGGGCTGCTGGGGTCCACCGGGACTGAGTCCCGAGGGCCGGCCGACCCGAAGAGCTGCCACAGACGGTGACTGAGGTTCTGGACCTGGCAGGTGCCCAGCACACAGCCCACCCGCAGGAGCTGGGCTCGGGGACGGCGGGGGGCCGAGGGGCTGTGGTGGCGGTGACGGTGGGGACTACCCCGGGCAGGGTGTCCGGTGCTGGGGGTCAGGTGGCCACTCCGATGTGGATGTGCCTTCCGAGGTTTCCCGACTGCAGGGCGCGGGGCGGGCCGCTGGGGCTGAGGGTCTCCGGGAGGGGTCCTGGCTGGGGGCTTCCTGTGGAGGGAGACAGGAAAGTGAGTCTGAGGCCCAGCCTGTCCAGGTCCGAGCCCACCCGCCTGCACACGGCCAGGGCACTGCTGCCCCCACCCCCACACACAGCCTGGAGCGAGGCCAGGGGAAGCCCAGGCCCCGACTTGATTATTTATTTCACCATTTCTCTGGAGCCACGGGCTTCACCCCTGTCGAACGCACTTGTGTGCATGCATGACTCCAACCACACCCTCACCAGAGAGCCTCAATCTGTTTCATCTATTTGGGGGCCACTGCTGGCTCAGCGCCCAGGGGCCAGCCCCTCATGCCGAGCCTTGACCCAACCTCTGAGCTCTCCTCCCAGCCCCCAGTGCCCCTTTAGAACTGGGCCTGTGCCGGCCATCTGTGTTGTGTGGCCACGTCTCACTCTCCCACACCTCCCTGGACAAGAGACCCAGACCTCAATGGCCCCCAGCCCTGGGGGGGGCGCTGTGAGGGTGGACAGGTGGGAGCTGCTCAGCCAGTGGGAGGAGGGAGTGCCCCGGAGGGCAAGTGAAGAGCAGGACCCCCGCCCCAGGCTTGCTGAAGGCAGGGGGCTGGACTGGGGTTAGAGGGTAGGCTGGGGGCGGGGAAGGGGCGGGAAGCTGCCGTGAGCGGGTACTGGGGGAGGGCTTGGGGGGGCTCCGGGCAGGCTCACCTGTCCTTGGCGGGTGGCCGCGCCCGGCTCCGGGCCAGCGTGCCGGGGAGCTGCAGGCACAGGAGGCTGATGCAAGCGAGCGCGACGGCGAGCCGGGCCATGCCGGGCGGAACCGTTCGCCCCCCGCGCTGGGACCCGGGCAGGTGGGACCTGGACGCGCGTCTGCTGGCTCTGCTGTCCGGGCGGAACGGGTCCCGGGCGAGAAGCGAGTCAGCAGCGACCTGCTGTGCGGACGCGGCACCTGCCCCGCTAAGTAGTCGGCGGGAGGGGCGGGGCCTGCCTGGGAGGCGGGGTTAGAGGGAATCTAGGGCGGGGCCTGACCTGGGAGGAGGGGTTAAGGGAACCCGGGGCGGGGCCTGACCTGGGAGGAGGGGTTAGGGGAACCCGGGGCGGGGCCTGACCTGGGAGGAGGGGTTAGGGGAACCCGGGGCGGGGCCTGACCTGGGAGGAGGGGTTAGGGGAACCCGGGGCGGGGCCTGACCTGGGAGGAGGGGTTAGGGGAACCCGGGGCGGGGCCTGACCTGGGAGGAGGGGTTAGGGGAACCCGGGGCGGGGCCTGACCTGGGAGGAGGGGTTAGGGGAACCCGGGGCGGGGCCTGCCTGAGAGGCGGGGTTAGGGGGCTCCTGGGATGGGGCTTGCCTGGTAGGCGGGGTTAGAGGGAATATGGGGCGGGGCCTGGCCTGGGAGGCGGGGTTAGGGAAGGGCTCCCGGGCGGGGCGGGGTCTGCCTGGGAGGCGGGGTTAGAAGGAGCCTGGGGCGGGGCCTGGCCTGGGAGGAGGGATTGGGGGAGCCTGGGGCGGGGCCTGGCCTAGGAAGCGGGATTGGGGAGCCTGGGGCGTGGCGTGGCCTAAGAGGCGGGGTTAGGAGGAGCCTAGGGCGGGGCCTGGCCTGGGAGGCGGGGTTAGGAGGAACCTGGGGCGTGGCGTGGCCTGGGAGGCGGGGTTAGGGGGGCCGGGATGGGGCCTGGCCTGGGAGGCGTGTCAGAGAGGAGCCTGGGTGGGAGATGTCTGTCCCGGTAGAGGGAAGAGTGGGGAGGGGGGCCGTCCCTGGGGCGGGGCTAGAGGAGGCCCCGCCCAGTGCTTCTAGCCCCTTGTGGGTGGTGCGTTTCTGCTGAGATGAGCAGGTCTCTAATCTGGGACCCTCCTAACGTGTGGGTGGGGGAGACTGTCCTGGAACCGCATTCAGCCCTTTCTCCTAGGTGGAGAAGTGGGTGCAGGGGTAGCAGCAGGTTTTGCTGTGTCCGAGGCCGGATTTATAACCTCCCCCGCAAACGTCTGCACAGGGGAGCAGCTTTGCTGCCTGGCCACTCAGTTTTTTAAGGGGATTTCTAGGACCTGTTCTCAGTTGGCAAGATCCCCTGGTAACCATGTCCCTGAAAAAAAGAATCTCAAGTCTAGGACTGGAGAGAGTACAGCAGGTAGAGCATTTGCCTTGCATGTGACCGACCAAGGTTTCATCCCTAGAACCCCGTATGGTCCCCCAAGCACTATCAGGAGTGATCGCTGAGTGAAGAACCAGGAGTCACCCCGAGCATCATGGGGGGAGGGGGCTCAAAAAAATAAAAGCCTCAACCCCCTGAAAATTGGAAAGATAGTATAGTGGGTAGGAAACTTACCACCCAGCAACTGAAATATAGTGGACACAGTGAAAAGGGAGACCTCCCTTCATGGTTCACAGTGCAGGTCTGGGCAGGCCCCCCCTGGGCAGTGTGTGTGTAAGGGCCCAGCAAGTACATGTACCTAGAAGATGTACTTAGGTCACGTGTGGTCTAAGGACTCGTGGGACAACTTCATTGTCCCCTGCTGACAGTTCTTATCAGGAGCCCGTGTCTTTCTGCACGTGCTCACAGCCTTGCCCTGAGTCACTTCCTGGGAAGTGGAAATTCTGGCTGAGGTAGATACAGGTCTCCACAGTGCTCCACAGACCTGTGTTGGGCCGCCCCAGGCAGAGCGGACCCCTGTTTGCAGAAAGTGCTGCTCTGTGCCTCTGGGAGGGGACCGCCGTCACCAAGACACCAGCACTGCTGTGCGCTTGCTGCCTTTTCTGAGCACCTCGGCCCCACCCTTGTCCTCCTGCCCCATCCTGCTTCCTCAGCAGCTTGCCGAACGACCCCTGGCCTACTGGCCCTCCTGCCTGTTGCCAGGGAGCTCCTGGAATGGTCCAGATGAATAAGCTGACAAGTGCACTCACGTTTCTGTTGTTTCCACCAGCAGGACGGGCCATCAAGAGGCTAGTGGAGGTGGGGGACAGTGGGTGTTCGGAGAGACACTAGGCTGGGCAGGGAGGCAGAGGACGGGGTGTGTGAGGGGAGTCAGCCCTCCAGTTTATCCAGACAGGGAGCTAGCAGACCAGCCGGGCAGACGTGTTGGCTGGGCCTCCATGCTCAGGGGCCTGCAGCAGCGGAGAGGGTAGACCTGCAGGAGAGTTTGGAGAGTGGTCGTCTGGGGAACAAGTGGGGTGCAGGGAGAGCTGGACACCCCACGTGGCAGTTCTGCAAGGACAGGCAAGGCAGGGGGCAGGTGGAGGGCCCCAGAGTGGCTGAATTCTGCGGCAGCTTCTCATCTTCTCAGGCTCCTCACACTTCCCGGCACTCTGTCCCCCACAGGACTCCCAGCACTGTCTTCCCAGAGAACAGGTGTGCTTGCTTTAGTGGCTTGCCATCATGAAGGCCAGCGAGAGCCTGTCTGCAGGGGGTCATTCACCAAGCTTCTCCTTCACAGCAGCTGCACTAGAGATATTCCTGGGGGGCAGAGCGCTGGCCTTGCATGTGGCCAACACCAATCCCTGGCACCACACATGGTCTGCTGAGCACTGCCAGGAATCAGAAATGACCCCCAAACACAGAACCAGGAGTGAGCCCTGATCACTGCTAGGTGCGGCCCCAAACCCTCCCCAACACCACCACACCCTAATTTGCACCCTCAGCCTGTGCTTCCTTTGCCCATGGGATGGGGGGCAGGGGCGGGTGTGCTGGAGCCTGGCTAGAACAGACCCCAGGGTGTGTCCATGGTTCCTGCCTCATGCAGCTCACGCTCCTTGCTCTGACTGTCCACAGGCGCCAAGGTCATCTCACTCCATCTGGGGGCTGCTGGTGGGCCACGCCACTAGGAGTAATTCCTAAATGCAGAGCCAGAAGTAACCCCTGAGCAGCACTGGGTGTGGTCCCCAACAACAACAATAAAAGAAATGCCGAGAGAGGACTGAGCTAGCTCTTTGTACGCGGGAGACCTGGGTTTGATTTCTGACTCCAGCGGCCTCCAAACCAAACAAACAATCACGGCAAGAATGCCCCAAAGTGGAGCAGGGTCTCCCTCGGTGCATTGGCCTCAGGCCAGGAGGGACCAGTGGTTCAGGCTCCCTTGGGGTGGACAAAAATGTACGGGGTGGATGAGAAAAGCCAGAAGGGAAACTGGCTGGACAAGGGTCCTGTTTGCGTGTTGAAGGCGGGAGGGATTGGCGAAGCTCTCAAGAGGGAAGGATTGCGTCTGTCTGTGGGGGGCAAGGCTGGTGAGCCGCGGGGGGGCGGGAGGCAGGAGGATCCTGCGCTGAGTGGCTGGAGGCGTGGGGTGTGAGGGAGCAGCCGGGGCTGCAGGGTGCGGGCCCAGCACCCTGTGAGCTCTGTGAAGGGTGGGACCGAGGTCCCCTGTAGAGGTTCGAAAACGCCCACACGTCGGGGCTGGCCCCGGGGGTGTCTCCCCTAGAACTGGGTCATGAGGGCCTGTGGCCACTCTGCATCCCTGGTGCAAGGCCAGGGGGAGCTGGCCGGTGGGACTGTGGTGGGGACAGTGTAGGAGTCAAGAATGGCCCCAGAACACGGAGGAGCCAGCTGGAGAGCAGGACCCCAGACCCACTTGCATTTGTTCGCTTTTGGTGGTCCTGGTGGTGAAACCCTGTGCCCACAAGCCTGCCCCTCTGACGGGTGTGGGTCCTCTTGGGGAGGGGGCGGCTGGCGGGGAGGGTGCCCGCGGCGGGGACGGGACTCCAGCTGGAGGTCTTGAGTATGACTCCGAGGTGGCGCACAACAGTCGAGTCTCCCTCCGTCGGTGGCGCTCGGTGCCCCCGCACTCCCCAGGGGCCTCGGGACGCCGAGGGACCCCCAAACTCGTCTGAACGCTGATCCCGCGCGGCCACTCCCTACCAGGAGGCCGCGCACTTGGCGTCCCCCAGAGCCCTGAGCCCAGGGAGTGGGCGCTGTCGGACCCCGGGTGGCCCCAGCGCAGGCCCCAGAGGGAGCCGGGGCCACCCAGAGAGGGCCGGCGAGGCCACCCGCCCGCCCGCCCGGCCGCGCCCGCCGCTGGCCCGGCCCGGCCGCCGTCGCTGTCACTCTCCCGGGGGCGGGGCCCGGGCGCCGGCGCCGCGCGCTTTCGCCCCGCCCCCGGAACCGCGCCCGCGCCCGCCCGGCCAATCGCGCGGCGCGGCCCCGGGCCCCGCCCCCGGTGGGCGGGGCGCGGCGGCGCAGGCGCACGGCGCGGCCGGGCGGGCCGGCTGGCTGGGAAGATGGCGGCGGGAGCCGGGGCCGCGGCGGGCCGGGGGGCGCGGGCCGGGCCGGGCGCCGGGCCATGAGCGCGCCGCCCTCGGGTGCCCGAGCCGCCGAGCCCGCCCCGCGCCGCTCGCCATGGCGCGGCTCGCGGACTACTTCGTGCTGGTGGCGTTCGGGCCGCACCCGCGCGGTGAGTGCCGGCGCCCCGCGCTGCCCGCGGCCCGGCCGGGCTGCGGGGCCGGAAGTGCGGGCGGGCCGGGCCGGACCGGGACCGGCCGCGGGGCAGCGGCCCGGCCCGGCCCGGGCACCCGGCGCCGCCCGCTGCCGCCGGGCCGGGGTCCGGCCGGGCCCTCGCCGGCCGCCTCGGGGCCGCCCCGGCCGGGCCCCCTCGGGCGTGCGGGACCCGGGCCCGGGGGGCGGGGGCGGGCCGGGGGGCGCTGGGGGTCTCCGGGGACGCTGCTGGGCCGGGAGCGTGGCGCGTCCCTGCCCCGGTCTGGACCCCGGGTCGGCTGCCGGAGCCGGCCCTGCTGCCCAGCCTGGCTCTGAGTCCGGAGGGTGCAGCCCCCCTGCCCCAAGACCCCCGGCAGGGGCAGGCGGGGGTCCCGCTGCGCCCGCCGGGGTCCAGGGCTCGCAGCGGCTCCCCGGGGCCGGGTCCGCGCTGGCTGTGGAAGGGACGGAAGAGGCGCCCGTCCGAGGGTGCTGGGAGGAGGGCCGGGGGCACCCGGCGGCCGGACCCCGTCCCAGGGCGGCTCCCTCCGTGGCCCGCTGGGCACCCGCATTCCTGGGCCGGCTCTGCTCCCCACCCAGGCTCCTGCCTTCCCCGAAGCAGGTTGGGGCTGTTGGGGTGACCTCAGCAGGTTACGCCCTGCCCCAGGAGCCGGGTGGCGGGGAGGGGGCCAGGGGGCCAGGACAGGGCCGGGGGGCCGTGCCCTGCTCTCCCTGGCTGGCGCCTCTGCCCACAGCGCGTGCTGGCCGGGCCGTCCCTCGGCCTCGGAGCCTGGCACGGTGGTGACGGCCGCGTCACTGCGTTGATGACAGAAGGCGTGCTGTGTCCTCCGCCCCACTCGGGCCCGCAGCCCACACTGCCGGCTGCCGAGGGTTGTGGCTGTGAGAGGAAGCGCCTGTCCCCATGTGTCTCAGGGGGCCCCGGGCCTGCTGTGACTCGTGGCTGCCTGGGGGCCGCCCGCCGAGCTCAGCGCCCCGGAAGCCGCTTGGCTTCCGTGGAAGAACCTGTTTGCTACTGGGGCGTGAGTGGGCAGGTGTGGCCCAGGGCCCGTAGCCAGGGCACGGGGTGGGCGGCACAGGGGCCCTGCCTGTCACCCTCGGAGGGGACTGCCGTGGGAACAGTGCTGCTGCTGCTGCTGCCCTGTGCGTGTGCTCCTGCCTGCTCTGGGCCTCTGAGGACTAGGGAACCCGGCACGCGGCTTGGCCCTTGGGGTTGTGGGCAGGGGCCAACCCTGGCTCTGGGCCTGGTCGGCCGGTGGGCCCCAGGGGGGTTTGCCTTGTGGTCGTGGCGCCCACCTGAACCTCTTGTCGGGGAGGGGAGCGAGCAGGAAGCTGAGGTCTGTGAGTCAGAATCAGCCATGACCCCTCAGCGTGTCCCAGCCTGGCACCCGGTGCTGCCCCCGCTGCCCTCCAGGGCCACCCCTGCAGCAGGCTGAGTCTCGGGCTCCTTCCCATCACCCGTGAGCCAGACTGGCTGCAGTGGGTGTGTGTCTCGGGAGATGCAGGTCCCATGTGTGATGAGGGTCCTGTGTGATGGCGTGTGCCATGTGTGTCTAGCATGGTACACGTGCCGTGGGTGGCGGGTGCGTGCTGTGTCCACATGATGTCGGGGAGTGGAGGCTTCTGGGTCTCCTCTTCCCTCTGCCCTGGCCTGACCCTGGTCCTGCTGCTGGCTGAGAGTGCCCGGGGCCAGGGCTGTGCTTGGCATTGTGTCAGCCTGAGCACAGCGGCGTCTTCCCAGCACGTGCCCGCATGCGTCCACCTCCTCCTCCCGCTGGCCTTTCCCTGTGGTGTCTTGGGGGCCTGGGGCAGGCTGGGAGGTGCCCCCACGGTCCTGGAGTCTACCCAGGGGCTCTGGAGGCAGGTGGAACAGTCTGGGACTCCTGCCCTCGCTGAAGGCCAGTGATGGGGTGTGGACAGTGGGGGAGCGTGTCCCCCTCCCACCCGGGCCTGCCCTGATGCATGTCTCTCCCAGGGAGCGGGGAAGGCCAGGGCCAGATCCTGCAGCGCTTCCCGGAGAAGGACTGGGAGGACAGTCCCTTTCCCCAGGGCGTCGAGCTGGTGAGCGCGAGGCCCCGGGCGTGGGGCGCGGGAGAGGTCGGCAGAGCAGGTCCATGCAGGGTGGGCACTTGGCCCCCTGCCCCGGAGCTCCTGGGTGCAGCAGACACGGCCCTCGGCCCGCCTGGTGGGCGCCGAGCTCTTGCTTGTCCGTGGGGCTGGGTGGCAGGCGAGGTGCCGTGCCACATGGGCCCTGGCGCTGACGGGCCGCCCTCCCCTCCTGGCAGTTCTGCCAGCCCAGCGGATGGCAGCTGTGCCCCGAGAAGAACCCTCCGACCTTCTTTGTGGCCGTCCTCACCGACATCAACTCGGAGCGTCACTACTGCGCCTGCCTGACCTTCTGGGAGCCCGCGGAGCTCACGCCGGTCAGTGGGGCCGTGCCTGGGGCTCCACGAAGGCCCGTCCCTGCCCTGCCCCCGCCGGGCCGTGCGTTACAGCTGGGGCTGGGCTTGGTCCACAGGAAGCGGGGTGTCCCCCGGATGCTGCTGAGAGGGAGGACGACGAGGGGGGCCCAGTGCAGCCCTCGCCCACGGCGCCCGGCCCGCCCAGCCAGCTGTTTGCCCCCAAGACGCTGGTGTTGGTGTCCCGGCTGGACCACACGGAGGTGTTCAGGGTGAGGTGGATCGCCAGGTGCCAGGGGGCGTGGGGCTCCAGGCGGGGGGCAGCGCCCTGTTGGCTGTGTCACGGCCTGGCCTCTGTCCTTGCAGAACAGCCTGGGCCTCATCTACACCATCCACGTGGAGGGCCTGAGCGTGGGTCTGGAGAACGTGGTGGGGAACCTGCTGACCTGCGTCATCCCCTTGGCGGGCGGCTCGCAGGTGCGTCTGGGGGCAGCCCCTGGGCCCTGCCCCGTCCCCCCTGCCGGGCCTCTGTCGTCTCTCTGCCTGTGGCATCCCTGCGTGTGCCCCCTCTGTCCTGTCTGCGTCCCTGTGCGCGTGTCTAACCTGTCTCTCTGCGTCTGTCCTGTGCAGCTGGAGTCTGTTGAGGACAGCGTGGTACGATTCTTTGTTTCTTCTGCCCCCGCCCCGCCCGCCCCCACCAGAGGCCGGGGTCCCTGCAGCGCCCACCTCAGGCCTCCAGCTCCCTCCCCGCAAGGGTCAGAGCTGTGAGCACGGTTCCTCTCTCCCCACAGAGAACCATCTCCCTGGGCGCCGGGGACCGCCAGGTCATCCAGACGCCGCTGGTCGACTCCCTGCCTGTCAGCCGCTGCAGTGTGGCCCTGCTCTTCCACCAGCTGGGTGAGGTCGTCTGTTCGCCTCCCGGTGGCGTCCATGCTGGAGGGGCCTCTGGGGGCGCCGCCAACCCTCTGCTCCCCGCAGGCATCACCAACGTGCTGTGTCTCTTCTGTGCCGCCCTCACGGAGCACAAGGTCCTCTTCCTGTCCCGGAGCTACCAGCGGCTGTCGGATGCCTGCCGGGGTCTGTTGGCCCTGCTGTTCCCGCTCAGATACAGGTGCCTGTCGCGTCTCCTCCCCCCCGCCCCACTCAGACCCAGGTGCCCCGTTCCCCCCCCCCCCGCTCAGACCCGGGTGCCCGTCCCGCCCCACTCAGACCCGGGTGCCCGTCCCGCCCCGCTCAGACCCAGGGCTCTCCTTCTGTTGCAGCTTCACGTACGTCCCCATCCTGCCGGCCCAGCTCCTGGAGGTCCTCAGCACGCCCACACCCTTCATCATCGGCGTCAATGCCGCCTTCCAGGCAGAGACGCAGGAGCTGGTGAGGTGCCGGGCCAGGGTCTCTTGGGCCAGGCCCTGTGCCACTGGGCCTGGGCTGACCCGTGCTTCCCTCCCACAGCTGGATGTGATTGTGGCTGATCTCGATGGGGGGACAGTGACCGTCCCCGAGTGTGTCCACATCCCACCGCTGCCGGAGCCGCTGCAGAGTCAGACCCACAGCGTGCTGAGCATGGTGGGCGGCGCGGGCAGGCGTGGGCGCTGCGGGGCTGGCGGCATCCCGAGCCCAGGCGTGAGCAGCCCACCCGCTCCTCCGGCTTGTACAGGTCCTGGACCCGGAGCTGGAGCTGGCTGACCTGGCCTTCCCGCCACCCTCCACCACCACGTCCTCCCTGAAGATGCAGGTGCCGCTCAGGGCCGCGCGGCCAGGAGGGTGGAGCAGGAGGCTGCGAGGCAGGCCCAGGGGCTGCATGGGTAGAGGGGGCAGGTGTGCGGCCTGCGCTGACCACCCTGGCGGCCCCTGTGCCGCAGGACAAGGAGCTGCGCGCCGTCTTCCTGCGGCTCTTCGCTCAGCTGCTCCAGGGCTACCGCTGGTGCCTGCACATGGTGCGGATCCACCCGGAGCCCGTCATCCGCTTCCACAAGGTGGGCGGGGCTGCAGGGCAGGGCTGCGGGGGCGGGGCCGCGGGGTGATGCTGGCAGGGACTGACCCCACGCCCCCCCCCGCCAGGCGGCCTTCCTGGGCCAGCGCGGGCTCTTGGAGGACGACTTCCTGATGAAGGTGCTGGAGGGCATGGCCTTTGCCGGGTTCGTCTCTGAGCGTGGGGTCCCCTACCGCCCCACAGACCTGTTCGACGAGGTACGGGGGGCCTGGCCTGTGGGTGGAGTGGCCGCCCCCTCCCCCCTCCCCCCTTCCCTCCCTTCCCCTCCCTCCCTCCACCCTCCTCACTCACCTCCTGCACAGCTGGTGGCCCACGAGGTGGCACGGATGCGGGCTGACGAGCAGCACCCACAACGCGTCTTGCGCCACGTCAGGGAGCTGGCGGAGCAGCTCTACAAGAACGTATGTGGGGCGGGGGTCCGGCTGTGCCCTCGCTGCCCGCACCCACCCGTCTGCATGCGGCTGACTCGCCTGCCGTCCGCAGGAGAACCCCTACCCGGCCGTGGCCATGCACAAGGTGCAGAGGCCGGGCGAGGCCAGCCACCTGCGGCGCACGCCTCGGCCCTTCCCCCGCCTGGATGAAGGCACCGTGCAGTGGATCGTGGACCAGGCCGCGGCCAAGATGCAGGGAGCACCCCCCGCCGTGAAGGCCGAGAGGAAGACCACCGTGCCCTCAGGGCCCCCCATGAGTACTTGACAGGGATGGGGTCGGGGTTGGGTGGCGCTGGGCGGAGGGATGTGTGTGTGGAGGGGAGCGTGCGGCTGGCCCCGGACCCAGGCGATTCATCTCTTCTCCCAGCTGCCATCCTGGAACGGGGCGGCGGGCTCCATGGCAACAGTGCACGCCGGCTGGAGGTGGTCCGCAATTGCATTTCCTACGTGTTCGAGGGGAAGATGCTCGAGGCCAAGAAGGTGGGTGCTCCGGGCCCCGATGTTGACTTGAGAGCCCTGGGGGCAGGCGGCGCTCGGGCCCCTCTGGGCCCCACACACACTCTGTTGGGCCCTGTCCTGTCCGTTCCACCCTATGCTTCGTGTCCCTGGCCTGGCACCCTCACGGGGGTCTGGGCCCACTGGAGCACCTGCCCCACTGGGTGACAGCCAACACTCCTGCCGTGAGGTGTGGGGCCTGGGCAGGGGCCTGGGCAGCGTGTCCCTGTGGCGGCTGCTGTCTCAGCCCCTGGCCCTTGTTCGCTATCCTTAGCTGCTCCCGGCCGTGCTGCGAGCCCTGAAGGGGCGGGCTGCCCGCCGCTGCCTGGCCCAGGAGCTACATCTGCACGTGCAGCAGAACCGGGCTGTGCTGGACCACCAGCAGTTCGACTTTGTGGTCCGCATGATGAACTGCTGCCTGCAGGTAGGACCCCCCTCATGTTTGGGATCAGGCTGCCCTGTTCTGACAGGACCACCCTGGTGTACGGTGGGATGTGTGCACACATGTGCATGGGAGTGCATGTCACGTGTGCATGTTGCGTTATGGGGAGTTGTGAGCAGGTTTGGATGTGCATGCACACGTGTTCACGAAGGTACGTGGCATGTGCATGTGTGCTGTGGCATGGGAGATGTGCGTGTGTGCAGGGAAGCGTGTGCACACGTGTGGGGCATGGGGTGTACACATGAGTGTTGGCAGTTTGCATATGTATAAGGATATGGGGAGGTATGTGCACGTGTGGGTGGTGTGTGCACGCATGGGCATGGGACAGGGAGGTGTGTGTATGCTGTGCAGAGTAGTGCACATGTGGGCATGTGGCATGGGAGGTTTGTACACTTGTGGGTTGGTGTGTGCATCTGGAGGGGTGTGAGCGTACGTTTGAGGACGTGTGAGCACAGCTGGGCAGTGCATGCGTTGGGCGGCATAGGCAGGCCCGGCACTGGCCCCTCCAGGACTGTACCTCGCTGGATGAACACGGCATTGCGGCTGCCCTGCTGCCCCTGGTCACGGCCTTCTGTCGGGTGAGTGCCTGCAGCTTGGGGGCCCCTCCCCCTTGGACGACTGCCCCGGTGACCCCTACATCCCCCACTCCTCCGCCCTCTGCAGAAGTTGAGCCCTGGCGTGACGCAGTTTGCATACAGCTGTGTGCAGGAGCATGTCGTGTGGAGCACGCCGCAGTTCTGGGAGGCCATGTTCTATGGGGACGTGCAGACCCACATCCGGGCCCTCTACCTGGAGCCCACTGAGGACCAAGACCCCTCCCAGGTGTGTGGGGACTGCCCATGCTGGGAGCCTGGGGTCGTCCTGGCCACCACTTACCCGTGGCACTGCAGGTCGGGGAGGTACCGCGTGAGGACAGCCGCTCGGCCCTGGACGTGGCGTCCGAGCAGCGGCGCCTGTGGCCGACCCTGAGCCGGGAGAAGCAGCAGGAGTTGGTGCAGAAGGAGGAGAGCACGGTCTTCAGCCAGGCCATCCACTACGCCAACCGCATGAGCTACCTGCTGCTGCCCCTGGACAGCAGCAAGAGCCGGCTGCTGCGGGAGCGCGCGGGCCTGGGCGAGCTAGAGAGCGCCAGCAACAGTCTGGTCACCAACAGGTGGGGGCGGTCACCAACAGGTGGGGGCGGTCACCAACAGGTATGGGGCATGGTCACCAACAGGTGGGGGACTGGTCTCCAACAGGTATGGGGGACTGGTCACCAATAGGTATGGGGGACTGGTCACCAGCAGGTGGGGGACTGGTCACCAACAGGTATGGGGGACTGGTCACCAACAGGTGGGGGACTGGTCACCAACAGGTGTAGGGCTTGGTCTGTAACAGGTGGCAGGCTGGTCTCCAAAAGTGTGTGTGGGGCCTCATCAGTAGGAATGGGAGGGGCCTGGCCTGGTCACGGGTGTGGGCGGGCTGTGGGGTAGCTGGGGGAGGGGGCCCATGCCCACTGCTCCCTCCTGCCCAGCATGGCGGGCAGCGTGGCGGAGAGCTACGACACGGAGAGTGGATTCGAGGATGCAGAGGCTTGTGATGTGGCTGGCACGGTGGTGCGCTTCATCAACCGCTTTGTGGACAAGGTCTGCACGGAGAGTGGGGTCACCAGCGACCACCTCAAGGGGCTGCATGTCATGGTGCCAGGTATGGGTCTGGGCAGGGACCCTCCCGCAGGAGTGGGCGGGGTCAGGCCTGGGACGTGTCTGTCTCCTCCCAGACATTGTCCAGATGCACATCGAGACGCTGGAGGCCGTGCACCGCGAGAGCAAGCGGCTGCCACCCATCCAGAAGGTGAGGAGCCGTCTGGGAGGGGCAGGGGCAGTCGCCCAGCCCCACCCCGGCCTGAGCCACTCTGTTCATCCCTCCCAGCCCAAGCTGCTGCGGCCTCGCCTGCTTCCCGGGGAGGAGTGTGTGCTGGATGGCCTGCGCGTCTACCTGCTGCCTGACGGGCGTGAGCAGGCCAGAGGGGGCAGCGGGGGTGGCCCTGCCTTGCTGCCTGCCGAGGGAGCCGTCTTCCTCACCACCTACAGGGTCATCTTCACCGGGATGCCCACTGACCCCCTGGGTGAGCGCTGCCCCCTGCCCCTCACACCCCGCCCTGGGTCCCCATCTCTGCTGTCCTGTTGCCCGGAGACCGGGCCCCTCCCATCCTGACTGCCCCCCACTCTGCCCCAAGTGGGGGAGCAGGTGGTGGTCCGCTCCTTCCCGGTGGCTGCGCTGACCAAGGAGAAGCGCATCAGTGTCCAGACCCCCGTGGACCAGCTCCTGCAGGATGGACTTCAGCTGCGCTCATGTACCTTCCAGGTCAGGCAGGGGGCCTGGGGGTGGGCTGCAGGGCCTGGCCTGGGGACTTCCAGGCTCCATCGCCACACTGCGGTATGGGGGTGCCTCGGGGGGGACACCCCCAGAGTGGGGCTGCGTGCGGAGTGGCTTCTGAGGGCCGTGTCTGGTGCAGCTGCTGAAGATGGCCTTTGACGAGGAGGTGGGCTCCGACAGCGCCGAGCTCTTCCGCAAACAGTTGCACAAACTGCGCTACCCCGCTGACGTGAGGGGCACCTTCGCTCTGACTCTGGGTTCTGCCCACACACCCGGCCGGCCGCCCCGCATTGCCAAGGACAAGGGGCCTTCGCTCAGGTGCGCCCTGTCCACAGCCCCGGCCTGGGTGGCGTCTTGGCCCTCTTGCTCACTGTGCTACCTGTGCCCAGGACCCTGTCCCGGAACCTGGTGAAGAACGCCAAGAAGACCATGGGGCGCCACTACGTCACCCGCAAGAAGTACAGCCCCCCGAGCTGGGAGCAGCGGGGCCAGCTGCCCCCAGAGGACCCCGAGGACGAGATCTCAGGTGGGGCTCGGGGCTGTCCCGGGGTCGGGGCCGCCTGGGCAGTGCCGGTGACCCACCGTGTTGCCTGCTGCCCAGTGTCGGAGGAGCTGGAGCCCAGCACGCTGACGCCGGCCTCGGCGCTCAAGCCCGCGGACCGCATGACCATGAGCAGCCTGGTGGAACGGGCCTGCTGCCGGGACTACCAGCGCCTGGGGCTGGGCACCCTCAGCAGCAGTCTGAGCCGCGCCAAGGCCGAACCCTTCCGCATCTCCCCGGTCAACCGCATGTACGCCATCTGCCGCAGGTGAGCGCCGGCTGGCCGGGCGGGCGGGTGGCCCGCGGCGCCCCCTCCCCCGGCTCTCATGCCTCGCGCCTCTCCGCAGCTACCCGGGGCTGTTGATCGTGCCGCAGAGCGTCCAGGACAATGCCTTGCAGCGTGTCTCCCGCTGCTACCGGCAGAACCGCTTCCCGGTGGTGTGCTGGCGCAGCGGGCGCTCCCGGGCCGTGCTGCTGCGCTCCGGCGGCCTGCACAGCAAGGGCGTGGTGGGGCTCTTCAAGGCCCAGAACGCACCCTCCCCAGGTACCTCCCGCCCCGCCCCTGCCCCCAGCCCGGCTCCCGGTGCCCAGTGCCCGGTTCCCTTCCCAGCTCCTTCTTCTTTCAGGACAGTCCCAGACTGACTCCAGCAGCTTGGAGCAGGAGAAGTACCTGCAGGCCGTGGTCAGCTCCATGCCGCGCTTTGCTGACGCTTCCGGACGCAACACCCTCAGCGGCTTCTCCTCGGCCCACATGGGCAGCCATGGTGAGGGCCAGCTGGCTGGGAGGCCACCTGAGCCTGGGGTGTCTCTGCCATCTCTCTACCCCGTCCCCCCTCGCTGCTACCATCCTTCCCCCAACTGGTTCCAGACCGGATCCTGCCCTCCGAGTGTGGGGGTGGGTGTGGTCTGGGCAATGCCCCCCACCGTGCACTGTGCAGAGGGGTGGGCGAACTGGTCTGGGGTCATGTGGGGGGGTCACTGACAGGAGGGCACCTCCAAAGGGCAGAGGTTGTGTGAGCAGCCTTGTCCTCCCTGCAGTTCACAAACCCTCAGAACCCTTGGACCCAGATATGCATGTGGGTGCCCCAGCCCTCACGTGCAGACCCGCTCTTTGAGGGCAGGACTGGAGCACAGCAGCCAGCCTGCCCCCACGCTCTGTGCTCCATCCCTGTGCTCTGTGCTCCCTGTCCTGTGCACCATGACTCCGCCATCCTGTGTGCTCCATTCCCCTGTGCTCCCTGACTGCACTCCACCCACCCCCCCGTGCTCCATCCCTCCATGCCCCATGCTCCACCCACTGTGCCCCACCCCCTATGCCGTGTTCTGTTCCCCATGCTCCATCCTCTGTGCCCTGTCCTTGTGTCCTGTTTCTTAGGCCCTTTTCCCTGGACTTGTGCCTTGTCACTTGTCTCCTGTTCCCACCCCCTTCCATATCCCCATGCACTGCCCCTCATCCATGGTACTTATTCCCCATCCTGCTCTCCATCCACTGTCCCATGGTACCATGTATGCCCCATGCCCTGTCTTCCATCCCGTTTGCTCCATCCCCCAAGTCCTATCCTGTGCCCTGTTCTTGGACCCACCTCATATCTGCATGCCCCATCCCTGTGCTTGACCTCCTCATTCCCCGTCCACCATGTCCTTCCCCCGTGCCTCATCTCATGTTCTCCACCCCTTGTCCCCGTCCCTGGTTTCCCTGTCTCCTGTCCCCGTCACCTGTTCTCGTTCCCTGTTCTCCATGCTCTGTGTGCCTCCTCCCTGTCCCATGCCTGGTCCCTCACCATGCCCTGTCTCTGCCCCCACTCCCCATCGTTTGTCAGCCATGCCTCGTCCCTGTGCCCACCCCTTATCCATCATGCCCCGTCCTCATACCCCGCTCTTAGCCTGTGTCTTTCCTGCTGACCTCCCTGGGTGGGGTCGGCTGCACCTACACCTGTTTCCCATGGAGGGGGGTCTAGAAGGAGTCAGTGTGGCCCAAAAAGTTGGGTGGGCAGGGCCACCTCAACCCCCAGCCCGGGGCCATCGTGGGTGCGCTCCCCAGCTCCCCTGCTCTGAGCAGCCAGACCAGCGTGACCGACCACAGACTTCAGGGGCCTGGGAGGGGCTGCACTGCTGGGCAGCTGTCCCTGACCCTCCCTCCTCCTCCCGCTCCTCTTCCTCCTGCTCTTTCTTATCCTTCCCTCCTCCTGCTCCTCCTCTCCCTCCCCCCCACGGGTGTAGCCCTATCCCTGTGAGCGTCCTCCTCCCTGGCATAGTCCTGCCTTGAGCTCTGCCAGTCTCTGACTCTAGTGCCATTGCTCCCCAGTCTCCTGATGCTGCCTTATGCGTGCACCAGGGGGGGTGCTCATTGGTGCCTGGAGAAGCAACACCTCCCCAAGGACCTGCATTTCGGAACTTCTCAGAGATGTGACTGGGGATGGTGGGGGGAGGGGTGGTCACAAGAGAGGCGAAGTCGCTGGTGAATGGGCCTCCCGCTGCTTGTCTTCAAGGAGGAACAGGGGCCAGGGCTGGGCTGCTCCGGCCCCTCCCAGCCCATCAGCCTCTCAGGCCAGGCTGGGCAGTGTTCCAGGCCTGGCGAGCAGTGGCACCCAGCTCCTGTGCCTGGAGGAGTCTCCTGCCCGTGCCCACTCTGCTCCCAAACGGGGGCACTGCTCCTCCTCTTCACCCCGTCCATGCTGGGCGCCCTGCAGCTGGGCCAGGCCTGAGCCTGTTCTCTGCTGTGCCCCCAGTGCCCAGCCCCCGAGCCAGGGTCACCACGCTGTCCAACCCAATGGCGGCCTCGGCCTCCAGACGGACTGCGCCCCGAGGTACTGTATGGCTGCCCGGGCCAGCTCCCCACCCAGCACAACGCCCCACATCACCAAGTGCGCGGGCACTAACGGCCCCACTGCCCCGGCACTAACAGCTCGATCCCCAAGTCCTACCCACGGCACTGATGGGCACAGACCCCCCGCCCACCTGGGGCACCACCTAAGTCCAAGGGCCTGACCCTGCTGGACCCTCATCTGGGTTCTCTTTACAGGCAAATGGGGCAGTGTCCGGGCCAGTGGGCGCAGTGCTGGGCTCAGCGCGGATGTGGGCTCACGGCTGGCAGGCAGGGACATGCTGGCACCGCCGCAGGTCAATGGCGCCCCACCCGACCCTGGCTTCCTACGCCCCCAGCGTGCAGCCCTGTACATCATTGGGGACAAAGCACAGATGAAGGTGAGTGGTTTGGAGTGGGGGCAGGAGGGGAGGAGGTGTGTGGGTGTGGCTGACCACGTGGACCCCCAGGGTGTGCGGCAGGACCCCCTGCAGCAGTGGGAGCTGGTGCCCATCGAGGTGTTTGAGGCGCGGCAGGTGAAGACAAGCTTCAAGAAGCTGCTCAAGGCCTGTGTTCCTGGCTGCCCCAGTGCCGACTTCAGCCCGGCCTCCTTTCTGCGTGCGCTTGAGGAGTCTGAGTGGCTGGTGCAGGTACCATTCTGCCCCTGTGCCCATGGGCCCTCTGGCTGATGCCCAGCAGGAGGGCCTTGTGCTCTCCTGCCAGGGGACAGGCAGCACTTAGATGAGAGCAGCCAGCCCACCTGTCAGGCTCTGCTCTGTAGGGGCAGCGTGTGGGCAGTCTGCATGGGGCACTGGACCTGCCTCCAGCTGGTTGGTGCAGGGGTGCTGGGGGCTGGGGCTGGTGTTGGGGGGCTGGGGCGGGGGGCTGAGGGCTGCGCTGTGACCCTGCAGATCCACAAGCTGCTGCAGGTGTCAGTGCTGGTGGTGGAGCTCTTGGATTCAGGCTCGTCCGTGCTGGTGAGCCTAGAAGATGGCTGGGACATCACCACCCAGGTGCGTGCAGGGGCTGGGTGGGGAGGGCGCTGAGATGGCACCACTCGGGTGCATGCAAGGGTGTATGGGGGAGGGCACTGGGACATCACCCAGGTGAGTGTAGTGGTGGGGTGGGGAGGGCACTGGGACATCACCCAGGTGAGCGTAGGGTGAGGAGGGTGCCGGGACATTACTCAGGCGCATGTGGGGGTGGGGGAGCTCACATCGCTGCTGCTGGCAGGTGGTGTCGCTGGTGCAGCTGCTCTCGGACCCCTTCTACCGTACCCTGGAGGGCTTCCGGCTGCTGGTGGAGAAGGAGTGGCTGTCCTTCGGCCACCGCTTCAGCCACCGCGGGGCTCACACCCTGGCAGGGCAGAGCAGTGGCTTCACACCCGTCTTCTTGCAGTTCCTGGACTGCGTGCACCAGGTGGGCAGGGGACAGGCGCTGGGTGGGGAGGGGACAGCTTCGGTCCTGCCCTGGCCCTGACCTCTGACTCCTGGTCCCATGTAGGTCCACCTGCAGTTCCCCATGGAGTTCGAGTTCAGCCTCTTCTACCTCAAGTTTCTTGGCTACCACCATGTGTCCCGCCGCTTCCGGACTTTCCTGCTCGACTCGGACTACGAGCGAATAGAACTGGGTGAATGGCATGGGGCACGCTGGTGTGGGCAGGGGCTGGATAAAGACCAGGAAGTGGCTGGATGTGGGTGTCAGACAGGGGTGGGCAGGGGTCTGGCTGAGGGGTGGTGTGGTCTCATCTCTGGCTCTTGAAGGGCTGCTCTATGAGGAGAAGGGGGAGCGCAGGGCCCAGCAGCCGTGCCGGTCCGTGTGGGAGTATGTGGAGCGGCTGAGCAAGAGGAATCCTGTGTTCTACAACTACATGTATGCCCCTGAGGACACGGAGGTGAGGTTCAGATGTCGGTCGGCTAGGGTGGCTGCTCTCATGAGCCACTCACATTCAGCCCTGCTTTCACACCTGCCGCACCCCCAGGTTCTGCGGCCCTACAGCAACGTGTCCAACCTGAAGGTGTGGGACTTCTACACGGAGGAGACGCTGGCTGAGGGCCCCCCGTATGACTGGGAGCTGGCACAGGGACCCCCAGAGCCCCCCGAGGAGGAGCGGCCAGATGGGAGTGCGCCCCAGAGCAAGCGCCGTGTCGTATGGCCCTGCTACGACAGCCGGCCCCGGGCCCAGCCTGATGCCATCTCTCGCCTGCTGGAGGTGTGTGCGTGTGTGCCCTGGACACCATGTGCATGGGTGCAGGCATGTGCGTGTGGGTGTAGGTATCGGTGCATGGGTACAGGTGCGTGGCCAGGCGCGGGTGTGTGTGCATGGGTGCAAGTGTGCTTGCGCATAAGGTACAGGTTGCGTGCTAGTGTGTGCTTGGGTATAGATGTGTGTGCACGAGTGCGGGTATGTGTGCGTGGGTATGGGTGAGTACATGGATCCCGGTGTGCGTGCATGGGTACAGGTATGCCTGCATGGGTATTGGTGTGCGCATGTGCATACATGGGTGTGGGTGTGTGTATACTGGTTCGGGTGCACGCACGCGTGTGGGTGCATGGCTGGGGTGTGCCAGCATGGGCACGTGTGCAGATGTGCATGCATGGGTACAGGCATGTATAGGTATGTGCACATGGGTGCAGCCATGTGTGCATGAATACAGATGTATAGGTGTGTGTGCAGGTGTGTGTAGTCCTGTGCACAGGCTTGTGTTTGGTTACTACTTCCGGCCCTGCTGCTCCCAGTGGCCTAGTCTGCACCTGTCATGTCTGCAGGCCATGGTGAGCTGAGGCCATTGGGGCATATGTGCTCTTCGTCATGGCGGCTGCGAGCCCTGTAGGAATCCCAGGAGTGCCTCTGCCTTGTTGCCTATTCTAGCCATCTAGTCTGATGGCTAGTCAGGGCTTCCTTCCCTCAGGCAGAGGTGTCAGTGCAGACACCTGGTGTGTGTGCGCACGCATGTGTGTGTATCTTTGCACATGAGCCTCTGCTATCCTTGGTGGGCCTGTCTCTCTGCCCTCAGGAACCAGGCTCTTCCGGCTGCTGGGGTGGATGCAGGTTACCTTCTCTCCCCTGGGCTCTGAGGCCTCGGGCCCCGGCTTTGTAGTTGACTGCGAGGGCAACAGAGCAGCTGTTCCCAGCCCCCACGGTCCTGATGACTCAAGAGCTCTGAGACCGTCAGAGGGACAGTCATGGCCACCCACGTTCCCCATCCCTTCGTGGTGGCTGATATTGCGATGTAGGGGTGCCCGTGCCCGTTGTGGGCCCCCCAGAGATGGTGCACCAAGCCGTGGTGCTGGCCAGGCCTCGTGCCCTTAGTGGAGGCCCCAGGCTGTGCTCAGGGTGGCCAAGTTCTGTGGGATCAATCCAGGCACCTGACACGTGCAAGGCCAGTGCTCTGTCCTGAGTCTTGTCCCCAGCCACGGCAGCTTTTACACTTTTTCTGTCATGCTGCTCACTGAGGTGCCCCGTTCTGTGAAGCTCATAAATGTCTTGCTGTGGGCAGCTCATGTGGGCCCTGCGTCTCGCCCATGGCCTTGCCCAAGTTCGCCTGCCTGATGTTCCCAGCCCCACCGAGTCTGCACTCGAGCTCCCAAGGTGCTAGTTTGACCGTGGATCGTACAGCCTGTTCCGCTAACTGCATTTGAGGTGCTCATTCATTCCTCTTTGGTCTTTGAGACTTTTCCTTGTCTGGAGTGCAGGCTTCCCTCGGGTGAGAGGTGCTTCATGCGTGTGGTGTTGGCCATTCTCACTCTGTACCTAACCTTCCTTGGCCAGAGGCTTTCGCGTTGTGAGAAGACTATGGGCACTGTGGAATGGAACGTTCCCCCCCCCATCCAATTTTCAAAGCCAGGGCTTGAACTTAGGTCACATATATGCAGGGTATGTATGCTTTACCACTGGGCCACATCACACTCCGAGCTTCTCACTAGCCTTGGGTTTTTTCCCTCCGGTCAGGTTTCTTCGGCTGCTGGACCCATTACGTGCCCAGGGGATTGTGCATAGTGCCAGTTTCGAGCTAACTGCGGTTGGCAGCACACAGGCAGCTTTCAGCCCCTTTGCTCCTCTCTGTTGCTTAAGTTCTGAGGAGTGTCCTCACCTGTCGCAGCTGCAGCCTGGCTCCTTCGGGGGACCTTTGTGTTGAGACTAGTCAGTCCTGTCATGGTGGCAGCTTCTGTTGTGATGGGGCTGAAGGGCAGGATTTCTTTCCCTTGTCTTGCAAGATGATCAAGAATGGGGCCAGGGCTTCTCCAGGCTCTTTGCAGCCCAGTGCTGGGTCACCCTCTGATGTTTGCAGGGTTTGTTTGGCTCTTGGGGACCTTCCATCACACACACCGGGTGATCTGAGGATGGACCCAGCTGCACTCTGCCGACCCTTGGGGCCTCTTGTCTAGCACATTAACACCCCCCCCCCCCCCCCCCCCAGAAAGACACAGGAGACCCAGGCCCACTTCTGACATTTCTGGGAACAACTTTGGCTCTGGCTGAATAGAGAGCTGTGGTGATGGGGTAGGATAATGCCTGGATGACAGGTGACAGTGGAGGTAACGTGACAGGGGTGGTGGCTGGGTCTGAGGTGACAGAGCTGGAGTGACAGGTCTGTGGCAACAAATGCCAGGGCAGAACGGCAAGTTGGGGTGACAGGGATGACTCCCTAGTTCAACTTAGCGGGTGTCAGTGTGTTCCTACTGGTTTCTGTGACAGCAGCATGTCCACACTGAGGTAGAGCTGGTGGTGTGTTTGGCCTCCCCACTGTGGGTTGGGGTGGTGATGGGTTCTGTGGCTGCACCCAGGAGTGTTCAGGTGTGTCTCGGCACCTGCTGCACCTCTGCCGGCTGGTTGGGGTCGTGTCTGTCTCTCTAGAGTACCGTGGGGCCTGTGTTTGTTTCATCCTGCTTGGGGTTTGTGGCACTATTTCCGCCGCCCCCTCCTCCCCCCCATCCCAGGTTTTGATTTTCTGAGCACATGAATGGTATTCTGGGACTCCTGGCAGTGCTCGGGGGACCCTGTACGGTGCCTGACAAGCCCAGGTGGGCTTCGAGAAAGCCCACACTTACCCGCTGCCCTGACCACGGCCCTGTGGCACTTCCTGAGCTGTTGGCGCCTCTTGCTACGGGTGAAGCTGCTGTGTCCCTGGACCTGCCTCTGGCCATCCTTGACTGTGAGTCGTCCTCTCTCCCCATAGGAGCTGCAGAGGCTGGAGACGGAGCTGGGCCGGCCTGCCGAGCGCTGGAAGGACACGTGGGACAGGGTGAAGGCCTCGCAGCGCCTTGAGGGCCGGCCTGAAGGCCGTGTGAGTGAGGAGGGGTGTGGGACTGGGTGGGCCGGTGGTCAGAAGACAAGGCCTTGGCCCTGACATGGGCCTCCTGTCCCCATCCCAGGGCACCCCCAGCTCTCTGCTCGTGTCCAGTGTGCCCCACCACCGCCGCTCGCTGGGCGTGTACCTGCAGGAGGGACCAGTGGGTTCTACCTTGAGCCTCAGTCTGGACAGTGACCAGAGCAGTGGCTCCACAGCCTCGGGCTCCCGCCAGGCAGCCCGCCGCAGCACCAGCACCTTGTACAGCCAGTTCCAGACAGCCGAGAGTGAGAACAGGTGCCAGCTCCGCTCAAGCTGCAGAGTGTCTGTGGGGGGAGGCCATGGCAGGGTCCAGTGACCACTGCCATACTCACCTCCCCGCAGGTCCTACGAGGGCACCCTCTACAAGAAGGGGGCCTTCATGAAGCCCTGGAAGGCTCGCTGGTTCGTGCTGGATAAAACCAAGCACCAGGTGAGTGGCAGAGGGCGGAGTGGGGGGCCCACAGCGGAGAGGGACCGCCCTGACCTCCTGTCCCCACAGCTGCGCTACTACGACCATCGCGTGGACACTGAGTGCAAAGGCATCATCGACCTGGCCGAGGTGGAGGCTGTGGTGCCAGGCACACCCACCATGGGCGCCCCCAAGACCGTGGACGAGAAGGCCTTCTTTGACGTGAGCTCCTATTGGGTGGTGGTGGGGGCCGGGGCTGTTGAGGGGGGACGCTGGAGTCAGCACCTCCCTATCTCCAGGTGAAGACGACGCGCCGCGTTTACAACTTCTGTGCCCAGGACGTGCTGACGGCCCAGCAGTGGGTGGACCAGATCCAGGGCTGCCTGTCTGACGCCTGAGCACTTTGCTGTGCTGTCGGTCTAGACCACTAGGGGTGGGCAGGGCCCCCCGGCCATGTTTACAGACCCCCTCGACAGTATTGAGGCCCCCTACCCCCAAATGTGTGTACAGCCCCCCTCCCCCCCACCTGCCGGCTCTAACCTACTTTGGAGTCATGGCTGAGGGCCGGCCATGGTACAGCCCTCGTGGTGGGTCTGTAAATAGTCCACTTCTGCCTGCCCGTCCACACGCTGGCCCTGGCCGGCCGGCCCCAGGCCCCGCTCCTAGAACCAGAGTCTATAAAGAGAAGGAATCGTGCTACACGCCTGCCTCGCTGTCCGCCGCCACCCCCCGCAGACCTGGGAGGAAGAGGCAGGAAGCGGGTGGCCCTAGCAAGGAAGGGAGGTGCCAGAGGAGGGTGACTGTGCTCTGCAGGGACAGAGGCTGGGGTGGCCCTCGGGGACAGCCCTGGCTTCACAGGTTGGACTCCTGCGCTCCAGGCTGAGCTGCTTTCGGAGAGCAGCTCTGAGGCCCTGAGCAGCTGACCTTCCTGGGGGCGGGGTCCAGACTGACACACGGTGGAGTGAGAGTGACACAGCTTTATTGGGGGGCAGGGGCCGGGCCCTGCACATGATTATCAGAACATTGAAAATGGGCTCTTGTGCCAGCCAGCCCCTGGCCCCCAGCACTGCTCACCCCCCTTCTGAACCAGCTGTGGCCAGCTCCCGCCCGGCAGTGGGGCGGGGTGGGGGCAACCGGCCGCGGGTCTGTTTTTTAAGGCAGTCGAATTCTGCAGCCTAGCTGGAGGCCAGCTCCCAGGGCCACTGGGCAGTTAGGACCCTTCCTGGCCGTGCGGCTCCTGACCAGCGTCTGTCCCCAGAGCTGGAGACCATCCCTGGGGCTGGACACAAAGTGCAGACACGTGGTTCTTCCTGTGTTTGACAGAAAAGGGTAGAAACAGGCTGGGCGCCGTGGTGTCCCACCTGCCAGTTTCCGTGTCTCGCCGCCCCACTCCGCAGCAGCACGCACAGCTCGGGCCTTATTGCTGGGGGTGGGGTGAGGGTGGGGGGCCCCGAGGCCCACACGGCCGGTCGGGAGACGAAAGCTGGGCTGTCCCACTGGTTCCAACTGGCAGCTTTACCAATGCAGCATTTATTTTTAAATTAAATTAAGTTAAATTAAAAAGACAAATCGCATCACCAGGTAGTTTCTCGGTTCAGGGCTGCGGCCGGGCAGCAGTGTCAGACGGGGCCCTTTAAGGCGGCTCCTGCAGACGGTGTCCCATCCAGCTTCCTGCAGAGAAGGGGTGGGCTCGGGGTTGGAGTTGCTCCAGGTCCGTGGTGTCTCCCTCGGCTCCCCTGGTCTGCCCCACTCACCCATCCTTTGTCACTGTCCCCTGGGTGGCCCCCGTGGCGGTGGCTGGGGTGGTTCCCAGCACGGGTGCAGGAGGGACAGCTGGGGGCATCGAGCCCAGGCCAGCCTTGCTCAGTGCTGTGGCGGCCGCTGTCGGGGTCTCAGGGGAGGCAGCCACGACTGGTATGGAGGTGGCTTCTTCAGGTGCTGCCGAGGTGGGGTCTGGTGACCTGCTGGTGGCAGACTCAGTCCTGTGTGTGAGAGGTGGTGGTCAGGGAGGCCGCCCTGGTGCACACCGTCCAGGCAGCTGTGACCCCGAATTCTGAACATGCTGGAGACAGCCCAGGTGACGCCACCCTCAGATGGCGTCTGTTCAGAGCACGGCCCTCAAGTACCCCAGCAGCCAAGCTCAGCCCGGTGCTGCTGCTGCTCTGTGCTGTCAGGTCCACCCTGGCACTGCCCTGCACAGAGCTGCGCACCTGGGAAGGTCACAAGGAGGCTGGTGTGGGGACAGACCAGCGGCGCTCCCAGCCTGCGAGGGGTCTGCTGATGCCCTGGCAAAGAACAAGGTTTTCCAATTCCATCTGCTCAGAACCTGCTCCCCGAGGGCCCTGACCACATGCTTCTGTTTCCTTTCAGCAGGAGCCTGAAAATATTGAGGGGACCTCGACCTGTGCTACAGATCTGGGGCAGGGGACAGTCTGAGCTAGGACATGGGGTCTTTCAAGGAGGGAGGCCACACTTGCTGCTCCTGTCAGTCACTTGCTCCGTGTCCCCAAGGGAGGGTCTGGCCCAGCCCCACTTCTGTGGTACAGCTGCCCCAAACACAGCCCTGAGATCAAGACCAAGACCAAGTGGCCCGAGGGTCAGGGCCCCTCCAGGGGAGCATAGCCACTGGGCATCCCACGCACCTGGGCAGTGCCGAGGGCAGGGGGGGTGCCTCTCGGCTGGGCCCCACACTGACAGCTTCTGATGCACCAGCCACCTGCTCACTCTGGTCACTGGCAGGAGCCACCGGGGGGGCTGTCATGGTCACGCAGGCGTTCCAGGCACAGGGGGCGGCTGGGCCAGCTGTGAGACGGGGTGGGGTGCAGACATGACAGTGGCGGGTCTTGTGGGGCAGCCCCTCAGCCCATGAGGTCCCGCTGCTGCCCAGCACATAATACACACGTGTGTGTGCAGAGGCAGAGGCTTGGCCTCGGTCACCCCAGGGGCCCCAAGCTGGGTTCTGGTTCAGCACCTGGAGGGTCTCGGGAGGACCCCCTCACCCCTGCCCTGGGCTCCTCCCACTACTCACATGTGCTCTCAGGGCCTTGCTTCAGGCCCCCCTGGACGTCCACACTGCCCGTGCCCACCGGGGAGCTGCACCTGGGCCCTGCCTCGGAGCTGTGGGCGAGGTGGAACAGGGTGAGTCAGGAGGGTCTGGTGTGGAACAGCCCAGGCGGGCAATGTGCCCAGCGCATGGTGCTTACCAGCAGAAAGGCTGGAAGTCAGTGAACGTGGCCCAGCCTTTCTCCTCTGGGGCAGAGGCACTGGGGGTGCCGGCTGCCCACACGCTGGAGCCCACGTCCATCGCCACCCCTGAGGCTGGTGCTGCTGCATTCCCCGGCTCCTCTGACGCTGCCCAGATGGCACCTGCAGGGTGCAGCCACCAGCTGAGACCCTTGGACCTTGCCGCAGCCCCCAGCCCCAGGGACCTGCCACCGTCTGCACTGCTGCCTCTGGGCAAAGGTCACTCCAGCTCAAAGCCGGTGCAGCTGGGGCTGTCAAGGCACTGACCCTGTCCTGTTCCCCACCCGAGACCCTTGTCACCCCTGACGCGAGTATCTACCTTCGGAGCTGTTCTGTGTACGGGGGCCTTCTGGGCCGGGGCTGGCAGGAGTGCCTGCGTCTGTGCCCTCCTTCCTGTCACGGCCACCATGCTCGGGGCCATTCCTGGGGCAACTCTCAGAGGCATGAGGAGCCCCGAACCTGGGGGACATGCACACAGATCAGAGCAGCCCCCAGTCCCTGGGGACAGGGGCTCTGCACGGGGTGCTCACTGCTGGAGCAGGCAGAGTGGGCGCCCACCTGGCTCTGGCAGTCACCCGGGTGGTGCAGTGTGCATCCTTGTCCTCCCAGATGTCGTCCTCGTCATCGTCAAAGGGCTGGATGTGGTCACCACAGCAGGCTTCAAACAGGGCTGCACTGGGCTGTACAGCCAATGCAGGCTTTTGGGGCGGGCAGCCCGGACCTGGGTCCCCACAGCTAAGAAGGTATCCCCAGCCAGGACTGGCTCCCTCCAACCAGACCCGCACCCCCTCCCCAGCCAGGTCCTCCCCCACTGCCTTGGGGAGGCCCAGGGTTGAGACCACTCACAGTGTCCTCGTCAGCATCGATGTGGAAGTTGATCTCTGCGATCCTGTCGAAAGGGGCGCTACGAGAACAGAGATGGGGATGCTGAGAACCTGCCCACGGTACCAGGCCCTCCAGTGGAGGGGGCCCAGTCCCCCCTTGAAGCCAGGGACATTGTCTTGGGATGTGCCAAGAACTTGGCTGGGAGTATGTGTGGACCGAGAGGGAGCAAACAGGCCCTCCTGCAAAACACGGGAGGTACCACCAGGGTCCCTGTCACAGCATCCTCTCAAAGTCTGGGGGCCATTGGGCAGCCCAGCCCAGTTCCTGGCCCCCCTCAGAGCTCTGCCTTGTAAGTTCTGTTTGGCTCGGGGGCCCGCCTGCTTCTCAGGCTTCTGGCTGAGGAAACGTGGATGCCCAGCTACTGGGACACCCATGGCAGGGACACCTCTTGGGCAGAAAGTGAGGGAGCTGGCCACTCCACAGCCGGGGGCCGGGGCATCCCAAGCGGCGGATGCCACGTGCAGAAGCTTCCCTCGAGCTCACTTGACACTGTCGTCCTGGTCAGCAAATTCCTCATCGTTGAAACCAAACTGGTCCACGAAGGTGGCGGTCATCTGCTGGAGCTGGTATTCAGAGAACGCCTGTGGGCACAGTGGGTGACACCCTCAGCCTGGCTCCTAGGCCCGGGGGCGCCCCCAGTGCTGACTGTCTAAGAGCGGGGGCCTCCAGGAGAGGGTGCATGGGGCTGCCCCTGCGGCAGGCCCAAGAGCTGGTCTCTGCGCTGCGGGGGCCGGAGGGCCGGGTGCGGGGTGCAGCGCACGCACCTGCTGCAGAGACAGCTCGTTAGGGAACGCGCCCTCCATGTCCTCATCCTCACTCGAGGGGTGCAGGTGGTGGGTGCTGACCTGGAAAGGCCACAGCGGTGGGCGTGAGCCTAGAGCCCTGGACATGCCGCCCACCCCTCCCTGGAGCAGGTTGGGCTCCTGCAGAGACGGGGGATGTGCAGCAGCGGCTCTGCAGGGCCAGTGTCCCCGCGGCAGGGCTCCGCAGGCTCACCAGGTCCACTGCGTTCCTGCGGTTCGTCTCCGTCAGCGTCTCTTCCACGAAGCTTTCCCAGCGCCCACGGCAATCCTCGGGGAGCCCTGTGGGGGCGGAGGGTGAGCCCGGGGAAAGCACTGGGCCCCAGACAAGGAGCTTGGACACCTGAGCCGGTGAGCAAGGCCAGGAACAGGGCAAGACTTGGGCCCAAGTGATGGGCACCCTTTCCTTCCTGACATCTCCCCGCCAGAGGCCCCCAAGGCTGAGGCTACAGTGGCTCTGCCCCTAGCCTCTTGGCATCTACCCTCGTGAACCCAGACACTCTCCGTCCTCCCGGAGGACGGGAGCAGGTACCCAAGGGCCCAGGCCTGGAGGGGCGGAGAAGCTGCGGTGGGCCAAACTCGAGTGTATGCGCAGCACCTGGCACGGGGCGGTTGGGGAGGGTCTAGGCTCACCTCGGATGGCCTCGCTGACGTGGCCCTGCACGGGGCCCCTCTCCAGGCTCTGTGCCACAGCATTGGCAATGCGTGTCAGGTGGCCCATGTTTCCACACCTCCGGCCCCCTGCGGCCCTGGAAGGAAGGTCTCTGAAGCCGGCGGCTGCACATGCCTCAGCTGTGGGCACAGCCCAGGCAGGCAGCCTCCAGGGCTGGTGACTCCGCACAGGAGGCAGGGGTGAGGGAGTTGCTCCCAGAAGCCCTCACAGTGGTCCTGGGAGTGGGACACTGGGTCCACCGAATCCCAAAGGACAGATAGTCCCTCAGGTCAGAGATCCCTAGTCTCAACCCTGACCCTGTACAGCCTGAGGGCAAAGGCAGAGCTGGGTGCAGTGGGGACCCTCCTGCCATGGGCCATGGCCCTGCGTCTGCTAGGAGACTAGGCTGTGTCTCCTGGAACCCGCCCCTGGATGGCACAGGTGCCCACAAATGTCGACAATATCCAGACCTCAAGGCCCACTGGGAGAAGCCAAGTCCATCCCTTCTATGGGGCAGCAGTGGTGAAGGGACCTGCGGGCGTAGGGCCGCAGAGAGAAATGCTTGGGAAAGGGTCTGCCCTGGAAGCAAACAGCCCCCCACCGCCCTTGCGGCTCTTACTGGGTGTGGTCGTTGGCTTCCCAGGCCTCCAGGATCCGCTGCACCAGGCAGCACTGCTCGAACAGCTAGGGGAGAGGACGGGAGGGTCTGCAGGTGCCCGGGGGAGGGCAGGGGTGCTGTAGTAGCCCAACGGTCAGCACTCAGAGGCTGCCTCAGGGCTCTCCACGCTCCCCGGCCCCCAAGTTCATCTGTGACCCAGACTGCCTAGAATCAGGTGCTCACTTCTGAGCCCCATGTACTGTCCACCTTGAATGGCTATCACCACTGGCACTTCCTGCTGTCTGCCCATAGGGAAGGTCCCCTGGCCTCTGAGCCCCCTCAGAGCAACCCAGGCTCCTGCTACTGCCCGTCCATGTGTCCTGCTGCCAGGCTGTGGGCAGAAGGAAGCTTCACCTGTCTGGCCTTCAGGCTGGAAAATTTCCAGGAGGAGGGACAGTCACACACATGTGACCAGTTCTGGACCAAGCAGCTCCCAACCCTGATCCTCGGGAGCTTACATGGGTCACCATCGTGTGCTCCTCGGGGTGACTGGCAGCAGGTTGGGGGGTCTCTGGCAGCTCTGCCACGCCGTTGGGCCCGGCAGCTTCCACCCTACTGTCGGAGGCGGTGCGGGAGAGGATGGCGGCAACGCAGAGCTCCACTTGGAAGTGCAGGAAGTTGTTCCAGCTGTACTTGAAGAACAGGTCCTGGACACAAGGCAGTCCATCATGTGCACACCCAGACCCAGAACAGCCCAGCGACCACATCACCACAGAGTTGGGCGCCACATGACCACTCCATTCTAGCACAGCAGTGACACAGGGCTGCAGACAGGTGTCCGGGAGACCACACAGAAAACTGCACTGTGGGCACAAAGCACATCTGGCCAGGGCCGGACAGAAAGCACAGGGGGAGGGGGATGGCTTTGCACAGGGCCAACCCAGGTTTGATTCACGGCACCCCAAATGGTCGCCTAAGCCCCACCAGGAGTGGTCCCTGAGGACAAAGTCAGGAGTAGCTTGAGCACTGGCAGATGTGACTACCCCAAAACAAGAAAAAACACAACAGCACATCTGGGCCATACCGGCAGTGCCTGGTTGCACTCAGCGGTGCCTGGCAGCCCTGCAGCGTGGAGGTGGTAGTGGCCTCCTGCACATGGAGCATGCGCCCAGCCTGTTAGCCCCTGAGCTCCCTCCAGTGCTGCTCATCTGCAGAAACCGGTGGCTGGAGCAATGCCTCGTGTGGCTGAGTGCAGGCTTTGCACGTGGGAGCCCCAGGTTTGAGCCCTGGTACCAAGTGCCCCGCCCCAAGCTCTGTGCTCAGAGAATGTCACCATGAACAGAAAACCAACAAAAGAAGGAAACTCTAATGGCTGACACTGCAAGAAGAACCCAAGGGACCCACACAGCAGCATGAGCCAGTGAACGGGGCAAAGGCTGACTTCATTCCAGGAAGGTGCCAGCCAGATTCAGACACAGTGTAGGGTGGAGCAGGGGAATGGATGGCCACTGACAGAATTTGCTTGAGAAAATAAAAAAGTTCTGGAAAAAGCAGTGATGGTTAGGGGCCAGAGATAGTATGGTAGGCAGGGCATGTGCTATACATACAACTGACCAGGGTTCAATTCCAGCACCCACCAGGAGTGATCCCTGAGCTCCACTGAGTATGGTCCATGAACAAGCAAACAAAAAAGTGGTGCAAATCATACAACATTGTCACCAAACTAAAAAAGCACTTATGATTGAGGTATATATGAGCATGTAGTTTACCACAAAAAGATCAAAGTGATGGGTCATGGAAAGAACGTGGCAAGCTGAGTGCATACTCTGTATGAAGGCCAGCTCTGACCCTCATCCCAAAGCACCACTTGGGAGTGACCCCTAAGCTCAGAGCCAGGAGGAGCCCCCAGCCCCATGGTGTGCTGCAAAGAACTAAATAACATATAAACTGATTAACTGGAAGTGTCAGGGTAGCAGGAAAAATGTTCTGTTCTCAAGGGTGGGTCTTCCCAGGAGAGTGGGGATCACCAGGCAAAACCCACATGACACAAGGATCATACCTTGGACTTGTGGCAGCTCTGAGCCCTCTGGCAAAGCTGCTCACTTCATTCACTTGTGTCTTGCAGTGTCAGGGACTGAACCCTGGGTCTCATGCATCTCCAGCCCTGCAGGAGAATTTCTTTCTTTCCTATGTTTTTGGTTTCTGAGGCTATGCTTGTTTTGTTTTGCACTTTGCATTTTTGTTGTTGTCGTTGTTGTTCAGGGATCACTCCTGTGGGGCTCAGGACCCCATAAGCAATGCCGGGAATTCAATCAGGGCTGGCCGTGTGCAAGGCAAGCACCCTACCGGCTGTAGGCTGTATCTGCACTCCACCTGTGCCTCTCCCTCCCAACCCTGCCCTCTTTATCAGTGCTGGGAATCAAATCCTGGCCTTTACACAGGCCAGGCAACTGCTTTACCCCTGAACCACATCTGCGGCCCTGGAGAATTCCTGTCCCACACCCATTCCCAGGTCTGACGGCTTTCAAAACCAGAAGAGCTTCTGAGGCAGCCAGACTCCTGGTCCAGTTTCAACACGGGCTCAGAAGCTCTTCAGCCTCAGGAAGCTTCTGGGAGAGCCTGTATGGACCCCACTGCACATCGAGGGTCCTGTCAGCACTGAGGTAATTCCTGTCGACCCTGAAGGCAAGCACATCAGGACAAGACGGACCCTCGGCCCTGGCCCCTAGACAGAGCCTTGCCTTCTGCTCAGGTCGTTCTTTCGAAGCCACTGCCTCATCAGGTGCCCACAGTGAGCTCATCAGACTCCTGGGACCTATGTGCCCAGCCACGGCCCCAGGAAGGGCCGCTCTGTAGATACACACTACTCCGTGGCCTGCACGGAGCCTCTCTAGAGACCTCTGCTGGGGCTAGAGATACAACACAGCGGGGAGGGCGCCTGCAGGCAACTGACCGAGATACAATCCCAGGCACCCCATATGCCCATATGGTCCGCTGAGCTCAGCCAGGAGCAAGCCCTGAGCATCGCTGGGTGTGACCAAAACAAACAAAACCCCAGACAGAGCGCCATGAAGCTGCTGCTGTCCCAGCCTCCAGGCAGTGCTGATGTGGGCACTCACCAGCAGCAGACCCATGGTGTTGAGTCGGCAGAGCTCCCGGTGGATGCTGGGTGTGTCAGTGTGCAGGAGTGCAGCCATGAGGCGGGCGCCGTGCAGACGGGCATTCCCCAGGGGCTCCTCCAGCACGCCGATGGTGGTCAGGATGGCTGATTTCTGCAAGCAGAGTATGACACACTGCCAGGGGAGGAAGGAGAGGGCCAAGAGGGGGCTCAAAGGGTAAGAGCAGGTGCTTTGCCTGGGTGGTGGTGGACTCCGTCCCAAGTACCAATCCATGAGGAGCCCTGAGCACCCGCAAGCGTGGCCCCCAAGCCATGAAAAACAGAAGAGAAGAGGATGCAAGGTCTCAAAGGACAGTGCCCTGAGGGACACTGCTGGGGACACTCCCGTAGGGAGCTGAAGCTAGAGCTGGCCATGTCAGACACCCAGAAGCAGAGTGCTATGCTCCCCACACTTACACTCCTTTGCACTAAGAGAACATTCCAGAACCCCTGCCTTCACAAAGCTTTCTCATGGAGCTAGCCATGAGGAAGGTGAACTAGTAATTGGCTTGGGTCCCCCTGCCTCCTCCCAGCACGAGGGCTAGAGTGTTAGGCTGGGACCAGGCCTACTTCAGAGGACCAGAGGCACCCGGGGAAGCACCCAAGCTAAACTTCTGGGAGAGGGTCTGAAGCCTGCAGGAGGGGTGTCTGCCACCCGCCCTCACCCCAGGAGCCCCCAGGTGGCCAGGCCCATACCTTTGGCGGGCTGAGCAGCAGCTGGTGGAAGTCCTTCAGCCGCGGCTCAATGCCATGCAGCACCCCCCCGCTGACAGTGCCTGGTGGCCGCTCCAGTCCCTGAGGAAAGCAGTCCAGCAGGCCGTCTGCCCTGTGGGCGAGGGGCAGATAGAGATGCCGCACAGAGTGCCAGGGCTACACCTGCTCCCCAACACTCCTTCAGCAGCCGAGTCAAACGCCCCCCCATTCCCAGGAACCTGCTCAGGGACCATCAGGGCCTCAGCCGCATGCTGGTTGGGGCTGGGGAGGGGGATGGGGACGGGGTTGTGCGGGGGAGGTGGCGCAAGCAGGTGCTGACAGGGGCTCCTCTGCCCCGGAAGGAAGCAGGGCCGGCCCTCATGGCTGCTGGCCCCCATTCTACAGGTCAGCCAAAACCATTACAGATAACACTTAGACACAGAAAAGCAAAGCTGAGCTGGCCCTTCACTGCCTTCTCAGTCTGCGTCCCCTCATGCCAGGCAGGATGAAAACCCAAATCCTGGGGCCAGAGAGAAAATACAGCGGGGAGGGTGTTTGCCTTGCACATGGCTGACCCTGACCTGGGTCTGAACCCCTGACACCACCTGGAGTAATTCCTGAGTACAGAGCCAGGAGTGACCCGGTGTGAGCACCACCAGTGTGGCAAAACAAAAAACCAACAAACAAAACCCCACATGTGACCAGCTAACTAGAGAAAATAAGTGTGACGTGATTCTGTCTGCAGGTAACCAGCTAATAAACATATGTTGGGTGCCATGGGGAGGAGCGAAACGATAACTCGCTCTAGATATTGACTCCATTTTTTATCATTTATTTTCTCCTTCCCAGGCTAAGCATGTGGCTCGACAGCAGAGTACAAGTCCAGGCACACTTCCCGCCAGGCTCTGGGGCTGGCCTTCACGGAGTGCCCACGCGGGAGGCAGGAGGGAGCTGATCAGCTTGCGAAGACCTTCCTCTGCCAAGACTGGGTGCCCTCGTACAGTCAAGCTGCAGGCATGATCACAAAGCACCCACGAAAACATGTGCAGACACATGCAGCACACATGGGTGCATATGCATGCAAGCTCACGTGTACAGGCACACTAACACATACATGTGAACAGACCAACACACATGTGTAGACAGCACATATGGGCTCACACATGTGCAGGCACACTTGCACACACCATGCTCTTGTGTGTGTGCACAGACGTGTGCACGGCACACGGGACACTTCCAGAGCCCTCGCCAGGCCCCCCAGGCGCTCACCCGGCCCGCCGGGTGTCCAGCAGGCTTAGCAGCACCTGCGTCCCGCTGACCAGGCAGCTCTCTGTCCGCTCCCCATCAAACATGTTCTTCAGAAGCTGCTCCACGCAGTCCTGCCTGTGCACACATGGGAACTCACCTCCGGGGCGAAGGCACGGGGCCTCCCTCCCAGACCCTCAGTGAGGAGCCGTCAGGCACAGCAGGGCGCCTGGAGCAGAAAACCCGAAGCCTGCCAGCCCACCGCCTGCACCAGCACTCACGACTCCAGCACGGTGAGGAGGGGGTCCGGCTCCGGGGCCTCTGGCAACTGGCTGCCCTGCTCTCTGCCTAGCCGGATGATGTCACAGAGAGTCTGGGACGCATTGGACTGTCTCTGCAAGGATAGGGCACACGGTCCCATCAGGCCCGGCTCCCAGGGAGAGCTGGGCAGACTCTCGGGAGGAAGACTGCACTCCAGGGCTGGAAAGGGTTCTCAATGTGCCAGACTCAGCTCCCCACCCAAGGCCTGTTTCGAGAAAGGCTGCTTGTGTGGCCGTGATCCTGACATGGCATTTCATATCCACAATCGCTGCTCATGTGCAGGTGAGTCCTGTGAGCTGGCGACATGGAAAAAATAAAGACAACTTCTCTTGGGCAACACAGGATCCGACTCAGGGTGTGTGGCAATGATGGAGGCCGTCAGCTCAGTGGGCTGATACCATGACCAGACCGGCCACGGGGCCCAGGCAGCTGTGTCTCGTGAGAGCAGGAGGTGGGCTGTGGCACTGGACCTGCCTCTGGGCCCACTGCCCACAGCACCCGTGGGCCCTGTCCTGTACTCGACACTACAGACACCCCAAGCAGCAGACTGTGGCCCTGACATGACAGGAACAGGGCAAGGGCAGGAGCCAGCACAGAGGACAGGGCCTGCGGGACAGACTGGAATGCTCAACAGTGCTCACAGGGGTGGAGGCTGTGCTGTGTCTCTGGCTCTTTGTCTCTCTCCAGCAGGTTCATGAGTGAGTGCAGGGAATTCAGCAGCCACACGCGGCCCCAGGTGGTGTCTGTGTCTCCTCTCTGTCACTGTGTCTCTCTTGTCTCTCTCTCTCACTGTCTGTCTCTCACTCTGTCTCTTTCTCAGTGTCCCTCTCTGTCTCTCACTCTGTCTCTCTTTCTCACTGCCTGTCTCTCTTGAGCAGGCTCATGAGCGAGTGCAGGGAATTCAGCAGCCACGTGGGGCCCCACGACATGGAACTGAGGGGGCTGGGTCCTGTGGTCCCTGAGAACCTTGGACAAGGACTAAGCCTGAGGCCCCAGACATCACCCACCTGCCCCAAGCCCCAAATCCAAGAACTTAGACAGAAATACTTGATGGAAGCCACTAGTCTTGGGGAGTTTGTGACGCAGCCAGAGTTTAGACAATCCTCCGTGAGGTGTCATTACTGCATGCATGCGCAGATGGGTGGATGCCTGTCGGGAAGCAGGAGGCAGGGGACAGGGCGGCGGAGGACTCACATCTTCATCCTGGCTCGGATGGATCAGGCCCACCAGCCTCTGGATGATCCTTTCTTCGTTCAGCCACTGGAAGGGAGAGGCTCGTGCTGGACTCTGTTCCTGTCTGTGGGGAGCAACCCTGCAGAGGCCAGAGGGGCCCCACACCACATGTGCCCCTGACTGTGAGGAATAAGGGACCGGGCTCAAGCATGACCTACTCACCAAGGAGGGGCTGGGACATATGCCCGAGACACAACTCGGGAACAGGCACAGACCCAGCACCCTTGGCTCACTGTGAACCCGGCTGTCCCCTCCCCATGGCACAGGGGTGCTCAGTGCCCAGAGCTGGGCTAGTGACTCCCCCCAGTGCTAGCCACAGCCGCTGTGATGTGGCCATGAGGACTGGTTCCCAGTGAGGGAACACAGTTGAGGTGAGGCAACTGTGCCCCGGCCCATCCTCCAGCCCTCTCCCTCCTGCTGGTGACTCTAAGTGACTGGGCACAGCCTATCTTTTTTGTTGTTGTTGTTTTGCTTTTTGGGTCACACCTGGCGATGCTCAGGGGTTACTCCTGGCTCTGCACTCAGGAATTACTCCTGGCGGTGCTCGGGACCATGTGGGATGCTGAGATTTGAACCTGAGGGCACAGCCTATATTGCATGGGCCTGGGCTACCCCATGGACAGTGTCCTCTCATCTGGGCTAGCAGCCGGCCTCCTGCCCTCTCCCCACTGTGCCTGGGCCCACCTCCATGTGGTAGCACCCAGAGAAGGCAACACTCACATGCAGGACGCCCTGTCGCAGCGTGGCCGGCTCCACGCAGCTGACAAGCCGCAGCAGGAGGTCCATGAGGGCTGAGGTGCCGAGGTGCTTCAGTACCAGGCTGATGAACTGCTCCTTCTTCTTCAGGAACACTAGCACCTGGAAGCAGCAGAGAGAGTGTTGGGTGGTGACGGCGCTGAGAAGAGAGAGGGTGGAGCACACACAGGGGAAGGGCCTCAGTGTGCTGCTGGGAGGCATGAGGCTCGCTGACCCTGACCCAGCAGGAATGAGTGGCGGTAGCTGAGATGGGGCACTGCAGCATCACTGATGCCTCAGAGACACGGACCTGCAGAGCAGTGAGCATGCATGCGTAGGACACTCACCTGCAGACTCCAGGGTCAGAGGGCACAGGGACGGGCTGACCGAAGAGGTGTCGGGTGGCTGCAGAGCGCCAACCAGGTGAGGCTTGGAGTGGGCCCTACACCAGCACCAAGGGGCTCAAGCAGGGCCGGGGGAGAGCCTGAGCCAAAGCCCTGCCCACAGGGCTCTGCAAGTCCAGCCTGGCAAATAGTGCAGGGCCTGCTTCCTCGGTGAGGTGGGCACCCAGGAACAGAGGATGCCGTGCGGCTGGGCCTTAGCCACATGCTACTGATGGGGAAGCAGAGCAGTGGGAGGAGGGAGAGGGGCAGTGGGAGGGGACCCTTAGTCTGGGAGCGGGGTTCATGGTACAGTACATACTCAGCCTGCGTGAGACATGGGCCCCATCCTGGCAACCCACCTTCCCCCAAAGACACCAACTCCTAGAGACATGATCACAAACAGAGAAGACATGATCACCAACAGATAATAACATCAGCCACATGACCAGGGAGATGACTACGGATCCTGCAGATTAAAAATCAACTATTATGAATTACTTTGTACCAACTCACGCAAATAGAGAAAAATGGATAATTTCCACAAGACGTACATTTATCTGAACTAAGAGAGACAAAATCTAAACAGCTCTAGAGTATAAAGAGAAACAAAATCTATAGCAGATTCACCAATGAGAGCCAAAAACTCTCGGCTATGAAAGCCTTGTTAACTGGGCCAATTATTTTTAAAAAATGCTAGTCGGGGTGCATATGCTGCCTGAGCCTATGTGCTGCTTGTGCCCACGTGGCCGAGCACATGTGGTGCCTGAGCACATGTGTCGCCTGCATCTCCCCTCTTGAGATGTGTACTTTCATGCTTTCGTGTCTAATGCTGGGACGTGTGTAGGGGCTTTCTCCGCTTCAGCACGTTACTCTCTCTCTTTCACCCTTTCCCCCTCCACACTTTATTTTTTTTTTGCTTTTTGGGTCACACCCGGCGATGTTCAGGGGTTACTCCTGGCTTTGCACTCAGGAATCACTCCTGGCGGTGCTCGGGGGACCATATGGGATGCTGGGAATCGAACCCAGGTCAGCCACATGCAAGGCAAACTCCTACCCGCTGTGCTATTGCTCCATCCCCGCCCCCTCCACACTTTAAAACTCTCCAAATAAAATCTGTTTTACTTAAAAAAAAAAAAAAAGCTAGTTGGGGGCTGGAGCAATAGTACAGCAGGTAGGGCTCTTGACTTGCATACAGCTTACCCAGTTCAATCCCCTGGCACCCCATGTGGACAGACCCCAGAGCCTGCCAGGAGTGATTCCTGGGTGCAGAGCACTGCTGGGTGTGGCCCCAAAACAAACAAACAAAAAACCTTAATCCTGATCTGTGGCTTCCAGGTCACAGAGTGGATGTGCCTCATGTCGCTAAGTCCATCGCACCTTGATTCCAAGAGTTGTGAGGGATCACAGCGGGAAACTAGAGGGCGACAGATGCAGACACTCCATAACACAGAAGCAAAATGGGGCAGGGCCTTAAAGCTCCTCTCTCCAAGCACAAGGTCATGGGCTCCTGCCCCCAATGTCCTGCATGTGCTAAGCACAAAACAAAATAAAACAAATTTTGTTTTGGGGGGGCTGGAGGGATAGCACAGCAGGTAGGGCGTTTGCCTTGCACATGGCTGACCCGGGTTCGATCCCCAGCATCCCATATGGTCCCCCAAGCACTGCCAGGAGTGATCCCTCAGTGCAGAGCCAGGAGTAACACCTGAGAAAAAATAAATTGTTTATTTTTTATACTCTAGAGCTGTTTAGATTTTGTCTCTTTCAGTTCAGATAAATATACTTCTCGTGGAAATTATCCATTTTTCTGTATTTGTGTGAGTTGGCATAAAGTAATTCATAATAGCCGACTTTAATCTGCAGGATCCGCAGTGATCTCCCTGGTTGTGTAGCTGATGTGATTATCTGAACCTTCTCTGCTCATGATCATCTCTCTAGGAACTGGCGTCTTTGGAGAGGTGTGAGCTGGGACACTGACGGCTACAGCGGACCAGACAGACATAGGAATTAGTTGAGAGTTTTGGTGTCACGACATGGAGGGACACAGTGTGACTGAAACCAGGGACCGGAACACAGAGGGAGAGTGCAACTGGTACATGGAGGGACACAGTATCACTGAACCCTGTGACCGTGACATGGAGGGAAACAGTATGACTGCACCCCGAGAGCTAGTAGAGAGACACAGTGTGACTAGGTCATGTGACCGGGACATGGGAGGGAGGGACACAGAATGACTGAGACTTATAACTGGGATATGTAGGGACACAGAGTGACTGAACACTGACCAGGACACAGAAGGACACAGTGACACTGAGCCCTCTGACCGGGACATGGAGGGACACTGTGTGACTGAGTTGTGTGAGACAGGACAGGGAAAGGCACAGCATAGCAGACAGCAGCAGCAAAAACTGGAGCCCTGAGGCCAGAGCAATAGCACAGTGGGGAGGGAGCTTGACTTGCAAGTGGCCAACCCAGGTTTGATTCCCAGCACCCCACACGGTCCCCTGAACACTGCCAGGATTGATCCTGAGTGCAGGGCCACCGGTCACCCCTGAGCACTGTCGGGTGACCCCTGAGTACTATAGTGTCATCAGTAGGGCATGGAAAGCCCAGACTACTTTCTGACAATATAAGCAGTCACAGACAAGCAAAGCGGCAGCGGTTGTTTCACTGTCAAAAACAGGTGCAGAATGGGGTTGGCCTGGGGCCTCAGTTTGGCAACTGCAAGGTCTGAGTTTGGGTGGGTCTTTTTGAGGGGTGGATTGGGGGGAATTGAGGTCAGGGGGGAGTGGCAGTTGACAAACTCATTAAAATGCATTACCTCTTGGGATGTCATGGGTAGCTAGCTTGCCAGGTTTTGCCGTGCGGGTGAGATACGCTCGGTAGCTTGCCGGGCTCTTCGAGAGGGGCAGAGGAATCGAACCCAGGTCGGCCGGGCTGGCTGCATGCAAGACAAATGCCGTACCGCTGTGCTATCGGGCTGGAGCGATAGCACAGTGGGTAGGGTGTTTACCTTGCATGCGGCCAACACGGCCGACCCGAGTTTGATTCCTCCGCCCCTCTTGGAGAGTCCGGCAAGCTATCGAGCGTATCTCACCCGCACGGCAAAGCCTGGCAAGCTACCCGTGATGTATTCGATATGACAAACACAGTAACAAGTCTCACAATGTTACTGGGCCCGCTCGAGGAAATCGATAAACAATGGGAGGACAGTGACAGTGACAGTGACCTCTTGGGAGCAGAGAGAAGGCTCAAAGGGTTGCACATACATGTTGCATATAGGCAGCTGGAGTTCAAGTCCCAGCATCATCAGCCACAAGCCCAGAGCACAGAGCTACAAGTGGCCCTTGAGAGCTGCCTGGTGTGCTGACCATCGAAAGAAACTGCTCGTTCGGAAATACCGCAGAAGCCAAAAGCAGAGTTCAGATGCTCCTGAAGCTAATGAGAGGACGGTCTGGCAGACAGACCATACTGTGTGGCTGTGACCTTTTCAGTGGTGCCACTGCAGACCTAGGGCAGAATCCAGAGCACGGCCCAGGGGAGACAGTATTGCCATGACACAGGATGAAGGCTAGAGTGGCCATATTATTACAGGTTCTGGTTAGCTGCTTATCACCCTAAAGGGAGAATGAAGGACTAGATTCCTAAGCAATGACCACAAGTAGTCCCTAAGCACTGCTGGGAGTGGGCCCCAAACTGCTTCCCCCACCACCACCACCACCAACAAAAAAAAACATTCTACCCTTACACCACTTCTTTTTGTTTATTTTGAGAAGGGGCAGGTCACATCCAACACTGCTTACTTACTCCTAGTCCTAGTTTTGCATGGAGAATCAGGAATCACTCCTGGGGGACCATATGGAATACTGGGGATTAAACCTGGGTCAAACGCATGCAAGGCAAGCTCCCTACCCTCTGTATTGTCGCTTCAGTCCCACTTCTTTTTGTTTGTTTGGTTTTAGTTTGGGGGCCATACCCAGTAGTGCTTAGGACTTACTCCTGGCTCTGCATTAAGGGATTACTCCTGGAATCACTCAGGGACCATACTTGGTGCCTCACCTAGAACTGGTGCCTACAGCACTTTTAAGAATCAACTGCAGGAAGGCTGAGGTGATGGACAATTAAGCTTCTAAACCATGATATGCAAGAAAATCTCCATGACTTGAATTTAGGAAAATGTTTTTTAAAAGAATTAGCAAACGAGCCCAAAATTCCAACAGTCATAAATAAAATAAATTATAAACTGGCATAAGTAAAAAAATCTGAACCTCTATTCATTAAAGGATCATGGGGCAGGGCTGGAGAGATAGCACAGCGGGTAGGACATTTGCCTTGCATGTGGCCAACCTGGGTTCAATTCCCAGCATCCCATATGGTCCCCTGAGCATCACCAGGAGCAATTTCTCAGTGCAGAGCCAGGAGTAACCCCTGTGCATTACCAGGTGTGACCCAAAAAAGAAGAAAAAAAGGAAAAAAAAAGATAATGTGAGTGGGCGAGAGATAGAATAGCAGGAAGGGCGCCTGTCTTGCATGCAGCTGGGGATTGATCCCTGGCAGCCCATATGGTTCCTGGAGCCTGCCAAGAATGATCCTTGAGCACAGAGCCAGGAGTAAGCCCTGAGCACTTCCAGATGTGGCCCCAAACTAAAAACTAAAATATCATGAGGTGGGGAAGAGAGAAGGTGGGAGAGAGGGGAGGTAATGAGGGGATGGGGTAAAAATGAAAAGGCAACCCCCCAAATGCACAAATTTCTACAAAATCCAAAGGCCCGTAAAGAGGGAGAGTCAACCTAACAGGAAACAGGCCTTGCCAATATGTGGTGAAGAAAAGACGCCTCTCCATGCTGGTCAGCAACAGCTGCAGGACATCATACCGGAGAGAGGGGCAGAGCTGCCATGTGCCGCCACGCAGCTGTTCCTGCTCCACCCCATCAAGCGGACCCAGGCCCATTCTGGTCCCGACCATCTGCAGAGTCTGACACCGAGAGCTGAGGCGACCACACTTATTTGGCTACCACCTATTCCAGGGGAAAATCACTCAAGTGGCCGCAGAAATTCACCTTCCTTTCCTTTGTTTTGGTCTGGCCACACTGGGTGGTATCTGGGGGCTACCTGGGCTCAGCACTCAAAAGTCTCTCACACCGATGCTGGGGACTGAACGAGGCCTCCCACACGCAAAGGTGTTTAGCCTACTGAGCGTTCGCCAGCCCAGAAATCTCTCTCTGATGCCCCCCAATCGCTACTGCCAGCCCCTGGGATAGTTCAGGTGCTCCGGCACAGGATTCCCCGTTCTGGGAACCACTGAGCCCTGGGACAACCACTGGGAGCTACAAAGATACACTGACAAACAGAACAGACAAACCACAGTAGGAGTAGAGACTTGAGAGAGACGGGGGCCCCCTCAGAGGCCACACAGTGCCAGGGAAAGAACCTGGGATTCCCATGTGCAAATCCTGACTCAATCCACTGAGCTGTCTCCGTCCCAAAATGGAAAGTTTCTAAAATTTTAGTATTTTGGTTTTGGGGTCACACCTGGCATAGCTCAGGGCTCACTCTTGGTTCTCTGCTCAGGGATCATACCTGGTGGCCTAAGGGAATCATATGAGTGCCAGGGATCAAACCCAGGTCAGCCAAGTGCAAGGCAGGTGCCTTACCCCGCTGTATTATCTCTCCAGCCCCCCAAATGGAAATTCTTTTTGGAGGGATGAAAGGACACACCTGGATTTCTAGGAGATTTCAACCTGTGAGTGGACTCAGAAAGAACAGCTCTTCCTGCCAACCATGGGGCCACCCACGAGCCTGACTCACTCTTAGGCATGAGGTCAGGGCTGACCCCAAGACAGCTACTTTGGGGTCTCTACTTTGCGTGGGGGCAGGGATCTGTACCCAGAGCCAGGGTCAGTTTGTCAAATGTCAACTCACTTGCCTGAAGCTACACTGTGTGCTGCACAGAACACCCTAGGCAGGGGTGCAGCACTCACCTGGTCTGTTTTCCTGGCGATGAGATTGCCAATGGTCTTGCTGAAGAAACTGGCCAGCAGAGGGTTGAGTGGCGGCTCGTGATCCAGGAAGTCATAGAGAAGGCCCAGCAGGGCCTCATCCCCTCCCAGGCGATCATTGATCTGCGGAACGTCGCAGGTCAGCAGCTCACAGGCGGTGTTTGGGTACCTACAACAGCAGCAAGCAACTGGAGGTGAAATTAGACTCCTGTGACTTGCAGGAAGCAGCTTAAATAACCTGGCTCCAAGAAAGCAGGCCCACACACAAGAACAAAACGATGGCAGGGCCAGCCTATGGCTCCAGTGGAGGGGACAGGCCTAGCACACAGGATCCTCAGGCTTAATCCCACGTACATGCCTCCAGCCTGGCTGGATATGGCCCCTATTTAAAAAAAAAAAAAGAGAGAAAAAGGAAAAAGAAAGAAAGATCACCGATAGACTGCAGAACAGGAAAATTTGACCCTGACCAATAATTGTTTCTAATTAGTGGAGGCTCAGAAGTTCACCAATCTTTTCTGCTTGGCACGCCCTATCCCAAGACCCTCTGCTATCTAAACAGACTCTCACACATCCGGATACCTCTGCCTCTGACCTCGGCTGCACCCCATGCCGGACTCACCTCCTGCTGACAGAGTGAGTCAGGAGACCCTGTTCCCCACCATAGTCGCTTCCCCTCTCCACAGACGCTCATCCCTGTCTCCGCTCTCCTCCCCAACCCTCTTGTCCCCACATACAAACCAGGACTGATGTGGCTTGTGTCTTGGCTGAAGAAGTGCTGGTAGTGATGAGGAGTCAGACACAAAATTGCTCTTGACCTCACCCTGGACAATGGGCACAGGAGAGGCAGGTCCATGCAGCAGCTCACTGACTCCAGGCTAGGGCCCCAGCAGGGTACTGTCCCCTCTCTCCACAGGACAGCTGTACAGACTCTGGGCCTGGGTCTCCTACGCCACCTGCCACGCACCATGTACAGCAGCTATGAATCAGAGGAGGGCTCAGCACAGAGCAAGCCTGGGCCAAGGTCAGCTGTTGTGACCCCGCTGTTCCTGGAAGCCACCAAAGGCCCCAGCACTAGGCTTACATGCAGCCAAGGTCATCGTGGAAGGCAAGCGGGCCCAAGTTGGAGAGGCCCAAGAGGAAAGACCTGGAAAGCGCGGCAGACACTGAGTCTGCTGGAAAGAAAAACAGACCCACCTTGGTGGATCCCAGAGTGGCAGGTTTAGGGAAAGGCATAAAGCAAACAGGCCCTACTCAGGGCGAGGACAACAGGGAAAACCAGACAACAACAGGAACAAGGTCCTTCATCCTGTGCATGGCTCTAAATCAGAGGAAGACAGAGCCAGGCCTGACCCTCAGAAACGTCCTTCTCAGGAAGCAGCAGAGAGAAGGATCTGAGGTACATGGAGGTGCTAGGTGGACAGCACACACAGACCGGGGGTGTGTAGGTGGAGATGCCTCTTGGCCCTGACTCAGAATCCCCCAGGGCTCCACTGTGTTCTTGTACTCTGCCCCTTGACAGACAACGCTTCCGCTTCTGCAGGGAGGCATATGGGAGCCTGAGGGAGTCTGGCCCCAGCCTGGCTGCCAGCACTCTCCACTCCACCTTCAGGTATAATAAAGCGACATTCTGGCGTCCATCTGCTGGTTCTCCTGTCTTCTCAAATGGCCCAGAACGCACAGGTCAACTGGGCAGGAGGCTCCAGGGAAAGCCAGCGGTACCTGCACAACCCTGGGTAGGACAGGAGGGCAGCTGCTGCCTCACACAGCCCTGGGGCAGAGGGGTGGGGGGCAGCTTCCCTGCCAGGCATGTGAGGAGACCATCGCCATCAGCCACGAAAAGTTGGGGATGTGCAGCGCTTCACCTCAGAGGAAAATGGGGGTGTCTGGGCAGCGGGTTGGTGGGAAGGGGTCTGCCCTGCTGCAGATACTGAGCACCTGAACCAAGAGAGGGGCCAGGAACAGGTTGGACCAGATCAGAACCCAGCACCTGGTAGTGTAGGTTGGAAGCCAGAGGGATGTGCTCTCGCTTCCTCTCTGTCCCGTCCCCTCACACAGGCCCTGCATGCATGCACTGCTAACGGGAGCCCCTGACTACTGAGCAGGTGCAAGTCACCACTTGGGCCCCCTCCTCCAGAGGCACTGCTGAAGCAGGGCCCCTTCCTTTCCTACCCACCTGGCTTCCCTGATGGTTTTTTGGGAGGTCTGGATTTGTTCAGCCAGTGCACAGCATGTACCTCCTGAACTGCAATTCTTTTGGCTTTTTGGGAAGAAACTGAGTTTGCTAATAAAACTGCTGCTACTTTTGCTGAAGAGCTGGATCCAATTTCTGTGTAACCTCGAGGCTGCCTGGTCTGGTCATCTGTGCCTTCTCTTTGAAGAACCGTCTTGGCCCTAAGTACTTCTCCCTAAGCCTCCACCTACGCCCCCTTCCTACCGACCCCTCCACCCACCCTTTCCACTTCTTTCCTCAGAACAGAAGCTTGACTTCACTACTTTCCTGAGCAGGAACCGCTTGAGATGGAACCAGGTCTCATACACGTGAGCCTTCACTCTACCTTGAGCTAACTGCTCCCCACACAACTTTTTTTTTTTTTTGCTTTTTGGGTCACCCAGCGATGCACAGGAGTTACTCCTGGTTCATGCACTCAGGAATTAAACCTGGCAGTGCTCGGGGGACCATATGGGATGCTGGGAATCGAACCTAGGTCAGCTGCGTGCAAGGCAAACGCCCTACCTGCTGTGCTATTGCTCCAGCCACCCCCCCACACCTCAACTTTAATTGAAATGAAGTTTAATAAACTTTAGGTTTCAGTTTAGTAAGCCTTCATTACTCTCATGCTGTACACACACTCTCTGAACACTAGGCAGAGGGCAGCTTCACAGGGGCACAGCCCAGCCACACCTCTCCCCTCCCAAAGCCATGCTCCTCAATGGGCAGTCCAATTCCCGGCTTCTGAGAATGATACTACACACACACACACACACACACACACCCTCGCCCATTAACTTCAGATATTACACACCATTTCCTCTAATGTAGGTGACTGATTCTCATGGCACCTGCCCTCCACCACAGTCCCTTCCCTGTCTCTCCACAAACACACACCTGTCAGCTCCATCCATGCAATTGGAGCAGGAACACGGCACTGTGTGATCCAGATGCTGACCAGGTCTTCATTTTCATTTTTGCTTTGGTTTTTTACTTTGGGGCCACATTTGTGGCACACAGGGGCTATTTCTGGCTCAGTCTCAGGTCTCACTCCTGGTGGGGCTCAGAGGAACACATGGGGCGCCAAGGACCAAACCACAGTGGGCCACATGGAAGGCCGTCACTGTCCCACGAGCACTATCTCTCCAGGTCCCTGCGGGCACCCTGGCCCTTTTCCATTCCAACCACTTTTTGCCTGAGGAATTTATCATGGGCAAGCACTGCAAAAATGCCTCTAGAGAAGTGATAGTGAAGTGGATATTCCATACAGAAGAAACTGAATTTGGTCATACACACTCCTGGGATTCATTACACAGCTGATTTTGAATTTTTGCTTGCTGTACACTTAGAAATTTTTTCCCACTGCCAAATTTTTCATGACCCTCCCACATTCAGTGGGGTCCCAGTTCAAAGGGTTTTTTTTTAAATTTGTTTGTTTTTTTACGCCACACCCAATATACTCAGAGCTTACTTCTAGTTCTGCCTTCAGGGGTCACTTGAAGGGCTCAAGGGACCATGTTACAGGGCTCCAGGGGTTGAACCCAGGTCAGCCGCACGCAAAACCCACTGTATTATATACTGTATTATCTCTCCAGCCTCATCCACAGCTTTTAAGAGGCTTGAATTCAATGATCTTTGCTTCCCAGGGGAAGTCTTGCCAGCAGTGCAGCTTCGTTTTGCTCCGCTCTGTGCTCACCAATTCCAAAGTTCTCCTGGACTCTGGCCCTAAGACTCTTGGACCCACCACTGCAATCAGGCAGGAGACGGCCCGTGTTGGCCTGACAGAGGGTCCCACAAACAAGCCCCGGCTCTTCCCTGGGTTCTTGGCAAAGGCGCTGCTGGGGTCCAGCTGTGCCCGTCTCCCCTCCTGCTAATCTCCCTGGGACCAACGGCAAGCAGACTTTCAAGAAAGGCCAGACATTCAGCGGATGCCAGTCACAGTTCCCCACCCTGCTCTTGTCTCTCAGACACCAAGCGCCACACCTCATCCTCAGGCATGGAAGCCATTCTGTTGCCATCTGGGCCCTTGGGGGCTGCGCTGACTGACCCTTGCCTGTGGGCATTCATGTGCTGATGAAGCTGCGACTCAACTCCACAGGCTGTGGGGGTTCCCCCAGAGTAGCTCCTTCTCCCCAGCACACCCAGGTCTGCTCCAAAGCTGGTCACTGGACCTCCTTGTCCACTCGCACCAGCAGCTTAACATGGCACCCCGCCCCCAGCCCAGCCCAGCCCAGCCCAGGGGTGGAGATCAGTACCCTCCTGCTGGCGAGCCCCACTGCACTTCAGAGCAGTTTCAGGGTCCAGGACAGTCCCACAGCTCCAGGACCTCCATCAGCTCGTGCATTTCTGGGAGTGGGCACAAGGTATGAGCCCCAGCCCTGGCTGACCTCCAATACTGCCCACCGCTGCCCTGCAGCACAGCCTAGTGCTGGCCAGCACCACCTCAGTACATACTTGAAGCGGACCTTCTCGTCCATGTCCAGGGGCGGGTCACGCGTGACGAGGCTCACCAGCTCCTCCATACACTGCGGCCTGCACAGGAAGTCCAGCAGCTTCCGGTTCTGTGCCTTGCACTCCTGCAGGATGTCGTCCTCATCCATCAGCTCATGCAGGGTCACGTCCTCCTTATCCAGCAGCTTGTCCACATGGGACGTGGTGTTCAAGTCAAATTTCCAGAACATGGTGGCGGCCACAGAACTGCAGGCAAAGGCAGAGGGTCACTTTTCCTCCTGTGACAATGCACCCAGAGTTCATCCAGGCTGACCAGAATGCTCTTGTCAGGGGACACTTCCCAGATCCCCACAACCCGTGGGGTAGACCCACGCCAGCATCTGCGTGACCCTGGATGACTACATGTCACCCCAAACAGGTCAGTGACTTACTGGTTACCATCCCCACCCCCAACAGCAGCATCTGAGTGACACTGGGCACCTTTCCCAGAAACTTCCAGGCCATGCAAGTCTTAGCTTTTGGCACACCAAAGCCCTGACAGGAAAGCGAGGGCTGCCCCCTAGATCACCAATCCTGAGAGCAAAGGGCCCTGTGCATAGTTTCTTCTGGGGAAGTCTCACCCCAGAGCCAGGGGCTAGGGACCCGTAACAGTGGGTCAGCTGACTGACCGAGCAGCCGTGCTTCACCGCTGAGCCCTGGCTCAAATGCAGCCCTCACCCCTGCCGGCCTGCTCACTACCACACCCTTGGCCAGCCTACTCATTGCAGGGGCCCACCCCTGCCAACCTGCTCACTGCCAGGGCCACACCCCTACCCGCCTGTTCACAGCTGGGACTGTCCAGGGCTGCACCCAGGCTCTGCTCACAACACACTTCCTCTCCCCAGTCTTCTGAGAGGCCATGCCTGACACTCACAAGAGAAAACACGGACTTGCAGGTGGGACTCAGCACAGTCCATCTGTGATGACTTGAAGTCCCGCCCACCCTACCAGGCCTCCACCTGGAAAACACCAAGGTCACTCTTGAGGTCGCCTCCCATCCTCACACACGGTCGCCTCCCACCCTCACACACAAGCTCTTTGGGCTCTGGCCAGACCCATCACTCTTGACCAGCCCATTTTCTGCAGAATGAAAAACAGAACACTGCTACTTCCACTGAGCAAAACCTCTGATTTCAACATTACATGGACCATTATTTGCAAGAGGATGGAAACAGCCAGGAATTGTCTTCCCTAGTATTCCAACAACCACACAAACACTGAAATAGCCGTCTGTGTCTCTGGGATGCAGAGTCCTCACAGCCAGTCAGCTCTTCAGAAACTCTGTCCTGCTGCACCAAGATCACTTTTCAAATCAGATTTTGCCCTATCGCTCTTGTTTCTGTGCCAACACTCCACCAACTCCAGCTCCCAGCACTCACCAGGCTACTCTGCACAAGGCTCCCGGGCACTGTTCCCTGTCCCCAGATCCAAACCTGACTACAAGGAACAGAAGAAGACTCCCCATTTTTCCTCAGCACATCCTACACTGACACACATCAACACAGCCACACACACTTGTGTGTATACAATTCTACCTGCCCATGCCCGCACTCACCTGCACACACACACGGGTGAGCACTCATGTGTCCTCCGGCATGACCACAAATTCCCACACTCACACATAAGCGCACATCTATACACGTGACCTACACACACAGCTGTGTATACCTGCCCCAGCCAGACTCACAATGTCAGAAACTCTGACTTTCAGTTGAAGAAACTGGGCTGGAGAGAGAGTATAGCTGGCAGGGCACTTGCCTCAAAGTGGCCGACCAGGTTTGATCACCGGCATCCCATATGATTCCCCTAACCCCATCAGGAGTGATCCCTGAGTGTAGTTAGGAGTGAGTCCTAAGCACGTTGTGTAGCCCAAAAACAAAATCAACTGCAGGAACTCCACAGGCTAACCCTACACTCAGTTTTCTTTTGGGTCCTGAGATTGTCCCTATTTCCCCTGTGAGAATGAGGTGGGTATTTGTGGGGAGTGGTAAGGCAATTCTGCCCTGTCAGAAATAATGAATGTTGGGGTCAGGAAAATAGTGCAAGGGCTGAGACAGCTGCTTTACATGTGGGTAACCCAGTTCAACTCTCCAGCACCACATATGGTCCACTGAGCTCTGCCAGGAGTGATCACTGAGCAGAGCCAGGAATAGTCCCTGGGCACTGCCGGGTGTGGCGCAAATGACTACCAGAAGTACTTTTAGTAACAGAAGGCTGTTTCTACATACTCCTCAGATGTCTCTCAGCCAAACGCCCCAGAGAATCCAAGGGAAAGAGAAGCAGTGGGGATCCCACTTGGCCAAAATGTTCAGTCCCCACATCTCATTAATCCCTCTAAGCACTGCCTCTCTTCCTCCTCCTCTCTCCCTTGTCTCCATGCATGCAGCGAAAGAGTGACTGATAGGGTAGGAGCTGTTTGAGGAAATGGCTTCGGGTACTTGTCCATTTTTTACTTCATCTCCATAATTTTGAAGGGCACACTTTGAGATTTTTTTTTCTCAATTAGTTTTGGGAGTAGAGGTTGGGGGTCAACCTGATGATGCTCGGGGTGATTTCCTGGCTCTGTGCTCAAAAGTTATCCCTGGTGGTGCTCAAGGGACTCTATATGTGGTGCTGGAGAACAAACTGGGATCAGCCACCAGCAACCTTAATCCCTGAATTTTCTCTCCAGCCCTTCCCCCCCCAGATTCTTAATCTAGAAGCTTCAGTTATTGGTTTTCCAAGAACCTGGCAAGCTCCCTGTGGCGTATTCGATATGCCAAAAATAGTAACAATAAGTCTCACAATGGAGATTACTGGTGCCCGCTTGAGCAAATCGATGAACAATGGGAGGACAGTGCTACTTATATATTCTTTTACTAAATTTAGTTTAATACTCTTTAATTTCCTCTTTCATTCTATTTTTTCCCACTATAAGCAATTAAAGCCACAAATTTCTTCTTAAGCATGGCTTTAGCTGCACCTCACTAAGAGGTCTATAAACTTCTTAATTTTCCCAAACAAGAAGCAAAGGGAAAGAAAAGAATGGATAAACTATCATCTACTTTACCTACTCCCCTTAGTGACCTTATTTCAGAAAACAGTTCTTTAAATATCCCAAAACAGAAGGCTATGGTCTCAGGCTAGGGTGCTCAGGAGCTGCGCCTGCCAGTCGAGAGACCATGTGGTGTCAGAGACAGGAACCAGGCTTCCCACACCTGCACTCCTTTACTCCCTTTGAGTCGTTCGGTTTTTGAGCCACACCCGGCAGTGCTCAGCCTTACTCCTGAATCTGTACCCAGGGGTCGCTCCTGGAGGGGCTGGGAGAAAACCCTAGGCAGTGCCAGTGATCAAACCTGGCTCAACTGTGTGTAAGCCAAGTGCCCTAACTGCTGTCCCATCTCTCTCATTCTGCACACACTCCCTCTGAGCTATCTCCCCAGGTCCCTGAGAAAAACAGTCCTAAGAAAAACTCACCTCATTACACTTATTTTGTTCCTTTCACCATTACTGAACAGCAGTTGAAAATCTCAATTCACATCACCACCGATAATTGAAATAAAACAAGGTTACTCTTTAGAGTCTTTAATTTACACAGACCGTTTGCTTCCCTTGCTCCTGTCAGTACATTTCACTTTGCCATTAATAAAGTATCTCTCACCCCTCTGTGCTTCCGTCTGCCTGCACATCTCGGGAAATATCCTTACTGGCACTGGTTCAGCTGCAGCTAAAGCCACTGTTAAAAAACGCAGGTGGGAGGCACTGACTGAAGCTGACTCAGATATAGATGCACGTTTCTTTTCCAAACTGTTCACTCCCAAAACTGCCCACTACCCACTGTTGCTCTGCAAGCATCTATCTGCTCAGCTGCCCATGGGGAAGGGCCCTTCCCAGGTGATCAAAGGCCCATGGCTGACAGCATCTTTACCAGAGATCCCAGCCCATGAGTCAACTACCGACGGAGTCACCTCTGATATTATACCTGACATTTGGATCCGGCAGCTCAGAGACCCCTCAGCCCTTCACCATGCCTACCACTACCTGGTGGTGGATATCAATTCAAGTATTCCCAACATCTTCTAGCGTCTTATCCAACAGCCAAATGGAAGGAACTTGAAACTGCTTCTTTATTTACGGTCTCAGGTTAATACAACCATCAGTCAGCAGGTAGGTGGCAAATGTTCAGAGAGTTCCATGAACAGGGCCCTGCAGAAATACACATTCCGTGGCAGAGACTGTTGCCCGGAGACCAGAATCTGAAACGTGCCCTTTCCCAGCTAGCTGTCTCTTCTAGACATGAGAGCTGGGCTGGCTGGGTGACCGCTCCCATGTGACCGTGGTTTCCTCACTGAGTCACTGGGCAACAAGCCCAAGCACACTGGCCAGTGCATTTTGCCTTTAGAGGTCCTATCTGCAAAGAAAGCAAAGAGACAACACCCACCTGCCAGCTGTGGATGAGCTCAGGGTAGCCTGCATGGTGTGGTCGCCCACAAGTATGGCTGATGCAGGACCAGGAGAGCACAGGGTCAAGACACACAGCCACTGGGTATGGCCCCAGTCCCCTGCACCCTCTGGCCCACAAGAAGTGAAAAGAAACAAGAGTAAAAAAAAAAAAAAGGTAAAAAAAACAAACTGGTCATATATCACGTCATCACTGATGGAGCCTGAGTGACGAAGCCTACGCACATTGCGGACAGAGAAGCGCCATCCCAAGTGTGGGGATGCTCTCCCCAAAGAGTAGCTGGACCGAAAGCCAGGCTCCTCTGAAGGGTAGATGCTTCAAGTCCTTTTATCCCATGCAATACCCCCCACCCAAGTCTGTGAAGATCCAGGACAGGCCACCAACTTTGAGGGTCCACTGGCTGCACTAGGAGAAGCCCCTGGCCCTAACCTAGTTCTGGCATACAGCAGCTATCTGGGTTTGTCAAACTGGCTAACGAAGGGATGTGCTGACTGCTGCTACCGCACTACAGACAGGGAAAAGGACAAAGTGCTTGGTGGGCACACGAGAGGTCCAAGTATGATCCCCAGCACCACCAGAAAATAAAAAGGAGGGGTAAGGCCTACTCCAGGGTTGAGGGCACAGGGGAGGAACAGGCTGAGTCACAGACTGTTCCCCACTGCACAGCCAGGCTTGGGACCCACAGGCACAGTGTCCATGTGCCCCTGTCACCCCACCCACCTGCAACCGCAGCCTTTGGTGGTTCCTTGGCTTCTTGGCAGTGTGGTCTGTGACCGAGCTCAGGGGAGGAGGGAGGGAGAGCCCTGGGTTCTTCTGCCCTCTGAGAGCATGTGGGAAGCTCCCCTACCCCACTCTGTGTCACTGCTCCTTAGAGCACCTGTGGCAGCAGCCGGAACTCTCCCCAAGGACTATACAGTTGAAGCAAGCTTTGGGTTTGTTTGTTCATTTTGGGGTAGCTCAGGAGACCATGTGGCACCAGGAATGGAGCTCAGGCCTCCCCAACGCAGGGCTGCGCTCCAGCCCTCTGGCCTATCTCCTGGGCCCAGCAAGTATGGTTCTTTTCCCTTTGAGCCACCTCCGGCAGAGCTCGGGGCTTCCTCTCAGATCCATGCTTAGGAATGACTCCTGACGAGGCTCAGGAGATTCTACATAGTGCTGGAGACTGGACCTTGGTCAACGGTTTATAAGGCTTGACCTGTGCACACTCTCTCTGGTCCCATCAACAAGCTTCTTCACCTCTCTGAACTTTAAAGATCTTTTACCTATAAATGAACCCACTTTCCTCAAAAGTAAGGGATCTGGTATGGACTGAGTCTCAGCAAAGCCCGGAATCCACGAAATGAACAAAGGAGGGTCAGGAGATGGCAGAGTCAGACTCCCCCAGAGTTCATTCACATACTCATTACACACCACAAACCACACACACTACACCCCATACTCTACACACCACACACATACCATACATATATCACACACAAACCACATACAATCCACACACACAATCCACAAGCCATGTATATACACATCACACAAACTATACCTATACCACACACTGAGAACACACACCACATATCATACACAACACACATATCACACACATGTACCATATAAGATTATGTGGGCCAGAAAGAGATCTAAACAGGCTGAGTGCACAAAAAGCACGCTTTGCATGCAGGAGAACCAGGTTCAATCTATGATACTTGGTCTCCCAAGTACTGCCAAGAGTGGCTCCCGAGTACAGAGCTAGGAGTAGCTTCTGAGCACTCACAAAGGGGTCTACCCTCCCAGAAATTAAGATTTTCAAATCCTGACATATATCATACTTGACGAATGTTCAATGTAAGCCTTGAGCATCTAACTATGCTTATTCATAAGGAACTCTAAGTGAATTTTCTGACTCAAAGTCCATCTTTGCTGAGAATTCACGGTCACGGTCCTCCCGTTGTTCATCGATTTGCTCGAGCGGGCCCAGTAATGTCTCCATTGGAGACTTTTGTTACTGTGTTTGGCATATCGAATACATCACGGGTAGCTTGCCAGGCTCTGCCGTGCGGGCGAGATACTCTCGGTAGCTTGCCAGGCTCTCCGAGAGAGGAGGAGGAATCGAACTCGGGTCGGCCACGTTGGCTGCATGCAAGGCAAATGCCCTACCGCTGTGCTATCACTCCAGTCCCTTGCTGAGAATTACCCTCTGGAAATATGAAGACTTCCAGTGAGCACACTTTCCTCTGAAGAGGAAAAGCAAAAGCAAAGATATACTATCACAATGCTCACTAGCCTTTTCATTTCTCTTCTTTTCTTTATTTCTTCTTTTCTTCTTTTTATTTCTTGATGGCCTTTTCAGAGTTAATTACTAAGAGACCAACATGCAGACAAGAAACAGTATCTTTTGTGAACCAAAGCTGGAGAGGCAATGTCACTGGCACCATGTGCCCCCAGTATCACCAGGTACAGTCTTGGAGGCCCCTGAGCACTGTTGGAGTGGTCCAGGGCCCACCAAGAATTGTTAGGAGGGGTTCCCAGGCCTCCTAAGCACACCCCCGCCAGTGCTGGCATAATCCAACATGTATCACTGACCAAAGCGCACCCAGCACTGCTGAGAGCACGAGTGTCCCTTCCCTCCAATAGAAGTGCACCACGCAGAGGCCATAGGCACACACAGAATAGAAGCGGCTCCTGTGGGCAAGCACGGCCTCACCTTTCCACCTCATAACCCACAGAGCATCCACCAGGCAGGCAGCTGTCCCTCACCATTGTGGAATATATCTTGTCTTGGACAGACCAAGCAACCTGCCCACCACACAGCATCCCAAAACCAGACTAAAAATCCCACCTTCATCCTGAAAACCAAATGCTCGACTCTCATCCATCTTCATAGTCCCCCTGACACAGCACATTCACAGAAATAACATGACATGACAGAGCAGATGCAGAGAAGAAAGTATCTCACCACCTTCTATGGCAACTTCTTGTTGAAACCTTGTATTCAGGCAAAACAGAACAACATCTGGGGTTGCTTCTTGGATATATGCAACTTGAAAAAAATTATTTCCATTCAGCAGAAGATTTAGAGTCTCTTCACCTGAAAAATAAAAGGAAAATTCTAACTTTAAATTGTGTCTTTATAAAGCTAATTTACCACAGTAGCGGGGAAAAGAAAAACAAAAATCAACAGCTGGTTGTCAGAGTGATAGTGCAGGGGTTAAGGTACTTGCCTTGCACGTGGCCGACTGAGGTTTGATCCCAGGTACCACACAGCCCTCCCCACCCGTGAGGAATGATCCCTGAGTGCAGAGTCAGGAATAAGCCCTGAGCACTGCCAGGTAAGGTCCCCAAACGACAACAACAACAACAACAAAAAACAATAGCTTTATTTAGTATTCAAATCATCAGAAAGTTTCCTGATTGAAAAACCAAAAACTCCTATCTTGGTTTGTTCTGGAGAGACTAGAGTTATACACCCACTATACAGCTGGCTAACTAGCTCCTGAATGGAAATGCAAAGACAGGAGAAGGGTCTCTATAGATCCTTACTCTCACCAACATGAAAGGTCTGCCCACCTTGGAGACGGCACGGCTTACTGCAAATCCATCACAATTCCCATAAGAAAAGTGACCGCTACAGACCAGTCTCAAGATGAACGAGTCTCTTAGTAGAATGACCAGCTCCAAGGTCTATAGTAAGAACCAGAACAAGTGAGAGCCAGGAAGGTGGTTAGGGGGCAGAGCCGCCCTGCCCTGCATGTATAAGGTGCTGAGGTCCATACCCAGCACTGAAAAAAATAAACACAACAACAGGGATGGGTGTCAGGAGAGTAATTCAAAGGCTCTGCATGCGCGAGGCCGGTCACCCCACCTGCAGATTGCATCTCCCAAGAAGACAAGGTTATGGGAGCAGCTAGAAAAGGTGTCTGGGAGTTTTGGGTGATTGTGACTGTGACGGGCATCACCTGAAATGAAGGTGAAGCCTTGTAGTTCTGAGCACAGTAGCAAGGTTTTATTGGGGCTGGAATGATAGTACAGTGGGTAGGGCATTTGCCTTGCATGTGGCCAACCTGGGTTCAATCCCCAGCATCCTTTATAGGTGCGCCACCAGGAGTAATTGCCAGGGGTGACCCAAAAAGCAAAAACAAACAAACAGAAAAAAACTTTATAGAGACCTAACTATGCTTGAGATAAGTCTTCAGGAATTTTCTTTGAGAACACTCCAGTAAGAAACCAGAGAGATTATACAGGGGTTAAGGTACTTGCCTTGCATGTGGCCCAGCTGGTTCCATGCACAGCACAGGGTCCCCGGTGCCCCACCAGGAGCCATCCCTGAGTGTAGAACCAGGAGTAAACCCTGAGCACTGTTGAGCGTGCCACCAAAACAAACTAGCCCCAGAGGAACATATTGTATTGATCTGAATACGTATGTATCAAATATATTCATATTCAATTCTAATCATATTCTAAATTGGTATTGAGCTGTCACATCACAGTTCCTTCTCACAAAACTTAAAGACGCACCAGAGTCCAACTGTTTTCCATTGAACCTATCCTAGAACAAAGGTTATGACTATTTATAGTAACACAAAGATAGCCAACATCCAACAAGATAAAATTCACAATGTCTTGGCATCCAATCAAAAATTACCAGGCATGCAAGTGAGCAAGAAAATATGAACCAGTGTGATGAGAAAAATCAAGCAAAACAATCCCAGACATGAAAAATGATTAAATCAGCAGGCAGGGCAATCTGAACAGTTGTTTACAACTGCATTCCACGTTCAAAGACTGACAAGAAACTTTCAGCATGTTAAGAGGCCAAGAGACAGCACCAAACACCAGGCAACTGCTATGCTTGGTGGAGTCCAGGCTCGATCCCTGGCACTGCAAGGGCCCTTCAGGCCCCCGGGAAGCAACCCCTCGCGCGCCAGTCACAAGCAGCCTTTCACACCACTGGGTGAGACCACAAACAAAACTAGACACGCTGCACGGAAATGTGAGAGACACAGAGATCCAAACGGCGCCCCCAGGAGCATGCTGAATCCTCAGGAGGCGGAGAAGAGAGAAGGGGCCGCAGCACTCAACTGCGTGTGCTTTTTCAAGCTCTCCGGGGTGCTCTCCAGTCTGCCTCTGCCACTTGGGTTTTTACTGAATCCTCCCCTGCTCCATGCTGCTGCTGTCCTGGCAGGGAGGCACAGCTGGCTGCAGAGCACAGGCTAGTAGGCAGATCCCAGAGCGATCCCGGCCACAGCCTGAGGATCATGCCGGACAATGTGGGCAGGCCTGGTCAGATCTGTGGGCTCAGAGCAGAACCCCAGCCACATCCCGGGGCCCTTGCTGAGACCTCCTGAGAGAATCCTGTTATAGTAATCAGTGGCAGCTGCCCTGGGTCAGCTACTGTGCGTGGGCCCAGCAGCTGCTGCCCCAGAGCTTCCCAAATAAACCATTTTCCAGAAGAGGCAGCAGCACAGCTACAGGCTTCCCTGTTGACCTGTCCCATATCTGGAGCAGAGGGCAGTGCCCTCCCACCATCAAGTGCTGTAAGTTGTCGCCAGAGGGAACTCTGTCCCCGATGACCCTCAAGAGAGCAGAGCCGAGGGGCTGGAGCAATAGCACAGCAGGTAGGGCATTCACCTTGCATGCGGCTGACCCGGGTTCAATTCCCAGCATCCCATACAGTGCCCCAAGCACTGCCCGGAGTAATTCCTGAGTGGAGAGCCAGGAGAAACCCTTGGGTATGACCCAAAAAGGGAAAAAAAGAGAGGGGAGCCGACAGCGCCCCCAGCAGACTCTACAATCAGCTTCCTCCCAGGCCCCGGAAACGCCTGGGACCTACATTCTCCCCATCAGCAAGTTTGTGGAGGGAGAGTTTTAAATAAATGAGTTTCCTTGCTTCCATTACTTCCTGCAAGTGAGAAACTTCCCTTTTACCTCAAAAACACAATTATATAAAAAATGAAGGCTGTAGGCCAGAGAGAATAGGCAGTGGGATGGGTATGTTTGCACAAAGCAGGCTAGACTGGGTCGCTGACACCCTGGGACCCTCCAACACTGATAGAAGCGACCCCCAAGTACCATCAGGTGTGACCCAAAAATCAAAATAATTAAAAATACGGTCCTGAGGCTCCAGGCCCAGGCATGTATCAGAATAACCCTCCTCCTTCAAATTACGCTGCACCATGGCCAAAATAGAAAAAGGGCTGTTTGAAGGCATCAGAGACCAAGCGAAAGACACACAAGAAAAGGGGGAAGACAGCAGCCACCCCAGCTGCACCCCCATGAAGCCTGTGTGCCAGGTCCTGGTGTGCGGCAGAGCTCAGGGCAGAGTGGAAGAGGGGAACCTGGAGGGGAGTCTGTGACAGGACTGAACCATCACAGAAGCCCACCCCAGGACAGCAGCCGTGCTGTCTGACCTGCTCGGCTGTGGATTCCTAAAACCTCACTTGAGCAGGGGCCTCAAGCTGCCTCAGCGGCCGCAGTGCCTGACTGGCAGGGGACAACACATGCACTGAGACAGGACCAAAAGCACAGAGGGTGTCTCCGTGGACAGGAAGCACCAGGGCAGGTCCAGTGCTGAGTAGGTGCTGAAGTAAATGACCCTGACCTCACCTGACTGGGGCCACCAGAGAGGGGAAACAACAGTGACCCCGAAGCCCCCTAACCATGACCCCTGCTCAGCACCAACAGCAGCTAGACTAGGACAGTTTCCTCAGTGCCAACGGAGAGCTGTCCCCAGGCATGAGCTCTCTGCCCAACATCTATCTGGGGGTTGAGAGAGGGGGAACACAGCTAGGTTACCCAAGGGCACATGTGGTGCCAGGGCCCAATCCTGGGGCCTAATGTGCAGACCCTAGATTCCCACCTTTTAAGCACCTCCCCAGCCCTCAATGTGAGTCTTATTTGAGGGACAACACACTACTATGCTCAGAGCTCACTCCTGGAGGAACTCAGGAGACCATCATGGTGCCAGGATTGAACCTGAGTGAGCAGTGTGCAAGGCAAGCACCTCATCCCTCTGTATTATCTCTTGGTCCCATCAGTATTAAAAATTCAATTCTAAAACCTTGGGCAAGGGGGCTGGAGCAATAGCACAGCAGGTAGTGTGTTTGCCTTGCATGCAGCCAACCTGTGTTCAATTCCCAGCATCCCATATGGTCCCCTGTGCAAGGCCAGGGGTAATTCCTGAGTGCAAAGCCAGGAGTAACCCCTGTGCATCACCGGGTGTGACCCCCCTCAAAAAAAGCAAAAATAAATAAATTAATTAAAACCTTGGGCAAGCCAGAGATATAGCTACGTAGCAGAGCATTTGTCTTGTATGCATGAATCCCTGAGTTCAGTTCCTGTCACCACCAAAAGAACCACTCAGTTCTTAGGGTACATCTCAAAAATGTACCCTCAGGTGCACTATATACTAAAATATTCTGTCACTGTCCTCCTGTTGTCCATCAATTTGCTTGAGCGGGCCCAGTAACATCTCCATTGGAGACTTTTGTTGTTACTGTGTTTGGCATATTCGAATACATCACGGGTAGCTTGCCAGGCTCTGCCATGCGGGCAAGGTACTCTCGGTAGCTTGCTGGGCTCTCCGAGAGGGGCGGAGGAATTGAACTCGGGTCGGCCATGTTGGCTGCGTGCAAGGCAAATGCCCCACCACTGTGCTTACTTGGGTATATTTTATAAGCTGTACACTAACATCATATCTTATTCTATCAGAATATTATAAGATTCTGGGCCAGGTAAATGTCTCAAAGGGCTGGAACACTTGCATTGTATGCTGGATGAAATCCAGACACTACAGGTCTCCTGATCAACTCCAGGTATAGCCCAAAAATTTAAATAAATGTTACAAAGTTAAAAATTTAACTCTGGGGGCTAGAGCGATGGCACAGCGGGTAGGGCATTTGCCTTGCACGCAGTCAACATGGCCAACACAGGTTCGATTCCCAGCACCCCATATGGTCCCCTGAGCACCGCCAGGAGCAATTCCTGAGTGCATGAGCCAGGAGTAACCCCTGAGCATCGCAGGTGTGACCCAAAAAGCAAAAAAAAAAAAAAAAAAAAAAAATTAACTCTGGGGCTGGAGAGATAGCACAGCAGGTAGGGTGTTTGCCTTGCATGCGGCTGACCCGAGTTCGATTCCCAGCATCCCATATGGTCCCCTGAGCACCACCAGGAGTAACCCCTGTGTATTGCCGGGTGTGACCCAAAAAGAAAAAAAAAGACATTTAACTCATCTATAGGTTCAATATACCCAGATTCTCAGCAAAATTTGCTGATACAGCTTGAAAAGCTTATTCCAAAACTGGAGAGATGGTATTGTTCGTTTATTTTTGCAGTGCCAAAGACTGGACCCAGAGACTCAGACATACAAGGCAAATGCTCTAATGCTAAGCTACATCTTGGCCCCTAGCAGACAATTCTGTCGATGAAAAAAGATGGAGATCTCACATTACCTCATTTTAAGACTTAGAATCAAGTAATTTATGCAAACTAAGTCAACCTAGGGTTGGCATAGCACAGAAAAGCAGAGGGGAGTCAAAGCGATAGGACAGTGGTAGGGAGCTTGCCTTGCACACAACTGAGCTGGGTTCCATCTCTGGTATCCCATATGGTCCCTGGAGCAGCGCCAAGAGTAATTCCTGAGTGCAGAGCCAAGAGTAACCCCTGACCACTGCCAGGTGTGGTACTCTGCACACAGATCCCAGCCCCAGATGAATGGCACGTACCAGGAAGTCCAGAAATGAGCCCCACAGAGAGGTCCAATCAATGTATAATAATAATGGCTTCAATTTAAAAAACAGATAAAGGGGGCTGGAGCTATAGTACAGTGGGTAGGGCATTTGCTTTGCACGCGGCTGGCCCAGGTTCAATCCCCAGCATCCCATAGGGTCCCCCGAGCATCGCTAGGAGTAATTCCTGAACACCGCCAGGTATGAACCAAACAAATAAAAGAAATGCTAGAATTATATAACCATATAGGGAACTACACCCTAATTTTACCTCAAGAACTAGGATGCGGCTCAAACAATGGGGAGAACGAAGGTGAGAGAGCAAGGGAGAAAGAGGTGGGAGGACAAAGGTGGGAGGACCAAGTTGGAGGCTGAAGAGAGGTGTGAGGTAGAAAGTGACAGGGAGGATAGTGAGAGGAGGGAGGGTTGAGGGAGGTGAGAGAACAGAGGTGAGGAGGTGAGAGGAGGAAGTAGAGAGAGGTGAGTGGAGGAAGGTGAGAGGAGGAGGTGGGTGATGAGCGGAGGGAGGAGGATGAAGAAGGGAGGTGGGAGTAGGGAGGTAAGAAGAGGGAGGTGAGGGACAGAGGTAAGGAGGTGAGCTGCGAGGGAAGCGAGATGAGGGAGGTAAGAGGAGGGAAATGGGAGGAAGGAGGTAAGAGGAGGGAGACAAGTGGAAGGAGGTGAGAGGACAGAGAAGGGGGTGGGAGGAAGGTGAGAGGAGGGAAGAGGATGGAGGAGGGAGGGAAGAGAGAGGAATGAGGTCAGAGTATGGAAATGGGAGGATGATGAGAGGGAGGACCACTGTGGGAGGACAGATGAGAGGAGACTCAAAGGGCTGGAGTACATGCTTTGCCCCAGGTACAATCCTAAGCCCCACTGGAGGAAGCAGAACCTCCTCGCCCTTCCCCACACTGGCAAGTACGGCCCAGAAAGAGAACAACAACAGACTCCTGGGCCAGAGAAAACGCTCGATGACTGGAGCACATGCTTTGCACGCAGGAGGCCTGGGTTCAAGCCCCGGCACTGCATGGCCTGTAAAGCACACGCAGGAGTGACCCCCAAGCACCAAGCTGGGAGCAGCCCTCCTCAGCACCACTCCGGGTGGCCTGAGGACAGAGGGGAGAGAGGCACGGCCAGACGGCCTGGGGCAAACCCTGGGTGTCCCCCGACTGACTTGCCACGTGCACTCCGAGGGCAGGGGGCCCCCAGCTCAGGTCCTCTAGAGAGGCGCACTGAGCTACTTCCATCACAACTCTCTCCTCAGGAAAACTCCAACGCCAGCCCAGGTACATCAGTGCATGGGACAGATGCACAAGTCAGGCCTCCGCGGCGAAAAGCTCATGAAGAGGGGCTGGAGAGACAGCACAGCAGCAGGGTGCTTGTCCTGCAGGCATCTGCCCTAGGTCCAATCCCCAGCATCACCTACGGTCCCTGAGAGCTCCGCCAGGAGTGATCCCTGAGCACCACCAGGTATGGCCTCAAAAGGAAAACAGACAACAAACCGAGGCTGGAGCTGGAGCGAGAGTGCAGCAGGGAAGATGCCTGTCTGCCTGGCACGCGGCTGACTGGGTTTGATCCCCAGAATCCCAGATGGTCCCCCAAGCAATTCCAGGAGTGGCCCCTGAGCACAGAGCCAGCAGAAACTTTGAGCATCACTGGGTGTGGCCCCCAAAACAAAAACCAACAAACCCGAGTCAGGAAAAAAAACTCTCGCAGGCAGGAGAGGCAGCTCCACGGGCTTTGTACAGGGAAGCCCAGGTTCCACCCCTGGGACTACAGGAGCCAACAAGGACCGTCCCAGTCACACAGCAGGAGTTGGGTGTGACCTGACAAGAAGAAAGACCCGAGTCCAGAGGCCCAGTCTGAGAAGCTGGGCAGCTGCAGAGTCAACACAGCGGCCGCCCGATCCTTCTCAGCCCCGGACGGACACCCTCTCCCACAACTTCGCATGGAGAAGCCTTGCTCCCCACATGCAGCAGGGCCGGCCCCCTCGCTTGTCTCCGGGAGCCGGGCTCAGGGCACTAGCAGACGTCACCAGCTGCTGCTGTCCCTTGCAACGTCCTCTCTTCCTTGCCACAGCTCGGCCACCAGCGCACTTCCAGCCCAGGCCATCAGCTCTGCCAGGGGCACACGGGCCACAGAAGGGGGCTGGACAGACCAAGCAAGGGTGGGTATGAGTGGAGGGGACAGTAAGGCGCCGGGCGGAGGACGGGACAAGGAAAAGGCAGATGGAAGCAGCAGCACCTGGAGAAGGGGTGGCCAGGAGGCAGGGCAGAGGGGACACCATGGGCTGGAGAGTGACGAGGCCCTGGGAACAGGACCACCACGCCACAGGCACTGAGCCACTATAAGGTGGGCACATTGCCTGGAACACCGCCATGAGGCCACTGAGGAGGATGCTGACCAGGGCAGTGACATGGCGGGACAACGACAAGGTGGACACGCAGGGGGCAGTGGCATGAGACATGGGGGACAATGACATGCTGCAATGCTCACATGGGGACACCGGCACAGGGTAGTGACAGGCAGTAATGGGACAGTGACAGGGTCACTGACATGGGTTAGGGTTAGGGTGACATGGGGACGGTGATGAGGACACTGACGTGGGGGCAGTGACAGAAGTGACATGGAGATGTTGACACAGGGGACAGTGTTGGGGACAGGGACACTGACACGAGGGTAGTGACGGTGATGGGACACTGACGTGGGCAACAGTGATGGAGACACTGACACAGGGGACTGATGGGGATGCTGGCATGGGGACAGTGAGACAGTGATGAGGACGCTGACATGACACAGGGGACAGTGACAGGGATGTTGACATGGAACACGAACAGGGACACTGACACAGAGACACTGACGGGGGACAGTGACCAGGAGACTGACATAGGGACACTGGCAGGCGGGCAGTGACGGCAACAGTGACAGGGATGTTGACAAGGAGACACTGACTGGGACGCTGACACAGGGGCAGTGACAGGGCCGCTGACAGGAGGACGCTGACAGGAGGGGCAGTGCCCGAGAGGCTGACACGAGGGACATGGATGGGGACACACATGAGGGGCGGGGACAAGCAGTGACGGGGACTTGACAGGAGGACGCTGAGAGTGACGGGGACACACACGGGGACTTGACAGGCGGACGCTGACAGCGCCGGGGACACACACGGGGACGGGCACAGGCAGACAGTGACTGACAGGGACTTGACGGGAGGACGCTGACAGGAGGGCAGTGCCGGGGACACACATGAGGGGCGGGGACAAGCAGTGACGGGGACCTGACAGGACACTGACACAGGGACAGTGACGGGGACAGGCAGACAGTGACAGGGACTTGACAGGAGGACGCTGACAGGAGGGCAGTGCCGGGGACACACACGGGGGACAGGGACAGGCAGTGACGGGGACTTGACGGGAGGGCAGTGCCGAGCCGCTGCCACAGGGACACTGACGGGAGGACGCTGACAGGAGCGCTGCCACAGGGACAGTGCCGGGGACACACCTGGGGGACGGGGACAGGCGGACGGGGACCGGACAGGACACTGACAGGGGGACAGTGACGCGGACACACGCGGGGACGGGGAAGGCAGACGGTGCCGGGGACTTGACGGGAGGGCAGCGCCGGGCCGCTGACACAGGGACACTGACGGGAGGACGCTGACAGGAGGGCAGCGCGGGGCCGCTGACCGGAGGACACTGACGAGCTGGTCCCGACGCGGGGACAGGGGCCGACGCCGCCGCGGGGGCCGCACTCACCTGCCCCGCGGGCCGGGCGGGCGGCGCGGCGGCTCCTCTGAGGCCCGGCGGGGGCCAGGGCGCGGGCGGCGGCGAAGCCCGGGCGGCGGGGCTGGCCGCACGCACATGGGCCGGCCGGGCGCCGCGTCCACTGACACGCGCGGGCCGGCCGGAGGCGTGGGGCCGGCTCGGGACCCGCTCGGACCAGCTCGCACCGGCTCGGGACCCGAACGGGCCGCGGCGGCGCTCGGGTCGCTCCAAAATGGCGGCGGCGGGGCCGAGCGCACGCGCGCCGGGGGCAGGACCGGGCGGGGCCGCGCGCGCTGCGGAGGGCAGGACGGGGCGGGGCCTGGCGCTGCGGCGGGCGGGGAGGGGCGGGGCCTGGCGGGGGCGGGCAGAATGGGGCGGGGTTTGGCGCTGCGGTGGGAGGAGGAAGGAGCGGGGCCTCGCTGAGGCGGGCGGGATGGGGCGGGGCTTAGAGCAGCGGCGGGCGGGGAGGGGCGGGGTCTCACTGGGGTGGGCAGAATGGGGCGGGGCTTAACGCTGCGGTGGGAGGAGGAAGGAGCGGGGCCGCGCTGAGGCGGGCAGGATGGGGCGGGGCCTGGCGCTGCGGCGGGCGGGGAAGGGCGGGGCCTCGCTGAGGCGGGCAGAATGGGGCGGGGCTTAGAGCTGCGGTGGGAGGAGGAAGGAGCGGGGCCGCGCTGCGGAGGGCAGGTGGGGCGGGGCTTAGAGCAGCGGCGGGCGGGGGGGCGGGGCCTGGCGCTGCGGCGGGCGGGGAAGGGCGGGGCCTCGCTGAGGCGGGCAGAATGGGGCGGGGCTTAGAGCTGCGGTGGGAGGAGGAAGGAGCGGGGCCGCGCTGCGGAGGGCAGGTGGGGCGTGGCTTAGACCAGCGGCGGGCGGGGGGGCGGGGCCTGGCGCTGCGGCGGGCGGGGAGGGGCGGGGCCTGACGCTGCGGCGGGCGGGGAGGGGCGGGATCTCACCTGGATGGGCAGAATGAGGCTGGGCCTAGTGCTGCGGCGGGAGGGGCAAGGGGCGGGGCCTCTCTGATCGCGCAGGACGGGGAGGGGCCTAGAGCTGCGGTAGGCGGGGAAGGGGCGGGACCTCACTGGGGCGTGCAGGGAGGGGCGGGGCCTAGCGTTGCGGTGGGCGGGGAAGGGGCGGGGACTCGCTGAGGAGGTCATGGTGGGGCGGGACTTAGAGCGCGGCGGGAGGGAGGGCAGGGGTGGGGCCGCGCTGCAAAGGGCGGGGCGGGGCCGCGCTCACGTGGTGCCAGAGAGGTGCCCACAGAAGGTGAGAGCAATCTGGGCGCAGGTAATAGTAGGGTGCGGGCTTCTCTTTTGCTTCACCCTAGTGTTTGATAAATTAAGCGCGATTCACTTTTGTTATGGGGTAATAAAGTTTCCAATGCAACACCGGCAACAGAACAGTACTTTGGAGATCTGTTAGGATCTGAGGTCCTTTACTTACACGGGGTTCCCTTGGACCTTCCTCTGTGGCTAAACGCCTCTACAGTGTACCTCAGGGGTGGTCACAGCCAATGTCAGCCACCTGCTGCCCATGGACTGTCCCCATCCAGCCCTGTTTCCTAATGGCCACTGGTACTCGCTGCTTTTCCAGGTTGCTGCAGTTTTGTACATGAATATTTGTTGGAAACAGTTCAAAGGGTTCTCTAAAATGAGTTTCTTCTCTACTATCCTTGGGTCTAAATCTCCCATGCTGTTACGTTATATTCCACAAACGAGTGCAATCTTCCTATGTTTTTCCCTTTCTTCCTGATTCATTTACTTAGCATGATACTCTCCATGTCAATCCACTTATATGCAAATTTCATAACTTCATCTTTTCTAACAGCTGCATAGTATTCCATTCTAATAACAGTTCTTGTGACATCTGAAACCAGAATCAGATCTGTCAACTGGCTAAAAAAATTGTTCATATTTTCTTGCATTTGGTTGTATTAATGTTTGCTTTTACTAATTACAAATAAATTTAGCTATAAAACTAATCTTAAAAAAAACCTTTAAAGGGAATAATTTGTTCTTTCCAAACAGGGACTTTATAATAGTAAGTTTAATAATGTAATTATTAAGTTTATTACTGATACTAATAGCACAGCGGTAGGGCATTTGCCTTGCACGCAGCCAACATGGCTGACCCGAGTTCGATTCCTCCGCCCCTCTCGGAGAGCCCGGCAAGCTACCGAGAGTATTCGATATGCCAGACACAGTAACAACAAAGTCTCCAATGGAGACGTTACTGGGCCCGCTCGAGCAAATCGATGATCAACGGGAGGGCCTTTACCTTTACCTTTACCTTACTGATACTAAAACCAGTTTGGGTGATTTCAAATAGTCATCCTGTTCATTTTCTTGTGATTTAACCTTTTGTTATTTGAAAAATTAGGATGCAGATGTATTAATTTTTAAGAGAAACACAGTGTTGTAGAAAACACAAAACAAAGAACATTTGTCTTTGAAGGGTCACACCTGGAAGGAGGGAATGACTTAGCCTAACGTGAGTGACGCAAACTTACTCGGAGATCCTGAGGATGGCCTCACGGTCTCACTGGGTCTCTTCCTACCGGAGAGGAATGCAATAAAGGAAAGATGGTCAAGACACCTTCAAGGCTTGCATCCTTTTTCTCACCACAGATTTTTGTGATTTAGCACAGAGGGTAGGGTGTTTACCTTGCGCGCAGCTGACCCGGCCGACCCAGGGTCAATTCCTCCGCCCCTCTCGGAGAGCCCAGAAAGCTACCAAGAGTATCTCGCCTGCCCGGCAAAGCCTGGCAAGCTCCCCGTGGCATATTCGATATGCCAAACACAGTAACAAGAAGTCTCACAATGGAGACATCACTGGGCCCGCTCGAGCAAATCGATGAACAACAGGAGGACAATGACAGTGACTTCTTGTGCCAGTGTGAGCTATGGGGAAGTATTGGAAAAAGAAACAGAACAGAACACTGTCTTGGGGCCCAGAGAGGCTGCAGGGGTTAAGAACCTTGTGATACGTTCCACCACATGCCTTGCTGGTCTGTGACCTATTGGTAGGCCTCTCAGACTGTGCCCCAGCAGTTCCCTGTTCCCTCCGTTTTCCTCAAGTCTCTGGCCATGGCCTCATGCATACGGGTGAGATCCCAGCTGTCCTGTCACCTGTCTGGCATAGGTGAGGGGGCAAAGAGAGGGTGCTGCCTGGGGAGGCTACCTTTTACCTGTTACCTCCCACCCCCAGACATCCCCTTGTCTATTTGGAGTGGAGACCTTTATTGCAGGTGTTTTTTTTTTTTCTTTTTGGGTCACACCCAGCGATACACAGCGGTACTTCTGGCTCTGCACTCAGGAATTACTCCTGGCAGTGCTCGGGGGACCATATGGGATGCTGGAAATTGAACCCAGATTGGCCACATGCAAGGCAAACACCCTACCCACTGTGCTATCACTCCAGCCCCAGGTAAAATTTTAAATGGCCCGTTAAACTAGTTCACCTGGGACTCAATCCTATCAATCCAAATCCCTATGACCGCATATGGTCCTCCAGTACCACCACAGTCATTCCAGAGCACAGCCAGGAATGTCCCTGAGCACTTCAGGATGTGACCCTCACCACCAAAACAAGAGACAACTTGTTCCATTAGTGGTCGTTACTGCCCCTCAGCTCCAAATTCAGCATGACCCTTTTGGCAGAATGACTCTGGCCTTCTGCTTGTGGCTCTGTTCACACAGGCATTCAGATACAGAGGCTCATCTCTAGGTTTCTCCATTCCAGCTCCTGCCACCCCCTGGCCAGGCGTGACCTCTCAGGGAGCTCTATGGAAGAACAACGTCTCTGTACACATCTCTAAAACACCACTTTTTAAAAATTTTTATTTTTGGTTTTGAGACAGTCAGCAGTCCTCAGGGCTTAGTCCTGGATCACTTCAGAGACCAGTTCTGGTAGGCCAGTTCTGGGGGACCAAATGGGATGCTGGGGATTAAACCTGAGTGGGCTGCATGAGGGCAAGTGGCCTACCCACTGCCCTATGGGACACTGGGAGTCAAATCCGGGTCGGCCACACGCAAGGCAAACACCCTATCCACTGTGCTATCTCCCCAGCCCTGTTTTTTTTTTTCTTTTTGGATCATGTGATGCTCAGGGGTTACTCCTGGCTCTGCACTCAGGAATTACTCCTGGTGGTGCTTGGGGAATCATATGGGATGCCGGGGATTGAACTCGGGTTGGCTGCATGCAAGGGAAATACCCTACCTGCTGTACTATCACTCTGGCCTGGGATCTTCAATTTTTTTTTCTTTTTGGGTCACACCTGGCGATGCACAGAGGCCATTCCTGGCTCTGTGCTAAGGGGTGACCCTGGAAGTACTCAGAAGACCATATGCAGTCTGTGTATTTGAACTAGGGTTGCAGCCACGTCCCTGGACCCAGGGATTTTCAGTTTTATGTATAATAACTAACATAATAGAGTTGTCCCCCAACAGGAAAATAAACAAAGTCTATTTACATTTACAGGAATAAGAGTTCAAAGGCTTAAGTGCAGACTTTGCTGGAAGGAGGTCATGGTTTGATGGTTTGATCCCAGCACCACACAGTCCCCCTAGCCCTGCTAGGAGCAAAAGACAAAAAAGAGTGTGGGCCCAAGAGATAGTACAGCAGTGAGGGCATTTTCCTATATCCCAGCACCACATACGGTTCCCTCGGTCCCAGCAGGAGTGAGCCCCAAGAAACACTTGCATGACCCAAAAGGCAAAGAAAGAAAGGTGAGGGCAGTTGTGAGTTCACAAAGTAAAATGCAGGTGCTACAACAGCACACGTGTGCGTTCAGTGACCCTGAGCCACACCCCGTCCTCCCCAGGCCTCCCCAGCAGAGAAACAGAGAGACGGAGAGACGGAGGACCACAGCCTGATGGTGAAAATGGTTTAATGCAAAGCGGTTAACATACTTATAGAAGATCTGAGGGGGTTGAGGTAAGGACATAGGTGTGATTGATCATTTACATAGGTAAGACATCTAGAAATTTATGTAGATTATTTACATAGATAAAAGGTAGGAAATTCTCTTTTGAGGAGATTACTTTGTCTCTCAGGGATATCTACATCGCTTTTATCTTTTATCTTTCCCTCTAGTTGTATGTAGTTCTCTGGGCTCTGAGAGCAAACAAGGCTTTTACCATAAATCCCAGACCAAGTCCTCAGGCCATTCAGCTTGTCCTTCCCCATGGGGATCCTGTCTGTTAAGTCACAACAGCTTGCATCAAGACCATACACTTATGCTTTATAGAATGTCCCATTTCCATGCCAGGGTAGCTTTGTCACTCATCCCAGGTCCATCCCCGTCCCGTGGCAGGGCCTCCTTTTTGGGGTGTTATTAGGAACTATAGCAACTGAAGCCTGAGTCAAGTAATTATGACCAAGTAATTATGCCCAGGAGTAAATATATTTCAGAGTCAATCAACTCCCAAATATCAGGAGCATAGCATTAATGGTGTTTCTGTGTTCAACCAAAGAACATTGCTCTATAGTAAAATATAAAAAGGCTATAGGGGAAATAGAAAAGTAAGTACCAATACGCAGTACTTCAAATACGAAGCACAGAATTACCACAACGTTTGGGCTTATAAGTAATCAAGACTCACTGGGGGAACTGTGACAATGAGAGGTAAAATACAAAGGAAAAGTCAAAGATAAACTTTAAGTTGGGGATGCTTGCAAGGGCATGATAAGCTTCTCTGGGAGGAGGAAAAAGGGGCAATTCACTGATGAAGCCTAAAACGCTTAGGATTAATATCCAACACTGGATGGCAGACCATGTGCAGTGGCATATCTGACTTCAGGCCAGAGTACGGAAATCCAAAAGTCGGCATTCATCCTTCCCCTGCCTCTGAGCAAGAGGCTGCAGTGCTCCAGAGGTGTGGTTAGAGAGAGGAAGATGAGTATACCACCAGCCTATGCACGAGTGTAAAAGACACTGAAAACTGGTGGGTGGTCTACCCGGCCAAACAGGAGCCAACAGTGCCTGCATTGGGAGCTTAGCTTGTTTCGTTGCTAAGAATCATCAGAAGATACCACATTATGCGATGAGGCGACCCAAAGTTAGCAGAAAAGCAGCTTGGAAACAGGGTGAGACGCTCCAGGGTGAGACGCTTGGAGGTGAGACGCTCCAAGATGCTCCAGGGACCGGATGCCTGGAGAACAACCTGCATAAAAGTTCTTCCCCTTTTGGGAGGGGGGGGGGGAGAGGTTTGGGACACGCTTGTCAGTGCTCAGGGTTACTCCTGCTTGGCACTCAGGAACCACTCCGGGCAATGCTCAGGGAACCGAATGGAGTGCGCGGTTTGGGGTGGGGGGGCGCTTGCAAGGCAAACGCCCTACCTGCTGTACTGCCTTTGCGACCCCCAAGCAAAAAAGTCCTGAACCGTTCCAGGCTAAGCGTGCACAGTCTGACTTCTGTACTATGCTTGTTTGCTTAACTTGGGACGGATGCCGCCCAGGAGGACGTGGTAAGAATGTATAAAGCTCCTGGACAAACTGGGGGCTGTTGGGTCCGCTGAGACCCCGGCTCTCGGGCTCGGCAGCCCCTGCAGGTTGCTGCTAATAGGCTCTTCAAATAGGCGAACAAGTGCGTCGGAGACTTCTCGAATAACCTGTCACCCCGCAACGATTGTTAGCTCAGCTCCGGGTCAGCCGGGCGGCGCTGGGGGGACTCGCGGAAACGCCTCGGGTGCTGCCCGGAGGCGGCCCGGGGGGCGCTGGAAGGCTCGGGGGCCCAAGGGCGAGGACCCGCGGCCGGGTCGCCACGCATCGGCGCGAGGAGAGCTGACCCGTGCCCGGCGGACCCGGGTCCCCGCACGGGGGCGCCGACAGCCGAGTGGGCAGGTCGCGGGTCCCGCACCCGCGCGTCCCTGCTGCCCGCCGCGGCTCCGTGGCGAGCCGGGCGCAGCGCGCTCCTCCCGCCGCCAGGGGGCGCCCCCGCGGCCGCTCTGGCCGCCCGTGGCCGGAGCTCGACTGCTTCGCGGCGCTGTGGCCACGCACGCCCAGGCCGTCGCCCGGGCGAGCGGTTCCCCCGGCAACGCACGGCCGGCCGCCGCAGCCGCCATGGACGTGCCGAGCGGCGCCGAGCCTCTGCGGGCCCGCAGCCGTGCCGGCACGGCCTCCTCGGGGGCACCGGACCCGGCGGCGCCCTGGGCGCGCTTCTCGGCCTGGCTGGAGTGCGTGTGCGTGGTCACCTTCGACCTGGAGCTGGGCCAGGCGCTGGAGGTGAGCGGGCCGGGGCGGGGCCAGGAGGCAGGGGGCGGGGCCAGGGTGAGGCGGGCTGTGCCGGAAGTCGGGGCGGGGCCGAGCAAAGGGGCGGGAGCTGAGAAGGGGCGGGAGGGGATAGCGCGGTGCCGGAAGCTGGGGCGGGGCCTGCGAGGGGCGGGGCCGGGAAATGATAGCGCGGTGCCGGAAGCCGGGGGCGGGGCCTGAGGGGCGGGGCGATCTCGGAGTTACGTGGAGGGCGGGGCTGGAAGCCAGGGGGAGAGGTCTGGTGAGGGGCGGGTGGGCGTTAAGGGGCGAAGCTTAGAGGGGAGGGCGGACCCCTCCCCAGGGCTGAGTGCTCAGGTGTGCCTCCTCTCCGAAGAAGTAGGGACAGGTTGCCAGGACTTCCCATTGGTAGGGAGGGGAACAGGGTAATGCTCTTGGACCCTGAAGCTAATACAGTGGGGAGAGTGCTTGTCTTGCACGGGCCAGCAAGGGTCCATCCCTGCAACCAAATATGGTTCCTGGACCCTGCTTGGAGTGGTCCCTAAGCTCTGAACCAAGATAAGACCGGGTGTGGCGCGCTCTCTCTCTTACACACACACACACACACACACACACACACACACACACGATTACACCACCCACACACACACACACCCGAGATACCCTCAGGGGGTGTTGAAGAACCAGTAGAGAGCTTAAGGGACCTGCCTTGCATGCACCCAAGCCAGCCTGGATTCTCTGCAAAAATGGGAACCAGGGGTTGTGGTTGGAGCAATAGCACAGCGGGTAGGGCGTTGCCTTGCACGCGACCAACCCAGGTTCGATTCCCAGAATTCCATATGGTCCCCCGAGCACCGCCAGGGGTAGTTCCTGAGTGCAGAGCCAGGAGCAACCCCTGAGCATTGCTGGCTGTGACCAAAAAAAATAAAAATGGAAACCACCCCCAAGCACTGAAAACTGGTGGGTGGTCTATCCAGACAAGCAGGAGCCAACAGTGAACACTGCCACTGCCCAGCAGGACTGGAAAAACTCCAGAGAGGCACTCTAGATGTTTCCAAACAGAAATCTGTCTCTGCTTTCCCACCCAAGCTACCTAGCTGGTGGCCCTCCCATTCATTAGCACCTCACTTGGCGTTTCCCACCTCCGGCAGGCCCCTTCCCCCAGCACCAGGTGTAGATGAAGCTGGGTCCATCTAGATAGGGAGCTTCTGTGCATGAAAGGCATGAGCTGCCCATGGGGCTGAAGTGGACTTCAGCACACACAGGAACTGCAGCCCTCCCAAAGGTGCTTTGGTCACATCCCCACTTGACTTGCCCAGGTCACAAAGCTGACATTGTTACTCTTTTCCAAATTCTTTCTTATCCAATCACAAGCGATTAGGAAACTGTTTCTTTGCTTTTTCCCCCCCTTTTTGGCAAGGGGGGGTAGCGGGGGTGGGAGCCGGTAGTGGTTGGTCACTCTTCTACCCCCGACAGGTCCTCATGTTCAGGGTAACATGCAGTGCCGAGAATCATCCCAGGGTTGGTGGGTCAGAGGGATTAGTTCGGGAGGTAAGGCTCTTGCCTCTGTTCTCAGGAGTCACACCTGACAGTGCTGGGGGCCCCTATGTGCTGCCAGGGATCAAATCCCGGGTTGGTCACGTGCAAGGTGCGTAAGTGCCATGCCATTATACTGTCTCTTCAGCACTGCCAAGAGATTGGTTCTTAAGGCATTCGCATATAATTTTTTGAATGGTACGGCCATTCAGAAAGTGAATTCTAAGCTAGTATTGATAGAGGCTCTGTGTACCTGGGCTCCTGAGTCTTTTCTGAGGCTGGGCAGTGCAAGGAAGGGTCTTGGGGGACCCTGGGGCAGGCGCTTAGGACTCATAGAGACTTCATGTACAGATGCAGACCAGAGGAAGGAAGGCAGTTTGACCAGATGCTGAAAGATGGGGACTGAGGCCTGGAGCTCCTGCTTTGCGATTTGAAACCCTGGGTTCAATCCTCATCACCACCACCTCCTTGCCCTGCCCCCTGTGGTCCCTTAACACCACTGGGAGTGACTCCTGCTCCTAGGCCAAGCCAAGTGTTGCCCCTGAATAGCAACAGGTTTGCCAAAAAAATAAAAAGATCACAGTTGAGGGAGAGTTTAGGAGTCTTTGCACACAACCAAGGAAGAGGGACTGGGTCACGGAACAGTCCCCACAGTGAAGAGCAGAAGAGCATCTGCTCACGTGCACTCATTGCAGTGAGAGCGATGAGAGCCCAGCCCTATTCCATCCTGGGACACAGCACAGCCAGAACGATCATCCTGTGCCAGGGACCCCCTGAGAGTGACAGGGATCCCCGCAGAAGACACTTCCTGCGCCCCTTCCTACATGTGAGGCAGGAGCCAGGCTTGAGTGGGTGGGGACGCCGTGGGTTCAGGAGTCTGCAGGATGTTGGGAAGGGTCTGGCTCCCCCACCTCTGCTCCTGGAACCTCCTCAGATCCCAGCGGGTCTGGGGAGCCTGCTGGTTGGATCTCGGCTGAAGGGTCACAGAGCCCCTTCCATCCTCCCATCCTGCCACCCCTAGTCGGCCCCCGCAGCCAGCAGGCTGTCTCGGGGCCCGTCCTGTCTCAGGCACAGCCGAGAACCTCCAGAGTCATTTGTGAAGCTTCCATCAACATTTACCATCCAGGCATTGGAGTTGAGAGGCCACTTTCTGACGTCTCATGGAAAGGCACAGAGCCCCATGGACTGATGCATTGCTTCTCTGCAAAGCACTGTATTTCTTCGAATGAAACTGAGCAACAAAGCGTGACCATGAGGGGCTAGGGCTGGAGCAATAGCACAGTGGGAAGGGAGTTTGCCTTGCACGCGGCCGTCCCGGGTTTGATTTCCAGCATCCCATATGGTCCCCTGAGCACCACCAGGGGTAATTTCTGAGTGCAGAGCCAGGAGTGACCCAAAAAGAAAAAAAAAGTGACAATGCTGACTCCTGATCCAGCAGAAGCAGCTGGTGGTCTGCAGTGCCAGCTCCCCAGAGTGGAGGCAGGGAAGTGGGTGGGACCTGGAGCAACCCTGAGGCACAGCAACTGGCACCACACAACTAAAGAAGAGAAAGAGGAAAGGAGGAGTGTGGAGAAGGCAGCTTTGACCTTTGGACCCACACCTGGTGCTGCTTAAGGGATCCTTCCAGCTCTGTGCTCAGGAGTCTCTCCTGGTGGTGTTCGGGGCTCCGAGCCTCCTACATGCAAAACCTGCACCAGCCCCTGGAACCCTGTTCAGCCTCCGAGCCCCACTTTGAAAGGCCAGTCCTAGAGTCACTCACTCGTCCAGGCTGAGTGGTCATGTCAACTTCACCCTGTGCGACTGGGTCCCCAAACAGCTGAGCAGAGTGGGAGTGGGGGGGAGGGGCAGCCCCGTCCCCAGAGGCCTTTGGTTTGTGGCACAGATAAAGGTCCCTCCAGTCCAAGGTCACCACTGGGGTTCCTGCACGGCGGGAGTCACTTGTTCTACTGACGTCCAGCCCGTGCAGGTGGGGAGCCACATGCAGGTCCTGGGCAACCTACTCTACCAAACAGCCCGCCTTGGTACCATGGGGGCATCAGGCAGACCCATGCCCTGGGAAACACCGCTGGCCCTGTCTGGTTGGTGTTGTATAGGGAGTTCCGGCCCTGCCTGGGTACAGCTGCCAGGTTGCCAGCCTTTCCCTGACCGCAGGTGTCATACGGTTGGGTGGAGCAGGGCCACAGGCTGTCCTAGGCATACACTGCAGGCCAGGAGCTTCCGGACACCCACCATGCTGCTGGGGCGTGGATGCCGCTGTCAGGGACGGGAGGGCGGGACAGGCAGCAGACTGGCAGGTGGAGGCCCGCAAGCTCTGGGACCCCGAGCGGTGTGGGCAGGTGCGGGGCAGAGGGGCATGCCCGCCGCGTGCCCAGGGAGGAGAGGATGCTGTGACCTGTCCTCAGCCAGCGCTCTTGTCCTGCAGCTCGTGTACCCCAGCGACTGCCGCCTCACCGACAAGGAGGTGGGTCCCGGCCCCCTCGGGAGCAGCCGCACCCCAGGAGTGAGCTGGCTCTCACTGCCTCTCGTGTGTTTCAGAAAAGCAGCATCTGCTACCTGTCCTTCCCGGACTCCCACTCAGGTAGGTGCCACGCAAGGCGGGATGGGGGCCGGACCCTGGTGAGGGCGGGGCCTCTTGACAGTGGGCGGGGCCCACTTGGCAGTGGGCGGGGTCTGACTGCCAAAAGGGGCGGGCCTGACCACGCTGAGGACGGGACAGGAAGTTAGTGGGTTGAGGCCTGACTGACAGGGGATGGGCCCTGACTGATGAGGGCGGGGCCAGAGGAGGGGGCGGGTCCGTAGTGATGAGGGCGGAGCCAGACTGACAGGAGAGGTGGGTCTGACTACACTGAGGGCAGGGCAGGACAGGAAGTTGGTGGGTTGGGGCCTGACTAACAGGGGATGGGCCCTGACAGTGATGAGGGCGGGGCCGGAGGATGTGGGCGGGGCCTGACAGGAGGGGTGGAGCCTGACCGCGCTGAGGGCGGGGCAGGAAGTAGGTGGGTGGAGACCTGACTGACAGGGGGCGGGCTCTGACAGTGACGTGGGCGGGGCCAGAGGACGTGGGCGGGGCACGAAGTAGTGGGTGGAGGCCTGACTGACAGGGGCGGGACCTGAATGCCAGGAGTAGGGTCCCTGCCTGGCAGCGCTGAGGGCGGGGCCTGTGGCCAAGGGCTGAGTCATCCAGGTGCCACTGCCCTGGACAGTTGGGTGGGCCGCAGGGTCGGGTGGGTGGCAGTTCCTGAATGCTGAATGAGTGGGCACCAGGGGAAATCCACAGTTAGGGTACGCAGCTCTGGGCCAGGGCATTGCAACATGTCCCAGCCCAGCTCAAGGGGCCCTTGCTAGGACCCCAGCCCTGACACCTGGGGTCTGCTTCACCCCAGGCTGCCTTGGGGACACCCAGTTCAGCTTCCGCATTCGCCAGTGTGGAGGGCCCAGGACCCCATGGCACTCTGAGGACAGAGGCTATGACAGCGGGGTCCCCACGTGGCTGCAGGTGAGCATTTCCCCATGCAGGGGAAAGCAGCCCCTGGTGGCCCCATGGGGCCAAGCTCGCGGCTGTGAGCAGAGGGATCCCTCAGGCCAGTACTGTGGGGTGGGGGCTGGCACTCCGCTCCCTTCTCCGTGTGGCCCAGCCAGTGGTCAGGCTCAGCAACCCAGACCAGCACATCCCTCCCAGTGCTCGCTGCCCTCCACGCTGTGACCCACAGCTCTGCCCAGCTGGTCCCATTGAGGGGCTGCCCTGGTCATGGGCCGCTTCCCCAAGCGCAGGGGTGGCTGCCTGGGACTGCCCGAGCAGCCCGTCCTCCTTCTGCAGCCGCTCGGCCCTGCCTGAGAGGGAGGGGGTGGGGTGGGACACGGGGACTGTCAGTCAGGGGGTGGGGGGGACCCTCAGGTCACGGCTCTCATCCCCTACAGCGGGAGCCTGCGCACTACTTCGGCTACGTGTACTCCCGGCAGGTGCGGGACAGCTCCGTGCAGAGGGGCTACTTCCAGAAGGTGGGGACCAGTGCGCGGTGGGGGGCTGAGGACCCTGTTGGGGTGTGAGTCACCAGACACCCCCACCTCTTGGCACCAAGTGGGGCCCATTTTCCAAGAGCAGAGCCTGGTGGGATGGCATGGGGTGGGGGGTGCACGTGCCCCTCTCCCTGGGAATCGCTGGCGCCCCCTGCTGACCCGGCACAGTGCTGGAACCTTCAGTCCCGCCCCTGGGCATGCTTTTGCTTCAGCTCAGAAACGTGGCAGAGGGCCAGAGCCATAGGACAGCCCGGAAGGTGCCCGCCTCACCCGCAGTGCCCCAGCCCAATCCCCAGCACCACATAGGGTCCCCCGTGCCCCAGCTGGAGAGATCCCTGAGCTCAGAGCCAGGAGTAAGCCCCGAGCACCGCTGAGTGTGACCCAGAGACTAGCAGCAACTACCTGAGCACCTTCCTGGGGGCAGCGCCAACCTGGGGTGTTCCCGCCCGGGGTGCCCCTGCGGGTTCCTGAGGCCCGAGGGCATCTCGCTGCCTGCACCCGCAGTCTCTGGTTCTGCTCTCCCGCCTGCCCCTGGTCCGGCTGTTCCAGACGCTTCTGGGCCTCATGGCCCCCGAGTACTTCGACAAGCTGGCGCCCTGCCTGGAAGCAGGTAAGGGGCCTCTGCGTGGGGCTCCCCACGGTGGCTGCCCAGGGGGCCAGCACCGAGCCCTGCCTGGGGTTGCGTGACCTCCCACTCGTGTCCGCAGTGTGCAACGAGATTGACCAGTGGCCAGCCCCGATTCCGGGGCAGACCCTGAACCTGCCGGTGCTGGGAGTGGTGCTGCAGGTGAGGTGCCGGCTGGCGGGAGCCCAGGGGCTGGCAGCGCCGGCCCCCAGATGCAGTGGCCTCTGCCCCACAGGTGCGCATCCCGTCCAGGGCGGACAAGCCCGAATGCAGCCCTCTGGAGCAGCAGTGCCACGAGGTGGAGCACCAGGCTGGGCACTCACAGACTCACCCCTCCCTCCCGCCCTCCCTCCCTCCTGCCTGCCGGGGAGGGCGAGAGACCAGGGGAAGGGAGGCTTGCTGTGTCCTTGAGCCTTCCTGAGCAGCAGCTCTGTGCTCAGGCCACCCCCACCCCCTCTTCAGGACCTGCTGCCTGCGCCTGTGGTCCTCAGCAGCGCCCATGAGCTAGACCTGTTTCGGTGAGCTGCCCACTGGGCGGTGCTGCCCTGCCCGTCAGGGGTGGTGGGGGAGGAAGACAGAACCTTTCAGGGCGCATGGGAGGAAGGTTCTGGAAGGCTCTGTCTGAAGGGGCTGCTGCCTGCCTGGGGTGCTGAGGCCCTCTGCTCTGCCTGCCCAGGTGTTTCCAGTCCGTGCTGACCCATGTGCAGACCCTGTGGGAGCTGCTGCTCCTGGGGGAGCCCCTGCTGGTACTGGCGCCCTCGCCAGCTGCGTCCTCCGAGATGGTGCTGGCCCTGAGCAGGTAGGTGGGTGCGGGGTGGGGGTGAGGGGGCTGCGGCCAGCCCTGTGCCTGCCCTCACGCCCCCGCTGTCCTCCACAGCTGCCTGCAGCCGCTCAAGTTCTGCTGTGACTTCCGGCCCTACTTCACCATCCATGACAGCGAGTTCAAGGAGTTCACCACGCGCACCCAGGCCCCGTAGGCGCCGCCCCTGCCCGCCCGTCCCCCACCCGGCCGCGGCCTCTTCTCTCCCTCTCTCCCTTCCTCCCTGTCTCTCTCTCTCTTTCTCTCTCTAGACCAAACGTGGTCCTGGGAGTCACAAACCCTTTCTTTATCAAAACACTCCAGCACTGGCCCCACATCCTCCGCATTGGGGAGCCCAAGATGTCAGGTGAGCCAGGGATGGAGAGGGCGCCAGGGCCGAGGGGTCCCCAGAGGAAGGGACCAGGGAGGAATGAAGGGTCAGAGAGGAGTCCCCCGAGGACGATTTCCAGGAGGAGGGACCAGAGAGGGGTCACCCGCCAGAGGACAGGTCCTGGGAAGTGGAGCCATGGGAGGAGGGGGTCCCGTGAGGAGGGGTCGGAGAGGGGTCCCCAGAGGAGGGATCCTGGGAGGTGGGACTGCAGGTGAGGTGGGGCCCAGGAGGGGGGTGGACGCTGCAGGCTCAGTGGTGAAGATCCCTGGGGTCAGCACTGAGGCGCTGCCACATGCCTTCTAGGGGACCTGCCTAAGCAGGTCAAGCTGAAAAAGCGCTCGAGGCTGAAGACCCTGGACACTAAGCCAGGTGCTGGCCCCGGGGACCACCCGCCGCGGGGAGGCCTGGTGGGCGTGGAGGCAGCCAGCCCACCGCAGCTCTGCCCTAGCTCTGCCCTCCCGCAGGCCTGTACACTGCGTACACCGCACACCTGCACCGCGACAAGGCGCTGCTGCGACGGCTGCTCAAGGTAAGGCTGTGGGCGGGGCCTGCGGGAGGGAGGGGCGGGGCCTGCGGGAGGGAGGGGCGGGGCCTGTGGGCGGGAAGGCGGGGCCGGCGGGCTCAGCAGCGCCCCCTGCCGCAGGGCCTGCAGAAGAAGCGGTCATCGGACGTGCTGTCGGCGCTGCTGAGGCGCCACCTGCTGGAGCTCACGCAGAGTTTCATCTTCCCCTTGGTGAGCCCCGGGCCGGGAGGGGGGCAGACTGCGGGGGTGGGCGGGGGGCTGTGCTAGGCTAACTCCCGCCTCATCCCCAGGAGCACTATATGGCCAGCCTCATGCCCCTGCAGAAGAGCGTCGTGCCCTGGAAGGTGGGTCCAGGGCAGGGCCCAGGAGGGCAGGCAGGCGGGGCAGAGCCCCTCCGTCTGTCCCGCGGGCTCCCGGGCTCACCGCGCCTTCTCAGACTCCCCCGCAGATCGGGCCCTTCCTCCAGGACGACTTTCTGCGCAGCCTGGAGCAGGCGGGGCCCCAGCTCACCTGCGTCCTCAAGGGCGACTGGAGGGGCCTCTACAGGTGGGTGCGGGCTGCGGGTTTACATGCTGACCGCCTGTGCCCTCCGTGCACCCCAGCCGACATCCTCCGCCCCCCTCGCCAGGCGCTTCTTCAAGTCTCCCCACTTCGATGGCTGGTTCCGGCAGCGGCACCGGGAAATGACCCAGAAACTGGAGGCCTTGCACCTCGAGGCCATTTGCGAGGCGGTAAGGGCTCAGCCTCAGATGGGGCCGTAGGGCACTGCACGCTAGGGGCAGGGGTGCAGGGGTCAGCTGCTTACAGGGCTCAGAGGGCAGGGCCGGGGGGTGTCCAGGGCACAGGTCCACTGCACAGCCCTTGTCCCCAGCAGAACCTTGAGAACTGGATGAAGGACAAGTCTGAGGTGGAGATCGTTGACCTGGTTCTGAAGCTGCGAGAGAAGCTGGTGAGTGTGCGTGTCCCTGGGCCCCTGTCCTGCCGCCCCCCCGTCCTGCCGCCCCTCCTGTTCTGCCCTCCCTCCTGACCCTGGTGTCCCTTGATTCCTGCCCCGACCACCACCCCTGTCCTGCAGGTGCGGGCACAGGGCCACCAGCTGCCCGTGACGGTGGCCACACTGCAGCGGGCAAAACTGTACATCGACACGGTCGTGGGCTCCCTGCCCAAGGACCTGCAGGCCGTCCTCTGCCCGGCCTAGGGGCTCCTGGTGTGCTCGGCTTCCCTCAGCGCGTGAGCCCTTTCACTGGCTCTCCCCTGCCATCCCAGCCCAGCACTGTCTCCGCAGTAAAGGTGGCATCAAAACCACAGCCTGGCCCCGAGTAGTGGCCAACGACACGCTGCCCAGAGCCTCATTCCCTGCACCCCCGTCTGCCGCAGTGTTGTTGGCCCAAGCCGCCTGCCCAGCCCTGTGGGCCGAGACATGATTATCCCAGCAGGCTGCAGCCTCGGGCAGGAGCAGCTGACAAGGCACCACACTGCCCATCCCCTGATTGCCTGGGTCATTCCCTGGACCAGTCTGTGGTCTACTGGGAGCCACTAGGGGGCAGTGTGTGCCTGGCCACAAAGTGAGCCCTGGCGTGGGCGTCCACTCCGGGCACCCCACTGGCTCCTGGGCAGGAGGATGGTTCTTACCTTGCTGCTTCCCCGCAAGGGGCGCCTGGACGTGCCCAGTGGGCAGTGCCCACCTGCTGCCGGAGGGGTTCTGGCCAGACCCACCCCCACACTGGCCCTGCCAAGTCCCCATGTGGCAGTGCCCAGAGCCAGCTCTGGAACGGTCTCCCCCACTGCCGCCAGGAAGCCTGTCCCTGTCCCCACTGCAGCCTCACGGCCAGGTCCAGTACGGATGGCAGAGCTGCAGGATGTGGCCAGGCAGGTGTCCACAGTGCAGAGGGTGGGCTCGAGCTCCTGGTTCACAAGTCATCTGGCAGCCTGCCCCGCTCTGACCTGTATAGGCACAGGATGGCAGCGTCCCCTCCGGGCCGGTTCTCACCAGGGCTCAGAGATGCAGCTGCCACTCCTGCGGGAGACCGCAGCTCGGGGGGCCTCTGCATGCGGGAACGGAGACCACCCCCTGGCTTTCAGGGGCTGCAGCCTGTGATGTGCTGAGCGCCACGGGGAGGGGCTGTGGGGGGCCTCCAAGAAGCACCTGCGGCTCCAGCGGTCTGGAACAGTCTGGAAGCCCCCTCTTCTCCGCCTCCTCCCCTGGGCACCTGACGGGGGGCCTGGCTGCTCCCACCAGCTGCTTCTCGTGCCCCTGGGCTGAGCTGGCGGCTGGCACACCGGCCCAAGCTGCTTGGATGCCACAGGCCGGCTCTGGGCGCTGTGCGGCTTGTGGCAGCAGGGACAGAGGGTCCCCACGGCAAAGGCGCAAGGACGTGCCGGAGCAGCTGAGCGGGGAGACGGGTGGGGACAGGAAGGACAGTCGGGCCCAGGCTTCCTGTGCTCGTTTTAGACGCCCTCTGAACCGGGACAGACCTCCCCGCGGTCGGGCATTAAACACCATGGACCACTGCTGCTGTGTCTGCACTTCCTCTCCGATAGTCGGTGCCCCGTGCATCCGGCGATGTGCTGTGCGGTGGGTGGCGGGCGGGCTGTGGTGTGGATGTGGTTGAGGGGTGAAAGTTTGGCCAGACTGGTTTGGGGGGGTGCGGGGAGCCGCCTCTCCCGAGGAGGCCTGTGTCCCCGCCCCTGAGGCAGGTCGGGAGTGGGGGCGTGGGCTGAGCTGGGTGCCCACCCAGGGCCCTCTCTGGCTGCCCGGCTGGCTGCTGCCCGCACCAGGCCTAGTGGCCGTCCCCACACCCGGACCTGGGATTCGGGGTGAAGGGTACAAGCACCGCTGGGCCCCCACCGCTCTGTCCTCGCCGGCCTTCCTACCTACCGCAGCTTGGGGCGAGAGGGGTCCCCAGCGTCCTTCGCCCACCGTCGTGGGGCCAGGCTCTGGGGGCCGGCACGGTGCACAGGGAACCTGAGGCTGCGGGCCCCCGGCTGGGGCTCCCCGGGGCCCCAGCACCGCAGGGCACGGCCGCCACCCCACACCCCGCCGGCCGCGCGACCCGGGCCGCCCGTGCCCGCTCCCCTCCCCTCCCCTCCCCACGCTCCCCCGGCCCGCCCCCTCCGCCCTGCGCCCCTGCCCCTCCCTCGGCGCCCCTCCCCGCGGCCCCGCCCCTCCCCCGCCCCCACCCTCCCCTCCCCCTCCCCGCCGGCGGGGGCGGGGCCGGCTGCTCCCGCGCGCTCCGGCCCCTCCTCGGCCACACAAAGGCCGGTCTCCATGGCAGCGGCGCGGGCCGGAGCGCAGCGCCGATCGCGGCCCGGGCGCCATCGAACGGCGGCGGCGGACGTGCAGGTACCGCGCGGGGCGCGGGGCGCGGGGGGCGGCCAGGCCGGGCCGGGCCGGGCCGGGCCGGGCCGGGGCCGGGCCGGGGCGCAGGGCGGTGCGCGGGGGCGAGCGCGGGCGCGGGGCGCGGGGCGCGGGTGGGCGCGCGGGGCCGGGTGGGCGCGCGGGGCCGGGTGGGCGCGCGCGGCCCCCGCCAGGCCCGCACTTTCCCCGAGCGCAGACTTGCGCCCCGCGGTCCCGGGGGCGGGCGCGGGCCCCACCGCTCGGAGCGCCCGCGTCCAGGCCTGATGGCGCTGGGAGGTGGGTGCGGGCTGCGCGTCGGGGGGCGTGGGGATCCCCGGCGCCCCCGCGGGGAGCCGTGAAGCCCCGGGGCCCAGGCCTGCGCCCCCGTGGGCCTGCAGCCGCGGGCGGGGGCTGCGCTTGTTTGTGTTGTTGCTGGAGTGGTGTTTGGGGGGACAGCCGGAGTCCCCGGAAGTCCCAGCGCCGGGCTGGGCGCCTGCCTGTGCGCGCAGTGCCCGGGCTCTGCCCCTCATCCCTGCGAGTCTTGCTCCTGCAGCTCTCCTGGGGGGGCCCTGGGGGGCCCTGGGTCCTTGACAGATTGGAGATTCTCCAAGCCCAAGGGCCCCGAAGTTTCCTGCCACGTCAATAGGCCTCCCAGAAACTTGGGAAAGGAAGTAGGACCCAGCAAGGCCCGGGCGGGAGTCAGGATTGGGGGTGAGGCGGGACCCCCAAATCAGGGAGATGGTTTGGGTCCTGGGGGCTGCAGAGCTGTGCTTGCTCTTCGGGTTGCACTTCTTCCCCAGGACAGGCGGCAGGAGGCGGCAATGCCCCCTCCGCGGTGGGGGCCTCTCCTGGTGGGGGCTGGACTGGGTCTAGGGGGTCCGCCGAGGGCACAGGGAGCTGCAGGTGGGCCCTCCTCCCCGGGAGAGGGGCGTCTCCGAGACAAACAGGGTCTAGAATGTGAGTCCCCTCCCGCCGGCCGCCTGCCAGGAGGAATTATTTTGGATTACCCAGCCATGTCCAGCCACCAAAGGGGGGGCCGTGGCGTGGGAGAGGGATCCACTTCCGGGCCGTGGGTGGAGAGCCCCAGGGGGGGCCGGGCAAGTCCAGGCATCGCTGCTCCTCCTCTGCGCGGCTGCTCCAACCGGTCGGCCCGGCGGCAGGGGCACCCCGGGCTGAGCCTGAGTGGGCCCCAGCAGGCCCTGCTGAGCCAGCCAGCTGGGGTGGCCCGAGTGCCCCTGTCCGAAGGTGGGTGCAGAAGGACCACAGACAGGGTCTGCAGGACAGCGAAGGACCCCATGTTCCCCAGAACCTCCACACGGTGCTCTCAGGGCCTCCAGCAGAGACGCACCCCAGTGACTCACTGGGGCTTCCCGCCGAGAGCCAGCAGGTGCTGGCGCTGCCCAGGGCGGGGCGCCTGCCTCAGTGGACCCCATGTTGCCCTTCTGCCCCCTAGAGACCAGCTGCCGGCGGCAGGCTCCCTCCAGCCAGCCCACACCCCACCCCCTTGGCCACGCAGCACTGCCCCTGAGTGAGGAAGTGGAGGCAGAGAAGGGGCCATCCCCGCCTCCGTCCCAGCTCTGGCCAGCCCCGGGTCTAGGCCTGGGTGGGCACGAGCCCAGCAGCCCCTGAAGGGACCCCCGCAGGCCGTCTGGCAGCTGGCCGAGCGCAGGAAGCCCAGGGCTGGCCCCGACCCAGGGGAGTGGAGCGGAAGAGATTGGAGTGGAAGGCACTGAGCAGGGGGCGGCAGCCCCAGGAGGGGCCATATGGTGCCCCCCCCCCCGCCACCCGGGACGGGCTCTGCCAGGACTACCACGGGCCTTCCACGGCGTGTCAGTCTCCACGGGGTTCCGGTGTTCAGGGCCCCTTCTGAGCTCTGCTGAGCCCCGGCTGACCCTCCCTCCCTCGTGAGCTGCAGGCTGGGGGCCCTTTTCTTCCCTCGAAGGAGCTGCCCCTGGGAGACAGTGAGGTGGCAAGCAAGGTGACCAGGGTGACATGGGGGTCTGGGGCCAAGGGGGGTGGGGCTGCTGGCTTGTGGAGCCAGCACCCACAGGTGTGTCCTGGTTCCTGCATTTCCCCTTTCTCTGGGGGCTTGTGCCCATCCTTCCCCTCACAGGCCTGACCCCTGCCGACCAGGCAGAGAGCTTGTTTGGTTCTGCTGCAGGGAGCTTGCCGGCCCCATGGGCCTCTGCCGCCTCGCCCGGTACCCCCTCCCTGGGGGCGGCCTTTGACTGACCTGCACGCCCAGAGTGCAGTGGGGACAGCTGGGCAGGGTGGGGGGAGGGCCCCTGCACAGCCACCCCATGCCCCCTGGTGCCCACGGCAGTGGGGAGTGTGTCTGGGCCGGGAGCAGGCCCCCAGCTTGGCTGGCACGGAGCCCCGGAGAGCTCCGAAGCTCTGAAAGCACCAGTTCCCCATTCTGCTGCCATGTGGAGCCTGGCCTGGTGCAGGGGAGAAGGGCGCCTTTGGTTGCAGCCTGGGTGAGCCCAGCTTTCTCCAGCTTCCGGGCGGAGGCTGGTCCCGGCGTGGGTGGAGGGGCCCTTGGCACCCAGGCCCACAGTTCCCCGGGCGGGGCCGGAGAAGCCCTGTTGTCAGCCGACGGCGCCTGGGGGCTGGGCCGGGCTGGGAGGCAGGAAAGAAGCTGGCTTGATGTCTGTCTCCCAGAAGGCCACCTGTGTCAACAGTGCCGGTGGCTGGGACAGTTCCGGCCTGCGGACCCTGCATGTCCCCCCCAACCCCCCAAGTCGCCCTGCCCAGTGTAGGGGCCTCGCTGAGGAGGTGGCACCGGGACGCGCCCAATGTGGGAGCTTTGCGTGCGGGGACAGTGGCAGGGCCTGTGCCATCCTCCCCCTGGCCCAGGGGTGGGGCAGCTGCCGAGGGCCGGCAGCTGCCGACAGGAGGCTCCAGCCTCCCCCCCCACCCCAGATACTTGTAGAGGTGCAGGGTGTGGGGGCAGAGCCCGCCTCCCCGCCCAGCTGTGTGCCCAACAGCAAGGGACTGGAGGACTTCACTTCCTGCGCTCACCTTGGCCTCGGGCCGCACGTGGGCAGGGGAAAGGCTGCATCTGTGCCACCCTCCCCAGGACGCCCTGGTCCCTGCCCCGCCACCACCCCCCTGCCGGTATCGCTCCCGTGGGCCCGGCCTGCTGCCCCACCCCTTGCCTGGTCTCCATGCTCTGCTCGGCACCTCACACCCCTCGCCAGTCTCGGCCGCACCCCGACCAAGCTCCACTGCTGCCTCTGATCAGATGGCCCCGCCCCACGGTCTCCCACATGCCGGCCGCCGCCGCCTCCTCCTTGCAGCCTGCCCTGCTCAGCAGGGCCACTCCAGGCCTCACCAGCACTGGGTCCCACCAGGACCTCCCCTGCCACCATCTTCCAGGCCTTAGCTCTGGGCTCTGCTCTTCCTTCACGGGGTCTGCAGTTCCGTGTCGCAGAGACGTTGAGCCAGGGCCAGCATGATACACGTGTGCCTGCACGGCGTGACCCTGTGTCTGTCTCTGAGCTCTCGTGTGTGCAATGTGGTCACGGGTGCTTGTGCAGTGCTGGCATATATATGCACATGTACCTTCGCATGTGTCCACACCTGAGGCCTCGTGCACACTTTCGTGTGTGAGGTCACTGCGCACGCGGTCATGTGTGTTCACACATGTGCGGACACGTGCAGTCCCGTGTGAGTGGTGGCTGGCAGGCCCTCCTGGCAGAGTGCCCCTGGCTAATTGTGGGGTTCGCTCCTGGTGGAGGAGACAGGCTGGGGTGACCGCCGAGGCTCTGACAGTGATGGGGAGATTACAGGCTTTGCTCCTCATCCCACCCCGTGCTCCCCACACCCCCCTGCCGCAGGCTGGGGTGCTGCGCCGGGCCAGCTGGGGGTGGGCTTGCAGAGGTGGGGGGCAGGGGAAGCAGAGGCCGTACTGGTCGCGCGTCCCCGTTGTCTTCCCCCTCCCCCCCCCCCCCCCCCCCCCCCCCGCCACCTGCCTGTGCAGGCTGCGATTCCAGCTTCTCCCTCGCCTCTGCCTCCTCTTCCTGTCCCTCTTGGCGCTCCATGGGGGGCCATAAAGGGGGGCTCGCACCTGCCATCGCACCAGCCCTTGGGCCAGTCACGGCAGAGCACTGGCCAGGGAGGGGCCGCCCCACTCCCTGGAAATGCCTGCCATTACTCCAGCCACTCCTGGGTCTGGCATGGGCTGCGCGTGTGTACGTGGGGTGGGGGGAGGGGGCTCCCGTGATCTGTGGGTGCTGGACAGGGAGGCTGAGGGCGTGTGTGCGTACATAGCTGCCTGGACCCCTGTCCTGTCCTGGGCCTGGGGGCGGGGCCCCTAGCCCTCCCCGGAGTGAGGGACCATCCAAGTTCTGCTATCAAGCGTCCTGGTGGTCAGGCAGTGATTGGGTCGGGAGGGGTCAGTGGCAGCCGGCCACAGGTGTCCTGGTCTGAGAGGGTGCCTGCAGAGAGCTGCCGTGGAGGGGCTGGGAAGGTTCAGGACTGAGCTCCTGAGGTGCCCCGGGCAAGGGCCCCAGGTGGAGGGGCAGGGGACCCCCCCACACACACGTCTGTGGGCTCAGCCCTACCTTCATCGCCACCAGGGACTGGATGCTGCCTTGAGGAAGTGGCCTGACAATGGGCTTGGGGCCACGGTGGGGCGGGGGTGGCGGCGCCGGTGGAGGGCGGTGTCACCTGTGCAGGCGGGCGGGTCCCGTGGGAGGCGCTGACGCAAGGCCGGGACGTCAGTGGGTCCCGGGGCCGCCCCGCCCCGCCCCTGCGGCCGCGGCGCCTGTCCCAGGTGAGTCGGGTGCGGGCGCCTGCGTCCAGGTGAGCCAGCCGGGCCACGTGACCCCGCGCCGGCGCCGGAGGTCGGGGCTGCGGGTCGCGGGCGGCGGCGGAGGAGCCGCCGGGGGTCCCCAGGTAGTCGCGCGCCCCTCCCTCGCGCTTGTTTGGAAGCCGCGCGCCGGCCCTGGGCGTCTGGCCTGGCTGTCCCCGTTGGCCGCGCGCGCCCGGCTAATTGCACATTTGCATCTTCTGTGAGCCGGCCCGGCTGCCAGCTGCCTGCGGGGGAGGGCAGGGGAGGGGAGGCGAGCGGCGGCGAGGCGCCCCCCTACGCCCCCCACAATGCAGGGCCCGCGCGGGGCTGGCACGGGGGACCCTCCTCTCCCCTCGGCCCTGCGTCTCCGCGCGCCACTCCTCTGCGCCGGCTCGGCCCGCACTTCTCAGCGGTATTACAGGAAGGGCACCCCCTTCCTCTTCTGTGCCAGGGCCTCACCCTGCTTCCCGCTCTGACTCGGGAGGGGAAGCCTGCAGGACAGAAGTCCCCTGTGCTACCCCTCCCGGGCCCTGGACGAAGGCATGTGCACCCCACCAGGAGGCTGACGTGGAGGGGGTGCACCAGGATCTGGGGCACCTGAGACCCCTTTCTCTGTGCTCCTGCCCCACAGCCACCCACAGAGGGGTGCAGTGGGGGAAACTGAGTCACTGAGGGCAGAGCGCGGGGCAGTTGGGTGTGACAGGTGGGGTCCCCACAGCTTGGTAATCTTCTGAGGCCGGTGGAAGTGGCAGAATGGGGGGGGGGGGCAGTTGTGGGATGCAGGGTTCACTGGGCAGGAGGGAGACCTCCGGGGGCAGTCTTGGGCCCTCGGAGAGGCAGACCCAGCCTAGCCGGCGGGGCCTGTGACATGTCCTTCCTGGAGGGTTGTGCGCTCAGGAAGGTGTGTCTGGTAGGGACAAACCACCAGCCTGCACACGTGGGGCAAATGCAGGGTTGGAGGGAGCCAGGGGCCCTGGGAGGGACACGTGAGTCAGGGTCCTCGGAGGGGCGTGTATGTGGGAGGGGTCCTCTGAGGGGCGCTGAGGGGGTATCCTGCATTCACACGCCCCCTCTCTGCTGTTGAGGTCTGGGGGTGGGCAGGTCCCCACTTTCTCATGGGGTGCTTAGGCCTGGCCACTTGGGGCTGGCCCTGAGTTTGCCTGTGGACTGGCCTTTGCCCCTTCCACAAAGGCTGCCTTGAGTGCCGGGGCAAAAGGACACTCTCACCCCACACCAGGCCGCAAGCCAACAGGGCCAGGGTTAACCCTTCCCGGCTCAGCCCCTGGTCCAGGTGTACAAATAGGCACCCCCCCGCCCTGCTCTTTCTCGGACCTGCCACGAGTCCCTCCTGCAGGGCGGAGAGAACACAGCCGGGCCTTGGGAGGGGGACAGACTAGGAGAGGCGGTCGGAGGGTCAGCGAGGCAGAGTGGGGCTGGGGGTGGACAGCGGGCACGGAAGTTATTTAGCCCTGGGATGAGGCGTGCTCTGAGTTTTTCCCCTTTAACGAGCGAAGTTTCTGACCTAGCCTAATCCCAGCTGATTAGGAGGAAATCAGCAATTAAACTGCGTCCATGCACACACCCACGGCGTGGAGGTCCCTGGAACCCGTGCCCCGGTCATCCTGCGGGGCTGCCTGGCAGCTGTCCAGGGGCCTGGGTGGTTGCCAAATACTCTGACCAAACTATTGTGAAGTGAGCTCCTGGGCACGCATTGGGGAGTTTCTGGGATGCGCAGATACAAAATGGCAAGCCTGGCTGCGTGCTACAGTGTAACAGCCACCTGTGGCTTCCTGCAAAGATGGTCTGTCCTTACCCCGGGGTTCACTCTGACTGTCTCCGTTTCACAGACCGAGAAATGAGGCTCAGAGAAGCTAAGTAACTTGCCCAAGGTCACACAGCTAGTAAGTAGAACTGTGGGGTCATGGGTTTGCTCATTTTTCAGGGAGTTTTTCTTTTGTTGGGGGTGGGGAGGGTCTCCTGCAGAGCTCTGCCCCCCCACCCCCCACCCCGCCCAGCAGCTTTTATTTTAATCAAGCTGATACATGGACCTGGCTTTAAAAGGGCAGGTGCCTGCTATCGCGTTCGAACGGAAGGCAGCTGCCCCTTATCCTGCTCCCTCTTCCTTTGACCTCTGCGAGCGCGAGGGCCTGGGCGTGGGGTCCACTGGTCCAGGGTGGCAAGGCTGTGTGGGGGCAGCGTGAGACCATCTGTCCTGTTTCCTAGAGAGCCTCCATGCTGGCCCAGAGCGGAGACTAACCAAGACTCCTGGAGCCTCGGTGAGTGGGGGCCCATGGAGTTCAGCCAGGCCCAGAGGGGCTCCCGCTGGCCGTGCTCTTGTCCTGGGGGTTATTCTGGTCCGACGGGGCCCAGCACTGCCCATTCAGCCTTACTGGGGAACACGCAGGCAGGGAGCTTGGTTGTTTTAGGGGGCAGGGGCGGGAGGGGGGGAGCCCGTCCACTTTCCCGGCCTGCGGAGTTTGGGTGACTTCTTGGAAGTGTACTCGGGACTTGAGCCAGCTGATGCCCTTAGGAAATCCCCTTGCTGCACCCGGGGGTCCCTGGGCTGCCTTCAAAACAGGAAGCTCCGTTCCAGGAACCCTGGAGGCAGGAAGCTCCATGACCCTTTGTGACCGTGACCGTACCAGGCGCCCGGCGCTTGGCAGGGCCCTGCCATGGGTCAGGTGGGTGACCCTGTGCCCCTGGGCAGGGCGGGACAGACGGGAGCCCCTTCGACCTGGAGTTGAGGGATCCTGGGGCGAGAATCCGAGAGCTGGAGGAGGTCTGGAGGGCGGTCAGGCTGGTCCTGGCAGAGACAGTGGCAGGGTGGGGGAGCATTTCCTGCACGACGTCCCCCCCCCCCACTGGATCTGCTCAGGTTCCAGGCCTGGTGGCCACCTGGTCCCTACCCTCCGCCCTGACCGAGCCCCCCTGCCGCCCCCGCGCCCCTCCTCTGCAGCGCCCCGCCTGCTCCCCTCCCTCCTTGCGCCCAGAACATTCCTTTCATTCCCGCTCCCCGCGGCCGTGAAGGCGGAGCTGGGCCCGAGTGAGCAGGCTGAGGGACTGAGGAACGGCCGCGGTGAGCTGAGCGGACGAGCCAGGGCGGCCTTGCTTTCACCCAAGAGACCCCTTCCCCCTCTGGGCAGCCCGTTGCTGTTGCCTCGTGGACTTTGGGCCCTTGGAAAAGGGTGTGGAGCCAGCCCCTGGCTGGGAGGGAAGGGTGGGGCGGGGAGGGGGGCGCGGCCCTCTGCTTCCACCCCACTGGGTTCCCTGAAACTGCAGCCCGAGATCCCGTGGGGAGTGTGGAACTCTCCCCACGACGGGCACCCCATGCCCGTCCTTGTCTCTGCTGTCCCCTCCAGGACACCGCAGCCAGCCCGTGGTGGTGAGGTGGGTAGGCTCGGGGTGGGGGGTGGGGTGGCTTGCCAGGATGAAGCAGTTCTGTGGGCAAACGCAGCAGGGTACAACAGAGAAATGGGGCTCCCAGGATGCACCCGGGGCTGGCCCAGAGCAGGGGCCCAGCTGGTGTGGGACCCCCGGCACCCAGCACACATCTGCCCCTGGGCTCAGGGAGGGACCAAGAGGAGGGAGCAGATGTACAGGCGTGGAGGCCGGCCTCCTTTGCCGTCCGTCAGGGCACATGGCTAGGCCAGAGCTCTCGGTGTCACTGACTTGTCACCCAGGTGGGGACAGGGACCTGGGCCACACAGAGCAAGGCCCCCGGGCCCCCAGGCCTCCCAGAAGCGCCCTTCTCAACAAGCAGAGCCCCACAGGCTGGGTTCTGAGCCTTCTGCTCCATGGGACCCCGGGTGTTGTCCTGTGCACAGGGACCAGCTCATGGCTCAGTCTGTGCTGGACGCCTGCCCGCAGGGTCCAGGCCTCGGCAGGACAGCCCTTAGCCTCTGTCCTCACTCCTGTGTGCCTGGGGGCAGCAGGATGGCCCCCGCTGGGCCTCTTCTGTGATCCTCTGGGAAGGCTATAAATAGTGTGAGTGTGCCTCCGGCTGGGCTGCTTCCCGCCCCTGCCCCAGGCCCTGTGTCTGGCCGGGCAGCAAGGCCTTGTGTAGAGCAGGGCTGTGGCCCACTGTTTGATGTCCGGGGTCTGTCAGCCTGAGGCTGGGTTCTAGGGCACTGCCCCCCACCCCGGAACCCAAAGCTTGCAGGGATGCCTGGCAGACTTCCTGGAGAAGGTGTCCCGGGCCCTGGAAGCTTGGCCTGGTGGTAGACACACAGGAACAGCATCAGCTGAGCCCGAGGGTTCTTACGGGGCCGCAGCCCTCCGGGCAGATTGTTGTGGTACATCGGGTGGGGGCTGGCAGGCACTGCCACTCCCTGACCCTCCGCTCTCCTGCAGGGTCCCAGGGGCCATGGCGCTGCAGCTCTGGGCCCTGATGCTTCTGGGCCTGGTGGGCCCCAGCATGGGCCTGCGGCCCCGGAACTTGTTCTTCCAAAGCGAGACGGAGCTGAACCACCTGGCGGTGGACGGGGCATCGGGGGTGGTGTACCTGGGCGCTGTGAACACTCTCTACCAGCTGGGCGCAGACCTGACCCTGCAACAGCAGGCGACGACGGGCCCCGCGCGGGACAACAAGAAGTGCACGCCCCCCATCGAGCCCAGCCAGTGCCACGAGGCCGTGCCCACTGACAACGTGAACCAGCTGCTGCTGCTGGACCCGCCCGGGCAGCGGCTGGTGGAGTGCGGCAGCCTCTTCAAGGGCATCTGTGCCCTGCGGGCGCTGAGTAACATCTCCACGCGGCTCTTCTACGAGGACGGCAGCGGGGAGAAGTCCTTCGTGGCCAGCAACGACGAGGGCGTGGCCACCGTGGGGCTGGTGGGCGCCACGGGCGTGGGCAGCGAGCGCGTGCTGTTCGTGGGCAAGGGCAACGGGCCGCACGACAACGGCATCATCGTGAGCACCCGCCTGCTGGACCGCAAGGAGGGCAGGGAGGCCTTTGAGGCCTACACGGACCACGCCACCTACAAGGCCGGCTACCTGTCCAGCAACACCCAGCAGTTCGTGGCCGCCTTCGAGGACGGCTTCTACGTCTTCTTCGTCTTCAACCAGCAGGACAAGCACCCGCCACGCAACCGCACGCTGCTGGCACGCATGTGCAAGCATGACCCCTTCTACTACTCCTACCTGGAAATGGACCTGCGGTGCCTGGACCCCGGCCCTGGCCTGGACCCCAACCCTGCCTTCGCCACCTGCCTGGCCGCCTCCGTGGCAGCCCCGGAGGGCAACCTGGTGCTCTACACACTCTTCACTCTCGAGGGCCGCGGTGGCGGGGGGCCCCGGGCCGGCCTCTGCTTATTCCCGCTGGACCAGGTCCACCAGAAGATGGAGGCCAATCGGGAAGCCTGCTACACAGGCTCCCGCGAGGCCGGCCGGGACACCTTCTACAAACCCTTCCACGGCGAGATCCAGTGCGGCGGCCACGGGCAGGTGGGGCTTGCGCCTTCCCGGGGACGGGGCAGGTGGTGGTGAGGGGGTGCTCACACGCTCACACACATGCACGCACGCGTGCACACAGCCCTGGCCAGCCTAGGTCTGGCATTGGGTGTGCAGCTCTGGGCAGGCGGGCTCTCATTCCTGGGGACCCAGCTAGTGACCCGCTGCCGACAGACACCTTGGTCCCTAGATGGCCAGTGAGAGCTTCCGATGCGGCTCAGAGCACCTGCCCTACCCACTGGGCAGCCGGGATGGGCTCACGGCCACAGCAGTGCTGCAGCGCGGGGGCCTCAACCTGACGGCTGTGACGGTGGCCTCCGAGAATGGCCACACCGTGGCCTTCCTGGGCACCTCGGACGGCCGGATCCTCAAGGTGAGGCAGGGGCCAGTGGGCAGCCCGGGGTGGGGGTGCGGCAGCGGGCACCCCTCCAGGACCAGCCCTGTGCTTGCAGGTGTATCTCGCCCCCGACGGTACCTCTGCTGAGTATGGCTCCATCCTCGTGGAGATCAATAAGAAGATCAAGCAGGACCTGGTGCTGTCCGCGGACAATGCCAGCCTGTACACCATCACTCAAGACAAGGTAAGTGGGCTGCAGGGAGCAACAGGGGCCACGAGGAGGGGGGAGAGGAGGGGACAGGCCACCAGGACTCTAAGCACGGCATGGAGCCAGACCCTTTGGCTTACGGGGGGCTGGTATTGGAGGCCCTCCTGTGGCCTGAGCAGTGCCCGGGAGGCTAAACAGCCAGATCGGCCCTGTGGCTTCCTGTGCCCTGAGCTGCCATGCCCACATAGGCCCTGCTGGGCATTTTCTGCCTGTTGCTTTCTGAGGGGTTGTTTGTTTTTTAATAACTGAGTCACCATGAATCATAAAGTCATTCATGCTTGAGTTTCCGGTGTCCAGTGTTCCAGCACCAGTGTCCACTTCCCTCTATCAATGTCCCCAGTTTCCCTCCTGCCCTTGGCGTTCCCCTCACCCGTAGCTGAGGCCCTTCTGCTCAGAGGTACAAGGGGGGGTCCCTCTGGGAGAGTGTGCGAGACGCGCGCCTGTCCCCAGGTGTTCCGGCTCCCGGTGCAGGAGTGTCAGAGCTATACCACCTGTGCCCAGTGCCACAGCTCACAGGACCCCTACTGTGGCTGGTGTGTCGCCGAGGGACGGTGAGTGCAGGGCGGGGCGGGGCCAGGGCACTGCTCTGGGGGACGGGGCTGGCACTGCAACTCCTCCTGCCCTCCAGGTGTACCAGGAGGGCTGAGTGCCCCTGGGCTGCCGAGCAGGGCCACTGGCTATGGAGCCGAGCCGAGTCATGCGTGACGATCACCGGGGCACTGCCTCAGAACATGAGTCGGCGGGCCCAGGGCGAGGTGCGACCTTTGGGAGGCTGTGTGTGGGGGGGCAGGGTCTTGGCACAGACAGGCTGTGAAAGCCCCCTGCCCTCCTACAGGTCTTCCTGACCATCAGCCCCCTCCCGGCCCTGAGTGAGGAGGATGAGCTGCTGTGCCACTTCGGGGACTCCCCACCCCAGCCTGCCCGAGTGAAAGGGGACACAGTGGGTTGCTACTCCCCGAACAGCATTCCGCCCACGCTGCCCGGCCAAGGTGAGCCCCACCCTCCCTCACATGGGACCTTCCTTCCTGCTTCTTCATTCCTTTCCGCTTGGCACCTCTGGGTGCCAGCAGAGGCCCCACCCTAGCCATGCCCAGGGGACACAGGGGCGGGGCTGTGCCGAGGCCAGAGCAGCTGCGCCACCTGTTCTGGTCCTGAGGCCGTGGCAGACAATGCAGTGATGTCTGAGGCATCTGGTGGGCATGGAGGCCCAGTGGCAGCGGGCACGAGAAGGGCACAGCTGGGCCGGAAGTGGCCCCTACGCCTGCCGTTGATGCTGCGTCGCCCTGCCCCAAGCGGTCTCTCAGTGCCTGGCCTCAGTTCCTGGCCTCCGGGCTGCACGGGGCCAGCAGGGTGGGACTGGGGGGGAGCAGTGCCAGGCTTCCCTGCCCCCAGCTGACACGGCCTCCCCCTGCGTGTCACAGACCACGTGGACGTGAGCATCCAGCTCCTCTTTAAGCACGGCAATGTCTTCCTCACTTCCCACCTGTACCCCTTCTACGACTGCCGGGAGGCCATGAGCCTGGAGAAGAACCTGCCGTGAGTGTGCCCGCCTCGGCCCCGCTCATACGTAGCAACCCCGCCCACACACTGTGACCACGCCCACTGTGTCCGACCACGCCCACACAGCACGGCCCCGCCCGTCGTGGGTGACCACGCCCACCGTGCCCGGCCACGCCCACACAGTGCGGCCCCGCCCGTCGTGGGTGACCACGCCCACCGTGTCCGGCCACGCCCCCATCTCCTCTCTCCTGCAGGTGCATCTCCTGTGCCAGCAACCAGTGGACCTGCCAGTGGGACCTGCGCTACCATGAGTGCCGGGAGGCCTCCCTCAGCGCCGAGGACGGTGTCATCCGCCCCCACATGGTGAGGCGCCCCCTGAGCGAGGGGCGTCCTGCTCGCCCCGAGGCGGGGGGCCAAGGGCTGCGCTGCTCACCCAGGCAGCACTGACCCGCCCTTGTCCTCCAGGAGCGCGACTGTCCCCAGTTCCTGAACCCCAGCCCGCTGGTCATCCCCATGAACCATGAGACGGACGTGACTTTCCAGGGCCAGAACCTGGACACAGCGAAGGTGGGGGCTGTGAGGGGCTTGGGCCGGCCTGGCTGGTCTGCTCAGACCCACCTGCTCAGCTCAGAGTGGCCAACCAGAGCTGCATAGCACAGCTGGGGAGAGGAACTGGGTGGGGCGCCCTCGGGCTCCAGGCAGGAAGGGCTGCAGAGCTGCCCCTGGGCGAGGGGGGCTGTGGGTGGGGCAGCCCACAGGGTTCTGACTGGGCTGTCCGCAGGCCTCCTCCCTGCATGTGGGCAGCGAGCTGCTCGGGTTCGAGGTGCCAGTGAGCCTGCAGGAGACGGGCGTCTTCTCCTTCCGGACCCCAAAGGTACCGCCCCCGGGTGGACACGGCTGCTGGCAGGCCCGGGGCAGCCTGTGACCTGCAGCTCAGAGAGGGGTGGCTTGTCTCCCCGCCCTCCTGAGGAGGCCTGAGAGCGTGTGTGTGTGTGTGTGTGTGTGTGTGTGTGTGTCTGCGTGAGTGATGGTGTCTGTCCTGTGACTGCGTCGTGACCGTGTGTCTGTGTGAGTGAGTGAGTGTGTCTGATTGCATCTGATTGCTCGTGGTTGTGTGTCTGATTGTGTAAGTGAATGTGTGTGATTGCATCATGATTGTGTATCTGTGAGTGAATGTGTATATCTGATTGCATTGCATTGTGGTTGCGTGTCTGATTGTGTAAGTGAATGTCTGATTGCATCGTGATTGTGTATCTGTGATTGTGTGAATGAATATGTGTGTGTGTCTGATTGCATCGTGGTTGTGTGTCTGATTGTGTAAGTGAATGTGTGTGATTGCATCATGATTGTGTATCTGTGACTGAATGTGTATATCTGATTGCATTGCATTGTGGTTGCGTGTCTGATTGTGTAAGTGAATGTCTGATTGCATCATAATTGTGTATCTGTGATTGTGTGAGTGAATGTGTGTATGTGTCTGATTGCATCGTGGTTGTGTCTGATTGTGTGAATGTGATTGCATCGTCATTGTGTGTGTCTGTGATTGTGTGAGTGAATGTGTCTGAGTGCATCTAATTGCATCTGATTGCATCATGGTTGTGTGCCTGATTGTGTAAGTGAATGTGTCTGATTGCATCGTGATTGTCTGTGATTGTGAGTGAATGTGTGTCTGATTGCATCGTGATTATGTGTCTCTGTGTGAAAGTGTCTGATTGCATCGTGATTGTGTTTCTGATTATGTGAGTGAATGTGTGTCCTGTGACGGTTGTACTTGTCTGTACCTGTGACAAGCATAGCACAGTGTCCCGTGACTTTGTACTTGTGTGAGTGTGAGTGAATGTGTGTTTGTTACTGAGAGGCTCCTGGTCGTAGGGGCTCAGTGGGTGCCTTCGTGGACAGTAGCCCGGGTACAGCCTGTCCTTGTATATCCCCAGCTGTCCCACGACACCAATGAGACACTACCCCTGCACCTGTACGTTAAGTCCCACGGCAAGAACATCGACAGCAAGCTCCAAGGTGGGCGGGGACGGGTAGTGGTGGGCAGGGGTGGGGGGGGCACAGTGGGAGGAGGCAGGCAGGGGAGGCCCTGTGGGTGCCTGGCACGGGGTGTGGGCAGCCTCCCGACCTGCTCTCTCCGCAGTCACCCTCTACAACTGCTCCTTCGGCCGCAGTGACTGCAGCCTCTGCCTGGCAGCCGACCCCGCCTACCGCTGCGTGTGGTGTGGCGGGCAGAATCGGTGCGTGTACGAGGCTCAGTGTAGCAATGCCACCTCCGAATGCCCACCGCCGGTCATCACCAGGGTGAGCGCATGCCCCCGTGGTGCCACCCGGGCTGGGCGGGGGCTGTGGCCCAGCCAGACCCGCCGTCTTCTCCCACCCCTGCCGCCAGGCTAGCTGGGCTCTGTCATTGCAGATCCAGCCCGAAACAGGTCCCCTGGGCGGGGGTATCCGCCTCACCATCCACGGGTCCAACCTGGGCGTCACCGCACAAGACGTGCAAAGGGTGACTGTGGCGGGCCGCACCTGTAACTTTGAGCCCGAGCGCTACTCCGTGTCCACCCGGTGAGTGGGTGACGTGTGAGGCAGGGGCTGGGCATGGGGCAGCCCACAGTGGCAGAGGACACGGAGCATCTCGGGAATGTCCCCCGTCCCCAGGATTGTGTGTGTCATCACGGCAGCAGAGGAACCCTTCACGGGGGGCGTCGAGGTGGAGGTCAACGGGAAGCTTGGCCACTCGCCACCAGATGTCCAGTTCACATACCAAGTAAGTGCCTGGCCGGGGGACTGGGGGAGCCCCGGCCCTGCGCTGACCCTCCATCCCGGGAGCCTCGGCCCTGTGCTGACCCTCCACGCACGCCTCCCCCTCCCCCAGCAGCCAGAGCCCCTGAGCGTGGAACCAAAGCAGGGGCCACAGGCAGGTGGAACCACGCTGACCATCAGTGGCATCCACCTGGATACGGGCTCCCAGGAGGACGTGCAGGTCTTCATCCGAGGTGTCCCCTGCAAAGTGTAGGTGTCTCTGGCCTGACTTGGGGGCATCGGGGGGTGGAGGCAGTGGGGCCCACCTGACACTCACCCTGCCCCACTGCAGTACACAGTTTGGAGCCGAGCTGCAGTGTGTCACCGGCCCACAGCCAACACTGGGAGAGCTGCCCCTAGAGATCTCCTACGGGGGCTCCCCCGTGTCTGCCCCTGCCGTCACCTTCACCTACCGCGAGAACCCCGTGCTGCGGTCCTTCATGCCCTTGCGAAGCTTCGTCAGGTGTGCCAGTGCCCTCTGCCCCCGCCCCCATGCCCTACACATGCAGCCTGCTGGTAGGAGGCCCCGGGCTAGGGGCAGCTGAGCCCACTCAGGTCTGTTCCTGCCCCCAGTGGCGGCCGGAGCATCAATGTCACCGGGGAGGGTTTCAGCCTGATCCAGAAGTTCTCCATGGTGGTGCTCGCAGAGCCCCTGCAGAGCTGGCGGCAGCGTCGGGAATCTGGACCCCTGCAGCCCACCACGGTCAGTCCTGGGGTCACTAAGAATGGGGGGATGCTAGAGCCCCCCAAATGCCACGGTCAGCCCAGGGGGCGCCCAGACTGATGGCTGGAGCCCTGGGGTGCTGCCCTCGGAGGAGAGCAAGCACCAGATCCTGACCAGCCTCACTCGCAGGTGGTGGGCACCGAGTACGTGTTCTACAACGACTCCAAGGTCGTATTCCTGTCCCCCGCGGTGCCTGAGGAGCCCGAGGCCTACAACCTCACGGCCCTCATCCAAATGGATGGGCACCGCGCCCTGCTCAGGACTGAGGCCGGCGCCTTCGAGTACGTGGCTGACCCCACCTTCGAGAACTTCACAGGTGGCGTAAAGAAGCAGGTCAACAAGCTCATCCATGCCCGGGTGAGGACCAGCGGGGCTCGGCGTCTGCCATCAGGGCAGGTCAGGGTGGGGCTGGTGGCAGGCTCTTGCCGGGGACACTGACACCCCGCCTCCCACCCCATTTCCAGGGTACCAACCTGAACAAGGCCATGACGCTGCAGGAGGCCAAGGCCTTTGTGGGTGCGGAGCGCTGCATCATGAAGACGCTGACCGAGACAGACCTGTATTGTGAGCCCCCAGAGGTGCAGCCCCCACCTAAGCGGAGGCAGAAGCGGGATACAGCGCACAACCTGCCTGAGTTCATTGTGCGTGGGTCATGGATGGGGCGCTGGGGGCGGGGCCTCGGGGCAGGGCGGGGCCTGAGCAGATGGGAGGGCCTGGGCCACTGGGGGCGGGCCTGAGTAGATGGGCGGGGCGCAGGGCGGGGCCTGGCCGCTGGGGGTGGGGCCTCGGAGCAGGGCTGGGCCTGAGTAAATGGGAGGGTCTAGGCTGCTGGGGGCAGGGCCTGAGTTGAGGGGCGGGGCCATGGGGCCAGGGCGGAGCCTGAGCAGATGGGAGGGCCTCGGCTGCTGGGGGCGGGGCCTCAGAGCAGGGCGGGGCCTGAGCAGATGGGAGGGCCTGGGCCACTGGGGACGGGCCTGAGTAGATGGGGCGGAGCCTCGGAGCAGGGCTGGGCCTGAGTAAATGGGAGGGCCTAGGCTGCTGGGGGCAGGGCCTGAGTTGAGGGGCGGGGCCATGGGGCCAGGGCGGAGTCTGAGCAGATGGGAGGGCCTCGGCCGCTGGGGGTGGGGCCTCAGCAGGGCGGGGCCTGAGCAGATGGGAGGGCCTCGGCTGCTGGAGGCGGGCCTGAGTAGATGGGGCGGAGCACAGGGCGGGGATGGGGCGGGGCCTCGGAGCAGGGCTGGGCCTGAGTAAATGGGAGGGGTCTAGGCTGCTGAGGGCAGGGTCTGAGTAGAGGGGGCGGGGCCATGGGGCCAGGGCGGGGTCTGGGCGGCTGGGGTGAGCCTGAGTAGATGGGCGGGGCCACAAGGGCGGGCGGTGCTTGCGCCACTGGGGGCGGGCCTCGGAACAGGGGCCAGGGCTTGGGCGCTGGCTTCTGGGGTGGCACACCCGTCTGTGCTGAGCCCACTTTGCCCCGTCTACAGGTGAAGTTCGGCTCCCGGGAGTGGGTGCTGGGCCGTGTGGAGTATGACACACGGGCCAGTGACGTGCCCCTAAGCCTCATCTTACCACTGGTCATCGTGCCCATGGTGTTGATCATTGTGGTGTCCGTCTACTGCTACTGGTGAGCGGTCCCAGCAGGCAGTGGCCCGCCCTCCCCCACCTCCCCCTCCCCCTCCCCTTCCCTGTCTGGCCCCTGGCCAGGCCCCAGGACCTCCCTGTACCCCCAGGAGGAAGAGCCAGCAGGCGGAGCGTGAGTACGAGAAGATCAAGTCTCAGCTGGAAGGCCTGGAGGAGAGCGTGCGGGACCGCTGCAAGAAGGAGTTCACAGGTGGGGCGGGAGCCGGCCCGGGGCGCGTGGGCAAGGGGCCGCGGGCAGCTCCTCACCCCGCCTCCCCGCAGACCTGATGATCGAGATGGAAGACCAGACGAACGACGTGCATGAGGTGGGCATCCCCGTGCTGGACTACAAGACCTACACCGACCGCGTCTTCTTCCTGCCCTCCAAGGACGGCGACAAGGACGTGATGATCACCGGCAAGCTGGACATCCCCGAGTCCCGGCGGCCGGCCGTGGAGCAGGCGCTCTACCAGTTCTCCAACCTGCTCAACAGCAAATCTTTCCTCATCAACGTGAGCGCCCGTCCGGAGTGGGTGGGTGGGTGGGTGGGGGAGGGGCCGGGCCGTGGAGGGCTGCGCAGAGCTGACCCCGCGGTCCACCCGGCAGTTCATCCACACCCTGGAGAACCAGCGCGAGTTCTCCGCTCGGGCCAAGGTCTACTTCGCGTCCCTGCTGACCGTGGCACTGCACGGGAAGCTGGAGTACTACACTGACATCATGCGCACCCTCTTCCTCGAGCTCATGGAGCAGTACGTGGTGGCCAAGAACCCGAAGCTGATGCTGCGCAGGTGCGTGGGCGGGGGGCGGGGTGGGCGCCGGGGCGGGGTGGCCGCTGGGACGGCAGTGCGAGACCTCTGCGCTCTCAGGTCTGAAACGGTGGTGGAGCGGATGCTGTCCAACTGGATGTCCATCTGCCTGTACCAGTACCTCAAGGTGGGCCCTTGCGCTGGGGGACTGGAGGCGGGCGCTCGGCGGTGCCCCCCGGAGGCTGCAGCGCTGACGCGGCTGGGGACCCCCCACCCCTTCCAGGACAGCGCCGGTGAGCCCCTGTACAAGCTCTTCAAGGCAATCAAGCACCAGGTGGAGAAGGGCCCAGTGGACGCTGTGCAGAAGAAGGCCAAGTACACGCTCAACGACACGGGGCTGCTGGGAGACGATGTGGAGTACGCGCCCCTGGTGAGCACCAGCCAAGCTCGTGGGCACGTGGTCTGGGGCTGCACGCGAGCTCCGGACCCGTGGGTGGCACGCTGCTTGGCAGCGGCCACCCCAGGGGCGAGGGTCTCAGACGCCCCTTCCCCCCTCTGCAGACGGTGAGTGTGATTGTCCAGGACGAGGGGCTCGACGCCATCCCCGTGAAGGTCCTCAACTGCGACACCATCTCCCAAGTCAAGGAGAAGATCATCGACCAGGTGTACCGCACGCAGCCCTGTTCGCGCTGGCCCAAGGCGGACAGCGTGGTTCTAGGTGAGCGCCAGGCGGCCCGGTGGCTGGGGAGGGGGCTCCTCTCCGGGCCGGGCGGGGCACTGCTACAGCAAGGTCAGCTGGGCCGTGTCCTCCACAGAGTGGCGGCCCGGCTCCACCGCCCAGATCCTGTCAGACCTGGACCTCACCTCCCAGCGGGAGGGCCGCTGGAGGCGCATCAACACGCTGATGCACTACAATGTGAGCGCCGCCCCCGCCCAGCTCGACCCCCTGCCCCTTCCCGAGCCCCGCCCCCGGCCCGCCCAGCTCAGCCACCCACCCCCCCAGAGCCCCGCCCGCCCCCACCGTCAGCGCCCCCGCCCCGCCCCACCCTCACCTCGCTGCTCCCCAGGTCCGGGACGGAGCCACCCTCATCCTGTCCAAGGTGGGCGTCTCGCAGCAGCCTGAAGACAGCCAGCAGGACCTGCCCGGGGAGCGTGAGTCCCTGCCTCTCGCCCTGGACACTGGCACTGGGCCAGCATCGGGGGATCTAGGCCCCCTGGCGCGCCCGCGGCCCTCAGTTTCCCCGACCCCACAGGCCACGCCCTCCTGGAGGACGAGAACCGCGTGTGGCACCTGGTGCGGCCCACGGACGAGGTGGACGAGGGCAAGTCCAAGCGCGGCAGCGTGAAGGAGAAGGAGCGCACCAAGGCCATCACGGAGATCTACCTGACGCGCCTCCTCTCCGTCAAGGTGGCTCTGACCCCTGGGCCCTGCCCCTGCCTCTGCCCAGGCTCCGAGCCCCCTCAGGACCCCTCCACTCTCCCAGGCTCTTTGTCTCCCTGGACCCCTCCCAGGCCTGCCTCCAGGCTCTGGCCTCCCCCAGGACCCCTCCCCTTTCTCCCAGGGCCCCTCCTCACTCCCAGGTTCTTGAACGCCCCCCACCCCTCTCCTGCCTTCCCTAGGCTCTGAGCCCCCCATCCCTCCATACCCCAGACTCTCGAACCCCCAGGACTCCTCTCCTGCCTCCCCGTAGGCTCTTGAAGCCCCCAGGACCCCTCCTCTCCCCCAGGTTCTTGAACCCCCAGGACCCATCCCCTGCCTTCCCCCAGGCTCGGCCCCCCAGGACCCCCCCCAGGCTCTGAGCCCCCGTCTCCCCCAGGGCACACTGCAGCAGTTCGTGGACAACTTCTTCCAGAGCGTGCTGGCGCCGGGGCACGCCGTGCCGCCCGCTGTCAAGTACTTCTTCGACTTCCTGGACGAGCAGGCGGAGAAGCACGACATGCGGGACGAGGACACCATCCACATCTGGAAGACCAACAGGTGGGGTCCACCCCAGCCGCCCCCCACGCCCCCTCCCCCGCCCCGCCCCGACCGGCGTGTCTCCTCACTGTCCTGGTGCTCTGCCTCAGTTTACCGCTGCGGTTCTGGGTGAACATCCTCAAGAACCCGCACTTCATCTTCGACGTGCACGTGCACGAGGTGGTGGACGCGTCCCTGTCGGTCATCGCACAGACCTTCATGGACGCCTGCACGCGCACCGAGCACAAGCTGAGCCGAGTGAGTGGGCGCGCAGGGCCTGTCTGCGTGGGGGGCTGGGGAGCTGGGCGGGGGGCTTCCGGCGTGCTGGGGCCGGACCTCCACCCCGCCCTCTTACCTGCTGCCGCCCCGCCCCCAGGACTCCCCCAGCAACAAGCTGCTCTATGCCAAGGAGATCTCCACGTACAAGAAGATGGTGGAGGAGTGAGTGCCGCCCACCCCGCCCCGCCCCGCCCCGCCCCTGCCTGCCCTGCGTGACCATGTGACCACCTCCCCTCCCGCCCCCGCAGTTACTACAAGGGGGTCCGGCAGATGGTGCAGGTCAGCGACCAGGACATGAACACGCACTTGGCAGAGATTTCCCGGGTAAGGATGGTGCCTGCTGCCCCTTCCCTGGACGGGCAGACTGGCCACAGCGGGGTGGGCGGGGCCTTCCTTGTTCCTCTGTCGGCCCCCTGGGGTGCAGCTCCTGCCCACAGCTCACCCTGTCTGTGCCCCTCCCAGGCCCACACGGACTCCCTGAACACCCTCGTCGCCCTGCACCAGCTCTACCAGTACACGCAGAAGTACTACGACGAGGTAGGGGCTTGCCTGGGGCGGCCTTCCTTGCTGCCTCTGGGCCCGCGCTCTGACGTGCCTCCCTCCTCAGATCATCAGTGCCCTGGAGGAGGACCCCGCTGCCCAGAAGATGCAGCTGGCCTTCCGCCTCCACCAGATCGCGGCTGCCCTGGAGAACAAGGTCACGGACCTCTGACCCCCCACCTCTGTTGCTGTGGGTCGTGGCGGGCGCAGGGGTGTGGCCCCGTGTCCCAGGCGTGGGGGCCTGCGTGCTGAGGCCCGTTTGTAGGTTCAGCCCTTCTCTGGCAGCAGAGGAAGCGCCCCCCGGGCCAGGCGTCTGGAGCGACCCCCTCCCAGCAATACACCAGCACCAGCTCCCTTCTGCAGAACCAGCGTCCAGCGGCGGCTGCCTGTCCAGTCTCCAGAGCGAGCCTCTGGGTTCGCCGATGTGCCTTAGGCCCCTGGCGCCACGCTGGGTTCCGGGGGGCCGGGGCCCCTCCCAGCACCAGCAGCCGCCTCACATTCCTGGGTTTGCCACTTTGTGTGTATGTGGGGGGGTCAGTGCCTGCACCCCCAGGGCCGGAAGGTCCAGCCTGACCTCCGGAAGGGAGGAGAAAGCGGTACGAAGCCTCCTGACCTCGCCTGGCCCGCCTTGCAAGGTGCCAGCGTCCCCACTGACTCTTGGCCCAGGGCCCCACCTCCAAGGTCAAGCTGGACGTCCGACGTCGAGGCCCCAATGGCCAGCGGGGACCCCAGACTGGGCGCCCTGGCCTGTCCGACAGGCACTGAGAGGCCTGCCAGGCCGGGGCAGTGGGGGGCAGCGGGACCCCCCCACCCCAATCCCTTTTGTAAGTTTTATCGTGAATCAAATACAACTGTCTTTTTCACTCTGCTGGTGGACTGGGTTCCTCCTGTGGCTGCCCTGCCCTCGGGCCCCTCCCTGGACTAACCATCCGTGTTCCCTAATCCCCTGGGTTGGACCTTCGCTCTGCCCCTCCCAGACAGGGTCCAGGAGAGCCAGGTGCGGGGCGCCACCTGCTGGTCGTGCTTGGAGCCTGCTTACCTGTCCCGTCCCCACCCTCCTGAGAAAGGGGATCAAGGGCCAGGATCTGCCCTGCTGCCCCTCCTGGGTCAGACCCCTGGGCATGGGCAGCGCTGGGGAGAGCCCGGGTCCCCCTACTCAAATTATGGGACCATGACGACTCCTGGGTTCTTGAAAGGGTCACTGACCAATCAGGACAGTAGTGTGCACTCAAGGGTTGTGACCTCTGTTGATGGCAGAGAGAAATGACTGTGCAGCCCTCCCGCCCCCGTTTGCTTTTCATTACACAAGCACGCCTGACTTCCCTTCACGTAGCACCCACCCTGGGCGCTGGGACATGGAAACACAGCAGTTAGCAGGAGAGACAGGCCCTGGTGCCCCAAAACACCAACCCAAGCAGAAAGGGCTTCAGGTATGGCTGGATCTAGGTGTCCGTCACCCTTGGGTGATAGCTGGATTCTCAGCAGCACTAGTGGCAGTAGTGCAGCCCTTGCCCTGGGGGCAGCACATTTGCCATCGCTGGGGTGCGGTTGCTGGAACAAGCCTGAATCAGCAGCCACATCCAGCCTCATGGGATAAGAATGTTCTGTCAGGGGCTGGAGCAATAGCACAGTGGGTAGGGCATTTGCCTTGCACGCGGCCGACCCGGGTTCGATTCCCAGCATCCCATGTGGTCCCCCGAGCACCGCCAGGAGTAATTTCTGAGTGCATGAGCCAGGAGTAACCCCTGTGCAAAGCCGGGTGTGACCCAAAACAAAACAACAAAAAAAAAGAATGTTCTGTCCGGACACACAAGAGTCCTAGACAAACCACAGTTGGCCCCCGATCAGGGGACAGGGTTGTCGCCGACATCGGGTTCTACTTCCCCGAGAGGGTGCTGTGCTGAGGTAGAGTGGGGGGCATGGTCTGGTGGGGGCAGGGACCCACTCTGGACTCTTTAGTGTTTGGGGCAGGGGACACACACTAGCAGGGTTTCTTCCTGCTGCCTTGTGCTCAGGGACCAGGCCTGGCTATGCTGGGGGACCGTGTGTGGTACCCGGGATGCAACCTAGGTTGGCCACGTGTAAGGGAAGCCCCTTCCTGACCCTACTCTGGCTCCAGCCCTGTGACCTTTCCAGACCACGCTCTTGTCCCCTCCCCACTGGTCAGCCAGACAGGAAGAGCCCAGGAGAGCTGACCACTGCTCCAAGGCCACCCACCTGCAGTGGGGCTCCGATGGCTTTTCTTTCATGGTGGAGGTGTAAGATGGGTGTTGAGGTCAGGACAGTGCAGTGGTCATGGTCCTAGCCCTGTCTGAGGTAGACTGAGGTTTGATTCTCGGCACCCCATACTGTCCCTGAAAACCTCCAGGAGTGACCCCTGAGTAAAGCTGGCTGTAGCCAAAAAAAAAAAAAAGGGAACTGGCTGGTGATCACACCAGGGTGGAAGGGGGTGGGTGGGAAGGTGCTGACGCATCAAGGGTGCCCGACTCCTCTTCTGCTTTTCCTTCCCCTTCCCCTCCCCCCTCCCCTGACTTCTGGGGGTAGTGGAGTCCGGGTAGGGTGGTCTCAGCTTCTCCCAGCTGTCTCCAGGCGCCCCACTAAGTGACTGCCAGGCTGAAGGGGCAGCCTGTGCGAGGACCATGACACGGTTGGGGGGTAGTTAGCCTGGGGTGACCACGAGCTGCAGAAGAGGGTGGAGGAGGGTCAGCGTTCGGAGGCTCTCACGACCCCCTCGCCCGTCCATCATGGAAGCTACAAACAGCTGCCTCCTCTCTGCTCGCTGTCCCCTGCGGGCACCCGTTTGCACCCCACCCAGGAGAAACTCCCCCGCGGCACTGTCCTCAGGACCTCCCCGGCGGGTGGGCGGGACCTGAGGGTCTGGCGGGGGGGTGGGGGCAGTGCGACCCAGAGGGCCCTGTGCGAGCTGCCCAGCTTGGGGGCCGCGCGGGCCGCGAAGCCCGCGGATTGGACACAGCCCTCTGGATGCGGAGCGGGAAGGGGGACCACGGGCCGGAGGCGGGGCCTGTCGCCATGGGAACGCGAGTCGGGGCGGGGCCTGTCGCCAAGGGAACGAGGGCCCGGCCCGCCCCGTGCAGACAAAGGCGCTCCTGATGTTCCCAGCCACAGCCCACACTGGGACGCCGCACAGCCCAGGGGGGCCCGGCAGAGCAGGCGGGGCAGTCCTCTGAGTTTCAATAATGTTTTGTGTCTTCCAAGTGATGCTCAGGGCCCCGTCGCTCCTGGCAATACTCAGCCACTGGGTCCAGCCCCGAGGAGCTTAGGGGCCATGCTGTGCCAGCAGGACATTCAGCTCAAAGGACGGTGTGGACGCGTGCTGTGCATCCCTGACTCCGGAGCTCTCTCCCCAGTCCCTCGTTTTGAGAGCAGATATTTGAAATCAAGACTCACAGTAGGAGCTGAAGAGTGTACAGTCGGCAGGGCGCTTGCCTTGCACACGGACCTGGGTTTGATTCCCGGTTTCCCGTTAGGTTCCCAGAGCATTGCCAGGAGTAATTCCTGAGTGCAGAGACCATAGTGACCCCTGAACGTCGCGGGGTGTGACCAAAAAACTTTTTAAGAAAAGACATTAAAACACTTAGATTTGGGGCCAGAGCAATAGTACGCGGGCAAGGTGCTTGCCTTGTACGGAGCCACATGTGGCCGACCGTGGTTTGATTCTGAGCACCCCATATGGTTCTCTCATGCCTGAGTGCAAAGCTAGGATTAACCCCTGAGCAGTGCTTGGTGTGGTCCCGAAACAAAACAAAACAAAATCCCTCCGATTCGGGGCTGGAGTGATAGCACAGCGGGTAGAGCATTTGCCTTGCACGTAGCCAACATGGCGGACGCAGGTTCGATTCCCAGCATCCCATATCCCATGTGTATCATCCCATATGATCTCCTGAGCACCGCCAGGATCAATTCCTGAGTGCATGAGCCAGGAGTAACCCCTGAGCATCGCCGGGTGTGACCCAAAAAGAAAAAAAAATCCCTCCGATTTGGAGTTAGAGAAGTACTGCAAAATGAAACAAAATGAAAATAAATAAAGCAGCCCATGAGGGTGTGGAAGATGGTTCAGTGAGCCCAATGGGCCGAGCATGTGCTTCGCGTGCACGAGTTTGTTCCCCAGCATGACACGCCCCCCCCCCCAAGTACCACCCAGAGCTACCCCTGAGCCAAGAGCTCATGGGGCCACACTGTCAGGTGTGGCCCCAAAACAAACCCCAAAAAGCAGCTTGTGTGATAGCTGCACCCTCACAGCAGGAAGAGAATCTGGGGTGCGGGGAGAGGAATTATGGGGTGCAGAAGCCTCGGCTGTCTAAATCAGGGCACGTCCACTCCTGGGAAAGCCAAAGTGGGATTCTGGAAGAGGCAACAGCTGAGAAGCTGGGGATGTGACTCAGCAGTACAACACTTGCCTTGTGTGTGTGAGGCCCTGGGTTCAGTCCCTGGCAACCCCCCCCACAAACACACTCATACACACTCACACACTCATGCACTCACGCACACACTAACACAGACTCGCACACACTCTCACACTCACACACACTACACAGTCTTACACTCACATTCACACGGACACATACACTCACATACTAACACTCACACACTCACTCATGCACACTCACACTCATACGCAACGAACGCACTCACACACTCACACACACACTCTCACAAACACACACCACACTCACGCTCACACACACACTCACACACTCACCACACTCACGCACACACACACTCACACTCTCACACACACCACACACACACTCACACACTCCTGGCCCAAATACTGAGGCCCTGGGCAGGAGCGGCCCGGAACTGTCCCCGGCGCGCCCCGCGCCGCGCTGTCCCTGGTGCTGACAGGGGGCGGGGGCGGCCGAGCCGCGCGGGGGTCCGGACGGGAGGCGGCCCCGGGCGGGGGAGCGGGAGTGCGGGCCGAGCCCGCGGGCCGGTGCCCACTGCCCACTTGCCTGGAGCCCGGGCTTTGCTCCTCGCGGCGTTTCCTCCCCGAGAGGAGCCGCGTTCCCGGATCCCGGGTTCCCGGCGGCCCGGAGCCCGGGCGCCGCCGTGGGCAGCGGGTGGGCGGCGGGGCGCGGGGCCCGGGGCGCGGGGCCCGGGGCGCGGGTCCGGGGCTGGGTGGGGGCGGCGGGCCCCGAGGCGGAGGGGGAGCGCGCGGGGCCCGCGTCGGAGCGGGGAGGGGCGCGGGGCGGAACCGCCCGGCCCGCGTCCGCGCCCCGCCCGCCGCGCGCCTCCCGCGGCCGCTCCGGACATGTCGGGCCCCCGCGCCGGCTTCTACCGCCAGGAGCTGAACCAGACGCTGTGGGAGGTGCCGCTGCGGCTGCAGGGGCTGCGGCCGGTGGGCTCCGGCGCCTACGGCTCCGTGTGGTAGGGGCGGGGGCGTGGCGAGCGCGGGGGGGCGCGCGGGCAGCGCCCACCCTCCGGGGCCGCGCGGACCGCGCAGCGCCCCAGGCGAGGCGGGTCTGCGGGGCGTCGGGTGCATGCTGGGGCGGGCCGCCGGGGTCTGCAGACGCCCCCTAGGAGGGAGGACCCCCTCCCCCGCGCCCTGGACCGGCCTCGAGGCACTCCAGGGGGCGCTGGGGCTTAGGCCTGAAGCAGAGAAAGGCCTGATGCTGAGGGCGTCCCCACCCCAGCCGCGTCGGAGGAGGGGCTGGCTGAGGGTCTGTTACCTCGCTGCGATTGGGGGTCCTGGGGGGATTACAGGAACTTCTGAGGACCTAGGATGCAGACCCACGGGGTCCAGGTTCCAGCTACGGGGTGGTGGGGGAGGCGGGGGGCACACCCTGCGGAGCTTGGACTCACGCCTGGCTCACTCCCAGCTCTGTGCTCGCGGCTCAGGCAGGATGCCTTGGCTTGCTGGGACCCCCATGATGTGTGGGGATGGGGAAGTGCACCCCCCTCCCTCCCACTCCTGCAGCTGCGTGGACCCTGGAGTCCGTCTCGCGTGGGTGTCGCTGAGCCCAGGAGGCTGCTGTCCATGGTGGCTGGAGGAGGCGCAGGGCCCTCTCAGGCTCTGCTCCAGTCTGGGCAGAAACGGAGGAATTCCCTGTGTTCTCCTGAGGCCCGGGCTGGTGGCCACCCCCAAGTGGGCCACAAGCCTCTGCCGTCCTCCCCTTGGAGGCAGGAAGGGGTCCAAAGCGCTGCGTCTGCGAGTCTGCCACCCCCACTGGTGTCCCCTCGGGTCCAGGATGGCTTTCTGGAAATTTCGGGAAGTCTCAGCTCTCTGACGCTTCCCCGCACCGCTCCCAGCTCTGCTGTTGGGATGCCCAGTTGCTGACCCCCGTGTTTCTCAGATGACAAGCACTGAGCAACACCTCCCCCACCAGTGCCTATTTCCTGTCGTGCCCCCTCACATAAGAAACCACCCCCAGGAGTGCCCGGCTTCCCCCAGGGGCCAGGACAGGCAGGGCAAGGCACCCCAGAGCCTGCTGCCTTTGCTCAGCCCTGCCAGGTCTCACCAGCACCCTGGGGTGGTGCCCTCAGGGCAAGCAGGTGAGGCACAGTCTGAGAACAATCCTAAGAAGGGGATTCCTGAGGACAGGTGGCCCCTGGGCAGGGGGCTGTTGGGGTCTGGGCCAAACCCAGCATTCACAGTGAGGCCAATGGCAGAGAGCGGGAGGGGCCGGAGGGTCACTTCTGTGGGGCTTGGGGGCAGGCAAAGGGGATAGAGCCGCCCTCTCGGAAGGCACCCTATTGTCCAGGTCGTTACTGGGTGACCTGGGGCTGGACAGAGGGCAGAGTTAACACATGTGCCGTGTATGCGGCAGGCCCCAGTTCAGTCCCCAGGCTGAGGGTCTCCTGAGCACTGTCAGGCATAAATCCCAAACACAGGGACTGGAGCAATAGTACATCAGGTAGGGCTTTTGCCCTGCATGCGGCCGACCCAGGTTCGATTCCCAGCATCCCATATGGTCCCCTGAGAACCGCCAGGAGTAATTCCTTAGTGCAGAGCCAGGAGTAACCCCTGTGCATTGCCAGGTGTGACCTAAAAAGTCACTGTCACTGTCCTTCCGTTGTTCATCAGTTTGCTCGAGTGGGCCCAGTAACATTGTGAGACTTGTTACTGTGTTTGGCATATCAAATACGTCACAGGTAGCTTGCCAGGCTTTTGCTGTGAGGGCGAGATACTCTTGGTAGCTTGCCGGGCTCTCTGAGAGGGGCGCAGTAATCCAAACTCAGGTTGGCCGTGTTGGCCATGTAAAAGGCAAACGCCCTACCCGCTGTGCTATCGCTCCAACCTGACCCAAAAAGTAAAAAAAAAAGGAAAAAAGAAACCCCCACAGAACCCAGTGTGGTCCAAACCCCTGTAAAAATTCTTTTCAGGGTCCCGAGAGATCCTCCAGGGGGTAGGGCACTTGCCTTGCGTGCAGCCACCCTGGGCTCTGTGCCCAGCACCCCGTATGATTCCCTGAGCCCCGCCAGGAGGGATTCAGGGCACGGCCAGGAGCCAACCCTGAGCACCGCTGGGTATGGCGTAAAAACAAACCTTTCCCTGCAACAAAACAAAATGACGCAGGGCCAAGGAAGTGGACGCCCCAGTGTCACGCTGGGAATAGCCGCACCACTGGCAGGATGGCTGAAAAACCATCCATCATTTTCCAACTGTTTTGATAGCAGCCTCGGGCACTCCAGAATCCCTGCGGAGCCTCCTGCTCCATCTGGGCAGGGGCCAGAGACAGGGTCCAGCCAAGCCCTGCGGCTCCCAGTGGGGAGGGTCTGGGAAGCCAGGGAGAGGCGTGGGTGCGGCGCACTGCTCTTCAAGGACAGGGGAGTAAGGGTTGCCGCGTGGTGGCCACTTCGTCCCCGGGGTGGCCACCAGCTCGCACGGCCAGGGGCTCCTTCCCGTGCTGATGCTCTGAGGCCAGACACCGGCTCCCGCCTTCCAGCTCGGCCTATGATTCTCAATTGCGCCAGAAAGTGGCGGTGAAGAAGCTGTCGCGACCTTTCCAGTCGCTGGTCCACGCGCGGAGGACCTACAGGGAACTGCGGCTGCTCAAGCACCTCAAACACGAGAATGTGAGTGGAGACCCCTGGCCAGGGGACAAGGAGGGGCGTGGCCAGGGGAGGGGCGTGGCCAGGGAACAGGAGAGGGCGTGGTCATAACAGGGCGTGGTCAGAGAGGTGGGGGCGTGGGCAGATGAGGGGCGTGGCCGTGGGGCAGGAGGGAGGGGCATGGCAAGAGGAGGTGTGTGACCAGGTGATGGGGCGAGGCCAGGGGCGGGAGGGCGTGGCCAGGGGCAGGATGAAGGGCGTGGCCATGAGAGGGGCGTGGCCAGGTCGGGTGGAGGGCGTGGCCAGAGGCAGGGACGTGGCCAGGGCAGGAGGACTCCGTCCTGGGTCACTGCCTTACTGCCCTCCCTGCCCAGGTCATCACACTCCTGGACGTCTTCACACCAGCCACGTCCATCGAGGACTTCAGCGAAGTGTGAGGGCCGGGGGTCTGCGAGAGACAGCAGGGGTGGGGGCGAGGGCACGGGCACGTCTCCGGCTGACTCGTGCCCCCCCAGGTACCTGGTCACCACCCTGATGGGCGCCGACCTGAACAGCATCGTCAAGTGCCAGGCTCTGAGCGATGAGCACATCCAGTTCCTGGTGTACCAGCTGCTGCGTGGGCTGAAGGTGGGGGAGTGGGGCAGGCGGGCAGCGGGCAGGGCCTGGCCGCCGGCCCCTCACGGCCCTCGCATCATCCCCTCACCCCTGCAGTACATCCACTCGGCTGGCATCATCCACCGGGTAGGTGCACAGGCGCGGGGGCCGGGGTGCAGGGGTGCACGTCCTGCTGCTCTCCTGAGCTCACGCCGCGGCACCCCTGCAGGACCTGAAGCCCAGCAACGTGGCTGTGAACGAGGACTGTGAGCTCAAGGTAGGCGCTGCCCGCGGTGGCCGGGGGCGTGGGGCGCAGGGCAGGGGTGCTGCCACGGCAGACGCTGACTGCTGGTGGTGGTGCCCCAGATCCTGGACTTCGGGCTGGCTCGCCAGGCGGACGAGGAGATGACCGGCTACGTGGCCACGCGCTGGTACCGGGCCCCAGAGATTATGCTGAACTGGATGCATTACAACCAGACAGGTGACATCCGCCCGCAGTGCCCGGCAGGCAGAGGGCAGCTCTGCAGGGGACGCAGGGGAGGGCCACCCAGCCTTAGGGGACCGAAGGCCAGACCCTCAGTGGGCGGGGAGGCAGTACAGCAGGCCGGGCATTTGTCTTGCACACGGCTGACCTGGGTTCGATCCCTGACACCCCCTGTGGCTCCCTGAGCACCGCCAGGAGTGACTTCTGAGCTCTGAACCAGGATTAGCCTCCGAGGGCCACTGGGTGTGGTCCAAAACACCAAAAATTCAGCTCGCAGGGAGGGGCTGCAGAGGTAGGACAGGGTGCCGGCGCTTCCGTCCTCCTTCCTGGGTGCTTAGCGCTGTACGGTCTTCACAGCACTGACCAGAGCACAGAGCAAGGAGTCATGGCTCAGTCCCCCCTGTCAGACCCTCAGAGGGGGATTTTGGAGGGCTCTGGGGTCTCCTCCCCCCACTGGCATCTCCCCTGCCCAGCTAGGGAGGTGTCTTTGGGGCTAGGCATCCCTCAGGGCCACGAACCGGCCCGTGAGGGCTCAAGAGCCGGGGGAGTGGTCTGAGGGGGCCCTCCCCGACAGTGGACATCTGGTCCGTGGGCTGCATCATGGCCGAGCTGCTCCAGGGGAAGGCCCTCTTCCCGGGAAGCGACTGTATCCTTGCTGCGGGTGCAGGGACCCCCCCACCTGAGGGTGGGGCTGGGCCAGGTGGGCCCTGGCTCGCCGGGGGGGGGGCTGTGGTGCATCCAGCAGGAAAGCGGGTGTCGTGCCCCCAGACCTGCTGTCTGAAGGCCCAGAGGGGCCACGTCCAGTGATGTTTCCTGAGCCTGGTAGACATCGATCAGCTGAAGCGCATCATGGAGGTGGTGGGGACGCCCAGCCCTGAGGTTCTGGCGAAGATTTCCTCAGAACACGTGAGTCTGCAGAGCACAGGGAGGGGGCGCAGCCGTGGCACCCCGGGGAGCCCAGGCGAGAGGGTGCCCTGGCGTGGGTGGATGGGCTGGCCTAGGCCCCGGGTGAGCAGGAGGAGAGGGCTGTGGTCAGGGCCTGGTGGCGGGTAGGAGGCGGGACAGCCCCTGACGCCCCTCGCTGTGACCCCCAGGCCCGGACCTACATCCAGTCCCTGCCTCCCATGCCGCAGAAGGACCTCAGGAGCATCTTCCGGGGAGCCAGCCCCCTGGGTGAGGCGGGGCCTGAGGCGGGGCTGGCCTGCCCCTGGTGCTGGACACAGCGCCGATCGCCCACCCCCCACCCCCCTGCAGCTGTGGACCTCCTGGGAAGGATGCTGGTGCTGGACAGTGATCAGAGGGTCAGTGCGGCGGAGGCGCTGGCCCACGCCTACTTCAGCCAGTACCACGACCCCGATGACGAGCCCGAGGCTGAGCCCTACGACCAAAGCCTGGAGGCCACGGAGCACACCCTGGAGCAGTGGAAGGGTGGGTGGGCGCCTGCACTGCGGGGTGGTGGGCTCTGGCACCCGGGGTCCCTCAGCCGAGGGCTGCAAGACTCACTCTCCCCGCATCCCCATCCCAGAGCTCACCTATCAGGAGGTGCTCAACTTCAAACCCCCGGAGCCAGCCCAGCCACCGGGCAGCCTGGAGATTGAGCAGTGAGGTGCTGCCGACCAGGCCACACTGCCGCTCGGGGCCGGAGCCCCGTCTTCACCCTGCCGGCCCTGCAGCTCCAGCCCCGGAGATGGATGTTGTCCCCATGCCAGCAGACCTCACTGTGGGGGACCCCACACCAGGATTGGCATGGTTGTCACCTGACCTCAGTCCCAGAGGACTGGGCTGGGGTGGGGCTCCACAGGGGCTCCTCAGCGCTGAGGCTCAGGTGCCTTTGAGCCTGTCTTGGGGTCAGGGTGGGGCCCCTGCCAGGTGTTGCAGCCACACTCACCTGGGCTGGGTGCTGGCTGGCGCCCTGCACTGTGTGTGTTAGGGGGTGCGGTGCAGGGTAGGGGGTTCTGTGTTGCCCCTGCACTCCGGGTTCTTGCTGCCATGGGGTGCTGAGGTCCGCTGTGCCCCTGATGAGGGGCTTCGGTGGGCAAGGGGCAGCCTGTGTGAGCTGCGTATCCCAGTAGGCTCCTTTGGGGGGCTTTGTGCCACACTCAGCTTTGCTCACGGGTGCCCCCTGGCGGTGTGGGGTGGAATTGGGCCTGGCCATGCTCAAGGACACCCCCCAGCCCCCTACCCGCTCTCTAACCCCCCCACACACCCCTCAGCTTCCAGCCCCTGCAGTTTGTTTCATTTCTTTTTTGTTTTTTGTTTTGGGGCCACACCCGGCAATGCTCAGGGCTTCCTCCCGGCTCTGCACTCAGGAATCACTCCTGGCAGTGCTCCGGGGACCATAGGGCATGTGGAGGATGGAAGCCGGGTCAGCCGTGTGCAAGGCAAGTGCCCTCCCCACTGTGCTATCGCTCCGGCCCCTGCAGTGGGTCTCTGAAGCCTGAGGATGCTGTGCTAGCTGGGGGTTCCGGGGGCTGCTGGAGACGGGAACTGGGCCAGGACCCCAGCACGGGGTCCAGGAGGAAGCTGCTGCCATCACCTCCGTCCTCCCCGCAGGGACTGGCTGGTCTGGCGACCAGAGTGGAGGGTGTGGGCCTTCTCTCAGGGGTGGTGTCAGGTGGGAGGTGGCCTCCAGACCCCAGGGTGTGACTATCGCCATATGCAGGCACCAGGTTTCATAATAAAGGGCTTTCTCTGCCTCAGTGTGTCCCTACTGCTGGACGTCTACTGTCAGTTGGGGCTCCTGGTGGCCCAGCTCCGCTGGACACTGCACCACACTAGACAAACTCTCCGCTGCTCCCTTCGGCATACGAAACTGCAGCTGGAATGGAGGGAGGCCACCCCCCACAGTGGTATTCTGTCTGGGCAGTGGTCAGGGGCCACCTAGGACCCAGACCTCTCTGACAGCACCGGCCTGGCCTCGTCCGGGGCTGGTGGGGTGTGTAGGGCAATGGGGGGCACCAACTCTGGGGCTCCTGGGCCTGCCAGTCAGGCCATCTCCCCCGGGAGACATTCTGTGCCTGGACCTGAGGGGAGGTCAGGGGCAGCTGGATCGCCACAGCAGCACTGTGGCCCCGGGGTGCCCAGCGGCAGGGGATTGGACCGGAGTGGCTGGTCCAGGAGGTCCACTGGGGACTTGTGGGCACGAGGAGCAGGTGACCGCGGGCAGCATGGGCAGCACCACTGGGCACAGGTGTAAAGCCACCCTGGCCTGGCCTCAGGGCTGCTGATTCATGGCAGGTGGGCGGGGCAGCCCTGGGGATCCTGTTACCCTGCGACCCAGGGTCACCTCCGGGAGGGTTGTGTCAGGCAGCTGGTCCAGATGCTGGGCCCGGGGGACCCCGGGGGAGGGGTAGAGGCTGCCCCCCAGGGGCCAGGGCAAGATCCCGTGGGGCGCTGGCGCTCTGAAGGACAAGCGGGAGGGCGTGAGCTGGCCAGCGGGTGCCGGGCAGAGGCTGAGACGCGGACAGTCCCGCCCCGGGTGCGAGCGCGCAGGCTGCAGGCGGCCGGGGTCTGGACCCCTGCGGCGGCGGCGCGGGGATGCGCGCGGGAGCGACGGCGCGGCCCCTCGCGTGCGGAGGACGACGTGGCCGGCCCCGGGGGCGTCCAGGGGGCACCGGGCAGTGCGACTGAGCGGGCTGGAGCGCGCGCTCCCCGCCCCCGCCTCGGCCCGCCCCGGCCGCCGCGCCTCGGGTTTCCGGAGGGGCCGCGGCGGGCGGGGGGTCACGTGCGCGCCGCTGGGCCCGGCTGGTTCGCGGGCCGGGGAGAGGCCGGGCCGGGCCGGGGTCGGCGGCGCGGGGCTCCGAGCGCAGCGCGGGGCGACGCGCAGGGCACAGCCGGCCGCGGGGCGCCCAGGGGCGCGCGCCGACCCCGCCGCGCGCGGGGGCCGCGTGCGGGGCGCGGGCCATGGGGTCGCCGCCGCCCGCCCGCCGGGGCTTCTACCGCCAGGAGGTGACCAAGACGGACTGGGAGGTCCGCGCCGTGTACCAGGACCTGCAGCCCGTGGGCTCGGGCGCGTACGGCGCCGTGTGGTGAGCGCGGGCGGCCGCGCGGGGCGGCGGGCGGCCGGGGGGACGCGCGCGCGCGCTGAGCCGTGCGCCCCGTCCCGCAGCTCGGCCGTGGACAGCCGCACCGGCCTCAAGGTGGCCATCAAGAAGCTGTACCGGCCCTTCCAGTCGGAGCTGTACGCCAAGCGCGCCTACCGGGAGCTGCGTCTGCTCAAACACATGCGCCACGACAACGTGAGTGTCCGCCCGACGGCGGTCTGGCGCCCCGAGCCCGGTGGGGTGCGGTGGGGGCTCCCTCAGCCCCGCCTCCGGCTGGCCCCTGCTGCCCCCACTGGTCAGGGGGCCCAGGAGCGCAGGTGCAGGGGGCAAAGCTGAGCGCAGGCCTTCGGCACCCAGAGCGGGGTCCGCCGTGGGTGCAGACTGCCACCGGGCGGTGCTACCCACCCCCCACTCCGACTGCTCTGGGGGGCTTCTGCTTGGGCCCCCTGGGCTCCTGGAGGCCAGCCCCGCAGGCCGGGAAGATAGAGGCCGGCTTGGGATTCCTGGAACCTCTCAGCCGGGTGGGCCCTGCCTTTTATTTCCTGTCCCCGCCCTGGGCGCTTCCTGGAAGAAAGCCTCGGTCCTGGACACCGGCCTGGCCAGCCTCACTCCCTGCACGCTCTGGGACCCCCGCTACCTGAGGCTGCCACCCTCTCCAGCCCCTGTGCAGTCACCTCCCTCTGCGGGCCTGGCCTCCCCTGCCTCAGGCGGCCACTCCCCCGGGGTCCTCCTTCCCCGCAGAGCTCTGGGCCTGCCCCTGCCTTCCAGGGGCTCCTCAGCCTGCTGGGAGATGGGGGGGCAGTGCTGGCCCCCCAACCCGGCTCCTCTGCCCCCCACATTAGGTCCTGCTGCTTCTTCCCTGCTTGTGGCAGCCCCACGATCCCAAGGCCACTGCTCTGGTGTCTTTTGGCAAAAGCATCCCTGCTGCCCAGTCCTCACCTGTCCGCGTTCCCACCTCTGCCCCCAGCCGCCCCCTTCATTCCCCTCCACCCTGGGCCCCAGCACTGTGGTCCTGGTGGCCGTCTCGCTGCGGCCCCCACGTCCACGCTTGCGGTCTCTGGGCTGACCCCATCCAACAGCGGAGGAAACTCCAGTGTCACCTGAATCAGCCCTCCCCAGGTGACCGGTCCAGCCCTCGGCCTCTCCTTGACGGCTGCCCTGGCCCTCTTCCGCGTCACCCCGCCTCCCTGCCCCCTCCTGCCCTGGTCCCTGTTGGCCAGCTTGCGCCACTTGTCCCCCACCTTTTGCTTCCTGGACGCCGGATGTCCTGCTACCTTTGAGTTGTCCGCAAAGCTCAGCACCTGTGAGACCTGCCGGGCTGGGTGCCGTGGAGGGGCTGCAGCTGGCCTGGGTGTCCACTGGGGAGGGAGGAAGGGAGGGCACGCTGAGTGGAGAGGGGATGGGGCCGTGTGCCCCCGCCTGCCCCTCCTGCAGACCCAGGCTGTCACGCTCCCAAAATAGCCTCTGTGTCTGCAGGCAGCTGTGTCAGGCCAGGCGGAGTGGCCAGTGGGCAGGGCCAGGGGAGAGGGTCAGCTGCAGGGGCCTCTCCTGCCCGTGGCGACACTTCCTCCTGAGCAAGCCCGCCGGAACCCTCCCTGCTTCCCCCAGGTGATCGGGCTGCTGGATGTCTTCACCCCTGATGAGACCTTGGACGACTTCACGGACTTGTGGGTGCTGGCTTGGGGCTGCCCGGGTGGGTGGAGCCGGGCCCCTGGGTGCTGACGTCGGGCTCCGGTTGGCTGCACACTGGCCGTCCCCTCCTCGCGCCGCTGTGGCTGTGTCCTGGGACCCACAGCCCAATGTGGGGGCAGTCAGAGGCGTGCGCCCGGAGCCCAGGACTGGCCAGGCTGGAGTGGGCGGGTCCTGCAGTGCCCTCGCCCCTGCCCTGCTCTGCTGCCTCCTCCAGTCCCTGTGGCCAGGATCCGGGCAGGGAGGGCCGAGGCTCCCGCTCCCTGGGGCCCCGCTGTCTGCCTGTCCCTCCCAGCTGCCCACTGAGTCGCTGTGGACGGGCTGGGTGACCCCGTGGCCGTGCGGCTCTGTAGCTACCTGGTGATGCCGTTCATGGGCACGGACCTGGGCAAGCTCATGAAGCACGAGAAGCTGAGCGAGGACCGAATCCAGTTCCTGGTTTACCAGATGCTGAAGGGGCTGAAGGTGGGTGTGGCGGCTGCAGGGGGTGGGGTGGGCGGGCAGGGGCTGGACCCCGCCGGCTGACCGCCACACCCACCTGGTCTCTGTGCCCGCAGTACATCCACGCCGCCGGCATCATCCACAGGGTGAGTCACCTGCCGTGTGCTGGGCCGGGTCAAGGGGTTTGGCCCCTGGGGGCCTGTTGCTTCTCTCTCGTGAGGGCCTGATGTGAGGGTTGGTGCTTGGGCAGCCACTCTGGCCTGCTGTGGCTAAAGCAGTCTCCTGTGCACCTCCAGGACCTGAAGCCCGGCAACCTGGCGGTGAATGAGGACTGTGAGCTGAAGGTGAGCCTCGGAGCTGCCCGCCTGCCTGCACCCCTGCACCCTCGCTGAGGCGGGGTCAGAGGGAGCACCGGGGTCCCTGTTTCATGGCTTGGCCGGGGGGAGCGCCCAGAGGAGTGTGTGGGGCCAGTGCAGAGCCCCCAAGCCGCAGGGGGTCCCAGACCCCCCCTCCCAGTTCCCCCACCTGCTTTCTGGCTTCAGATCCTGGACTTTGGTCTGGCCAGACAGGCGGACAGCGAGATGACCGGCTACGTGGTGACTCGGTGGTACCGGGCACCCGAGGTCATCCTGAACTGGATGCGGTACACGCAGACAGGTGAGGGGCCAGCTGGGGATGGGCCGAGCAGGGAGGGGCGGGGAGGGCGGCGGGCCAGCCGGCCCGGCCACCCCTCGCGGTGCTCCCCGGTGACCCTCAGCCTAAGCCCCGGCTTCCCGCCCTGTCGCTCCCCCGCCCGCCCCTGGCGTCCCCTGCCTCCCTGTCCGTGCCCATGTGTCCTGCCCTCCCCAGCCACTGAGCCCTGAGGCGGGGGCTTCTCTCTCAGTCGACATCTGGTCGGTGGGCTGCATCATGGCGGAGATGATCACGGGAAAAACGCTGTTCAAGGGCAGTGACCGTATCCTGCAGCTGTGGCAGTGGGCGGGGTGGGGATGGTCGGCGCACCTGGGGGTGGGGTGGGCAGGGCGGGGTGGGCCCTCTCCTCTGGTGCGCAGTGCCCTGACCTGCCGCAGACCTGGACCAGCTGAAGGAGATCATGAAGGTGACGGGCACCCCTCCAGAGGAGTTTGTCCAGAGGCTGCAGAGTGCAGAGGTAGGGACCGTGGGCAGGTGGGCAGGCGGGCAGGTGGTGCGCGGTGCTGGCCCTCACCCCCTGGCCCCGGGCCCCATGCAGGCCAAGAACTATATGAAGGGGCTCCCGGAGCTGGAGAAGAAGGATTTCGCTTCCATCCTGACGGACGCCAGCCCGCTGGGTAGGGGTGCGCAGGGGAGCGGGGGAGCAGCCCTGGGGGCACCCCACTGGCCCCGCTCACCCGGTGCTCGCCCACCCCCGCCCCCAGCCGTGAACCTCCTGGAGAAGATGCTGGTGCTGGATGCCGAGCAGCGGGTGACCGCGGCCGAGGCGCTCACGCACCCCTACTTTGAGTCCCTGCATGACACGGAGGACGAGCCCAAGGCCCAGAAGTATGATGAGTCGTTTGATGACGTGGACCGGACCCTGGAGGAGTGGAAGCGTGAGCGGGGGCGCTGGGGCGGCCGGACTCCTGGGGGTGGGGGGAGACTGTGGGGCAGCTGGACCCCCAGGGGCGTGGGCTCTGGGCCACCGGACCCAGGAGCGGGGCTCTGGGGCATGGGCGCTGGGGGTGACTGGACCCTGGGGCGTGGGGCTATATTATACGGCTGTTGCACCCTGTGGTTCATGGGGCTCCGGGGGGGCCGCCCGACCCTGTGGGTTGTGGTTTTCAAAGGTGTCCCCCGGGGTCACCGGGTCCTTCCGCAGGGCCCCGCCCTCCTTAGTGGTTCGTGTTGTGAGTTTTGGTTTGACCCGTTTCCTGCTGCAGAGAGCCAGAGGCCCCACACACAGCCAAACAGCTGTGCTGACACGGGGCCTGTTGGCGGTTGAGTCTCCGGCCAGGACAAGAGACTCTGACTTATCTCACCTTTGAGGGCAAAGGGCTTCCCAGTGAGTCCACCTCCGAGGGCACAGATGGGCATGTGGGTCACGAGGCTCCCTCTGACCCACACTGGCTGGTCCCACCTGGTGGCCCAGCTGGGGTGCTGTGGGCAACAGGCACGGCCTCCGGTGTGTTCTGCATCGGGAGAGGTGCCGGCTGGTGGTGGAGCCTGGGCTGATGCCCCAGATGCTCCTGCCCCAGGGCAGCCTGTGAGCTGGTCAGCGGGCCCAGCCGCAGGCCTGTGTCTGGGGCCACGCGTAGGTGTGGACCGAAAGAGCCTGGTGCCCGCATGCCAGCTGTGACCTCTGACCGCACGCTGTTTGGGGGAGCTCTGGGGTGGCGCTGACGAGCTGCACTGCCGGCTCGGAGTGTCCGAGCCCCCGACCTCATGGCAGCCCCTGAGGGTTTCTTGGTTCCTGGGTTGCTGTTCTGGCCTGAAGGGTCCCTTCTGTCCCCCTCGCCCACTCCAGGTGTCACCTACAAAGAGGTGCTCAGCTTTAAGCCTCCCCGGCACCTGGGAGTTAAGAGTTCCAAGGAGACGGCCTTGTGAAGAGCCTGGCGCCGCGGTGGCCCTGGGGTGCCTGTGGGGCACCAGCTACGGCCTCACAGCTCTTCCCTGGAAGGGGCATCCTGGTTACCCCTGAGGCTGGCCCTGCCCAGCACCTCAGTGACCTCTTGCCCAGACCCCGTCTCAGACCCACTTCTCTGCTCTCCCCCAGCTGAGCTGACCCTTGGCTTTGGGGGACAGCAGTGCTCCATTCTTTTGGGCATCCCTGAGAAGGGGGATGGGGTGGGACCCCCACTCGCCTTCCTGGGGGCCTGGGGAAGGGCTGTGGAGTGGCCACGTGGCTGGAGGGAAATAAATGCCTTAGACGTGTCACGCCTGCCTCCTTGCTGACTTTTCAGGCGGGTGTGAGCTGCCGGCCTGTCTGACGCCCCTGCCTCCCTCACGGGCACTGGGCTTGTGCCAGTCCTGGCCCTGGACCCCCCCCCCCCCCGGCTGTGCTGTGTGCCTGCCCTGGGCAGTTTCCACTTTATTTGGCTCTCACCCTCCCGTGTCAGTGCAAGAGGCAGGCTGAGGGCCTCTTCCCAGGTGACAAGGTCCCCTGCCCCCTGCAGGACCTTTAAGGTCGGTGGGGGCCACCAGCTGGGCCAGGGGCCACGTGTGGGCTCTTGTGGTCATCTTGCTCCTTCCCCTGCTGGCTGCCACTGCCAGGTTGGCCCAGAGTAGGATGGACTTGGCCAAGCAGGCCTTGTGTCCTCATTCTCCTGTATAGCTGGACATGTCCACAGTGTGTCTGTGCTTGACATGGGGTTTGTCTGCACAGGGACCCTGTGCCCCTGTGGCCAACCCCTCCCCAGATGGTCAGGGCTAGGAGGTGGTGTGTCTGCTGTAAGTCCTGCCTGTCTTGGACCTGTGATGATGTCAGCATGTCCCCTGGGGCCCTGACCCCAAAGGCTCCATCTGTAGTCTCCCAAAGCACTTGCCATGTGGCTGGCCCGAACCTTTCAGATCCGTCACTTTCAGTGCTTCATGGCCAGCTGAGAGGGAACTGAGGGGGACGCTGTGGGGGGTCACTAACAGGCCCATCATCCATGTCCCTTCTACCCTGGGCTCCTGCACTGCTGTGGTGAGTAAGGAACAAGACTTGAGGGGCCTCTAGGGCCCGTGCTGCCTCAGACGGCTGGCCTGGAGCCCCTCCAAACCTCCCAGGACTCCGACTGGCTCCTCCAAAGACTCCATCTCAGGGCCCACCTCCCGGATGTCCAGCTTCCGAGACCCACAGCCCCTGCCAGGACCCCACCAAAAGGCCTGTCTGTGTTCTTTCTTTTGGTTTTGCTCTTTGGGCTACACCTGGAGGTGTTGAGCTTATTCCTGCTCTGTGCTCAGGTCCTACCAGAGCTCAGGGGACCATCGGTGGTGCTGGGGATTGAACCCAGGTCTGCCACATTGCAAGTGCTCAGGGCTCTGTTTCAGGCTGGCATATCCTGTGGCCCTGCCAGTGCCTCCTCGTTTCCTGACTTTGCCCATTCATTTGTTCATCCACCCACTGATCATCCATCCACTTTTTTTTAACCCATCTGCTCTTCCACCCATCATCTATCCACCCATCCTTTCATCCATTCATTGTTCCACCATCATTCATCTCCCCACACCCACCCATTCATCGATATACACACCACACATCCACCCACCGTCTATTCATCCACTACTCAGTACCCACTCATCAGTTATTCATCTATATACCCACCCAACAACCATCCTTCCATCCATTCACGTGTTTCTATCCATCAATCTGCGCATCCTCCGTCCATCTACTCATTCTTCCAACCATCAATTCATCAACCCTTCCTTCTACCTATTCATCTATTCACCTACCCATCCATCCACCTATCCACCCATCCACCCACCCATCCATCCACTCATCTATCCATCTATCCACCCATCCACCCATCCCTCCGTTCACTCATCTGTACATCCACCCATCCACCCACCCATCACTCATCTTGCTACACATCCATCCACTCTCCCACTCACCCATCACACAGCGTCCAGTGCACAGGCTCTTCAGCCTAGAGTTCACACCATGTCACCCACTTCTTCACTTTGGATCTGTGCTTCACGTCGCTGCAGTCCAGGGCCAGGGAGCCAGGATCCCTGCACCAGCCCTTCCCCGAGTTGCAGCTGGGGTGGGTCCTGGTACGGGGTGGCGGGAACGTCAGACCCTAGGGCTGCGGGGAACTCGGGGTGGAAGGGAGCAGGGGTGTGACAGTCTAGGCCTGAGCCTGGGTCTTCGTGCCTGCCGAGTTCGGAGCTCCAGAACGGTCGAGGCGGCCCAGAGAACTGCTGTGCAAGGGTGGAGGCGGGGCGGAGAGAGGCGGAGACCAGGAACCCAAGCCAGGCCTGCCCAGCTCCTCTCAGGCAGTGCGAAGGCTCAGTTTTTATAGAGGGGGACAGGAAGGGGCGGGATCGTGTTCATAATTGGGGCGGGACCGACAGGGGCGGGCTAGAAAGGGGCGTGGTTAGTTGTGCAGGGGCGGGTTTAAAGGGGCAGAATTACAGGTGATAGGTGGGGCCGAAGGGGGCGTGGCTATGTTTGTAAAGGGCGGGGTTACAGACGATAGGGTGGGGCAGAAAGGGGCGTGGTTAGAGTTGTACAGGGGCGGGTTTGCGGGTGATAGGATGGGACCGAAGGGGGAGTGGTTAGGGCTGCAGAAGGAGGTGTTATAGGCGATAGGCGGGACCGAAGGTTCCTGGGATTACAGAGAATAGGGTGGAACAAAAGGGGCGTGGTTAGGGCTGTAGAGGGCGGGGTTATAGGCGATAGGTGGGACCAAAGGGCGTGGTTAGGGTTGTAGAAGGGCGGGGTTACGGGGAATAGGGTGGGGGGAATAAGGGCGTGGTTAGGGCTGTAGGGGCGGGGCCATAGGCCGATATATGGGACCGAAGGGGGCGTGGTTAGGGCTGCAGAAGGAGGTGTTATAGGCGATAGGCGGGACCGAAGGTTCCTGGGGTTACAGAGAATAGGGTGGAACAGAAGGGGCGTGGTTATAGGCGATAGGTGGGACCAAAGGGCGTGGTTAGGGTTGTAGAAGGGCGGGGTTACAGGGAATAGGGTGGGGGGAATAAGGGCGTGGTTAGGGCTGTAGGGGCGGGGCCATAGGCCAATATATGGGAGCGAAGGGGCGTGGTTAGGGTTGTGGAAGGGCTGGATAACAGGAAATAGGGTGGGGCATACGGGGCGTGGTTAGGCCCTGGGAGGCGGGGCTATAGACAATAGGTGGGAGTGTAGGGGCGTAGAAGGGCGGGGTTACAGGGAATAGCGTGGGGCAGAAGGGGCGTGGTTAGGGCCCTAGGGGCGGGGCCATAGGCGATAGGCGGGAGCGAAGGGGCGTGGTTAGGGACGTAGGGGGCGGGGCCATAGGCGCTAGGTGGGAGCGAAGGGGCGTGGTTAGGGCTGGTCCCGGGCCGTACAGGGATTGGTTGGCCGTGCGACCAGGTGTGGGGCGGCCGGGCGGCGCTAGGTGGTGTCGGGGCGGGGCTAGGGGCGGCGGGGCCGGTCGGGGCGGGGCGGGGCGGAACCGAGCCCGAGGCCGAGGAAGCCGGAAGCCGCCCGCTGGACTCCGCGCCGCTCGCTCGGGGCGGGGCCTTCGGTCGGTGTCCCCGGCGGGGCGGGGGGGACTCGCTGGGCCGCGGGCGGGGCGTTTGCCTGCCGGGGCGGCCCGAGCGGGCGCAGCGGGCCATGGGGACCGCTCTCGTCTGCCACGAGGACATGACGGCGGCCAGGCTGCTCTGGGACGAGTGAGCGCGGGCTGCGGGCGGGGCGGGCGCGGGGCGGGCGCGGGGCGGGGCGGGCGCGGCGGGCGCGGGCACTCAGCTCTCTCCCGCAGCCCCGAGTGTGAGATCGAGCGCCCCGAGCGCCTGACCGCCACCCTGAAGTGCCTGCGGGAGCGGGGCCTGGAGCAGAGGTGCCTCCGCGTGGCCGCCAGGGAGGCCTCGGAGGCCGAGCTGGCCCTGGTGCACAGGTCAGCCCCCAGTGCCCCCCAGCCCGCTCGCCTTCGCCCCAGCCCCTCCCGCAGCGGCCTAGAGGTGGGCGAGGGGGCGGGGAGGGGAGGCTTCCCGCGCTCCCACGCCTCCCCCCACCCCGCTGCCGCTGGTCACCCTGCCTGCCCCCTGCAGCCCTGAGTACGTGGCTCTGATGCGGGGGACCCAGACCCTGGACACACGGGAGCTGCAGGCGCTGTCTGGACAGTACGACGCCGTCTACTTGCACCCGGTGCGTCTCCCTCGGCCCAGCCTCGCACAGGTCTGGGCAGGGCCTGAGCCGGGTGGCGGGCGGGCGCTCAGCTGCAGCCCTGCCCTCATAGGCCACCTTCCACTGTGCCCGGCTGGCCGCGGGGGCCGCGCTGCAGCTGGTGGACGCTGTGCTGACCGGAGCCGTGCGCAATGGGCTGGCCCTGGTGAGGTGAGAGCGAGGCCCCACCTGAGTGGCTCTGGCGGTGCGGCTGACCCTGATGGGCTGCACACCCCACTGTTCCCCCCCACCCCTACCCCAGGCCTCCTGGGCACCACAGCCAGCAGGCAGCTGCCAACGGATTCTGTGTGTTCAACAACGTGGCCATAGCAGCCAGGCACGCCATGCAGAACCGAGGTGTGCGCAGGTGTGTGCCCGGGTCTGCTGGGCCAGGCAGGCCCTGGGAGGAGCGTGGCCACCAGGAGGGGGCGTGGCATTCCCGGGAGGGGCGGGGCCACCAGGAGGGGGCGTGGCATTCCCGGGAGGGGCGGGGCCACCAGGAGGGGGCGTGGCATTCCCGGGAGGGGCGGGACCACCCGGGGGCGGGGCCTGATAAAGGGACCCGCCTCTGCCCACCCGCTGGGTTCCAGGCCCATCACCTGCTCTGCTGTTGTCTGTCACAGGGTCCTCATTGTGGACTGGGATATTCACCATGGCCAGGGCATCCAGTATACTTTTGAAGATGACCCCAGGTGTGCTGGGGTGGGGACTCACCCTTCCCTGAGGCCAGGGGTGGGGTGGAGGTCAGTCCCAGACCCTGAGCCCCGGCTTCCACCCGGGCCGCCCTCGGCAGCGTCCTGTACTTCTCCTGGCACCGCTACGAGCATGGGCGCTTCTGGCCCCACCTGCGCGAGTCCGATGCCGACGCCGTGGGGCGGGGGCCAGGCCTCGGCTTCACTGTCAACCTGCCCTGGAACCAGGTACAGCCCCCCGGCCCCACCCCCCGCCACCCCGGATGCACAGCACTGGGCCCAGGATAGGACCCTCCGAGGCGGGGGTAGCGCCCAACTCCCTCCCTGTGGCTGCAGGTGGGCCTGGAGAACGCCGACTACGTGGCCGCCTTCCTGCATGTGCTGCTCCCGCTGGCCTTTGAGGTGAGGGGGGGGCTCCCGGGTGGGCTGCGTGGAGGAGGGTGGGAGGGCGGTAAGGAGCCTCTGGGAGGGCTCCTCCCACCCGTTGTCTTCTTCCGCTTGGCAGTTCGACCCTGAGCTGGTTCTCATCTCAGCAGGATTCGACTCTGCCATCGGCGACCCCGAGGTGCGACCTGGCCTGGCCGGGAGGGCCGCTGTGGGTCCAGGCCGCCACGTGACTCCCGGTTTTCTTTGCAGGGGCAGATGTGTGCCACGCCGGAGTGCTTCGCACACCTCACGCAGCTGCTGCAGGCACTGGCGGGCGGCCGGGTCTGCGCGGTGCTGGAGGTGACTGTTTCTGTCGGGAAGGAGGCGCAGCTTAGGGGCACTGTGCAGTGCCTATCCCACAAACAATCCCCCCTGTTGTCCCCCCCACCCCCAGGGCGGCTACCACCTGGAGGCTCTGGCGCAGTCTGTGTGCATGACGCTGCAGGCCCTGCTGGGGGACCCTGCGCCACCCTTGTCGGGGGCCATGGAGCCGCACCACAGGTGTGAGGGCATGCAGGACGGGAGGGGCGGAGGCTGGAGGCCCAGCCTGACCGCTCCACCCGGCCTTGCCCACAGTGCTCTGCAGTCCATCCAGAGCGTGCGGGCCGCACAGGCTCCTCACTGGACCAGCATGCAGGCCCCAGGCCAGGGCGGCTCAGCCAGGGTGGAGGACTTGGACTGTCCCCTGGACCCGGCCCCCCTGCTGGGCCCCAGCCCCTGCTCCCCTCTGCTGCCGGGGGACCCCGAAGTCAAGGCGACCCAGAGCCCCCTCCTGGACCAGCTCTGCCTCCGCCCTCCGCCGCCCGTCTGTGTGGCGGTCATCCTGGCCACGTCGGCCGTACCCCTGGACCTGCCCCCTGACGTTCTCCCCCAGGAGGGCTCAGCCACACAGAAGGAGACGCAGGCCTGGGCCAGGTGGGCACAGCGGGCTGTGGGGAGGCACAGGTGCTCGTGTGTGAGGCCCTGGTGGCCTGTGCATCCCTCTGGTCTCCCCTGCAGGCCACACGCAGTCCTGGCCCAGGAGGAGGCCCTCAGCACACTGGGGAAGGTCCTGTCCCTGCTGGATGGGGTCCTGGCTGCACAGGTGGGTCACCTCAGAGGGGCTGGTGGCCTGGGCAGGGCTGCGGAAGTCTGTGGGTGCAAGCATTGCCCATGGCCGGGATCCTTCGCAGAGTGGCCTCTGGAGGGGCCCTCCTGAGCAAGTCACTGGCAGAGGGAAGGGGATGATACAAACTGGGTGTTGTGGGCGGTGGTCAGGGGTCCCACCCGCTCCGCAGAGGCCCAGAGCCAGGACCGTGCATGAAAGCTCAGGAACTGCGTAAAGGAAGGAAGGGGAGTGAGCTGCTGTGTGAAGCCAGGCAGTGCTGGGGACAGAGTTGTAGACCCCCAGGGCAGGGGGGTGGTCTAGTCACCCCCAGTGCTGTTCTCCCCACAGGTCAGCAGTGGCCTCGCAGCCATCCCGAGCTCTGCAGTGGCTGCCACCCTGGATGTCGCCGTCCGGCGCGGTCTGGCCCATGGAGCCCAGAGGTGAGCCACACCCAGCCAGCCTTCAAAGTCAGGAGCCACAGGCTCAGGGCCTGCCCTGGCCACCGTGAGAGGCTCTGGGGATGGACTCCAGATAGTGGGGAGTGTCAGGACTTGACTCTCCCTCCAGGCTACTCTGTGTGACTGGGGGACAGCTGGATTGGTCCCTGGACCTTGCTGATGACAGGTAGGACCCTTGGCCCAGGGGCCTATCCAGTCCTGCCTGTGGGTTGGTCCCGGGGGTGTGCGGGGCTGGGGGTGTCTTCTGCAGAGGAGCCCCTGAGGGTCTTGCCATGGAACCTCCGTCCAGCCATACCCACACCCTTGCCCTTCCGTGCCTGGCGGTGCAGGGGTGCTGCTCACACCCCCTGTTGTATGCTTGTCCCCGGAAGGAGGGCGCTGTGGCTGCACATTGGGGCCGAGGAGGCATCCGCTCTCTCCCTGTTTCACATCTCCACGCCGCTGCCAGGGGTGAGTGATGGCTTGTGGCGCCACCCCGGGACCAGGCACGCCCTTCCTGCTTCCTCATGGCACGTGGGTGTGGCTGCCCACGTTAGGTTGGAGGGTGCTCCTTGTGTGGTGGAGGTGATAACTGTGGTCCTTCCTCAGACGACTGGTGGGTTCCTGAGCTGCCTCTTGGCCCTGGTGCTGCCACTGGCCTATAGTTTCCAGCCTGACCTGGTGTTGGTGGTGCTGGGGCCGGCTCACAGCCTGAAGGCCCCGCAAGCTGCTCTCCTCACTGCGCTGCTGCGGGCGCCCGTGGGGGGCAGAGTCGTGGTCCTGGTGGAAGAGGTGAGCCGGGCGGGAAGCCGGGTACATATGCTGTGGAGTGGGAGGTGGACAAGGCTGAGGCTCACTGCTTCTGACTTGGCCCTGGCCCAGGAATCCACAGCCCAGCTGGCAGGGGTGCTGGCCCGGGTGCTGCGTGGGGACTCACCCCCCAGCCTGGGACCTTTCTCAGCGGCCTCGCCAGAAGACACGCAGGCCCTGGCCTGCCTGAGACGGCAGCTGGAGCCACAGTGGAAGATGCTGCAGGTGGCGGGTGAGACAGCAGACACGGCTTAGGCTGGACAGGGAGGGAAGGTCAGCCGGGGCCCTGGAAAGGGGAACTTCCCTGGGCTAGCTCCTAGCAGTGCCAGCCAGGTCTGGTGTCTCTTCCCAGCTCCTCCCAGAGTGCCGTGAGCACTTGAAATGGGCCCAGCGGGAGTCGCCACACCCCTTGGAGGCAGGAGCCTGTGGTGCAGCCATCTCCAGCACAAGGCTGCTGGGGCATCGTCCTGCTTACCCAAGGCATCTATCTGTTCAGGCAGCTACCTGGAACTCCCAGACACTTCCCTGAAGGGAAGTCCGGCCTTGCTCCCTGCTCGCCATCAGTAAACTCTGCTACGCTAAAGCCCGACCCCTCGTCCTTTATTGGACCTGCTTCTGGCCTCAGTTTCCCCTCTCGCCCAGGGAAGCCGCAAAGCCAGTGGGGTCCGTCCCCTTTCCCTGCCACCTATGGGGTCTCGCCCTCCCGCTTCCCTCCCGGGCTCCGCCCCACTCCGCGGCCGGCAATGGGGCCCCACCCTTCCTCTCCAGATCCGACCCCTTCCACAGCCGCCAATGGGGTTCCTCCCTCCATCCCTGGGCTCCGCCCCCTCCCCCCCCCCCCGCCGTCTACAGCGGAGCCCCGCCCTCATACCACCCTCCCCGGATCCGCCCCCTTCCTCAGCCACCAATGGGGCCCCGTCCTCTCGCCTGAGCTCCGCCCCCCTTCTTCCACCCCCCCCCAAGGTTCCACCCCTCTCCACAGCCATCAATAGGGCCCCGCCCCCTTTCTCAGGCCGCCAACGGGGCCCCTCCCTTCCGCCTGGGCTCCGTCCCCTTCCCCAGCCGCCAATGGGGGTCCCTCTCTCCCGCCTGGGTTCCGCCCCCTTCCCCCTGTCGCCAGTGGAGCCCCGCCTTCCTGGGATTCGCCCCCTTACCCGGCCGCCAACGGGGTCCTCTCTTCCGCCTGGGCTCCGCCCCCTCCCCCCCCACCCTCCCCACCCCACCCCCGGCGCCAGTGGAGCCCTGCCCTCCTGCCGCCCTCCCGGGATCCGCCCCCTTCTCCGGCCCCGCTAATGGGATCCCTCTCTTCCGCCTGGGCTCCGCCCCTTTCCCCCCCTGTCGCCAGTGGAGCCCCGCCCTCCTGGGATCCGCCCCCTTACCTGGCCACCAATGGGGTCCTCCGCCCCTCTTTCCCTGGCCGTCAACGGGGCTCCTGCCGCCCCCTCGGGCTCCGCCCCCTTCCCCAGCCGCCAATGGGGGTCCCGCTCTCCCGCCTGGGTTCCGCCCCCTTCCCCCCTGTCGCCAGTGGAGCCCCGCCTTCCTGGGATTCGCCCCTTACCCGGCCGCCAATGGGGTCCTCTCTTCCGCCTGGGCTCCGCCCCCTTCCCCCCTGTCGCCAGTGGAGCCCCGCCCTCCTGGGATCCGCCCCCTTACCCGGCCGCCAGTGGGGGTCCCTCTCTTCCGCCTGGGCTCCGCCCCCTTCCCCTGTCGCCAGTGGAGCCCCGCCCTCCTGGGATCCGCCCCCTTACCCGGCCGCCAATGGGGTCCTCTCTTCCGCCTGGGCTCCGCCCCCTTCCCCCCCCCCCCGTCGCCAGTGGAGCCCTGCCCTCCTGCCGCCCTCCCGGGATCCGCCCCCTTCTCCGGCCCCGCTAATGGGATCCCTCTCTTCCGCCTGGGCTCCGCCCCTTTCCCCCCTGTCGCCAGTGGAGCCCCGCCCTCCTGGGATCCGCCCCCTTACCTGGCCACCAATGGGGTCCTCTCTCCCGCCTGGGCTCCGCCCTCTTTCCCTGGCCGTCAACGGGGCCCCTCCCTCCCGCCTGGGCTCCGCCCCCTCCCCCGGCCGCCAATGGGGTCCCTCTCTTCCGCCGGGGCTCCGCCCCCTACCCCGGTCGCCGGCGGAGCCCCGCCCTCCTGCCGCCCCTCGGGCTCCGCCCCCTTCCCCAGCCGCCAATGGCGTTCCTCCCTCCCGGCTCCGCCCCGTCCCCCGCCCGCCCTCCTCCGCCGGTGACGCCCTTCCGGCGCGCCCGGCGCGCGCCTGTGACGCGGCGGCGGCGGCGGCGGGCTCAGGCGGCCGCGGGCCTTTCGGACGCGGCGTCCGGCCGGGGCGCGGCGCGGGCGGCATGGCCAGCGTCCCGCAGCTGCTGGACGAGCTGTGCGAGGCCGTGGCGCGGGCCGGGGGCGCGCGGACGGGCGCGCGCGGCCTGCGGCGCGCGGCCTTCGAGGCGCTGCTGGCGCCGCTGCTGCAGGGCCCGGGCCGGGGCGCGCGCGCGGGCGGGCGGCCGCGGGTGCCGGCGCGGAGCCGCGCGCTGCTGCTGTCGTTCGAGCTGCGCGTGGCGGGGCTGCGCCGCGAGGCCGAGCGGCTGGAGCAGCTGCTGGCGGCGCTGGAGGCGGCGCCCGCGCCGGCCGAGCGCGCCGCGGCGCTGGAGCTGCTGGTGCTGCTGGCGGGCAGCGGCCCCCCGCGCGCGCCCTGGCCCCGGCGCGACCCCCTGGCCGGCGACGGGCGGCCGGGCCGGGCGGCGCCGCACGGCGGCTACGACTGCGCGGGGCTGAGCGAGCGCGAGCGGGACGTGCGCGCCGCGCTGGCCCGCGACGAGCAGCGCGCCCGGGACTGGGCCCGCGCCTCGCTGCGCGCCCTGGACGCGGCCCCGGGCAGCGGGCTGGCCGCGTGCGGCCGCTTCTCCGGCGCCGGCCGCCTCGAGCGGGACCCCCGCGGCGCCCTGTTCGGCGCCCTGGCGCACAGCCGCGCGTGGGACGTGGACGTCCGGCTGGACCTGCCCCCGGTGCCCGACGGCGCCGACCTCGCGGGGCTGGCGATCAAGGTAGCGCCCGCCGCCCACGGCCACGCCCACGGCCCCGCCCCGCCGCGGTGTTCTTGCTTGCGTGTCTCTGGGGGGCACGGGAGCCCCCTCTGGCGTGCCTCAGCAAGCCTTTGAGCTGCCCCCCTTGCATGGGGAGGGGCTACCTTTGCTTCCAGAAGGCAGATTTCCACGGGAGGGACCCGAGCTCCGGAGCGCAGGGATATAGTACGGGGATAGGGAGCCTGCCCTGCACCTGGCTGCTCCCCGGTTCAATCCCCAGCACCACGTAAGGTCCCCCCAGCAATGATGGGTGTGGCCTGTCACTGTCCTCCCGCTGTTCATCGATTTGCTTGAGTGGGCCGTCCCAGTAACGTCTCCATTGTGACAGTTGTTACTGTGTTTGACTTATCAGTACATCACTACATAGTTTCCCAGGCTTTGCCCTACAGCGAGATACTCTCAGTAGCTTGCCAGCTCTCCCAGAGGGGCAGAGGAATCAACCCGGCTCCGCTCGGTTGGCTGTGCCAAGGCACACGCCCTACCGCACAGCTATCACCCCAGCAGATGGGTGTGGCCTAAAACCCCCAAAGAAAGAAAACCCCAGAAAACAAAAAGTAGATTGCCAAGGGGGAATGTGAGCGATTTGTGAAAAAGAGGCAGTGGCCCATTAGCTTTGGGGGACTCTGATTTCACGGACGGTTTCTTGCCGTAGGGAGGAACTTGGTGCAGGGGACAGGTTTTGCATCTGGTATGACCTTTGCTTGCGTGTTGGTTTCCAAATAACGGACTTCTGGATTCAGAGCAGCTTGTGAGAAGTGTCCTTGTACTGGTTGAGTGGCCTGTCAGGCTGGCGGCTTGGTGGACCATGTTTGTCCCTTTCCTGGGTCTGTGGCCGAGACCCAGGGCAGCTTCTCTGCTGTGCCCTCCAGGTTCCGTGCAGCGTGGACCAGTCGGAAGATGAGGGCTTCCAGTCTGCCTCCAACCTGACCCCGGACTCCCAGTCTGAGCTGGGCCTGACCCCAGACCTGGACCTGTGGGACGCTGCGCTCACCTACAAGCCCAGCAGGCGCCGGTGCTGGGAGCGGATCGGCTGGTAGGTGGCCCCGGGCGTCCCGGGCCAGAAAGGGAAGGTAACGTCCAGCAAGAGACCCCGTGTCTCAGAACCAGAACCGGGTGCCAGTGTTCCCACCGCTTGCCCTTTCCGGCACCTGACCAGCACCTGTCTTCTCCGCCCACCCCATAGCAGCCCTGATTCTTGGGGTGAGCAACCCAAAGGACATATTAGGGACATATCTTAGTGACATATCTCGCAGATAAAACCTTTTTTTGGTTTTGGTTGTTTTGGTCTGTGGGCCATACCTGGCGGTGCTCAGGGCTTACTCCTGGTGCTGTTCTCTTGGGGTCACTCCTGGCTGTGCTTGTGGGACCGTAGGGGATGCGGGGGATGGAACACGGGTCAGCCACACGCATTGCTGACAAGAGCCCTTTGTAGTTCCCAGCTGTAGACATTGTAACGCGACAGGGGTCTGACCCAGCCCACCGTGGCTTCCAAGCCTGAGGCAGCAGTGCTCAGGGGACCGTGTGGTGCTGGGGATTGGGCCTGGGCTCGTGCCTGCACCATCCTCGCTCTGTCTGCTGGGCTCCCTGGCCCCTTCCTGTGCATTTCAGAATTTGGGTCATTGGTAATTTTCACTAGCATTGATGGATTTTCAAGGGAGTAACCAAAACCTGACCCTGTGTCTTTCTGCTTTTGAGTGACGGGGGTGCCCGGTGGCCCTGTGCTGGGCATGTGCTCCGGGCCTGCCGGTTCCGCCCTGCAGATCAGCGAGGGCTTTCTCTCTGCCCTTCCTTTGTGCCCTTCCATGTGGTGTGAGCGTGTGGGAGGCCCTTCTCTGCTCTGAGCTAGCTCAGCAGCGTCTGGTTACTCCACTCACTCCTGCCTTCAGACCCCTTCCCAGGGTGGGTCTGGCCCCGTCCCACCCCAGCCAGTGCCCCACATGCTTTCTCCCTGCGAGTGGGTCTCTTGCTGGTCTGGGTTCTTTGCTGGAGCAGTCGAGCCCCCCCCCGCAGCTCGGACAGAAGTGCTCCCCTTGTTCTTTCTGAGGTCACCCGAGAGGTGCTCTGGCCTACGGTGCCCTCAGCATAAAGAGCTCCTGCTTGATCCCTGATTCTTTGCATGTGCTTGTGTGTGGGTCATGTTGTGTCCCGGGAGAACCTGGGCTGCAGTTTGTGGTCACTGAGGTGAACTGGTCTGTGAGTGGCATCCAGCCTGGGGGGGGGTGTGCGGGGACCATGGCCGCTGCTGCCTCCTCATGGGTAGCCGGGCCCGTCCTCGCAGCTCACGGCAGGCGGTGGTGGTCCCGCCTGCCCTTGTGCTCTCTGCTCACCGCGGCCTCCTGTCTCCGCAGCCCCCCTGGACACGGTGAGGATCCCTACCTCACGGAGGCGGGGAGGGATGCCTTTGACCACTTCCGCCGACTACACCACGAAGAGCTCCAGGTCCTGGGGGGAGGCCTGCTGGACACGCTGCCGCCCGTGCTGGTGAGGGAGTGCGAGCTGGTGAAGGACGTGCTCAACGTCCTCATCGGGGTGCTGTCGGCCACCTTCTCTCTCTGCCAGGTAAGGAGGGCGCCACACCGGGGCGGCTGGCTTGTGATTGTCCTGTCCAGGCTTGGCCAGCGTTGTGCTGTGCGGTTTGCAGGTTCTGTGTGGTCTGTGTGCAGGGGGTTCTGTGTGGTGTGTGTACGGTGCTGTAGTCTAATGCTGTGTGCATTAGGGTTGTGTGTGGTCTGTGGTGCTGTGCGCAGGGTTCTGTGTGATATGTGTGGTGCAGTAGACTGGTTCTGTGGGGTGGTATGCTGCACCTCTCTCTCCTCTTGTGACTGCACTTCTACAAGCCCCACTGGGCGCTCAGGGTCATGACCGGCTTGGTGGGTGAGGGGGCGTCCTGTGGAAGGGACCCACTGTGGAGGGGGTATGCAGTGGGCCTGGGACACAGTGGGGCTGAGAGTGGGTGCCCCCTGAGCGCTGCCACGGGCGGTGCTGATGGCCCAAGCACTGCCAGGCCAGCTGGCCAGCCCTGCCGTGGTGCTGCTGTAGACAGACCCTCCGACTGCGGGGCCGGTTCCCCTCAGCAGCAGCGGGGGCCGAGGTGTGGGGTTGAAGGACTCTGCTGGCTGGTGGGCTGGAACCCACAGTCTTCTCCAGGAGCTTCCTGGGCCTCTGATGAGCCGGAGCTGTACCCGGCAGCTGCCCAGGCATGAGGCCGAGGGAGGCCTGCACCACCTCCTCTTTCTCGGGAGTGTTGGAGTGCGCGTTTCCTCTGCGTGTGGGACCTTGTGTCTCCTCTGGAGTATCTGATTTACTTCCAGGAGTTTGTCCTTTCGTCAGGCTGCCCTCCCGCCCTCCCTGCACAGTGGTGCTTATGCCAGGCTCCGTGCTCAGGATTCACTCCTGGCAGAGCTTTTGACACCGTATGGAATGCCAGGGATTGGAGTTGGTTGGCTGTGAGCAAGGCAGGGGCCCTCCCTGCTTTGCGCTTGCTCCAGCCCCTGGTCTGTTCTGTGCCGGCAGGGACGTGTGTGAGGCTGTGGGGACAGCCCAGTGCTGTCACGGGCGCCTGGTGATGTCCCTGTGGGTCCTCTCTGAGTCCGGTGCAGGTCCTGGGTGGCAGGATGCATCAGAAAACCAAAGCCAATTTTTGCTGCTTACGGGAGACAAAACAGGCTTGGTGACCCACCGCCCCTCCCCCCAAAAGACGCGCAGAGCCATGCTCTTACAAAACCTGACGCAGAATTCTATAAAGTCTTAGTGAGCAGGACCAACGATCACTAGCTGCCCTGGAGCGATAGCACAGCGGGTAGGGCGTTCGCCTTACAAGCGGCCAACATGGCCGACCCGAGTTCGATTCCTCCGCCCCTCTCGGAGAGCCCGGCAAGCTACCGAGAGTATTCGATATGCCAGACACAGTAACAACAAAGTCTCCAATGGAGACGTTACTGGGCCCGCTCGAGCAAATCGATATGTGATAGGTGTATATATATACATAGATATCATAGATATATTTTTTTTTCTTTTTTTTTTTTTTTGGCTTCTGCTCAGGGCTTGGACCATACAGTTTGCTGGGGATTAAAGCCCAGGTTGGCTTCGTGCAAGGCAAACGTCTGGATATATCCGCTTTGGCCCCACTTGCAGATAATTTTTGAAGGGATGGTTCTTTGGTGGAGGGCCCTGGGGGGACCACACCTGGTGGTGCTCGAGGACCACTCCTGGAGGGGATCAGGGACCGTGTGTGGTGCAGGGAGTCCCGTCCAGGTTGGTTGTGTGCCAAGCAGGCGCCCTGCTCTCGGTGCTGTTGCTCCGGTCCTCGGGGGAATCCTTGGCCCTTGTTCCCGTGGTTGGGACAGTCCCAGGCTGTCTCAGCGTGGGCCGCCCACTGTGGGGATGTTCTGGGCGGTGCCATGGATGGGGGCTGGCTCATGGTGCCCTCCCTCTTCAGCTGACGCAGGCCTTCGTGGTGACGCGGGGCACCCACGTCTCGGGAGCGTCCCCGGAGAGCGTCAGCAGCCTCCTGTCGGAGGTGGCCGCCTGCGGGACCCACTACATGCGTCTCAGCCACTTCTCGGTGCAGCCCGCGCAGGGCACCTGCAGCCGGGGCCTTGTCTTCCAGGTACGGCCCTGGGCTCCTGGCCCTCAGAGAGAGTCCTGGGGGTGAGTGGGGGGGCTTCATGGGGGTGGGGCGGGAGGAGCGTGGCTGGCCCCAGTGCCTGCCCATTAACAGGTCTCTGGCTTGACTAGTCAGGTGGTGGACAGTCGGGAGGGACAGTGCAGCGTACAGGAGGGTGGACAGAAGTTGAGGAGGCAGGAATGCCTGTCAGTCGGTCGAGGTACACGGGGCAGCAGCAGTCTGGGGGTCAGCCAACAGGTTCCGGAATGTTCAGTGCAGGCCAGTCTGTCGAGGCGTGAGCCTGGCTGGGGCCATGCTGCCTGGTGCCGTGGATGGTCGTTCAGTCCAGATCTGGGCTGGAGCCTGGCCACCTGGACGGGCTGAGCCGGCCCCGCTGCCCTGCTTCCTGCCCACAGGCCTTCACCAGTGGCCTGCGGAGGTACCTGCAGTACTACCGGGCCTGCGTGCTGGCCACCCCGCCCACCCTGAGCCTCCTGACCATCGGCTTCCTCTTCAAGAAGCTTGGCCGGCAGCTCAGGTGCGTGCCGGGGGCAGGGATCTCGCGGCGGACGGCGGGAGCCCCCGATTCTGCTGTGGCTCCGGGGGCGGGGAGGGCCTGCCCGCTGAGTGCTGCGCTCTGCCCGCTGTGTGCCCAGGTACCTGGCCGAGCTCTGCGGGGTTGGCACCGTGTCCCCGGGTGCTGGTGGAGGCGAGCCCAGGGTCCCGTTCCCCACCGTGAGTTTTGGAGTGCGGGTTCCGGCCGAGGGGCGCTGCAGAGTTTGGGGGTGGGGGCATCCCTGCCTGTGGTCGGCGCTGCCGCCCTGAAGCCCACCCTGCCTCCAGGGCGTGAAGCTGCTGTCCTACCTGTACCAGGAGGCCTTGGACAACTGCAGCAACGAGCACTACCCGGTGCTGCTGTCCCTGCTGAAGGCCAGCTGCGAGCCCTACACGCGGTGTGTGGCGGGGCCGGGTGGGGGCCTGCGGGGGAGCCGGGCAGGCCCCTGACCGCCGCCGTGCCCCCTCAGGTTCATCCACGACTGGGTGTACAGCGGGGTCTTCAGGGACGCGTACGGCGAGTTCATGATCCAGGTGAACCACGACTACTTGGGCTTCCGAGGTAGGTGCCGCTGTGGGGGGCCTCCGCCGCCCGGGAGCGACAGCGGCCAGCGGGTTGTCCTGTCCCCGCGCAGACAAGTTTTACTGGACCCACGGCTACGTGCTCATCTCCAAGGAGGTGGAGGACTGCGTCCCCGTGTTCCTGAAGGACATCGCCCACGACGTGTACCTGTGCGGGAAGACCATCAACCTGCTCAAGCTCTGCTGCCCTCGGGTACGCGGGGGCAGGGGGGGCCGAGGGGGGCGGGGCGGGGAGCTGAGCCCTGCCGTGCTGAGCCGCCTCCCCCTCCCCACCCCCCGCAGCACTACCTGTGCTGGTCAGAGGTGCCGGTGCCGCGGATCTCGGTGCTGTTCTCGCTGGAGGAGCTGAGGGAGCTGCAGAAGGCCTGCGCCCTCTACGTGGGCCGCATGGAGCGCGTGGCCCGCCACAGCTCCGTCAGTAAGGAGCAGAAGGTGTGCAGGCCCTGGCCCCCGGGGGCCGCGGTGGGGACGCCCCTCCCAGGCCCGTGTAGGGAGCGAGGGGACTGCTGAGGTGCGTCTGGTCGGGCCCCCAGGGTCCCGGGGTGGGGGGTGCCTGGTGACCGAGTCTCTTTCAGGAGCTGAGAATGGAGATTGCAAAACAAGAGCTGATCGTCCACGCGTGGGAAGCCGCGTCCAGGGTGCTGCGTGAGCTCAGTGGTGAGGAGTGGGTCCCCTCCCTGGCTCTGGGCCGCTCCTGGGGGCTCGTCATGCACCCACCCACCCCCCTCCATCTTCTTGCAGATCGGCAGATGTCTGAGCGCATGGCCTTGGATGCCCGCAAGCGGGAACAGTTTCAGAAGCTGAAGGAGCAGTTTGTGAAGGACCAAGAGGTGGGGGTCCCAGGAGGGGGCCCGGGGGGCAGGGGGGCCCCGGAGGTGGAAGTCCTGGGGGCCGTGGGGGCAGTGGGGTCCCCGGCAAGCAGGTGGGTCTGTGCTGTGCAGCGGCGGCGGGCGGCCCGGCAGGAAGAGCTGGACGACGACTTCAGCTATGCCCGCGAACTCCGAGACCGTGAGAAGCGCCTGCGGGCCCTGGAGGAGCAGCTGGAGAGAACAGCCCGGTGAGCGCCCGACCTGGTGGGGCTGCCTCCTCCCCCCGCCCCCGTGCTCACGGCTGGAGGTGGGGTGTTGGGGGTCCCTGCCTGCCCGGCCCTTCCCTGCTGCCCGTCTTCATCTGTGTCTGAGTCTCTTCTGAGGTCCCACGAAAGGGTCCCCTTGGGCCGTGCTGTGAGTCAGACCCTCGGGCTCCCACCAGCCAGGCGGCCGCTCTGCTGAGCCAGCTGGGGGTCCCCGTCCTCTGCTCCACACTTCCATTTCCTGCTCTCGTTCTCCCCTCCACACCGGGATGGCCAGGGTGCCAGGTTGGGCCAGGCCCTGGGTGTCGCGGTGAGCTCTCCTCCCTGTGGGCTCTCCTCCCCGTGCCCGGCTTCACCCTCACAGAAGAGGCCTCCGTGACCCGGGGCCCACTCGGTCAGGCTTCACCCAGGAATCCACCCGGCCGGTCTCGGGTGCCCAGGGCCCAGAGCCTGCCCTGAGCCCCGTGTGGTCCAGGCAGGCGCTGGTGGAGCACTACAGCCGGCTGTCGGGGGAGGCCGCTCGCCGCGAGCAGAGGGCCCTGTGGCGCGTCCAGAGGCACCGGCTGGCCAGTGCTCGGCTGCAGTTCCTTTCAGAAGATGAGAAGCTCCTTCAGGTCTCGCCAGGGTGGCCGCTGGGCTTTGGGGTGTCTCTCCCCAGAAACTGCTCGGCTGGGAAGGGGGATGGGATTCCTGGGTTGTGAGAACTGATGGCGGGTCGCGCTGGCGGGGCCGCTTCCAGGAGTCAGGGGGCCCAGGCTGGGGGCTGTGCAGCGGGGCCCCTGATGCCCCTGGCCTGGCGTGGCTGTTTCGTCACTCAGCCGCTTGGAATTCCAGGGGATGCTGAAGGACCGAGCAGAGGGGAAGGAGCCCCCTGCACTGACGCCGCTCCCTGCAGAGCCGCAGGTGAGCACGGGGAGCCCTGCAGCAGCTGGGGGTCCCACAGCCCCCGAGGGCTTTCGGTGAGCATTTCTTTGTGTTGCAGGCTGACCCTCCAGACGGCAGTCCCGGCTCTGAGCAGGCAGCGCAGCATCCCGAGGCTGCCTCAGACGGCCCCCGCGGGCCCTCCCCAGTGGCCCTCGAGCCGGCCTCAGGAGAGACCTGCAGCCCAGGGCCCGGGGCAGTGCCAGGGCCGTTCTCTGAGGACCTCAGCATTGGCGACTTTCTGCCCCCGCTTGGGCACCCCGAGCAGCCTCCCTGCACAGCCCGGACCCCCGTCCTCGAGGAGGCACTGCAGACTATTGGCTCAGACCTGCCCCTCTCCCCCGCGGGGACACCAGACTACGATTTCAGAACCATCCTGAGGCCCAGCTTGGCCACCCCGGCTTCCCCGGGGCCCTTCGAGACCGCTGGAGGCAGCCTATGCCGTGCAGGGGAGCAGGGTGGGCGTGGCCCTGAGGGGCAGGCGGCTCAGTGTGACCAGCAGCAGAGCAGGGCCGCGGAGGAGCCCCTGGGAAACACGCTGGAGGGTGGTGACGTCAAGCAGGGTGAGGCTGCTGGGAGCGCCCCCTCCCGGCCTCGCTGGAACGTGCACGGACACGTGTCTGATGCCAACATCAAAGTCGGGGAGTTCGTGTGGGACGTGGCCCCCTCCCGGCCCCGGTGGAACGTGCATGGACACGTGTCTCAGTCCCAGATAAGCCTTGGGGTGCTCACCCAGGAAGTCCAGCCTGAGAGGCCAGCACCACATGGGAGCCCCTGTGAGGGGGAGTCCCACGGCCTGGGACCACCGAGCTCTGACCCGGGAACACCGATTTCTGACTTGGGAGCAGCGCACCCTGACCCGGGAGCACCAGCCTCTGACTTGGGAGCACAGCATTCTGACCTGGGAGAACTGAGCTGTGATCTGGGAGCACCAGTCTCTGACTTGGGAGCACAGCATTCTGACCTGGGAGCACTCAGCTGTGATCTGGGAGCACCAACCTCTGACTTGGGAGCACAACACCCTGACCTGGGAGCACCAGTCTCTGACTTGGGAACACAGCACGCAGACCCGGGAGCACAGCACTCTGACCTGGGAGCACAGGCCCCTGCAGACAGCCCCTGGGTGCAGGCTGCTGGCTCAGACACGGGCTGCAGGGAGGAGGCTGGCCCAGAGGCCCAGCCGGGTGTCCTGGGAGACAGTGTCCCCAAGGATGCTGGTCAGTAGCCCGGAGCTGTCCTGGCAGTGGGTCCAGGGGGGAGGGCTGGGGAGGTTGGGGACTGGTGTCCCGATGACCCCCTTTTTGTTCTCCAGGGAAGACCGGGGACGCCGAGGACCCCGCCCCAGGAAGGCCTCCCGGCTCTCAGGTGAGAGCAGGATGGGCAGCCTGGGAGCCCCCACAGGGGCAAGGGGCAGCAGGGCGGGTGCCTGAGGCTGGGCTCTCCTAGGGAGGAGCAGCTGCCCAGAGCAGCCCTGGCCTGGGTCAGCAGTGGCGGCAGGAGGACCAGGACGAGGAGGAGGCCGAGGCTGCAGCCGCAGCCCAGCGCAGGGAGCAGGCCTACATCGAGGGCCTGGCGGGCCAGTACCGCCTGGAGCAGTACCCGGACAGCTTCACCGCCATGTGTGAGTGGCCCTGTGCCGGGGGTGGGGACGGGAGCCGCTGGGCGGCCCCCATGCCTATGGCCTGTCGCCTGCAGCTGAGCCCCCGGTGGCCCGCCTCCTGCACCACGGCCTGCCGCGAGCCTGCGCCCCTGCGGACGGCCCCCGGGAGCAGCCCGCCGCCGAGCCCGCCGTGCAGCTGAGCGAGCTGCTGCCCCTGCCCGTGCTCATGAAGCACTCGCTCACCGCCCCGCTGGCCGCCCAGTGAGTGTCCCGCCCCGCCCCGGCCCGGACACTGCCCCCCGTGGCCTTGCTGGCCTGCTCGCTGACCCCGTCCCTCCCCCCAGCATCTCCCTGGTGAACAAGGCCGTGGTGGACTACTTCTTCGTGGAGCTGCACCTGGAGGCGCACCTGGAGGCGCTGCGGCACTTCCTGCTGATGGAGGACGGGGAGTTCGCCCAGTCCCTCAGCGACCTGCTCTTCGAGAAGGCGAGCACCTGGGCGGGCGGGCGGGCGGGCAGGCCGGGGCGGGGTGGGCCGGCTGACGCAGCGCCGCCTCTCCACAGCTCGGGGCGGGCCAGACGCCGGGGGAGCTGCTCACCCCGCTGGTGCTCAACGCGCTGCTGAGCAAGGCGCTGCAGTTCAGCCTGCACGGCCACGGCCCGCTCGCGCACAACCTCTCCTTCGCCCTCAAGTTCCTGCCCGAAGCCTTCGCGCCCAACGCGCCCGACGTGCTGAGCTGCCTGGAGCTCAGGTACAAGGTCAGCAGGGCTCCCGGGCGGCGCGCAGGGGGCGCGCGGGCCCCGCGCTGACCGCTGGCCCCTGCAGGTGGACTGGCCCCTCAACCTCGTGGTGACCGAGAGCTGCCTGGGCCGGTACAGCGGCATCTTCTCCTTCCTGCTGCAGCTGAAGCTCATGATGTGGACCCTCAAGGACGTCTGCTTCCACCTCAAGCGCACAGGTGGGCCGCGCGGGGAGGCCGTGCCTGGACCCGCTCCCGCCCCCAGCCCCCGCGCTGACCCCGCCCCCTCGCCCCCACCCCGCAGCGCTGCTGAGCCACGTGGCCGGCTCGGTGCAGTTCCGCCAGCTGCAGCTCTTCAAGCACGAGATGCAGCACTTCGTCAAGGTCATCCAGGGCTACATCGCCAACCAGATCCTGCACGTCACCTGGTGCGAGTTCCGGGCGCGGCTGGCCACCGTGCGCGACCTGGAGGAGGTGCAGCGCGCCCACGCCGAGTACCTGCACAAGGCCGTGTTCAGGTGAGCGCCGGCCCCTGCCCCCGACCACCCACCCGGCCCTGGCCCGGGCCTGCCCTGCCCAGCGCTCACCGCGCCTCCTCCCCAGGGGCCTGCTCACGGAGAAGGCGGCGCCCGTCATGAACATCATCCATAGCCTCTTCAGCCTGGTCCTCAAGTTCCGCAGCCAGCTCATCTCCCAGCCCTGGGGCCCGGGGCCCGAGCACCCCAACTTCGCGCTCCTGCAGCAGTCCTACAACACCTTCAAGTACTACTCCCACTTCCTCTTCAAAGGTGAGCGCCCGGCGGCGGTGGCGGCGTGGGGGCCGGGGGAGGGGGGCCGAGCGAGCCGCTGACCCACTGACCTGTGCCCCCCGCAGTGGTGACGAAGCTGGTGAACCGGGGCTACCAGCCCCACCTGGAGGACTTCCTGCTGCGGATCAACTTCAACAACTACTACCAGGACGCGCGCGCGGGCCAATAAAGGCTGAGCCCCCCGCCCCGTCTGCCTGTCTGCTGGAGGGACGCACGGACACCGGTTGGGAGGCTGCGGGTTTATTGGGGGTGGGGGGGCGCGTGCCGCAGGCGCGGTCAGACAGAGGCAGGTCGGCTTGACTGGATGTCTCTGCCGTCATGGAGAGGCGGGGGCGCCTCTCGCACCCTGGGCAGGGCGCGGGGCCTTGGGGCGCGGGGGCCGCCAAGGCAGTTACGAGGATCACGTCACGCAGAGCTCTGCCGCCCAGAGCGGGGGCTTGCTGCTGTAGGAGGCCACGGCCTCGGCCTCCTCGGCCTCCTCCGCCCCGGGGTACGGTGCCTCCAGCAGCTCCAGCACCCGGTGGACCTGAGGGGGCAGAGCAAGGCGGGTAGGCATCCCCGGCCCCCCACTCGGGCCCGCCCAGGGGCGAGGGGCACGAGGGGCGTGCGCTTGCCTCGGAGAAGTCCCCCTTCTCGGCGGCCTCGATGGCGTTCTGGGCCAGGTGGTTCCGCAGCACATACTTGGGGTTGCTGGCGCACATGACCCGCGTGCGCTCGGCCCGCCAGCTGTCGGTGTCACTGGCGCCCGCCCTGTCCGCCTCCAGCCGGACTCTGCAATCACATCCAGGCCCCACTGCAGTCGCCGCGGGGGGCAGAGACCTTGCCGCGGGGTGGCCGAGCCGGCACGTACCTGTACTCGGCCAGCCACTGGGTCCAGCGCTCCCGGTTCCCGCACAGCAGCTCCGCGGGGCTCAGCTCCTCCAGCTTGGACCGCTGCTCCACGCGCTCCAGCTCCTTGGCCAGGCTCGCCCGGCTGCTGCCAATGAGCGCCAGCAGCTGCGGGTTGGACTGTGCCAAGGTCAGCATCATGGAGAGCTGCCTGCAGAGCACCGGGAGACGGGTCACCACCATGCCCGGCGCCCCGGTCCCCAGCCCCGACCTCTGCCTGGAAGCTGCCCTCACCCCCAGGCTGTCGCTGGCGTGGCCCTTCCCTGCGGCTCCGACCCTAGTGACAGGCGGGCACCCACCGGGGGTCCATGCGGGGCCGGAAGGCCATCTTGAGCTCGTCCAGGGTGGCACACTGCACGGCCAGGGCGGCCAGGAACTCCTCCAGGTCTGGGGACTCCGGGTCCGTGGGGAAGGTGCGCAGCAGGGAGAAGGTGTTGGTGAAGTCGGCGCCTGCAGCAGAGAGCCGGCAGCTGGACGGGGGGATGGCCCCCGGGACAGGCCCACACTTGGGACAGGATAGCCTGCAGCCCGGTGGAGCGGCCCAAGGACTAAGGCAGGAAGCAGGAAGGACACAGGCACGCACACACACACACACACACACACACACACACAGAGTCTGCCTTCAGGGTCTGGGGCTCTGTCCCAGGAGGGCCCCCCACGAAATGTGGCTCTTTTCCAACCACAACAGAATGAAGCTAGAAATCAGAACTGTACAGAAAGCAGGGAAATGCATCAGTAATGAAAGGTTACGTTCCTCCGACCCCTCCCTGTGAGGAAATGGCAAGAGAAGCCCCGAACACTTAGGTCTGAAACTGAAGGGTTCCCCAGAGCTGACAAGAATTACCAGCTGCGTGTGGACAGCGCCACTTCTGGTGGAATGAGGGTGTTGAGCCCAACAACAGCATGGGGTCAAAGGTCCAATGAAAAAGGGCCAAAATGGGGCCAGAGCGGGGGCACAGCAGGTAGGGCCTTTGCCTTGCACGTGGCCGACCTGGGTTCAGTCCCCGGTATTCCACATGGTTCCCCAAGCCCCGCCAGGAGTAACCCCTGAGCATTTCTGGGTGTGACTCAAAAAGACGAAAGGAAAATAAAAAGGTTCAAAACAAGAACAAAGGGGCCAGAGTGGCAGTACATCGGGTAGGGTGTCAGCCTCGCAGGCAGCTGACCTGGATTCGATTCCTGGCATCCCATATGGTCCCCCAAGCACTGCCAGGAGTAAATCCTGAGTGTAGGGCCAGGAGGAACCCCTGAACATTGGCCCGGTGTAACCTCCCCCCCCCAAAAAAAAGCAAAATAAAAAGACAATTACGAGGCATTAAAAAAAACAGAGACCTGCAATGGAGAGCAGTAGAGAAAGGAGCCATTTTCATAGAAAAATTAAACTTGGGGCTGGTTGCCTTGCATGCAGCTGACCCGGGTTTGATCCCTGGTACCACTCAGGTGTGATTCCTTGAGTGCAGAGCGAGAAGGAAGCCCCTAGCATGTCAGGTGTGGCCAAAACATACAAAGAATTAAAAAATATTTTTTGAAAGACTGGCGGGTAGAGCGTTTGCCTTGCATGTGGCCAACCTGGGTTCGATTCCCAGCATCCCATAGGGTCCCCCGAGCATCGCCAGGAGTGATTCCCGAGTGCAGAGCCAGGAGGAACCCCTGAGCATGGCTGGGTGTGTCCGAAAAAGCAAAAAAAAAAAGTCTGACGCAACTAAAATCAAGTGAAAGTGGGAACAGGTGACCTTCTAAAAGGCTGAAAGGCTCCAAGTCTCCGAGCAACCTTGCAGATACACCAGTAAACTAGAAACGGTTCATCAAAACCGAGCGCAGGGCTCAAGTCCTGTTCCTTGGGTAGGGCGTGCACCGTGCACGCAGTCGACCAGGTCCCGTCTCCAACTCCCATCCCCTGAGCACTGCAGGATGTGACCCAAAAAGTGGAAAAGCCGAGCAGAGCGGGAACGGCGTGTGAGGTCCCAGAGGTGCCGGCCGCGCCGGCAGGGCTCTGCTCACCGGTCAGGTGCATGGTCTCCAGGAGCCTGGCCACCAGTGCGCCGTCGTCGTCCTGCTCCGTGCTCACGAGGCCCAGCTTGCGGCGCATCTTCCACAGGTAGTGTCTCTGGAACTCGGCGTCGAAGGCTTCATCCAGGCTGGCCTCGGCCAGCTCGAGGGGCAGCTCGGGCTCCAGGGCCTCGGCCAGCTTCTGCAGGTTCCAGCGGCACACCTCGGGCTGCTTGCTGTACGCGTAGCGCCCCCCACCGTCAGAGGCGTTGCACACGTGCTCAGGGTCGTACCTGCATGGGGCAAGAGCGACCGCGGCTGGTCTGGGGGGGACTTCATGGCCTCCTGGGCTCAGGCCCCGATTCTGGGGCCACACCAAGCCGGGCTGGGGACCATGTGGCAGCTGCAAGGTGAGTGCTCTGACGCGCGTGGGAACTGGCCTCCCCCGGGCCCCTGCGCACAGCAGAGACGGGCACTGCCCTGCCCTGCCCCAGCCCTGCGGGCCCTCCCTCAGGATGGCCGAGCCGACTGCTCTGTGCCACGCCTGGCTGAGCTCAGGGCCCACTTGTGGCAGAACTGGGACCAATCCGGGTCGGCCGTGTGCAAGGCTGTGTCCTCCCTGCTGGACTCTCGCCCAGGCCCCGGAACTGGCCTGCAGGCCTGCTCACCGGTCCATGAAGCCGAAGGGCCCGTAGTCGATGGTGAGCCCCACGATGCTCATGTTGTCGGTGTTGAGGACGCCGTGGCAGAAGCCCACGCACTGCCACTCCGCCACCATGCGGGCCGTGCGCCGGCTCACCTGGGACACGGACACGGCTGCCACCTGCCGGGCTGCAGAGGGCCCCGGGCACCTCCCCGTGTTCCACAGCGCACACCCCGGGTGCACCAGCCACACTGGAACGGGGCTGACACAGGCCAGGCGCTGAGGCCTGGACAGCGGCACTCCTGAGGGACAATGCGGAAGGCGGGCTGTGCGGCGCGGGCGAGCCCTACCTCCCGGAAGAAGGCCAGGTTCCTCTCCACAGTGTCCGCCGCGTGTGCAGCCTGGATCTCGGGGTAGAACGTGCCGATGACGTAGTCTAGCATCTGCACGCGGATGTCGTTCCTCCCCACGCTGGGGCCCGCGCGCCCCGTCAGCTCGTCCGTGGGCTTGAAAATCTCGAAGGAGCCGAACCTGCAGCCAGACCAGGATTCTGGTCAACGGCCAGCCGCGGCCCACAGGTAAGCCACGGCCCCCCAACAGTCCATCTCGTTCCGGAACCTACACGACAGGGCTGGTCTCCATCCCCAGAGCTGCCTGCGCAGCCAGGGGCACCTGACTGGGACCAGCCAGGGTGCAGGCGGGTGGAGGGGCGGCAGCCCCTGGGGACGCCTGGCACCCGCTGGCCTCCCCTTCCCTGCAGGACCATCAGCAGGGCCTGGCACACGTGACATCGGCCCCCGAATGCCAGGCCCTGCTCCTCCCCCGCCCCTTCGTGCCAGGGGCCGGTCCTGACTGTCTCCACACACGCGGGCAGAAGGGCCCCGGTTACCTGAGGAAAGTGGGAGCTATACGCAACACCACCGTGCATTTCTCAGACTTGGGATTACCATCATAGAACACGTCGCGCACGACCGAGGACTCCGAGGTGACGCAGGCACCCGCCCGCGTGGTGGGGATGCCCAGGTGGAACATGGCCTCACTGCACAGGAACTCACGGATGCTTGAGCGCAGGACCTTGCGCCCGTCAGCCTGTCTGGAGTGAGACGTGGGGGTCAGCACGCCGGCCACCACGGGGGCCCGGACAGGGGCTCCCCAGGGTGCTGCCTGGCGCCAGGCCACAATCCAGTTCTGGCTGCTCCAGCTCTGGGCCTTTGCAGGGCACCACTGAGGACACGCAGGGTCCAGCCCGCAGAGCCACACGCGCCCCTGTGGCTCGGCTGTGTTGCCGGCAGAGGCCCACGGCCACCGCAGCCTTTTCACACGGAGGCGCTGTGGCTTTGCCCAACAGGCCCGGGAGGGCCGGACAGGAGGGGCCACCCCAACGCCCTAAGTAGCCCAGGCAGCCAGAACCGGTCGGGCGGGATTTGGGGTCTCCCAGTCCGCCCTGCCCCTTTCGCTGCCCGCCCGCCTTTTCCGGAAGCGTCACCGTGACTCAGGTGAACCCCTGGAAGCAGCCCGTCAGAATCAGAGAAGCCGTGGGAGGCAGCTGTGTGCCTTGGGGCGGGCGGTGGGCAGTCAGCCCTGGAGACAAACCCCCCTCCTCAGCGCCACATCAGGTGCTGGCGTCATCTCCCGACAAACTTCCACGCGTGTCACACTCGACCGCTCCTGGGGTCCAGAAGAGCTCCGCAGCCCACTCTCTTCCTCGTACTCTTGGCCTTGGACCATGTTGGGTTGCGTTTTGCCCATTACTCCCGGCCTCAGCTTCTGTTGGAGGCATCTATGGACCTGTCCAAGCCCCAACTACTCCCTCACGAAAGGAGACGGTCGTGGCGTCATGTCCCGAGGCGCCCCCTAGGCTACGCTCACCGGGGCTGGCCTGCTCGGCTCACTGTGCCAGTGCAAGTGAGGTGCCTTTCCTCTGCTGCCTCTCCCCTCGTTCAGGGAGCCCTAGCTCCTGACATTATCCAGTTATTCCCGAAGAGCTTCCACGCGAAGATCAAAAATAACGAAAAAGACTAAAGACTGGGCTGGAGCAATAGCACAGCGGGGAGGGCGTTTGCCTAACACGCGGCCGACCTGAGTTCGAGTCCCAGCATCCCACAGGTCCCCTGAGTGCCGCCAGGAGTAATTCCTGAGTGCAGAGCCAGGAGTAACCCCTGTGCATTGCCGGGTGTGACCCAAAAAGCAAAAAACAAAAGAGACTAAAGACTAAACTCCATTGGGGCCCTGAGTGCCCGACTGGGGAGCCCATGGTCACCAACTCAATCCCTGGTGTCCCACGTGTGCCAGCATGAGGCCGATGCTGTGCTGTGCCTCCCGGGGTCCTGGGCCACACTGCTGCCCTGTCCCGGCAGGCACCACCACCGACCACATCTGTGTCCACAACGAACACAGGGGAGCAGGTGTGACCCAACCACTCCCCGCAAATCCTCAAAAGATGAAGTGCAGCCCATGAAGCAATCAAGAGTCTGAGAGAAGAGTTTGGGACGGGAGTGATAGCACAGCGGGGAGGTGCTTGCCTTGCACATGGCTGACGTGGGTTCGATCCCTGGCACCCCATAATATCCCCTGAACACCACCAGGAACGGTTCCTGGGTGTAAAGGAGTAACCCCTGAGCATTGCCGGGTGTGGCCCAAGAACAAAAAAAAAACAAAAGGAGTTTGCTGGGATCCAGGTAGACGACGGCCTCCCCCACAGCACAAGCACAGCGGCCAGCAGCACAGCCTGGCCCTGGCGCCTCCCATTGCTGCCAGCAAGGTTCTTCCCTGTCCCCAACTCAAGCCAGTGTTTGGTGACAAAGAACCAGGGCCCCCCTCCCCCACCTGTCACTACTCTCTGGCTTGGCCCCAGGTGCCACCCCACATGGGTGCAAGAGATGCTAGTGGGCTCCCGCTGGAGACTGAGGGCTCGCACACGGGCTCCTTCAGTTTCAAGTTCTGGTGCGCCTTCCTGGGCCGCAGGACGGCCGGTTGGCAGGCTCCATGCCACCTTCCAGGTGCTTAACAGTGGCCAGTGCCGTGGCCAGTGCCGGCCTCCCTCCCTGGCGCTGAACAGGACAGCCCAGGGCAGGTTCCACTGGGGCGCGGCAGGGCCTGGCCTTTTATCTGTGCCGCCGCTCCAGCCCTATCAAGGCCGCCCAGCCCTCGGTACTGGCCGCGGGGCCTGGCTGGGCTCCCAAGTGCTGGTGGGGGGAGGCAGGTGTCAGGCTCGCGTCTCCGCGGGCGCACCGCGCTCCAGGCCCTGCGGGCTCAGGCCGGGGTCACTTGGGCCGCTCAGAAATGGCCCTCCGGCCCCGACGTGCTGCACGCCCGCGGTGGTGTGGCCGTCCCCCTCACGCTGAGCCCTCGGCCCGCGGCTGAGCCCAGCAGGTGCCCGGCGCCCAGGGCTCGCTCCCTGTGACTGCTGCCCACCGGGCAGGCGTGGCGCAGCGGCACCCTGCACGAGCCGCCGCGCGTGGTGGTGGGGGGGGACACCAGGGCTCCCAGGCCGGCCACGGAGGAGGAGGGCGGGACGGGCTGCGCTCAGCCGACCCCGGGCGGCGGCTGGCACGCGGCGCGCGCCCTGCCCGGGCCTCCCCCGGCCCCCACCCGGGGCGCGCGGGCTCGCCTCGGGCGCCCACCTGGAGAAGGCCGTGGGCCCCGCGCCCTTGAGCTGCAGCTCCCAGCGCGCGCCGGCCGCCGTGACCACCTCGCCCAGGTACATGGCGGCGCCGTCGCCCAGCTGCCCGGCGAACTGGCCGAACTGGTGGCCGCAGTAGCAGTGCGCGGCGGGCTCGGCGCCCGGCAGCAGCGCGTTGCCGCTGAAGAAGCGCGCGGCCTCGGCCTCGGCCTGGGCCAGCGCGGCGGCGGGCGGCGGCGGCAGCCCCAGCAGGGCCAGCGCGGGCCGCGCCAGGGCCACGACGCGGGGCGCCCGCAGGGGCGCGGGGCGCGCGCGCGCGAAGCAGGCGCCGGGCACGGGCCGCGGCGCGTCGGGCGCGGCGGGCGGCGGCTCCACGGGCAGCGCGCGCAGCGCCAGGTTGTCGAAGCGCAGCCCCGCCAGCCAGCGCGGCGCCGGCTCCATGGCGGCGCGGCCCGAGCGGGCGCGGGCCCGCGGCGCGGACGGCGGCGGCGCGGACAGCGGGGTGGACAGCGGCGCGGACAGCGGCGCGGCGCGGCCCAGCGCGAGCCTCAGAGCGGCCATCGGCGGGCGGCGGGCCGGAAGCCGCTGCGGAGGCCCCGCCCCGCGCCCGCCGGCCAATCGCGAGCGCGAGCGCGCGCCTGCGCGGGGCACGCCCGCGGGACTCGGGCGCCGATTGGCTGCGCCGCCGCCCCGCCCCGCCCCGCCCCGCGTCCGGGCTCCGGTCCCCGCGCGCGCTGCCGTCTCCTCCGGGTCCCTCCGGAGTGGGGGCGACCCACAGCCCTGCGGCCGGCCGCCGGCCCGCCGCTTCCGCACCGGGACCCCCCACCCCGGGCGTGTCCGGGGGCCCGCGCCGTGCTCCTCGCACCCCGAGGCGCGGCCTGCAGGCGCCGGGATTCCAAGCCCGCGCGCCGCCCCTCGCCCCCTCCCCGCACTGCAGCCCAGGCGGCCGCCCCGCACCCTTCTCCGTCCCGGCCTGCGCGTCCTCCCGAGGCTCCCTTCTTCCCCCACCCGGCTCGGGGCCGCCACGAAGACAGATGTCGCACACGAGGGAGGGCGCAATGCGGCGAGGCCCCCTGGGTACCGCGGAGCCTCTTCCCGCAGCCCCTCCCGCCTGCCCGCGTCCGCTCCAGCGCTCTGGGGGCCCGGGGAGGCCCCGCCAGCCCCCACACACCCCCTTCCCCCTGGCGGCATCAGCCTGCTGCCCCCCCAGGCTCCTATGAGGGCGGGCACACAAGCCCCTGGGGGGTCCTCGCGGGGATCACGCATGGCACCCACCCCGGCCCCGGGGCCTCTGCCTCCTGGGTCGTTCCCCGCTGGCCACGCGGCACAAAACAGGCGCTTCCAAAACTAGATTTTATTTCGGTTTCTAAGGACCAGACAGACGTGGACTGACGACAGGGGCGAGCCGAAGGCTGCCTGGCGGCGCTGGAATTTGGTTTCAACACAAACGTCCCGGGGCTGGCAGGCTGCAGAAACCGCAGGGACGGCGTGACCGACGCGTCCGAGCACCGCGCGCTGGCCAGGGCCGTGCCCGGCCACCCCCGCACCCCACCGGGGTCTGGGGCCGGCCTGCCCGCGCGCCGCCCCTTCCCGCACGGAGACCCCGGGGAGAAGTGACCTCTGTCCCAACCAGATTTAAGGCTGATATGTCCTGACGCTTGCTGCAGTCTCTCCGATGCTTAAGTTAAAGTTACCTGAGTATAAAAATCGCAAACGCCCCCCCAAGTCAGAACCCCCTCGGCAGGCAGGCCGGGGCCCGCGAGGTTCCCCCCGCAGGAGGGCCGGGGTCCCTCCGGCCAGCCCTCGGCCAGCACGCGGCCGGGCGCCAAGGCACGGTGAGGTAGGGGTTCGGCCGCCGGCCAGCCCTCCTCGCCCGCTGGTCCAGCTGCTGGCCAGCCCCGCCGGGGACGCCTGCGCTCGGGACAGTTAAATAACTCTTTATTGGGGCGGGGGTGGGGAGGGCGCGCGCGGCGGGCCTGGACCCCCATGGGGGGGCGGCGGCGCCCGGGAGCCCCCCTCCCCGCGGCGGCTCGTGGTGGTCGTGGTCCTCGGCGGGTCAGCGGGGGGCTCCGCGGCGCCTACTGGTGCGGCCGGGCCTCGGACAGCCGCTGCAGGCAGGACTGGGCGGCGGGCAGCGACAGCAGCAGGCCGGCGGCGCGGCGCCCGCTCCAGTACAGGCCGTAGCCCAGCAGGCCCAGGACGGCGGCCTTGGCGGCCAGGCGGGACACTCGGCCGGAGACGGACGGCGGGGGCACGCTGGGGAGGAGGGAGGGGCGCTGGGTCCGGTCCGGTCCGGCTCGGGCGCGCCCCCCGCCCCGGCCGGGCACGCGCGCGCGCACTCACGTCATGATCTCCTGGATGTTGAGCTCGGTGGTCCAGTTCTTCTCGATGCCCGGGACGTGGCCCATGCCCACGACGCCCACCACCACGGAGGGGACGCACTTCCTGGGCTCGGCTGTGGGGGGAGCAGTGTCAGCGGGCGGCGGGCGGGGGGTCCCCGGGGCGCCCGCCCGCCGGCCGTCACCGTCAGAGGCGCGCGGCAGCTCGAGGCGCCGGGCCGCCTGCCGCAGCATGTAGGTCAGGTACACGTCGCGCTCGGACACGATGGTGCGGTGCAGGTCCGGGAACTCGCCGATCATCTCGGCCATCATCTGCTCCAGCAGGTCCTTCTGCTTGCAGCGCTCCACGTCGTCCTTGCTGCGGGCAGGCAGAGGGGGGGCGAGGGGCGCTGCGGGGCGGGGCCCGGGAGGGAAGAGGGGGAGAAAGGGCGGGGCCCGCGAGGAGAGGGGCGGAGCTCGCGAGGAGAGGGGCGGAGCTGCGGAGGGCGAGGGGCGGGGCCTGGGATGGGAGAGGCGGGGCTGGGGAGAGGGGCGGGGCCTGGGAGGGGAGAGAGGCAAGGCCTGGGGAGAGGAGCGGGGCCGGGAGGAAAGAGGGGAGAAAGGGCGGGCCCTAGGGAGAGGAGCGGGGCCTGGGAGGAAAGAGGGGAGAAAGGGTGGGGACTGCGAGGAGAGGGGCGGAGCCTGGGATGGGAGAGGCGGGGCGGGGGAGAGGGGCGGGGCCTGCGGGAGAGGAGTGAAGCCAGGAGGCGGGGCCTGAGGAGAGGGGCGGGGCCTGGGAGGCGAGAGAGGCAAGGCCTGGGGAGAGGAGCGGGACCCGGGAGGAAAGAGGGGAGAAAGGGCGGGGCCTAGGGAGAGGAGCGGGGCCTGGGAGGAAAGAGGGGAGAAAGGGCGGGGCCTGTGGGAGAGGAGCAAAGCAGGAGGCGGGGCCTGGGGAGAGGGGCGGGGCCTGGGAGGGGAGAGAGGCAAGGCCTGGGGAGAGGAGCGGGGCCCGGGAGGAAAGAGGGGAGAAAGGGCGGGGCCTAGGGAGAGGAGCGGGGCCCGGGAGGGAAGAGGGGGAGAAAGGGCGGGGCCCGCGAGGAGAGGGGCGGAGCCGCGGAGGGCGAGGGGCGGGGCCTGGGATGGGAGAGGCGGGGCTGGGGAGAGGGGCGGGGCCTGCGGGAGACGAGTGAAGCCAGGAGGCGGGGCCTGAGGAGAGGGGCGGGGCCTGGGAGGGGAGAGAGGCAAGGCCTGGGGAGAGGAGCGGGGCCGGGAGGAAAGAGGGGAGAAAGGGCGGGGACTGCGAGGAGAGGGGCGGAGCCTGGGATGGGAGACGCGAGGGCTGGGGAGAGGGGCGGGGCCTGTGGGAGAGGAGCAAAGCAGGAGGCGGGGCCTGGGGAGAGGGGCGGGGCCTGGGAGGGGAGGAGGCAAGGCCTGGGGAGAGGAGCGGGGCCCGGGAGGAAAGAGGGGAGAAAGGGCGGGGCCTGCGAGGAGAGGGGCGGAGCCGCGGAGGGCGAGGGGCGGGGCCTGGGATGGGAGAGGCGGGGCTGGGAAGAGGGGCGGGGCCTGCGGGAGACGAGTGAAGCCAGGAGGCGGGGCCTGAGGAGAGGGGCGGGGCCTGGGAGGGGAGATAGGCAAGGCCTGGGGAGAGGAGCAGGGCCGGGAGGAAAGAGGGGAGAAAGGGCGGGGACTTCGAGGAGAGGGGCGGAGCCTGGGATGGGAGAGGCGAGGGCTGGGGGAGAGGGGCGGGGCCTGTGGGAGAGGAGCAAAGCAGGAGGCGGGGCCTGGGAGGGGAGGAGGCAAGGCCTGGGGAGAGGAGCAGGGCCCGGGAGGAGAGGGGAGAAAGGGCGGGGCCTGCGAGGAGAGGGGCGGAGCTGCGGAGGGCGAGGGGCGGGGCCTGGGATGGGAGAGGCGGGGCTGGGGGAGACGGGAGGGGCCTGGGAGGGGAGCGAGGCAAGGCCTGGGGCGAGGGGCGGGACCCGGGAGGGAAGAGGGGGAGAAGGGGCGGGGCCTAGGGAGAGGAGCGGGGGGCCTGGGAGGAAAGAGGGGAGAAAGGGCGGGGACTGCGAGGGGAGGGGCGGAGCCTGGGATGGGAGAGGCAAGGGCTTGGGGAGAGGGGCAGGGCCTGTGGGAGAGGAGCAAAGCAGGAGGCGGGGCCTGGGGTGAGGGGCGGGGCCTGGAAGGGGAGGAGGCAAGGCCTGGGGAGAGGGGTGGGGCCCGGGAGGGAAGAGGGAGAAAGGGCAGGGCCTGCGAGGAGAGGGGCGGAGCCGCGGAGGGAGAGAGGAGGGGCCTGGGATGGGAGAGACGGGGCAGGGGGAGAGGGGCGGGGCCTGCGGGAGAGGAGTGAAGCCAGGAGGCGGGGCCTGGGGAGGAGAGGGGCGGGGCCTGGGAGGGGAGGAGGCAAGGCCTGGGGAGAGGGGTGGGGCCCGGGAGGGAAGAGGGAGAAAGGGCGGGGCCTGCGAGGAGAGGGGCGGGGCCTGCTGAAGAGGAGTGAAGCCAGGAGGCGGGGCCTGGGAGGGACGATGGGAGAAAGGGCGGGGCCTGTGAGGAGAGGGGCCTGGGATGGGAGAGGCGGGGAGGGGAGGAGCCAGGAGGCGGAGCCTGGGGAGGAAAGAGGCGGGACCTGGAGGGAGGGGCAGATCCAAGGAGATGAGACAGGCGGGGCCTGGGGGAGAAGAGTGGTGGGACCTGGGAGGGAAGAGAAGGGGGACCAGGAGGAAAGGGCAAGTCCAAGGAAACGAGAGGTGGGGCTGAGGAAGAGGGGCGGAGCCAGGGAGGGGAGAGAGGCGTGACTGGGAGGGAGGGGCAGGGCCAAAGAGGGGAGAGGCGGGTTTTGGGGGAGGGGAAAGGGCGGGACTGGGAGTTGAGGGGCGGAGCTACGGGGAGAGGGGCGGGGCCTGGGGCGGGGCCCAGGGAGGAGAGAGGTGGGGCCGGGGAGGAGCCAGGGAGGGGCAGCGAGAGGGCCCTGGGGGGTGCAGGCCTTGGGGCCCTCAACCCGGAGCCCCTACCTGATGGGGTCCGACAGGAAGCACAGGCCCCAGGCCAGCTTGACCTTCTGCCAGAATGAGAGCGCGGCGATGGCTCTCTTGAAGGTGACGGGGATGGGCCGGTCTCCCAGGTGGAACTTGCAGAAAGGCACCTTGCTGGCCTGGGAGGGGCGGGCGTGGGCAGGACCCTTCAGCCACCGGGGGGCAGGGGCCTCCCTCACACCCGCCCGCCGCCGCCACCTCCGCTCACCTCCTTGAAGGCCTCCCTGAACTCGCCCCCGGGGGCCATGCCGAGCTGCTCCGTGATGTGTGCGGACACCTTCAGCAGCAGCATCTGCATGAGGCCCGACATGACGCCGTTCTGGGGGGGGAGGGGGAGGGGCGGGGTCAGCGAGCCCAGGCCCCGCCCCTCCAGGGCCCCGCCCCCACCGGGCCCCGCCCCCCAGGTCCCCGCCGCGCACGCGCACCTGCCTCACTGCCTGCTGCAGCTTCTCCAGGCTGATCTCCTTGGCCTCCCGCAGCAGCGTGCGCTCGTCCATCTTCAGCATGGACACCCGGTACTGGCAGAGCTCCACCACCACCACGTCGGGCTGCACCGCGCGGATGGTCTGCCAAGGACACGCCGCTCACCCCGAGTCCCTCCCCCGCCCCGCCCCGCAGCGGGCACCGCTGGGCCCCGGCCTCACCCTCACGACGTCCTTCTTGCTGTCGTCGCTGAAGTGGGCCGTGCCCACCACGTACACCCGGCTCCCGTCCTCGGCCACCAGCTGGGTCACCGTGCGGGGCAGCCGGGGCTGCTCGCGCCGGCGCTTCAGCTTCATCTCCAGGAGCAGGTTGAAAGCGTCCACGTCGGCTGTGGGGACAGGGGCCGGCTGCAGGGGCTGCCACTGCCCCCCGCACCCTCTCGGGGGACTCCTGCCCTCCCAGGAGCGGCTCCTGCTGCGCCCCCCACCCCAGTCCCAGCCGCCACGTACACAGGTTCTGGGCTTCTGCGGGCAGAGCCCGAGGGACCACCTCCGAAGGTGCGGCCACCGTCCCCGTGGGCTCCGCATCGGCCTGCAGAGGACAGACAGGCCAACTGAGCCGGGCCCCCTCCTGCCCGGGTGCAGGGCCGCCCGTTCCACCCGCACCTCTGACCTCACGAGGCGGCTGCTCCTCCTCCGGCGGGGCCCCATCCATAGCAGGGCTGGCACCACAGACGGAAGCCTGCAGAGAGAGGGCCGAGCGCACCAGGCGCCCCGGATGGGGGCTCCGGAAGGAGCAGGTGGGTCGGGAGCAGCCCCGGGCAGCACCTGGGAACAGAAGGCCACGTCTAAACTTCCTGGCAGAAAATCAGGCCGAAGGGGCCGAAGGTGTCGGGTTCAATCCCCGGGTCCCCTGAGCACCACCAGGGGTACCAGTGGGCCCGAGCACAGAGCCAGGAGGAAGCCCTGAGTCAGCAGGGCCAGGTGTGGACCACAACCCAAAAGGAAAAAGAGAGAAAGCCCTGGCGGAGGTGCCTGGGGCGCCTCGGGGGTGTGGCCCTGAGCCGGACAACCTGGGTCTGTGGCAGCTGCAGGAAGCCTGGGCCAGCCTGGGGGCACGTCCCCAGGAGCTTCCTTCTGTTCCAGTCAGCTCAGGTTGGCTTTGCGTCCGCGGACCCAGGCAGGAAGCCGAGCTGGGTAAGCCCAGGGTGGCTTGGGGGCCGGGTACCCCGGCTGGTGGCACCTGCTGCCTGCTCAGGAGCCTGAGCCCGGGGACCAGAGTGTGGCCGGGAGCCGGAGGGTGCCCGAGGCTGAGCTCGAGGAAGCGGCTGCAAAGTGCGGGAACCCGGGGGCGGAGAGAGAGGAGCACGGTTAAGGCGCCTGCCTCGCTTGCAGCCCACCGGGGGTCTAGCCCCAGCTCTGTGGACGGTCCCTGGAGCCAGGTGTGGTCCCCTTGCCCTTCAAAAGACAGCCCCCGAGGGGCCATAGCCCTAGTGCGGTGGGTTAAGATGCTGCCTGGCATGTGGCTGACCTGGGTTTGATCTCCGACATCCCATATGGTCCCCTGAGCCCCGCCAGGCGTGATTCCTGAGTAGTGCAGAGCCAGGAGGAACCCCTGAGCATCAGAGGGTGTTTCCCCCGCCCCCTGCTCACCGGAGCCCAAAAATGTCTCAAAGCTCAGGTCCGGGGAGGGCGCACTGCCAAGGGCCTGCCTGGTAAACACGGGAAGGCCGGCTCAGCCCCCACCCCAGTCCGGCCGCCTGTGCTGGGTCTGCTGTCTGGGAGCACACACCTGAGACAGGTGGGACCCATCAGGAGGCGGCCAAGAGACCACAAGCCCACGGAAGGCGCCTGGGCCAGGGAGGGTGGGCCCAGCCTTAGCAGGGCGCCCAGGCAGGGCCATGGAGCAACAGCCCAGCTCCAGGCTGTGGGGCTCACAGCTGCTTCCATGTCTGTCTGCCTGCCTGTCCGTCAGTCAGCCGACGGGAACTTCGATGGGAAGACTGAGGGTGCCGAGGGGCGGAGAACAGCCGTCCTCAAAAGGGAAGTCGGCCGAGTCCTGCCCTGCTCAGCCCCGGCACTCACTGGCACGCAGGGTCACAGGCACCCCGAGCTGACCACGAAGGGGGCAGTGGCACCCCAGCAGCAACAAGGCCCTTCTCACCCGGGGTGCCCCCAGGGGTGTCTCGAGGACCCACGTCTGAGCTGGGCGCAGGCTGGGCCCAGCTCCCCGCACCCTGCGGGGAGCCTGGCACGGGGAGCAGGAAGTGGGCGTCCCTCCCACTGCCCTGCAACCGAGCAGATGGGAGCTGCTGCCCAGGGCCTCGCTGTACCCTCCGGGCCCGCTCGCTGGGACCCCAAGCACGGCACTGTCCGACGTCCCCGGAGCCACTCAGCAGAGGCTGCTGGGCCTGGGCCTGGGTCCCACGGCGGCCCACCCCCCGGCCCAGCCCAGGGTATACCCGGCACCACCACCCCAGGCCCGGGGTGGTCACCTGAGGCCGCGATGAGACCAGCTGACACCTGGGGCTACCCGGGCCGGGAGGAACCGCCACACAGCTGGACGGCACGTCAGCTCTGCGGACACTCACTTCCGGCCAAGGGGGCTGTCCAGGTGCAGAGGGGGCGGAGCCTCCGGGCAGCCACCTGCAGCCGGGCTGAGGCGAGGCCGGGCCTGGCCTGCAGTGGCCTCCCGGCGGGGCGGCCGGCCCCCAGGATGAGGCCCAGGGGGCCGGGCGCGGGCGCACTGGGGCGCGGGGCTCGGCCCGGCTGCGTCCCCCTGGCTCACAGGCTCGCCCCTCCTGGAGACCCCCACCCCGGCCGGGGCAGCTACACCCGCACCTCGGGCCGTCCGGGTTTTATTTTCGGGGGCGGGGGGTCTCTGGGCCACGGCGGCCGGTGCTCGCGGCGCCAGGCGGGGGCCGGGCCGGGGTCGGAGGCGTGCAAGGTCCGGCCCTGGGCACGGGCCCGACCCGCTGCACACAGCCCCGCCCCCGCCCCCCGCCGGAGCCGAGACCCGAGTCCGTCCGGGGTGGACGCGGGGGCAGACCCGGGCCCCGGGCCCGCGCGGCCCGGCCCGGCCCCCTCCCCGCCGCCGGCCCGGCCCGCGCGCCCCCCGCGGCCGCCCCGGCCCCGCGCGCCCGCCCCGGCCGAGCCCCGCGCGCCCCCCGAGCCGGCTCCGCGCGCCGCGTACCGAGGCGGGGCGGCGCTCCTAGCCGGCCTCCATGCGGCGGGAGGCCCCACCGGACGGGGCGGGCCGGGCGGGCGGGCGGGCCGGGGCGGGCGGGGCGGCCGCGGGCCGGGCGCGCGGGGCCTGCCGGGAGCCGTAGTTCCGCGGGCCCGCGCGCCGCCGCCGGGCGCGCGCCGGGCCGCGGCCGCGGACTACACTTCCCAGAAGCCCGCGGGCGGGAAGCCCCGCCCCGCCCGGCGCCCGCGGCTCGGGGACGCAGGCGGCGCCGGCCGCGCCGGGAGCGCGAGTTCGAGTCCCCGGCGCGGCGCGGACGTGGCCTCCCGCGGAGAGCGTGGCCGGGCGCGCCTTCCGAGCAGGCGCCGGGAAGGGGAGGGCGCCGCGCGGAGAGACGCCCCCCGGGCCTCCGTACCCGCGTGGCAGCCCGCTGGCCCGCGCCAGCCCGTCCCGCCCCCGCAGGCCCCACCCTCGGCAGCTGCCCGCACCCGGGCCGCCGCGGACACGCTTGGGACCACGCGGGGCTGGAGTGGGGCCGGCAGCCCCTCCCCGTGTGGGCAGTGTGGGTGCTGGGGCCCGCCAACCCACAGGCCACCAGGCTGGCGGTGCCCTGGCGGGCCTCGGCCGGGGGACCCCTGCCCGGCTGGGCCCCTCCGGTGCTCTGCCCACCGCGTCCTTCCCGGGCCTGTCCGGCGCCGCCCCCCGCCCCCCACAAGCCATGGACAGGGGCCCACAGGTGGCCCCGGGGCCTGTGCGCTCGTGGCACCTTCCGGGGGTCCGGGGCGGGGTGAGCCCCTGCCCCCTCCCACAGGGGCAGCGCGGGGAGGAGACAGGCCCCGTTCCCGGCGGACCCGCGGGCAGCTCTGGCCAGCGAGGCCCATGCCAAGTGCCCGCCCACGGCAAGCAGGGCCCGCAGCCGGACTGGCCGGCACACCGGGCCGCCTGCGGGACCCAGGGGCTGCCCCCGGAGTGCGGGGAGTCCAGGGTCTCGCTCCTCCACTTGCCTGGCACCGCTGCGCGGCCAGGCCCACCCAAGGCGCAGCCCCCCAGTGACCTTGCAGGGCAACCCAGGCCACCCCCGCCCGCCCTCAGCCCCAGCCCCCAGCCCCAGGACCCCCGCCCCGCCCCGCGCCGTCAGCTCTCCCGGGTGGGCCTTGCCCCAGGAGCTGAGCTGCAGGGATGACGTGGACACGGCAGTATCAGAATACGATTTATTGATCTGCTCGGAGCTACCTCGTGAACACTGTCACGGCGCCGCGGCTGAGGTAATAGGGGCGGGCCGGGTGCCCTGGACTCCCGTGGGCCGCGGCTGGGCCCCGGGACAGGGCTTGGGCCCAGGGAAGGGGAACGTGGTTATTGCGTTGGACTCCTTCCCTCCTCACATGCTGGCGCCATGCCCGTCTCACACAAGCCCGCTCACTCACGCCAGCACACACGCACACGTCTCACACATGCCCGCTCACCCCACACATGCCCGCTCACACACATGCACCCTCCTCACAGTGCTCACCCAGTCACGCACATGCACACGCTCCTTTCACGTGCTTGCCCACTCACGCACATGCACTCGTCTCACATGCCCGCTCACCCCACACATGCCCGCTCACACACATGCACACTCCTCACACGTGTGCTCGCCCACTCATGCACACGCTCCTCACACGTGTGCTCACCCATTCACGCACATGCTCTCACACATGTACTCACCCACTCACACACACGCTCCTCTCACATGTGTGCTCACCCACTCACACGTGCTCCAGCTCATCATACGTGTGCTCACCCACACTCATGAACATGCGGTCGTCTCACACGTATGCTCTCACACACGCACGTGCTCCTCACACATGCACACCCACACACGCTTGCACGCACACATGCACATGCTCTCACATGTGCGGCCACACGCGCGCTCACACACGCACGCCCGTGCTCATCTCACACATGCAGCTGTCCTCGCCCTGCTCGCTGCCACTGGCACCTCCGTGCACACGGGCTCGTGGCGCCGGCACACGCACACTCGCACGCATCTCCTGACAGCCAATATGTTCTCTAGTTACAGTAGTCATAGTAAAATAAAATACAGGTCTGTTGGGGCAGGGGAGAAAGTGCATGTGGGCCGTGGGCAGGAGGGCGGACACCAGCCCCCCTGGAGGGCACCCCCACCCTTGGGGGCGAGGCCAAGTGTGACCCTCAGAGCTGCCAGCACCCCAGATACCTTCCAGGCTCAGACCTGAGCTGTCCTGCCAGAGCCCGGTCCCCCCAGGCCGGCATCCTGGACCCAAGACCGAATCGACTAAAAAAATAAACTCTTCGCTGCAGCCAAGGGCTGGGGAGGGCGGCGGGGGGCTCCCGCCGCAGCCCGGCCCCCAGGGCCCCAGTGCCCGGGGCGCCATCCGGGGCCGGGAGGGGAGGCGCTGAGCCCCGTGGCATGCGGACGGGAGGCCGGTGCAGGGGTGCCGGGGAAGCCGAGGCCGTGTCCACGCACGGGGGCGAGGGGCGGGGCTCGCTGCGGGCATGCAGGGGCCTCAGAACTCCACGGTGCTCACGACCGTCCTGGGCTCATCGAAGGTGGCGATGAGGATCTGCTGGGGCGGCGGGATGGCGATGAGGCTGCCCACCTCGGGGGCGGCCCGCGGGGCCACGTCCTCCTCCTCGCGGGCCTCGTACAGCGTGCTGACGCGCAGCAGCGGGTGGGTGGCATTGCGGCTCAGGATGGTGAGGGGGTCGGTACTGCCCAGGCTGCTGGGTGACGGGGGGACGGTGGTGGGGACGGCGGTGGGGGAGCAGACGTGGAAGGGCGCCCCCGTGGGGAGCGTGGCCAGGGCAGACTCTGCTGGATACAGGGCCTCCTTCTCGGGGAGGGGGGCGTCTGCGGGAGAACACAGCCACTGCACGCCAGCCCTGCCCCTGCCCCTGCCCGGACCCCGGGTCCCAGAACCGTCTCAGGGGCAGCCTCCCCACGCCCCGGGCCCTCGGGGTCTTGCTGGGATCCCCTGTCTGGGCCCCGCTGCCCCCTCCCCCCGCTCCCTCCTTTCCCAGTCTCCCAGGAGCTGCCTGCTGACCGGTGAGGGTGGGGGCGTCCCTCCACGGGGCTGGGCTGTCCCCTCCCGGGTCGAGCTGGCCCGCGGCTGCACCTACCTTTGGTGGCTGCTGCGGTCAGGCCCAGCGTGCACTCCTCAGCCTGTGACAGGAAGCCGCCCTCCTGGCTGCGGGAGGCGGGCAGGGCGGCGGGCACGGCCTCGGGCTTGGCCTTCTTGGTGCCCAGGATGTAGGGGTGCACGTCCAGGGAGAAGTGGCGGGCATGCTTCTTGTCGCCGGCGGGGGCCGCCGAGTCGCTGCTGCTGCCGCCCTTGTAGTGGTGTGCGGCCCGGGCGCCCGCGTCCAGCAGCGGGGCGATGAGCGTGTCGGTGGCGGTCTTGCGGCGCACGGGCTTGGGCTTGTCGGCCTTGCTGTTCTCCACGCGCATGATGGCCAGCGGCTCCTTGAAGGGCTGGGGCAGCGGGTTGCTGCTGGGGATCCACTTCATCTTCTTGCGCGGCCGCTTGACCACCGGCGGCTCGGCGGAGCCGTCGGGCTCGGCGGGGTTGGCGCTGGGGTCTACCGTCTGCACGCCGGCGTCGCGCACCGTGGGCGTGGCGTCGTGGTTGGACTGCGCCAGGGCCGCCAGCAGCTGCCGCACCACGTTGTCGTACATGAGGTCGCTCTCGTTGGTGATGAAGTCCAGGCGGTTCAGGGACTTGATGTGGTCTCGGTTCTCGTTGCAGAACATGGCCAGGATGTTGATGTCGCAGAACTGGGAGCGGCGCCACTGGCGGCGGGTCTTGATGCCCACCTTGTGCAGCTTGTCGAAGATGAAGTTGCTCTTGCGGAAGATGAAGAGGTGGATGAGGTTGACGAGGATGATGAGGTTCATGGAGCACAGCAGGACGATGTCCACGCCCGCCACGATGCGCTGCAGCTGCACCGAGGGCAGCTTGCAGCTGACCCGCACGGCCGCGCCCGCCGGCCCGTCGGGCGCCTCGCCCAGCGCGCACGTGAACTCGTTCTGCTTCTGCGTGGCGTAGTAGGTGCACAGGTAGGAGATGGGCGCCACGCTGAGCAGCAGGATGAGCAGGTGCCGCGCCAGGTACAGCTTGGCCAGGAAGTTGCTGCGGCCCCGGCGCTCCAGGTACTTCTCGAACAGGTTCTGCTCCGGGCTCTTCTCCTTCTCGGCGTTCTCGATGATCTCCCGCTTCTCGCGCTCCGTGATGCCGGGCCCCTTGGACTGGATCTGCTTCTCGATCTTGGGCGCGCGGCCCTCGGCCGCCCGGTGGTAGCAGTTGTCGATCTCCTGGAGCAGGAAGTTGAGCTCGGACGTGAGGCGCGTGGAGGCCAGGAACTCCCAGCCCAGCGCGGGCACATACATGATGGCCGCGAAGGCCAGCAGCGAGTAGGGCAGCAGCTTGTGCTCAAACAGGGACGGCCACAGGCTGGCGTCCACGCCGGGCAGCGCGTCCCGCAGCTCCGTCCAGCAGTAGCCACGAGCGTAGAGCGCCTGGTCGCGGGTGAAGTTGTGCGGGGTGTAGCAGTAGATGGGTTCCTCTGCGGGCGGGCGGGGAGAGGGGATTGGGCTCCTGCCGCCCGGCGCCCTCGACCTCCCACACCGGGGGGGGGGGGCACCTTGCACCCTGAAATCTCAACCCCTGCCCAACACCCGGATGTGCCTACATGGGGAAACTGAGGCAGGCAGGGGAGGCCAGTCCACGGCACGGCAGTTGGCCAGGGCCCTGGCCGCTGGGGGCTGCGTCTCCCACACGGCAGGCTAAAGGGAGCTGGGAGGAGAGGCTCAGCTCTGCGGGGACATCCGGGCCTGTTGCCTCCCACCCGGACGCGTGTGCCCTGTGCCGGCGGCCCTGCCGAGGCTCTGATGACAGGCGCAGAAGCACCGTCTATCCCTTTGTCTGTGGAGCAGGAGGGGGGCTGCTGGCCCACACGTGCCCACCAGGCCCCCCCCCCCCACACACACACCTCCCTGCAGCGACACAACCAACCTGCCCAGGCAGCCACGTAGACTCACCGGGAGCCCTGATGCGGGCCCCATCACTCCAGAGTGGAGTGAGGAGCCTGGCCAGCAGCTGGGGTCCTTTCTGGGAGCACAGAGGTGGGTGGGAGCCAGGGCAGAGTGGCAGGGTTCAGGGTGCCCCCTCTGCTCCCACACCGCCGCCTGCCAGGCTACCTATGCTCACAGTTCTGCCAAGGCTGCTCCGAACCACCACAGGCCTGGCCTGTGGGCAGGGGGAGGAGGCTGCCCCCACTTGGGCTTGGAACCTGTGGCCACACTGCAGGTGTGGGGGAGACCCGGCCAGGTTCTCAGGAGGCGGCAGAGGGAGGTAGCCCGGGCTGGCCCGGACGAGAGGACGTGCATGGTGGTGGGGTCTCCCTAGCACCTGCCCCCTGCAGCCCAGGAGCCCGGCAGGGCAGGCCTGCAGAGATGGTGGACATGCTGAGCACAGGGCTGGAATGGCCCTGGCACTGTGTGGTTGTTTCCCGAGCACCCCGCGAGTGGCCCTGTTGCCCCCAACAAAATCAGTCCTTGGAGGGCATGGTGCTCAAGCTGCCTTCCTGAGCCCCCAGAGCAGGTCTCGCCTCTCACAGAGCTGCGGCCAGGCAGGATTCAGTGGGTGCCACAGGCGTGCGGGCTGCTCCTGGCACCTGTCGTCAGGCGGCGGGCACACCTGCGGTGCATGAGCTCAGAGGAGCTGCCCACGTGTCTGGACTCCACAGGGCTGCCCAGGGCAGGCACATGCAGTGCCCGGGGCCAGATCCTGGGCCTTGCGTGTGCTAGACCACTTGGGACCTGGCATGTGCTAGGCGTGCACTAAACACGTGCTAGGCGTGTGCTGTAGCACTCACCTGGTGAGGTCCGTTTTGAGATCACTGGAAGGTGCTCAGCACCCACCTGCCACAGCCAGCAGATGTGCACCCTGAGTGGGCGCGCAGACTCCCCAAACCAGCAGTTCCTTGGGACTGCACAGCTGTCCCAGTACAGGTGTGCAGCATTCAGGTGTGTGAGTCCCCCTGCTGCTGCATCCCCGTGCAGGTGTGATATTCCCGCGCAGGTGTGTGATAATCGTGTGCGGGTGTGATATTCCTGTGCAGGTGTGATATTCCTGTGTAGGTGCGTGAAACTGCCGCGCAGGTGAGTCCCCTTGCAGGTGTGTGAGTCTCTGTGCAGATGTGCGGGTTCCCATGCGGGTGTGTGAATCCCCCCGCGCAGGTGTGTGACATTTCCGCGCAGGTGTGTGAGCGTCCCCGCGCAGGTGTGCGAGTCCCCCGTGCAGGTGTGTGACGTTCCCGCGCAGGTGTGCGAATCCCCGCGCAGGTGTGTGAAGGACAGGCTGGTGCTGCCGCGTGGGGGTCCCCCGTGAGCACGTCTGGCAGCCCCCGGGTCTCCCGCTCTGGGCCCGGGTAGCCCCGAGTGTCCCTGGGGCGCCCGGCCCCGGGGGCCCTGGGTGCGGGGCAGCCGCGGGGCGCCCCCGGCCCAGACCACACCCTCGGCGGCCCGAGCCCGCCCCGCCCGGCCCGGCCCGGCCCGGCCCGCACCTGGCCCCTCCTCGCTCCTCGCTCCTCCCGCCTCCCGCCCCCTCCGCCCGCCGCGCCCTCACCTGCGAAGTTCTTGGTGAACACCAGCGTGACCAGCAGGATGGGCACCAGCACGGTGCCGATGGTGACCACGCGGTCGAAGGGCAGCTCCAGCTTCAGCTGCAGCAGCAGCGCGGCCAGCGCGCCCGCCTTGTCGTCCTGCGCGCCGGGCAGGATGAGCTCGCGCAGCTTCTCGCCCGCCAGCAGCGCCGTCGCCATGTCCGCGGACGGCTCCAGGAGGTGGTGCATGGGGGGCGCGGGGCGGCCCGGGGGCGCGGGGCGGGGCGCCGGCGGGCAGGGGTCGGCCCGGCGGGCGGGCGGGCGGGCGCGCGCGCGCGGGCGCGGGGGCCGCCGCCGCCCCCGCTCGGCTGCAGCCCTGGCCCGGCCCGGCGCGGCGCGAGCTCGGCGGCGGCGGCGGCGGGGGCGGCGGCGGGACCCCCGCGGGCGCGGGCGCGCGGGGTCGCTCTGGGGCCGGCCCCGCTCCCGCCCGGGGAGGGGGCTGTTTACCTGCGGCGGCGCGGCGGCGTGGCTCCGCCCCCGCCGCACCCCCCCGCCACGCAGATGCGGCGCGGGCGATGACTTTGCAGAAAGCCTCAAACCCGCCGGATGGGGAGCGTCTGGGCCGGCGCGCGGGACCGGGGCGCGGGGCCGAGCCGCGTCCCCCTGGGGCCACACCTGCCCCTCCCTGCCTCGGCGCGCTCCGGGAACCCTTCACTTCTGGGCCATCAGACCCTCTTTGAGCCCCCCCCGAGTTGGAATCCGGCCCCCTGCGCCCCCAGGAGAGGCTCATCCCCGACGCCAGGGTGAGCACCTGCGCTGGAGGCCAGCAGCACGGCCCTGGCCATCACTTGGCCGTGTGCTCCCGGCTCTTCCATACATTCTCCAGGGCCTGGTCAAGTTTCCAGAGCGAGAATCCCGAGCCCTTGAATGTGCACTGGCCACGGGAGTGGCCGTCGCGTCTGAGCAGGGGCCACTCCAGTTACCAGGGCTGGAGGGAAAAGGGTTTCTTGGCTCAGGAGAGCGGCATCCACGCGTGGGTCCCTGAGTCCAAGCCCCGCAGGGCAGGGCTTCCAAGGGATGCCTGCAGTGGCCCTGGGCTGACGAGCAGCTCTGGGGGGAGGTAGCCCCACAATAAAAAAGTTCTCTAAAGATCTCTGTGGGTCTGAGAGTCCCGGTTCTTGCTCTGTAAAGAACACCCAACACCCCGTTTACAGCCCCCCCGCCCCCACGACCTGGAGACCTCAGGGCTGTTCTGGAACCTGCCGTGTGGTGTGGGCGCCGATACTCAGTCTGGTGCCCCTTCGGGAAGGCCGAGCTGCTGCTGTCCACTACAGAGGAGGCTGGGGCACGACAGAGGCCCCGGCAGGCTAAATCCTGGAGCCCCAGTCCCCTTCGGCCCTCGCCCCCACTCTCACCCCCACAGCAACTACCATGCATGCTGCCCAGCGAGCACCCTGGCTCAACTGTCTGGACCCTGGAGGAGAGGCAGCAATGTCCTCGACTCCCAAGCACCCCACTGCACCGGTGGACCCCGGCCACAGCCCAGGATGCAGCCCACCCACCGGGGAGTGGCGCAGTGAGGGACCTTTGTGAGGGGTAGAGCCAGCAACTGGCAGGCCAGCGTCTGCGCATCACGCCCAGGCCTCAGAGACATGGCTGGGCTGTGGGACCGGGCAGGGGACAGCCACCACAGGGCCAGGGAGACTGCAGAAGGTGCTTCCCCCACCCCCAGCCCGCCTTCCGGGGGCTCAGTGCTGGGTGGTCACTCCTCCTCCTGGACTGGAAGGTGTCACCAGCAACCCTGCAGAAAGGCATCTCTGCTCGCCTTAAACACCAGTGACACCCCAGACTCCCCAAGGGAGGGCTGGTGCAACCCCCACCTGGAGCACACACACACGTGAGGACATCCAGCCTTTCCCAGAAATGGGTACGTGGGGCCCCTCAGGGCCAGAGGGGCAGTTTTCCTGGCGCAGTGCAAGCAGAGAGCCACACTGGGCATCCCAGTCCGTGTTTATTCCTCTGAGGGTCGTGCTCACTGCAGGGTGGCTCCCGCCAACGGCCCCAGCCCCCACACTCTTGCCCATGGCTCAGAGAACAAGTGTTCTTCACCAACAGGGCTCTGGACAGCGCCACTCCAGTCCATCTTGGGCAGTGAGGGACAGGATTAGTCACAGCTGATGGGGAAGGAAAGAGACACAGCACGTCAGGCTTCCCTGGAGCAGCATCCCAGAGCACTGTCGGGAGGGTGCTGACCAGAGGCCCCCCAACCCCCCCTCCCCCGGGGCCCAGCCCCCACTCACTTCTGCAGGGTCTGCAGCTCCGGAGGCAGGTTGCACCCAGTGTAGACGCCGTTGGTGATGCTGTACTCCAGCAACGCCCCAAAGCAGGGGTCCTGGGGACACAGCCTGGCCTTAGAGCACTGGGGCGTCACCCCCTGCCGCCCCCCTCCAGCACCCTGCCCCCACTCACTCTGACGAGAACATGAGGGTTTCCCAGCACAATCAGCAAGGCTTTGGGTCTGGTGATGGCAACATTGAATCTCTTTGAGTTGGACAAGAAACCCAAAAAGTATCTGTCATCTTCAAATCTATCTTCATTTGACCTCACCTAAAAAACACAAAGTTCCGGCTCTGTATGATTACTGAGAACTAGGGCAGCAGGGGCTCGTGTCCAGGGGGACACTCCCGCCACCCCGGCAGGCCAGCACAGGATTCAAAGCCGATCTTTCCTTCTGCTGTTTTTTCACAAGACCACAGCAAACACTGACTCTACTTCGGAAACAGCGGATGGTGTTCTGAGCGGTGACTGAGCTCCCGCGGGGCAAGCACTGCCGTGGGCGTGTGGGCGCCTCCTTCCCACGTCACCTCCCACATCTGCTCTTCCAGTTCCTTCTCTGCTGACACTCGCGGCTGCCTCTCTCCCACAGCCCGTCCCTCCTCCAGCGCATTCACCATTTCTTCTAGGATTCTCCCCTTCTGCTGATGTCTACTTTTTCTTTTCAAGAACTCCCTAAGGGGGCTGGAGAGATGGCACAGCAGATACAGCATCTGCCTTGCACACAGCCAACTGGGTAGGTTCGGTCTCCCACAGGGTCCCCTGAGAACCACGGGAAGTAACTCCTGAGTGCGGAGCCAGGAGTAACCCCGAAAGCATTGCCAGGTGTGTCCCCCAAACAGAATAACTCCCTCTGGTCACTGTCTGAGCTGAGACCTGTGGCGTGGGGAGTTGGCCCAGGAAAGCCCTGCTGAGTCACTCATTTCAGCTGTTTCCCACCTGAGCACCTGGGTGCCCCCAAGCACCTCCCCCCCAGTACACCCACTCTCCAAGCACAGGTACCTACAGTGGAGATGATGATGACCAAGTACTCCTGCCCCTGGAACTCTTCTACAGAGCCGACTTTTATGTCCACCAGATCAACATTTCGCAAAAGAATTTTGATCTTCTCTACCTACAAGTTAGATAAAAAGATCAAAGAACATTGGACCAAAGAGATAGTATAGCGGGTAAGGTATTTGCCTGCACATGGCCGACCCAGGCTCAATCCCCAGTATCCTGTGTGGTCCCCAGAACTTGCCAGGAGTGATAATCCCCAAATACAGAGCCAGGAGGAAACCCTGAGCACTGCTGGGAGTAACCCCCTCTGCCCAAACATTAAAAAAAATTAAAGAAATCTCAGAAATCTGATCATTTCTTTGTTTCAGAGCATAAGGAAAATACTGACCAACATGCAGTATTCAATGACAAATCACTTTCATCAAATCTGAAGTGATTGCACCTGAATCCTGATTTCAGATTAGGGACCGTGGGGAAGAGGTGATGGTCCACGAGAACTGTTTCCTGCCCCACAGGACACATCTAGGCAGAGGAGAAGCTTCCACGGGAGGACCAGTGTGGTGCGTGTGTTGGAGGGCTGGGCTGATCTGCCTGCACAGACTCAGGCTGAGGCCACACCTGCTTCCTGTAGGGTGTGATCACACCGATGTTGCTGGCCGGCACTGGGCTGGAGAGGCTCCTGGCCAGCAGGCAGCAGTAACGCATGACCTGGACAGCTTCGGCAGCGTTGAACCACGAGGGGCTTCTCCCCTCCCGGGCTTCGTTGCCCTGAGTGGAAAGGAAAGAGGCCGAGACAGTGAGACACCAGCGGTGCATGAAGAAAGCCTTCTCAGCTACAGGGACGGGAGGGAGGACTGGCCTGGCCTGGCCAGTCTGAGTCGGGGCCAATGAGAAGGCACTAGGCGCACAGAACCCAGGCAAGATGAAGGGGAGGCCCTGTGCCAAAGCCCGGGTGCCACACGCTCGCAGATGGCTCTGTGTAATGCATCCCAACATTGTCCCCAAGGCCTGGCTCTCAGCCAGCCCGTCAACAGCTGAGACGCTGCCCCTCATCATCAGTCGTGAAGAAATGCACACACCTCCGCACAACCCCATGAGGGGCTCCTGTCCCCACCTCGCAGCAAGTGCAGCAGGACTGGGAACTGGCGCAGCTGCTGTGCCAGCTGGGTGCAAACGGAAGGCAGAAGCCCCACACCACCCACAGGGGCAGCGCAGCTCCAGGAGCCTGTCCGAGTCCTGAGCAGCACATTCACCAAGGCGCAACGCAAGCGCCCTGCAGCGCCATGAACAGAAGGGAGCGGTCAGCACAGCGGGGCCTGCAGGGCTGGGCACTCTGTCCTGTGCAGCCTGGGTGGGCTCAAGCACACTGCAGGGAAAGCCAGTTTCAAGGGCCACGGCTGGGAGGACAGGTACTGAGGGGGTTGCCCAAGGATGGATGGATGCAGTCTGAGGCTGGCTGGGAAACAGGAGCTTCAGCACCGCTGAACCCAATCCTGAGAAATGGGGGGCTTAGTAGCTTTCACGTTATGTGTATCTCACCTCGATCAAGCAAGTGAACACATGAAGAAGTGTCTATCAATTTTCAGGATCCTAATTTCTGGACCACTCCCAGCAGTGCTCGGGGCTGACCCCGGCTCTGTGCCCAGGGTCTTCTCTAATGGCAGGGCCCAGTGGACCGACCATATGGAGTGTCAGAAGATCAAACCTGGGCTGGCCATGTGCAATAAGCACCCTGCCTCTGTTGCTCCAAGATTGCTCCAGTCCAATGTTCAGGGTATCTTTACAGCTGTTCAACACTGTCATTTACCCCTTCTCTATACAAGCTGGGTGGGAGGGTCAGGGCGACACCCACCAGTGTGCTGGGAGAGCCGACATCTGGCTGGGTGGGCTGCACACACGCGAAGTGGATGCCTTCTTCCTGCGCAAGCTCTCAGGCTGCTTACTCGTCAGTCACAACACGAGACCAGGACACCCGGTAAGAGGAGGAGGGACAGACACACATGGGGCAACCTCAGGCGAGAGTAAGAGCTCACAGGACAGCAAGCAGAGAACGAAGCAGGAGGAAGCAGCACTGCTATGGTGCACAGAGAAGCTCGGCTGGGATTCACTGCTCTACAGCGAGATGAACATGCAGGAAAGTGGAATGTGAGCGCCCAGACCCCGAGGAGCAGTCGCCTGAGTGTTGGTGCACGAGGCACTGAAGGCGAGGCTGGAGAAGGGCACTGCCCACCCTCCCGCCAGCAGAGGCCCCAAGAGTCTAGAGAGGAGAGCAGACTGAACATGTCTGTGTGCGTTGTGCGTTTGTCAGTGTGCGTGTGTCTATGTGCATCAGTGTGTCTGTGGCACGTGTGTCCGCGTGTGCATGCATGTGTGTGTCAGTGTGGGGAACGTCCATCTCACACATGGACCAGGTCAGGCACAGGATTCTGTGTGGAAGGCACTACTGTGGAATTTGGGACCATGCCCCCCTCACACTCACAAGGACAGGAGCTCTTTTGTCCCCAAAAAGAGAGACCATGAACGTTTTTTGGTGCCCTTAGAATCAAGACTGTCAGCTACGTGACCACATTTTTTTAATTCTCATGAAGAGTGGGTTATTTTCTTTTCTATGTTTTGGGGCTACAATTGGTGGTACTAAGGGGTCACTCCAGGCAGTGCTCAGGGAACCATATGTGGTGCTGGGGATGGAACCAGGGTCAGCCAGGTCTGAGCCCTTAACTCTAAACGATCTCTTTGGTCCTGTGACATTTTTAAGGAGACTTCAGGAGCTGAAGAGTGAGTACAGCAGAGGGGTCAAGGAGTGGTCCCTAAGCACGGAGCCAGAAGTAAGCTCTGAATACCACTGGCTGGGACCCTTCGTCCCCTACCTTTACCAAATAAAAATACAGTTCAAGAGACAGGAATAATTCTTCATCAGAACCTAATTGCTTTGTGACACTATAATTAATTAGATTCTGATGAAGAATGGGCTGGAGCAATAGCACAGCGGGTAAGCGCCTTGCACGTGGCCGACCCACGTTCGATTCCTCCGTCCCTCTCAAGTGCTCGAGAGTATCCCACCCACATGGCAGAGCCTAGCAAGCTACCAGCTACCCATGGCGTATTTGCTATGCCAGAAACAGTAGCAAGAAGTCTCACAATGGAGATGTTACTGGTGCCCGCTCGAGCAAATCGCTGAACAATGGGAGGACAGTGCTGCAGTGCTACAGAACCTAACAGGTCACTGAAATGTCCTTCCACTTGGAACTGAAGGGAAACAACCGCTGTCTCTGCTGTTATGTCACCTGATGGCTCTCCCTTAGTGGGGTCCCAGCTTGCAGGGGAGGGTCTCTGAACCCCTCCATGTTCCTGGTACCCAGGGAGGCTGCTGGAGACCAGCAGGCAGGGATGGGCAGCACCAGCCACAGGGAGGGGGCAGGTCGTGCCCCAACCAAACCCTGGGAATTCTATACCCTCAATCCACCCATCACTGCTGGGCACACATCTCCCCTTTACCCAACCACAGACATGAAGTCGGAATGCTGCTGGGGCCAGGCCCATCCAGAAGCCCAGGACGATGGGCACACAGCCGGAAATGCAGAGTGGAGGAGGCGCCAGTCCAGGGGTGTCCCTTGATTCTTGGCAGAAACTTGAGGAGGCTGGCTTGTGCACTGGGGTCCTGACTCCTAAGATGGCCACTTTGGTCTGATGGCCTCTGACCCCATCCCACAAGAAGCCTCACGCCATGATGCCCATGCTGACTCTGATTTGAGAAGCTGCTGCCGTGGGGGCTGCCCCTCCCTCGTCTCCCAGCATCTGCCTCCTCCAGGACGGTCAAGGCTGCCACTGGGCCTCAGAGTCCTGAGCTGCTTGTGTTCAATGGCCAAGTGGCCAAGGGCGAGTTCTTCAAGGCAAGAAGCCTCTCAGGTTACTTTTTTAACCTAGTTTTTAAAACTGCCTTACTCCATTTTTTTTTTTGAGGAGCTTCCCCAAAGTGCTCCAGGGCCCCAAGGCGACCCTTGGGCAATCACTGTGGGCAATCAGCCACAGTGAGGCCCTGAAGGTTCAGGCTGAGACCTGGCAGTGCCTGTGGCAAATGAGCCAGACATGAGCTCCCACCCCTAAACCATCTCTCCACTTTGTGGGCCGCACCAGCAGGTGGTCGGGTGGGCAGGAGATCTCAGCGCAGCACTGAGGGTGCGTGGGGCCCCGCACACATGCTCACCCTCACGCCGTGGAAGATGAGCGGGAAGCCTTTCTTGGGCAGCTTCTCCCAGCCCAGCAGGGAGGCCACCACAGCAGGGTCTGCGCAGACCTGGAGCTCACGGTGGTAGAAGAGGCGTGATGGCAGGGCCAGCAGGGCGGAGTGGGACCTGTAGTTCTTCACCAGTTTTGTCACCTGCAAGCAGAGCACTGTCAGCGACACCGGGCTCACACCACACACAGCCACAGCACCCGCTCTGGGCATGTACTTGCCACTTCACTGAGGTGTGCCTGATGCTAACCAAGGTCTACTTAGGAGTGGGAGAAGTCAGGGGCGGGTCCTCTCCTGGGTGCACAGCTAAGACACAGGTGGGGACCGGTGGGTGGCACCCCTCTGGGCAGGCCAGTTGAGTCTGCACCAAAGGCTTGGGTGTCCTCTTGGCCAGAGGTGGGGCTGCCTCTGGGCCCAGTACACTGAGCAGCGGGGTCCACTGGAAGCTGTGGGCGCCTCCTCAGACAGCGCCGCTTAGCGCTGTTTCTGAGCCCGATGTAGACCCAGAGCCAGCTGGGCCCCCTGCAGTCCCCCAGCGCCACCCTCCAGAGCCCTCAGCTCCCATGGCTTCTCCTCTCCCCTCCACACGTTCACTCTACTCCCAGTGGGGAAAGGGCCCAGGTGCTGAGCGCTGGAGCAGGACCAGACCATGCTGAGAGCTGCCTCAACCCCCTCCTTGATCTCTCCTAAATGTTTCATGACTTTGGTTTGGGGTCAGGGCTATTCCCAGCAGTGCTCTGGGGCCCATGTGCTGAGCTCCCGAACTGTCTCCAGTCCTACTGTCGAGTGCCAACACTGCAGGAACACAAAGAGCACTGCTCTGTGCCACCTTAACAAAGGTCCCAACCCAGTCCCCCTCTGCCAGGCACCCCCAGAGCTGGAGGTGCGCTGAGAGCCCAGAGCTGTACTGTGTCAAGCACCTAGACAGTGTGAATCCAAGGCTCGGGGCAGGGGTGGTGCCCCACGAGGATACGGAGCCTCCCGCTCATGCACTCTCTGGCCACATGGCACCCAGCCATCGGCATCAGACTCCTAGAACCCGCTCCCCATGGGCCCTAGGCTCCCTTGCCTCAGAAGCCAAGCGTGTGCAGGGTGGGCGCTTACCAACAGTGGGTTGTAGGCGCCACAAGCTCCAAAAGCCGTCTCGTCTCTCAGGTACGCTGGCCGAGACATCAGCCTCTCCAACATCGAGACATTCAGCCCATAGGCCATGGCCAGTCTGGACTTAATGACCGGGCCAAGCTGCATGGGATCTCCAGCAAGGACAATCTGAAGCACAAGAGAGCATTTCCACTAGCATTGGCTGGGGAGTCAAGGCCATGCCGCTGGGGGCCAAGCTGGCCACTGGATGCAGGGACGGAAGAGGCACATTGTCCTGTGTTCAGCACCCCAAATCCAGCTCTGATCTGGGAGTCTGGCATCTCCCGCCGGAGCTTACAGTGCCGTCACTGTCCTGCCTACTCCTGACGTGGCTCTCAGGACCCCTCCTACTCCTATCTTCAGCCCCGTGAGAACCTGCTGAGCTCCTGGCACAGGGGGGCTACGCTGCCCCCACTCCCCTTCAGGCCACACTCGTCGAGCAGGAGGATGGACAGGGGACATGAGGGCTCAGAGCCCGAGGTGCTGTTGGGACTATGGCCTGCTGTTGCACTGTCTCAGGCTCTGCTCACAAGAAAGCCGCCTCTGTGTCCGCGGAACCAGGACCCACGTCTGGACCAAAGGCAAGGCCCCAGCTGCTCTTGGAGAGACAAAGGAGGAAAACAGGAGCACACACGTCACCTCACCTGGCCGCTGACATCCGAGATCAGTCCCAGGGGAATGAGGCACTCGGGCTCGCTTGCCTGTCCTGCTTCATCCACGAACACGTGTGTGAAGTGTCCAACTCTAGAGAGAAGACAAACTCAAGGGTCTTTTTTTCTCTTTTTGGACCACACCAGGCAGTGTTCAGGGGTCACTCCTGGCAATACACGCGAGACCATATACAGGGTGCCAAGGACAAACCTGGGTCAGCCGAATGCACGGCAAACACACTCCCCGCTGTCCTATCACTCTGGCCCCTCAGCCCCTACGGGGCTATTTCTGTCAGCACTGTGGACACCAACATGCCCAGAAGGCAGGATACCCAGCGGGAACAACAGGCAGAGACGTGAGAACAGATGTCACTGTCAGCCGTCCATGTGCTCACAAGACCTAGAGGGAGGATGCGGACAGAGGCAGCCTGCCCAGGGATATGGTGCCAGCACTCCTTCCAGGAGTCTGCGTGTGGCCCTGGGCAGGTGCCATCACCGCTTGGCAGCTGACCTAAGAACCCAAGTCAGCTGCTTGGGGCAGGGCCTAGGTGATGAAGCTCCCAGCCCACCGTGGCTGCCCGAGAGAAGACAGCAGGCAGTTGTCACAAGCCACTGTGAGAAGGACAAGCCTCCCACCCTTCTGGGCTGTGTGTATGTGTGTGCACACGTGCGTGCACACCTGTGTTCTGTGACGAGGCTCCCACCTAGGGTGTGTGTGTGTGTGTGTGTGTGTGTGTGTGTGTGTGTACGTGGATGTGTGTGCTGTGACGAGTCTCCCACCTACTGCTGTGTATTTATGTGGGTTTGTGCAAGGACACGTGTGTGCTGTGATGAGCCCTCCACCTAGTGCTGTGTGTATTGTGTATGTGTGTGTAGGCGCAAGTGTGTGCTGTGACAAGCCTCCCACCTAGGCTGTGTGTGCGCGCATGTGCTATGGCGAGCCTCCCACCCTGGCGTACTATACGTGTGAGTGAATTCAGTGTGTGGAACTAGGGGGATCTGAACTCACGACCACCCCTTGCAAGGCGGCTGCTCTAGTCAGTGCTCTCCAATGACCGGCCCACGGACTACTGAAAATCGCAAGTGTAGGAATGTTGAAGCCACGGGTCAGCCACCGTGCTTATGAAACGGCTAGTCTGTGGCCCAGAAAGCAGAGCTAGGCCCCAGGTGTGAAAAGGTTAAAGAACGCTGCTCTATGCATCTGTGTATCTGCCTGGGCCATCTCTCAGTTCTTCGCAACACAGCTCGGGTGCTGAGGAAACAGCTTAAAAGGCGGAAGTGTATGCCTGGCATGTCTGAGGCCCCAAGTTTGATCCCCAGCACCACACGGTCCCCTAAGCACGACTGGGTGTGTCTCAGCCCCTTGAACCACTAGGCTTGAGAAGTCGTTACTGCTAGGTTGAGTCTCCCTGAGAGTGACTACCGCATTCCCTGAACACTGCCAAATCACAACATACACTCATGCCCGGGGCTCTCTGTCCTCAGGATTTTCTGAAACAAATGCTAGTCCAAGTTGTTGGTCTTCCTACTGCTGGGTTCCTCGCATTTCTGATGTCTCCCAGAAGAGCCATTTCTGGCCAGTCAAGTACCTGCCCTTCCACAGTCTAGCCTGTGCCCACCTGGGTGCCCACATCCCACCCGTGCCGAGTTCTCACCTCACGCCAATCTGGTAGAAGAGGCCGGCACTGCTGCAGGTCGTGATGATGATCCTGAAGCGTGAGGCCTTCCAGATGTCCTCTCCGTCTTTGCAGTAAGGCTTGATGGCTTCAATGATGGTCTGAGCAAAGACAGATCCCTTTACTTCTTTTAGTTTTTGGATTTGGGGCTACACCTGGCAGTGCTCAGGGATTACTTCTGGTTCTGCACTCAGGAATAACTCCTGGTGGGGTTTGAGGGGCCATATGGGGTGCTGGGGATCAAACCCCAGTCAGCCACGTGCAAGACAAGCTCCGTGTCCACTGTACTATTGCTCTGGCACAATCCCTTTATGGCAAATCTCTTTACTTTTTTTGTTTTTTGGGCGACACCCAGTGATGTTCAGGGGTTTCTCCTGGCTCTGCACTCAAGAATTATTCCTGACAGCGCTCAGGACCATATGGAATGCTGGAGATCAAACCTGGGTTGGCTGCATGCAAGGCAAGCGCCCCTCCTTTTAAGTCATCAAGCACTTCTTTAAACAACCCCACTCAAAAAGTATTCACTCTGAAAGACCACCTCATCCTGTTCTTACCTGTTATGTTTATGTAATAAAGACATTTTCCCATGAAACTAAATGCTTTGTTTCATATAAATTTGGCTCACATTTTTCAGATTGTAGAGCCCTGAATATAATACACAAGCCTGTATATTTTTTTTTCTGGAAACCTAATCCATATTTTTTTCTTTTTTTTGTTTTTGTTTTTGTTTTTGGGCTATATCTGACGATGCTCAAAGGGTTATTCCTGGTTCTGCACTTAGGAATCACTCCTGGCAGGGCTCAGGGCAACCAGAGAGGATGCCAGAGATGGAACCCGGGTTGGCCACATGCAAGGCAAGCACTCTACCTGCTGAACCTTCTCTTCAGCCCCTTCATACATACTTTATTCTATTAGCAAGACATGCTATTTCTTACATGATATTTAGAGTCAAACCAATAAATAGAACCCAGGGAAACAAAACATCTGGGAACAGTGGAACAGGGCCACTGAGGCTGAATGAAGCTAGCCTAAGCCAACACTCAGGAAGGAGACCAGCACTCCCGAGAACCAGGAGAGCCACTTAGAAGGCAGGGCTGTGGGATGCCCCCTGACCTGGTCAGCCTGCTGGGACCTGCCCGTCCTCACCTCCTCAAACCTGCAGGTGGCATTCACCCGAACCATGGTGCCCGGCCTCAGCACCTGGCTCTCGTGCAGGCGCAGACACACGAGATCCGCAGCACTGTTGGACGGCGCACACACCAGCACCCGGCTGTCGGGCAAAGCGGAGTGCACCTGCAGCGGGACACAGCGAGAAACAACAGGCAATGCAGCGGCTCACCTGCGCACGTGGCACACGATGCCAATACACACGTGCGCACAGCACAGGCGCAGGCATGGGCAGACATCCCCATCCCTCTTCCAGAGACACTGTTCAAGCAAAACTGCACGGTTCAGCCGCCGCTGGCCTTTTCCAACAAGATGCAAACGAATGGTACCAAGTTCTCCAAGACCTGAACCACTCTCCAAGGCAGGGCGTCTCACGCCTTGAACGTATGTACAGTGCCAGCTGGATGCCTTATATGCATCTGCTGATCTGAATCCTAAGCCCTACTAAGCACAATCTTCCCAAACTCTATTTCAAATACAAATAAAGATACCAAAAAATTCTGTAGAGTAGCAAGCTATTATAAAGGAAAGGTTTTCTCTGGAAAAAAAAAAAAAGAGGGTGGGCATGTGCTGAATGGTTTACTATTCCAAAAAAGAAAAGGTCATTTTTAAACTGATGAAATAAAGTTTTATTTTACTATTTAAAAAAAAAAATTTTTTTTTTTGGTCTGGGCGCCACAGCTTGGAGGTGCTCAGGGCTTTCTCGTGGCTGTGTTCTGTGCTCAGGGATCACTCTTGGCAGGCCTCGGGGTTCAAATGGGGTGCTAGGGATGGAATCGGGTTGGCCACAGCATGCAGGGCAAGTGCTGACACACTACCCTCTCTCCAGTCCTTGAAGTGAAATTTTCAAGTTTTACATAAACACAAAACAACTTCAACTAGAAACAAACTATTTTTGAAGCTCTTTCCAGTGCAGAGCCTACAGTTCAGATGTGGAATCCTGCGGCTGATGACACAGAGCAGAGCGGCAGCCATCGTTACCTGTAACACTGCCTCTATGATGGTCACCGTCTTCCCTGTTCCAGGAGGCCCAAAAAGAATGTAAGGGAGAGGGCGGCAGTCGCCACTCAGAATTCTTCTAATTGCCAACTTCTGGTTTTCGTTGAGCACTGGATTGAAGAATTCCTTGTCTCGGGCTTTTGGGATCTGTGGTTCGTGGACTGTGGTCGGGAGGAGAAGCCGTGTCAGTTAAGAGACCAGACACCTCTTACCAGCTGGAAAGCATCGGCCAAGCGTGAGGGCTAGGACACACTAGGACACAACCACACAGCACTGGAACAGCGGCATGAGGCAGGTCTGTGTCGTCATCTGCCTGGGCCTCCTTAAGGTAACTTGGCGACGAGCACACACACGTGGGCCAGGCAACATGAGGGGGACCCACTGCACACACGTGTGCCGGCCTCCAGATCTTTAGAAGACGTCTGCACTTGACCTCCAGTGTGACCGAGTCACAGGGCCATGAGAAAACTCACGCCACCCAGGCCAGACTCCTTGAGGGCCTGCTCCCCAGGCCATGTGAGTGAGCGCGGTTCCGCCCAGCCCAGCAAATACGCACCCAGATTACTGAGCCCCGGCGTGTCCTGGGCGCCAGCCCGCCTCTCCTGCGCTGCAGGGTTAGCTGGGTCCTTCACAGCTTTCCTAGTCTAGAAGCGACCATGCAGAAAAGAGGTTATGAAAGAGCTTTGTGCTTGCACAGCTTTAACAGAGTAAGTAAGGACATCCGCCAACACCCGACTAGTTCTGCAGGCCCACAGACACCCTCCGAAGACTCTCACACACCTTCCAAGTGGCAAGGTGTCCGTTGCACCCGACCCCCCGAGGAAGGGGATTCTGTCTGTGGGGAAGCAGAACTGAGTGCATGGATGAACTAGAACTGTCTCTCAAGCTTCTGTTACTTGGCAATCTATGGGCAACCATGTCACTATTTTCAGAGGACTCTTTCTAAAAGGAACACTGCTGCACCAGAAGTTCCCACATTCAATATTTTATACATATCGCCCATAATTCATACAATTTTCACAGTTTTAGTACAGACCAGCCCCCCTTATCTCATTTTACAGAGCGCAACAGACAGACAACACAAGTAGGCACATTTATAATCATGTACACAACCATGAAACCATCATCATTCAATAGACAAATCCCCACAACCAAGCCCACAAGTGTCCTGAGCACCTGCGCAGTCATTCCCTCCTGTCACAAAGACTGGCTCACAGGTTCTGGAAAGTCAGGTCAGTGAGTACAAGGAAAGTGCTCCCTGGGACCAGCCTCTTACTCGGTGTGACTGAGACTCACCCACACTGTGCACCTTTCCAAATGACGACTGTCACTCTGCTATGAGGACACATCACACTTTCTGGACACTGGGTTGTTGACAGTTTCTGGCTGTTACAAACAAAACTGTGAACATCTATGTATAAGATTTTGTGGAGATCTTCATATGTTCTCACTTCTTTAGGACACCAGCTTGCAATGAAATATACATGCACCATCCCTGTGTGTGTAGGTGTGCCAGATGACGCAAGGCCTCATTCGTGTAAAGCACATGTTTAGTGCTGAGATGCAACCCTCACCACGTGTATCCTCAATATTGACTCCCCATCCTTGCGTGTGGTCAGCCTCGAATCTTGTAATTTTAACATTAAGCTTCCTGGGATGGAGCAGTAGTACAGCAGGTGGGACATACACCTTGCTCATGGCCAACCTGGGTTCAATCTTCAGCATCTCTATGGTCCCCTGAGCACAGAAGCAATGCCTGAGTACAGAGCAAAGAATAACCCCTGAGCATCTCCAGGTCTGGACCAAAAACAAAAGACAAAAGATTTAAGCTGATGACTATGTTTTCATGGGCTAAGACACCATTTTATTATTATTATTATTATTAATTTTTTAAAAAGAGTCTTTCTTTTCTTTTTTGGGTCACACCCGGCAATGTACAGAGGTTACTCCTGGCTCTGCAGTCAGGAATTACTCCTGGCAGTGCTCAGGGGCCCATGGGGGATCCTGGGAATCGAACCTGGGTCAGCCATAGGCAAGGCAAACGCCCTACCTGCTGTGCTATCGCAGTCCTGACACCATTTCTCTATATTTTTTTTAATTAGGGGAGCAACACCCAGCAGTGCTCAGGACTTACCCCTGGCTCTGCAGTGAGAGATCAATCTTGGTGGGCTTGGGGGACCATATGGGCTGTCAGGCAGCAAACCTGGGTCAGCCATATGCAGGGTAAACCTTCTGCCCATTGTACTATTGCAAAAATTTGTACATATTCTTGAGTATGGTAACTGTTCAAATATTCAGTCTATTTCTAATTTTGGGGGGAAGGGTTCATTTTTGGGGTCATAGGTCACTCCTGGGGGTGCTCAGGAAACCATGAAGTGACAAAAGTCAAAACTTAGAATCCTATGCCGAGCCTCAAATCTCTGAAAGATAGCAACATGAAAGCAACTCCGCAGAGATGCCTCTGGACCCCGTGCCAGGCTGTCTCATCCGGGGCAACCTGGAGGGGGGTGGGTGAGTCCCTCCACCTGCCCCAACAGAGCCCTGGCAGCCCCAAACCCCCAGAACTCTATTGCTGCCATGCTCATGGCCAATCTCCACAGATCTGGATGACCCTTTTCCATGAGTAAATCTGCTGAAATACCCAGGTATTCGGGTTTTGTGACCGAAATCTCCAGGTTCACATGGGATGCTTCCAGGAGCCTTGCAGTCATGCCCACAAACTGACTCTAGCGCCATCTAAGCTCATTAATGGCCATGATCCAGAGACTCACAATCCAGAGAACCATGCAGTGCCAAAAGTCAAAACTTAGGCTCCTATCCCGAGACGCAAATAAACCTCCTGGAAGAAAGCAACAGGAGAGCAACATGCTGCAGAGATGCCCACGGGCCCCAGAGAAACCAGGAAGTTTTAAAAAAATTTAGATTAACCTCAGCTGTATCACCCTATTAAAATGTTAGAATTCCTGGAGCGCATGGCTGCAAATGCAGCCACACAACATCTCACACCCTACCCCGCTGACATACCAAGAGTAGCCCACCGTATCTGATGGGTGTAAAGGAGAAGGCAATAACCCCTGAGCAGCTCCAGGTCCGGACCAAAAACAAAAGGCAAAAGATTTAAGCTGATGACTATGTTTTCATGGGCTAAGACACCATTTCTTGACTATTATTATTTATTTTTTAAAAAGAGTCTTTATTCTTTTCTTTTTGGGTCACACCCGGCAATGTAGAGAGGTCACCAATAACAGAAAATGAATAAATATGAGCACATGAGGCTCAACTAGCAATCTCTTATGTAAGAGCTTACTGGCTCCAGGGCGAAATACAACAATTCTCACACACTTTTCTCTAAGGAAACTTTTGGGGATCACTTTTAGCAGATCATTCGTAACAACCAATGCAAAATAAATTAGGTCCTATTTTGGGGTAGGCTTTGGGGGTCAGAGTGAAAAATTCAAAATATGGTGGTGGGAAGGTGTAATGGTGGTGAGACTGGTGTTGGAAAATGAAAAAATTAATTAAAAAAAAATGTCGGGTCCCGCAAGAAGAGCAAGTGCTGCGGCCTGTGAGCCACCTCCCCAACCCCTTCTCAGTATTTATTCTAGGAACAAGCCCTTCGCCTGCAATGTGAGTTAGGAATAGTATTAACTTGTCAGCTGTCTTTTCACTGGTTAAACCAGTATTTCTCAAAGTGGGCAATCCTGTCATCTGGGGCGCTGGAACGATTAAGGACAGAGGCAGGAGCCTCAGTTGGCTCGAAGGAGGCAGATTGTGTGTGATCATCTTTCTGAAAAGAAAGCAGCAAGACTGATCAGACAGGAAGTTACGTGGACCAGAGTGTCTCCAATGGCCGAAGAGAGAGATCATAGGTAATGCTCACGCTTTGCAGGTAGGAGGTCTGAATTTGATTCCTGAACACTGACTGGAAGTGGCCCCTGACCACAGGCTGGTTAGCTTGAAAACAACAAAAACAACCGGCCCTTTAACCATGTATCTATATGGTAATTTTTCTGTGGACCACACCCAATAAAGCTCTGGTCTGGTGGCTCAGGGTCACTCCCAGCAGTGCTGGGATCTAACCTAGGTTCCTTCATGCAAAACACATGCTCAGCATATGCTCAGCAATGGAAGTATCACTCTGGCCCAGAACAGCAAAGTATTTTGGGGGAGTGGGGGAGTCTGTATTTAATTAACTTCCCTTACTGTATTTTTTTTCTGGCTTTTTGGGTCACACCCGGCAATGCACAGGGGTTACTCCTGGATCTGCACTCAGGAATTACTTCTGGCGGTGCTCAAGGGACCATACGGGATGCTGGGAATCGAACCTGGGTCGGCCATGTGCAAGGTAAACACCCTATCCGCTGCACTATCGCTCCAGCCCTGTTATAAATATTTTTCATTAGAAGGAAATGTTCAATCTTTTCTTCGTGGATCAAAAACCTGCCACATCTAAACCCTCTGCCTCTCTTAAGGAGATGAGAGCCTCTTTCAGTGCTGGTCTCTGACTTCCCATTCAGGCTACTGTCCTTCTTGAGGCAATGTCTGCATGTGCTCTAGGGACCTTCTTGAGGCAATGTCTGCATGTGCTCTAGGGACGATGAGCTGTGGGGCCATACTCTCAAGGACAGCTGTGCTCAGGGATCACTCCTAGTGGTGCTCAGGGGATCATTTGTGGTGTCAAGGATCGAAGTGAGGTTGGCCACATGCAAGGCAAGTACCACGACCCTGGCCTGTAACGACAACTATCTTCATTCTTAGATTTTATTCTCAAATATGTCCGTTCAGGCTCAAGCCGGGGCCCACTGACAAGGGTCAAGGTAGGACCACCCCTGAGAGCAGCACTGCTAGGGACCAGCAGCACTGGGGACACAGCTACCATAGGCGTGTTTGGGGGACCATGCAGAGGCAGGAGTGAAACCCGGCCTCTCGATGCACAAGCATGTCCTGAAGCTCTCTGAGCCATCACCCCAGTCCTATGATGCTCTGTGGCAGTTGTTATACCAGTTTATACGCCCACAGCTCAACGGCTCCAAGGCAGCTCAGAGATGGGGCGACTCACAACGCTTGGCTTGACTGTGTAGGTCTGAAGGGTCCTAGGCCTGCTGGTGGTGCTGAGAGTCCCCAGGGTCAACCCTCTTTCCCTTTTTGCTTAGCTTCTACTCAACTGTTTTTATGACTGTTCTACCACAGCGTAGGGTCTTCTGTGAATTCTGAAATTTCTTTTTAGACGTGGATTTACTTAACTCCGAAGTCAGTCATTTTTCTCTCTCCCAACGCCCCTCGGTGTGCTCAGGCATTCCTTCCTCCCTGTCTTCTTCCGTTCCAGAAATGTAGTTACAACCGCTGCTGGGCATCTGTGTCTGTGAACTGGGCCACTGTGAATGGTGGGGAGGTGGGCATCACCTTCAGTAAACGGAACTCTTTTATTCAGGACTAAGTTGTTTCCATGCAGTCTTTGCTAGACGCCAGTGAACTTATGCCTCGTGAGTGCTGTATTCCTTTTTTGAAGACCACATCCAGATGCTCAAAGATCACTCCTGGTGATGGCTGGGGGACTAAAGGCAGTTTAGGGGGTCACACCCGGGTTGGCTGCATTCAAGCAAACATCTAACTCCTGTACTACCTCTCCATCCTGAGTGTTACACTTTTGTGCCTCCAAACCATCCTTGAACTCTGGGACACCCACGCTCCTCAGAGGGCAGCAACCTGAGCTAACTGTGCAAGCAGCACGGAGGACACCTCTGAGCCACCCAGTGTGTCACAAGGGCATCCTACTTGGCTGCGGGCACTCACGATCCTGCTCTCACTGGGTTTCTTTCTCAGACCTCTTCTCCTTCCCGAGAGCACATGGAGTGGGAGTGCTCAGCTGGAAGGACAAAAGGGAAGGGGCTCTCTCGTAGGCCTTAGAAACAGACCCCGTCCTCTGCTCTCCACCAGCTGACACTGCCTGAAGACATGCTGAGCACTGTCTCCTCCACGAGATCACAGGGCTGTGGGCACTAACCCCCTTCTGCCCCTCTGGACTGGAAACTTTCAAGTGAGGCAGCTATGACTCACCCGTGGTTTCCTTCTCTCAGAAAATCGTCCAACTATCATTACGTGGGGCTAATAATCATCAAAACGCTTTGTTCTTTCCATTCATCTCTCTCTCTCTCTCTTCTTTTTTATACCCATTTTAGTTAAAAGATAAATCCAGTCTCAGTAGTTTCACCCTGACTGACAGATGAAATGCCTGAGTGCTTATCAGCAACCTAGATGATTCAAACCTGCTACAGTCCTGGGGCTGGAGAGAGTGTTCCAGGCAAGGACACATGTGGCCAACCCTGAACAGATTCCCAGCACCACATGGTTCCAGGAGCACTGCCAGGTATAGCCCTGGAGAACTCAGAGCATTGCCCATTGTGGTTCGGGTGGCCCCAAGCACCACCAGAGCGGCCTGGGTTATCCCAGCACTTCAGGCCTCAGCACCAACCTAATCCTGGATCCTCAGATAAACCAACAGCCCCGTTGGCTGAGAACTGTCAGGAGAACCTCCTGGTCTCCTGAGCACTGTTTGGCAAATTCCCCCAAAAATCAAGACTCAGAGCTGGACAGCACATGCTCTGCATGCAGAAGGCCCGAGTTTGATTCCCAGCATCATACTGTCCCCCAAGCACAGAACTGGGAGTAGCCCCTGTACACCACCAACTGTGGCCACCCCCCAAGAAACCAACAATGCACCAAGACTCTGGTGAGATAGCTCGAGGGGCTAGAGCACATGCCTGGTGTACCTAAAGTCCCAGGTTTGGTCCCAACGACTCTAGGTCCCTGAGCAGCACCGGGTGTGCCCTGGTGCCCTCCCTTCTACCATCTGGCAGGCAAAACTGGATCTGATATCACTGGATGCCCCCCCACGCACCTCACTGAGCAGTGCTCAGGAGCCCCCGCCCCACCCCATACTAAGATTCAACCAGTCAGGAACCGGCCCACTATACAGCAAACTCCCCCAATATACATCTCAGGCCCTGAAGCCAGTGTCTGTCTCACTCAGACGAGGGAGGGAGCGATCAAGAGAAAGAGGTACTGTATCTGTTCCATGAGACCCTCCTGCGTTCAGGGCAGACCAGACACAAAATACAAAGCCGATGATTCTGATCAATCTTTCGGTGCTTCCTTTATAAAAAATTCCAAAACTATTTAGGCGTTTTAAAGCAGTCAGTGTTTCAAGAGAGGCTACTACTGGCGAAAGGGGTTCCTAAATATTAAGATTTTTTTGCCACGCCCAACTGTGCTCAGGGCTTAATCCTAGCTCTGTGCTCAGGGAACACTCCTGGGGTATGGAGCCATAGGTTACAAGCAGCAGCATGACATGGAAAATCTTATTACTGTTCAAACACTGTCATGAAAATGGGTTGGCATCCAAGGACTACCCTGGGACATAACAGTGTCACTTGACTGTTTATGTAGCAACTGGATCTAAGAAGCTAAAACAAAGTTTCTTTGCAACATTCTTCATGATATCAAGTGTGGAAACCTGCTAAGTACCTTGCACTTTCTGTGCTTATCAGTCACATAGGTTGCTTGTTCTGAGTTTGCATAAAAATCACAACATTTTTAAAATAACATGAATTCACACAACAGACCCCTATCTTTTTCATTTACTACACTGAGACCATTGAAATCCTCTCCACATATATATATATATATAAAATCCTCTCCATATATATGTATTTGCATATATCCTATATACATACACACTTAAATATGTATATATACACTTTACATGAAACCTAGTTTATAGATATCTTAGTTTTAATTATGACTTTAAATTATTTGTGAACTTAATTTCTATTAGACTCTGTGAACTGAGAGCAAATCTATCATCTGATAAAACTCTCAAAGCCATCCCAGTGGTACCTTTGTGGTGGACTGTCCATTGATTTTTGTGTCCTGAGCAAAATTCCAAGTTCCTGTCACTTGGGGAGACTGCAAAATGATCTCATCTGGAAATAACACTTTAAAAAGAGAAGGCAGTTAAGGCTGATGTTACCGAGAAGTTCAAACATATGAACAGATGTCACAAAGTTTCCTGGTCAGTCTTGGAGTAGTCACTGCCTGCCCACCCTCTCTCTCTGCTATCTCAGAACTTGAGTACAAGAAGGGCTGCAACAAGGCCAGGTGTCCACACTCAAGAGAGAGTGCTCCCCTGTGAGGGGAAAGGCAGAGGGCAGTAATTTAAGAATGCCATTTTACACAACTGAAATAATAAGGAAACACGAACATCTCCCAATAAAACATACTGTCTGACAGTTCTACTTAAAGCAATCAGGTGAGAAGTCTGTACCTTACACAAAATCTGTGCCTTTAGATACAGCTTATAAAAATATTCCCAAGAGATGTCACAGACATTTCACAAAAATAGTACCTTTTTCACCTAAGTGGATGACTTGTTCAAGTGCAAAGTGACACCGTCTGCTTGTGGTCCTGCCAGAAAGAAAACCCAAGAGCTGAGGGAGAGCAAGAGCAAGGCGAGTACCAGCCGCAGGTGAGTGAGAGTGTGGCCCTATGGTGGCTTATGGGAGAACAAATCGGGTCAGCTGAGGGCCACATTGGGGAGATGCAAAACTGCCTCATCAGTCACTTCATGATGAATGTTCCTAAAAGACATTTCAGAGTTAGCAGCTTCATTTTAGAAAGTTAGGAACTTTCTAAAATTCCAAGTATCACAAGAGCAGCAATTTCCTTCTTTCTGGGATTACTTGTTTTAGTATATAACATGAAGAAGTGAAATAACCCTCCCCCCAAATATAAGCACCAGAAAAATATTAATGCTGTCAATAGGAACCTAATTTGATTAATGCTCTGAAAATGAAACCAAAAAAAAAAACACAAGGAAATAAAAAGAAAAAATAAAATGCTATGTCGAATATAACAAAACAATCAAAGCTCCAGAGCACCCCAAGGAGTAAACCCTGTGCATCACTGGGTGTGGCCAAAAACCAAAAAATAAATGTGAAATAGGCTGGAGAGAGTACGGCAGGGAAGGTGCTTGCCTTGAGCATAGCTGGCAGGGTTCAATCCCCAGCACTGTTATACGGTCTCCTGAGCCCCGCCCAGAGGGATCTCGGAGCACAAAGCCAGCAGTAAGCCTTGAGCACAGCTGGGTATAGCCCAGAAAACAATGACTAAATTTGAAAATAAATTTGAAAATGGACTCTGTCTGGCCGTGGCGGACATTCCTGGCCTGAGTGATGTTGCCTGCCTCTGGGCAGCCTTCCACCCCCCCCTCCATGCTCACTCTCCCCTTGCTGCAGAAGCACCCCCTGTACAATCCTGAACCCAGCTCCCCGCCTCCCTCCAGCTCCCAGCTTCTCGCTTCCCGACAGTAAGGCCTGCCCCTCCCTGGGCCCAGTTTGCTGCTCCACCACTAGGTCCCAGCAGGTGCACGGTGGCACAACCTACATAAATGCTCCCATCACATTCACCTCCTGTCTTCAACAACCTGTCTCATGCTTCAGAGCCTAACTTCTTAAGCTATGAGTCCCAACCCCGATCAAACTGTGTAACTGAATGTGGCAGTCGTGAAAATTTTAAGAAAAAATGAAAAGTCTCATTAAAATGTTCCCACGTGTTCCAGAGAGAGAGAAGAGTGAGGAAGGTATTCCGCCTTGCCCACCGCCAACTGGAGCTAATCGCCAGCACCCTACCAGATGATCCCCAAACACCATCAGGAGTGATTTCTGAGAGCAGAGCCAGGAGTTAACTCCTGAGTATCATCAGGTGTGACCTTCCCCCCACCAAAAAAACAAAAAACAAAACAAACACCTAAATCAATAAAAAACCAAAAAGACTTTCTCAGGTGATACCAGAGAGACGGCACAGTGGGTAGGAGGCTTGCCTTGAACATGGCCAACCTGGCTTTGATCCCTAGCACCACACGGGATCCCCCAAGCCTGCCAGAGTAATTCTTGAGCACAGAGCCAGAAGCAAGCCTGGAGCACAGTCAGGAGCGGCCCCAAAGCAACAACCAAAAAAATTTCTTAGATGCAAAGAGGTCTCAAAAGGACAAAGTTTGGGCCTGGAGCGACAGCACAGCGGCTAGGGCATTTGCTTTGCATGCAGCCGACCCGGGTTCAGTTCCCAACATCCCATCTGGTCCCCTGAGCACTGCCAGGAGTAATTCTTGAGTGCAGAACCAAGAGTAACCCCTCTGCATCGATCGCCGGGTGTGACCCAAAAAGAAAAAAAAAAAGGACAAAGTTTAAGTAGTCTATCCGAGATCACTACCAGGCTGCTGACTTCAAGCACTGCCGTAGGACATGGCACATCGTGTTCCCCAGACATGCCCTGGTCCTGTACTCTGCAACAACCCTGTGCAATTTACTCATCTATCCCTGCAGTCACCTCGACTCTCTGGGCTCAGAGAAGATTAAAAAGGAATCAACTTGAGCCAGAGAGACAGTACAGCAGGTACGGTGCCTGCCTTACACATGACTGACATGGATTCTATCCCTGGCATCCCTTACGGTGCCCTGAGCACCACCAGGAGTTATTCCTGAATGAAGAGCCAGAAGTAACCTTGGGCACTACTGAATGTGCGCCCCAAACCAAAAACAACAACGAGAAGGAAATCAACGTAAGTCTCTTGCTCTCCATGATTCACCTGCCCTCAACACAATTCAATCTGAGAACATGAATGGCAAGAATGAACTGAGGGTGACTGTGTGTAATAAAGAACTCACCTACTCAGGAGGGAAACTGGGGACAATAGTGGTAGGAAATGTGCACTGAATGAAGGCACGGGTGTTGGAACACTGTATGCCTGAAGCCCAATCATGATCAACTTTGTAACTGTGTCTCATGGCGATTCAATAAAAAAATACATAACAATAAGGACTCACCTACTTAAGGGTCAAGACAGAATGGATATCCGACTCTGCAGTTTTCTGTCTTGGGGCTGAGAGTTGGAGCTACACCCAGCCACATAGAGTCCTTTGTGCTACCGCTCTAGTGCCCTTAAATATCTTAAGAAATGTTGGGGCTGGAGCGATAGTACAGCAGGTAGGGTGTTTGCCTTGCACATGGCTGACCCGGGTTCGATTCCCAAGCATCCCATATGGTCCCCTGAGCGAGCACTGCCAGGAGTGATTCCTGAGTGTATGAATCGGGAGTAACTCCTGTGCATTGCTGGGTGTGACCCAAAAAAAGCAAAAAAAAAAAAAGAAAGAAATGTCTGGTAATAGAGTGATGAGCATGAGGCATGCAGAGCACTGTACAGAGCCCACTCCGAGCCCGTGAGCAGGAAACCTGACCTTGGCCTCTCCTACCAACACTCAAGATCCCCAGCCAGGAGGCTGACACCCATGAATTCCTGTTACATGTGAATTACCTGTTATAGGTGAATTCCACATCCATAGGTTCAAAGTTGTATGCACGTTCAAATTCTGGATTAACTTTAAGAGTAACATCTTCTTCATGAATCTAAAAACAAAGCAAGTTAATTTCCAAGTTTTACCTTAATTTCTTTGGAAATGATCTACAGCACACAGTTTTTGTGTTTTTTGTTTGTTTTTGTTTTTTTGGGTCACACCTGGAGATGCACAGGGGTTACTCCTGGCTCTGCACTCAGATATTACCCCTGGTGGTGCTCAGGGGACCATATGGGATGCTGGGAATCGAACCCGGGTCGGTCATGTGCAAGGCAAACGCCCTCCCTCCTGTGCTATTGCTCCAGCCCCTATAGCACACATTTTAAAAAATTCCTTTTACATTCTGTTTGGGGCCCATACATGGCTGTGCTCAGGGCCTACTTCAGGCACTGTGTTCAGGGATCAATCCCGGTGGGGCTCAGGCTATACAGAGGATGTCCTATATGCAAGGCATCTTAACTAAAACTTGGCATTCTAAGTTTGTGCAAAGATGTCTGGAAATTACCGTGGCCTCACATCACCCAAATGAGGAGCTTCTGCCTCAAGTGGCACAGTGTGTGCCCCCGACACCGATCCCTGTGCTCTGCAGACACGAGTGCACAGCACAGGCCCGTCCTGACAAGCCAGCAGCACCACACGCAACCACTCCCCTACATGTCGGGTCCTGCGGGTTCTGCGGGTCCTCCAGAACAGCAAAGGGGACAGGGGGCCTAACACCTTCCAGACAAACCATCCTGAGGATTGTCTGAGTAAAGAGGAGGCAAAAAGGAAGCCCCCCACCCCTAGTCACACCACACAAATGGAAAAGGAGGTCAAACTGAGGAAGGAGGGAGCAGAAACTGGACTGACGGGGAGCTACCTCAGCAGAAGCTGACAGGACCTCCCTGGAAGGACAGCAGGCTTGGCACAGACCGGCTTCCCAGAGACAGATGCTTAGGGATGGCCAATGACAGATGCACAGGGACTGTCCGACTGAACCGTGATAGGCCAAGAAAGCCGTGTATGCAACTGGCACGCTGAGTGCAGAGAGCAGCAGGCACAGCAGTTAGAAGGGTACGTGCATTCAGGAACAAAAACAAAGCTCGTCACAGGGAAAGGGGGGCTGGGGGAGAGGCACGCACCCAGCCAGACCCTAGCAGAGAGAAGGCCAAACCTCAGGAGACTATCTCCACGCCCCTCCGAACCGTCCTGCTGAGTGCTAAAAAGGCTCCAGTAGGAACCAGGACACCTGTCACAGGACAGCAAGACATGCCGTCAACTTCCTCAATGGTCGCTGTCTCTCTTCTTCCAGCACACTGTCCCACTGAGGCTCTGGTGAGGCCAAGTCAGAAAGCCGAGCAGCTCACTGAGCTGCACACGGAGACCCCTCACAGCTCTCCATAGGGACTGTCCTACTGAGGGGGCAGCAGCGACCTGCGTCCCTGAGAGCAGCTGCGCCGGCTGCTGCCCTGTAGTTCAACTGCAGCTCAGGGACCAGGGAGGTTCTGTCGCCGAGGTGTCGGACCCTCCTTCACTGAGTTTTTGGGTCCAGCACTTCTCCCTACGGTTAGTGTGACGCCTGTGTACTGAGTTCACTGAATCTACTGCAGGGGGTGGGAACAGGCAGGATCAGGGACTCCCCCGTGTCAGGCTCAGGGGAGCAGGGTCCCCTATCCCAACCCATGACTGAGAGGGAGGGGGCGTCTGGGGGCACGAGGGCAGGCTCCCTCCCCAGCCCCAGGAGGCGCCATGCAGCAGCAGCTCCATCCCACTTCCACTGGTCTTGCAGGAGACGAGAAGCAGGCTCTCTGCCTAGTCGGACCTGACACTGTCCTGGGCGAGTGTCCCGCAGCTGGCCAAGCACAGCCCAACACCAGAAGCCACGCCTGCCATGCTGCCATCATCCTCCCAGAATCTGCAGGCACTGGTGTCTCCCAAGAATCCCTACGGCAGCAGTATCAAGACCGTGGTCCCTAAGACCCGGGGTCCGCCCTTCTCTGCAAGCACAGCAGCAGCGGGCACCCCCCTAACACAGTCAAAGCATTTCTAGGAGCCCAGTCCATGGTGCCCTGCTGTGACACGCCCCTCCCCCACCACACACACATCTCATTCCCCCACCAGCTGAATAGGAGGCCCCCCCGCACAGCAAGCAGCGATTCCAGAGCTCATCACAAGTCTCAAACAAAACAAGAACTCCAACTCCCCAACTCCCTTTTCTGGCCCCCTGGCGGGGGTGCTGAAGAGTCAGCCCCCAACCAGGAAGGAGGCTGTGTCCTGCCCATGTTCCCACACGTCTGCCCTGCCAATGCTATCTGGCAGCTGAAGCTCTCCTCCGAGAAGGTGCCAGATTCCCTGCCATGGTAACTGTGTCTCTTCCTTTGTCTTTGGGGGCACCTGACCAACTGCCTCACAGCCTGATGTTTCCCTTCCTCTGTGAGCTGGGAGCAATGCAGATCTCAGACCTGTCCTTCGAGCACTCTGACACTGGCCAAGTGCTTCTCCTAGGAAAAGGTCCCGTCCCAAGTTGAGCGGCAGAAGGGGTACAGACCCAGACCCGCCCCCCCTCAGCCTCTGCTCTGGCCAGTGAGCCCTCAGAGCTCTCTCTCCATCTGCATCAGGCACACAGGCAGGAGGCCAGAAGCAGAGCCCGAGGCAGACTCCAGCACTCTGAAAAGCAGTGCAGCCTACCAGACTCCTGCACAAACCCTCAAGCTGGACCCCTACTGTGTTTCTCCTCTGAGACTCCTCAGGATACCCAGAAGTAACTAAGTGAAAACAAAACTTCTAAGAACTGAAAAAGTCTATTTTATATGACAATTAGGAGATTAGTTTGAAAACAGAATTAAATTTGGTGAGGTAACAGTTTTAAGGATGCTCCCTCCAGAACACAGAGCTCTTCCCTTCCTCGCCCCTCCACTGTCCAGTCTAACAGACTTGTGACGAGCTCTTTCAGGTTTAGAGTTTAGAAAGTAAATTCAGACGAAGTCATGAAATTTACATACAAGTGGTTCTACATGGAAAGTATCAAGCTAAGTGAAATGAGTCAGGAAGAGAGGGACAGACATAGAAAGACTGCACTCATCTGGGGAATATAAAGTAACAGAATGGGAGTCAAACACCCAAGAATAATTGAGGTAAGTACCAGGAGGTCTGCTCCAGGGCTTGGAAGCCAGCCTCACATGCTGGGGGAAAAGGCAGCTCAGACAGAGAAGGGAACACCAATTAAAGGATATTCAGAGGACTCGCTCGGGATGCACCATGCGTGCTGAAAGTAGACTCTAGACAGAACACAATGGCCACTCAAAACCTCTACTGCAAACTACAACACCCTAAGGGAAATAGTGAGCTAAAGAGAATGCCCTGCCACAGAGGCGGGGTAGGTGAGGGATGGGGTGTGGGGATGGGAGGGCTACTAGGATCACTGGTGGTGGAGAATGGGCACTGGTGGAGGGATGGGTACTTAATCATTGTATAACTGAAACCCAAGCATGAAAGTTTGTACGTCTACAACTGTACCTCATGGTGTTTCACTAATAATAAAAAAAAAGTTCCAAGGATTATTGAACTTTACACACATCAGAAGTAAAGGTTCCCTTCATTCTTAAATATCCTGATACCACCTGTCTGAATCAAGGGAGTAACCCTCCCCCCATTCCTTCTGCGGCAGAAGCAACAGGTCAATAGTTCAAATGACCTCTTACCTCAATCACGTAGCCAATGTACTCAATGACGTGTCCGTTGTACTCTTGAGTTTTCAGGATCAGCTTGTCACCTGGATGGGGAATACATCACCACCACATGTGAGACGGGACCCCAGAGTCCTGCTGCCTACAACTGAGCCAGTCTCTTTTATTTGGTTCTGAGGTCACACCCGGTGGTGCTCAGGGATCACTTCCAGAAATGCTGGGGGGTCCACCCACATCATGTGGGTGCCAAGGATTGAGCCTGGGTCAGCCATATGCAAGGCAAGCGCCTTACTGGTCATCCTCTCTCTCCAGCCCCCAACAACATCACTTTAAGGAGGTCGACTTGGACAAAAACTGCCAAGATCAACTGCTTTAAAATGCTAGTGCAACTGAATGGTAGACTCAAGTACTCACTCACAGGGGCCCACCTAACCCAAGGAAAGAGAACCGGGTGCTGCTGGAGCAGTGCTGCCACAGACACCTTCCTTAGATCAAGGTTCCATGCTGCTAGTCATGTGCCAAGCACAAACCCACCTGCATACAGAGAGGGTCTACTTTCAGCCAATCCCGGGACCTCCAGAACCAACAACCCCCCGTTTTTCTTCAAGATGATCCCGTTCATGTTATACTCCTTCAGTTCGATTTCTGCATGAATTTCTTCAAGCCAGAGCAAAGTCGAAAACTTCTCTTTATAGTTGGTCATGTTCAAAAGCTGTGAAGAATAAGCAAGTCACCGAGAGCAGATGGCATGGCACACACCCCAGGCTCACCGAGCGTTTCAGAGGCTAGAAATAGCAAAAGAGTAAGTTCCAAATACTGACCGCCAGTGGACAGGGCAGGCTATGAGAATGGGGAGCAGCTTACGCATGCCCTATGAGCACCCACTTTCAACCTGGTCTGGGTCTCTAGGCTGTGCCCTCCGCACTGAGGGGCACACCCAGGGGGCTGAGGAGTTTCAGAGGGTTTCCTGAGCCCTCACTGAACAGTGGTCAGAGAGGAATCAAGTATGCCCCTGACCATGGCACTTCTGATGGCAGAACAACCACATGCAGAGAGGTAGGGACGTCCCAGCAGGGTGCTTGGACGTCCCAAGCAGCATACACACTACAGTGATAAAAACTAACAAAACCTCCTAGGGAGAAGTGTCACCTAATGAGGCCTGCTGGCTAAGAGAAGCCAGTTCCTGAGCACCTACCCAGGTGAAAAGGGGAGTTCAGAAGCAGTTTGGTCTTAAAATACAACAACTCTGGTACCACCTAACAAAGCCTAAAATCCAGTCTTAAAAATACTGTTTTGGGAGCTGAAGAGAGTACGGGGGGAGAAAACTTCCTTGCCCAATATCTACACGGGCTCAGTCCCTGGTACCCCATATGGCCCTCCAAGCCTGTCAGGAGTAAGCCTTGTGCATTGCTGGGTATTGTCCCAAAAGGGAAAAAAATGCCGTTGGGGCCAGGAGAGAGAGGCGATAGACTCCCAGCATGTGTGAAGCCCCCAGTTCAATCCTTGCAGTTGGCCCAAACACTGAAGAACCGCTAGCCAGGTGGGTCAAATACAGCCAGGAATGGCCCCCAAACTCCTTGAGCACAACTGCGAGATACACCCCACTCCCCAAACAGTAGATATTTCCAAGTGACTTAATTATTTGAGTACTTAGCCTGACCAAAGTACAATGAATTTTTTAGTTGAGTGACATTGGTTTGTCCTTACTCCTCCAGCAGGGAGCTTAGGTTTACTGAATTACTTCTAGCACAGTGCTCCTGAAGCATGCCCAATCCCATCAGGCACTCCTAACCCTATATTGCTTTTCTCTTTCCTTTGTGTTCTTTGCATGGTTTAGCACCTGGGCTCCTCTGCTGATTTCTTCATGCGTGAGGCTCGTCCGAACGTGTGGAGTATAAAACCCTACTCCCGGAAGAGAACAGTGCAGAGTCTCCTGCCTCCACACCTGGCTGTCCTCACCGGGGCCCCTTGGAGGAGGGTGGGTTGAGTTTCCCTCCCCACCCCGAGCAGAGTCCCGGCAGCTGAAGACTTCCGGTTCCAGCCACAGCCAAGCTTAAGACCATTCTCCACACGTTCGGACGAGGCTCACACGTGAAGGAATCGGCAGAGGAACCCAGTTGTGCGGGACCCGGGGCGTAGATCTCCAAGCCTGCTCGGATTGGGACTGGGGCCTCCTGCACCCAGATGCCCCATCTTCCAGTATGTAGGTGTTACACACACCAACTACCCCTGGCGCCGTATAATCCCATCAACGCCCAAGACCCAGAGACTATAAAACCCTGCTCCCGGAAGCGTGCGGCCGCATTTGCAGCCACGCCACATCTTATTATCTAGTTCTCTCTCTGGAGAACATGGCAGGCTACCAAAAGTTTCCTGCCCACACGGCAGAGACTGGCAAACTCCCTGTGGCGAATTTAACATGTCAAAAACCAGTAACAATAATTGGTTTCATTCTCTGACCCTGAAAGAGCCTCGAATGTGGCACTTTCTAAGATCTCAGGGCTAGGACGAAGGAGATGTTACTGGGGCCTGCTCGAGGCAATCGATGAACAATAGGATGACAGTGATACAGTGATGGTTTAGCAATGCCCTTTTTGTATAGACATAGGAAGACAGTTGATGCGATGCTTTTGTAACATGGAAGTTAATTGACTCAGAATAATATTTACTCCTGGGCATCCACCATATTTACTTGACTTAAGCCTCAGCTGCCCTTACTTCATAACCTCCCAAAAGAAGGATCCTGGCAAGGGACTTGGATGGACCCAGGGCAAGCTGTAAGCTACCCTGGCATTCAAAAGGTACAGGCTTCGTGCCATAAAAAGTAAAGTTAAGAGCACAATCATGGAACAAACTTGTTAGGACCCAAAAAGAAGTAACTGAATAAGGACCCTGCTGCAGTTAGGAAAGGCTAACTTGGCTGAGGACTGTAGTTTGGGATATATAGTGAGATGTCCCCAGAAAGAGCCACACTTTAAACTGAATATATCTCTTACTGTGTTCATACAAAGTGACTAGAAATGTTAGTATTTGGTCACAATCAAATCGCAAATCATCCTGTTATTCGTCGATTGCCTCGAGCAGGCCCCAGTAACTTCTCCTTCATCCTGGCCCTGAGGTTATATTCAAGGCTCTTTAGGAGAACGAGACCCATCATTGTTAATGGTATTTGGCATATTGGGTACGCCACGGGGAGTTTGCCAGACTCTGCCGTGTGGGCAAGCTACATCCGGTAGCCTGCCAGTTTGTCATAGTAGGAATGAGATGTCATAATAAGATGTCGCGCAGCCGCGAATGGTATTTGGTATGATTGTTTAAATGGATTACTAGCTAAGGAAGGAGAAAGCAATATGCCTCAGATGAGGATCCCGACCTTGAGCTGATCTCCTAGTAATCTAGAGTGCTGAACCCCCAAAAGAGATCTCATCCTTGAGTTAATCTAGAAGAAGAACTTCCCAACTGAAGGGCTTTATACCGGTTCATTGCTATAATGTTCAATCACACCCATGTGTACCCAAATCCCTCAGGAGTTCTATATAACTAATGCTAGGAGACATGAATAAACGATCACTGATTTACCAACCAGCCTGTGGCACAATTCCTTCTTTCCTTCATTCATCTGTCTCTGTCAGTCAGACAGGGGGATGATTCTCAGTCACCAGACACCCCCACACCTTGATCTCACATTTAGGAACAGGAAACTATTCAACACCCAAGGTAAAAAGCAAGAATCCTGGCAATCAGCCAAAGACTCTTGGCCAGGAAAGATGAAGAAACCACCATTTACAATGAGAACCTTATCTCCAGAGCCAGCCACAGAAAGGACACGTGTGGCTGAGTGGGCAGCAGAGGACACAGTGTTGTGATAGATAATCAGGACGTCCAGAAAGACTGAGCCTATAACAGGATGACGACAGAAAAGTCAGTGCTTCGCCAACGCTGACAGCTGGCTTCTCTGGGAAACCAATGTCAGCCTCAAGTCTCAACACCAAGGTATCCACCTCAAAGAGATACTTCAGGAAACGTGACCACATGGACAGGAGCCAGGCCAGGTCCTCCTCTGGGCTCCTGAGTTCGATAGATACTGGTGGATTTTTCAATTTGTTCTGGGGCCACACCAGGCGGTGCTCAGGGCAGACTCCTGGCTCTGCACTCAAATCACTCTTGGCAGGGCTTGGAGGGCCATATGGGGTGTCAGGAACCGAAGGCAGTCAGCCACATACATGCAAGGCAAGTGAGTGTCCTATTCATTTTCTCAGCCCCAATCCAGGTTGACTTAGATCAGCACTTCTCAACTGGGTGTTATCTTGCCCCCTGTTGATCCACCCCAAGTATCCCATGGAGGCCACTGGTGAGAACTGCGTACCTCGTGGCTCATGGCCCAGGACTAGGTGGCTACAGTGGTAGGATGGAAAGATGGAAACAACAGAACGCTGGGCAACAGAGAAAGATTAAGAAACTGGGAGTTAGTCACTGACCATTTGGGGTTTTTTCCCCTTCTCTCCCTTTCCACTCTACAGATTTAGATGAAGCAATAAAGAGCCCATGAAACCCTAGATTCCCACCCCCTCAACACCAGTATAATACCGATAATGATAGAAAACAGGAATAAACCTCTTTTCTCCAAAGGCCTAGATGGTGACCGTGAACGGGCATTCTGTAAGAACCCCAAGGGCCAACCACGCCCTACTTTGGGCTTAGGGGGAAACATCTGTAGGAAGCTCAGCAGTCCAGCTCAACGTGCCTGACATTCCAGCCTTGGCATTGCTGTTACCACCAAAAGGCTGAGAGCCTGAGAGGAAGCAGCATGCTCCACACAAGGAAATAGCTGGCGAACGTGAGGAAACAGCACTCAGACTGCCCAGTGTAACACCAGGACACTGTGGAGGGACTCAGACACTCGGGGGGGGGGGGGGCGGGGGGCGGGGGGGGAGTGATGGACTGCCTATGAGGAAACCCTACCATCAACAGTACTGTAAACCATGGCACCTACAATGAAATTAAGCTAAAAAAATTAAAGGTCAGAACGGATATCCAATAAAACAGAGTGGTGGAGAAAAAAAATCCCTATTTGTAGGATAACACTCTTTTGTCCTTCCTCAGGTAGCCTCGGTTTGTCAGGTCACACCCATCTAAGGACACTGAACTTCGGCGAGATAAGATTTTACACCTGTTCTTTGAGAATAAAAACTTTCATAGGGACCTGAAAATATTTCAAGGGTTAGAGGCATGCCTTGCATGTGTGAGGCCTTGAGTTTGATTCCCGGTACTTCATGACCCCTGAGCACCACTGCGCACAAGACTCGCTGCTCCTCAGCACTAAGCTCAGCCTGCCGGGGGAGCCCTGGGCCCATGAGTAGCAGCGTGCAGTTCCTTGAAAATAATTTATTAATTAACCCCATAGGGGAATCGTCACCAAACATACATTATAATCAACTTTTTGCAAATGAATGACACAATTTTGAAGCATGACCAAACTCTTCAAAATAAAATCAAAGTTCACTCAAGATATGTGCCAAAGTGCTGGTGACTCTTCCAGCATTAATTATACTTAAAAAACCTCCCGAGAGGCTGGGGCCATAGTATGCAGCGAAGGCATCTGCCTTGCACAGGGCAGACCTGAGTTCAATCCGTGGCATTCTGTACCACCCCCTAAGCACCTCCAGGAGTGATTCCTGGGTGCAGAACTAGAAGTAACACCTGAGCATCTCTTGGTGTGGTCCAAAACAAGAAAGAAAAAAAAAGAAAGAAAAACCCTTCTCAAGAAAACCCCAAGAGTAACTCACTGATAAATCTCCTCAAAACTTTAAGAAAAAGGGGCTGGAGAGAGGTTACAGTGGGCAGGGCACTTGCAAAAAAAAAAATACCCAAACAAACACTGTAGCACTGTCTTCCTGTTGTTCATCGATTTGCTCCAGCGGGCACCAGTAACGTCTCCATTGTGAAACTTCTTGTTACTGTTTTTGGCATTATCAAATATGCCAGGCTCTGCTGTGCACGCAAGATACTCTCGGTAGCTTGCTGGGCTCTCCAAGAAAGGCGGAGGAATCGAACCCGGGTCGGCCACGTGCAAGGCAAACACCCTACCAACTGTGCTATCGCTCCAGCCCAACCAACCAACCAACCAACCAACAGAAACACTTTTAAGAAATCACTCCCGAGCTGGAGAGGCAGTAGAGATAGTACAGCAAGAAGAGGGTTGCCCTTGCCTGGGGCTGACCCACCGGACCTGAACCTGGATTCCACCCCCAGCACCAAAGGTGGTTCAACATGTGAACATCAATCTGATTCTCTACCTCAACCATCTGAAAGACAGAATCACATCATCTTCTCAGAGGCAGGAGAAGCAGAAGCTCACGTCCACCCAAGGTCAGTCACTTCAGAGTGGCCTAGGCACAAACACATCTCTGCACACCCTCGCCAGGATCACCCCAACCCAGGAAGCTTTCTTTCCTGCTCCCTCCCCCTCCAGAGCCCGGCAGACACCTGTGTGCACTGTGTCTACACACATGGATGTCTCTTCCAGATGTACTGGCTACATGGAACCATCTATTCTGTGAAAAGGAGCTGGTCTTCTCTCTTAGCATCTGTAGGCAAGGGGAAGATCAAGCTAGAATTCCCCACAGAGGCCGGCACAGAGCCGTGTCAGAAGCAATGACTGACACACTACACCTAGACAGGGGCCATGCTGTTCCCACTCCTGTCACTTGGCAGGCGAAGTCACACCTGGGTTCCCGTTATGGAGGGAAGACTCTCACTAAGCTACAGCACAGGAGAGGACGTGCATGTTCACTGTGGGGGCTCTACCAACAGTGTCTTCCTATGTTCCCAGCTCCCAGCGGTCTCACCTCTGCCAGTAAGGGCTGGAAGGTCAGAATATCAATCTTCTGCTCCACACATTTTTTAAGTCTATCAGGTATCGGATACTGCGGAAGAAAACTTGGAAGCTGCCGTCTTGAGTTCCTGAAACGTGAAACAGACATGTTAGATAGGGTTCAACCATCTGCAGAATTCTGTGCCAGAAAGGTTTATTTGACACCTTTCCCACAAGAAAGGTCAGAGATACTTACCTTAGACCACTGGAGTGGGCTGGAGCAATAGAGTACTGGGTAGAGTGCTTACCTTGCACATGGCTAAACTAGGTTCAATCATTGGCACTCAAGATGGCCCCCTGAGCGCCACCAAGAATGATCCCTAAGCACAGAGCCAGGAGTAATCTCTGAGCACCAGCCAGTGCTCCTCAACCACCCACATAAAAATAGCACCTGAGCTTCTGGCCTGGCTGGTGCTGTGCCAAGGGTAAATTTTAAAGATCTTGTTGTGGTCAGTGTGCTCTTCATCACGTTGACATGTGTGTCTCCATGCAAAGTGCCCTCACCTCAGCATCACCAGCATGCCAAGGGCAGTCTTTGCCCTGGGATTCCTTCTCCAGATAAACACTCACTGGATCCTTCTCTGCATCCAGTGTGCAGAACCCCTCTGCCGGAGCAGACAGCACACGAAATACTAGGGTGAGATGGCACCCTGTGGGAGAACTGCAAGTCTACCTGCTAAGAGACTTCTGTGACATCTGTTTTCAGGCTACCACTTCCCAGGAAATTCAGGTTCGGTGACTGGGCATCATGAGAATTCTGCCACCAGCAATACACTCTACAATGGCAATGGCAACGAGCAGAGGAGCAGGTGCTAGCTGAAAAGCAGCACCTGGACTGGGGGTCCCAGCCTGGAGCCCCCCACCTTCCACATGTGGGCTGGCCTCTGACTGGGTGGGGAGAGGGGACAGCAGCTCTGCCACAAATACCCCTACTCTGGCAGTCCCACCGCTACCTTGGGCAACACCAGGACATCAGCTTCCCCAACTCTAGGAGCACTGTCTCCTGCGCAGGGGTGTGATCAGAGCACAAAGGGGAGAGGGTGTGGACAGTGCTAGTGACCGTCTTAACAGAGTGGACACATCCCCACAGCACATACCTTTAGCACATACAGCTTTTACAGTCCCCCAACCATATGTCTGGGAACATGGCTCAAAGGGCTGGGCACCTGCTCTTCATGTGGGACACCTGGGTTTGATCCCAAGTACCACATGGTCCCCCAAGCACCCCTGGTAGCACCCTTAAGCGCTTAGCCCAGGAATGCCAAACGATGTGGTCCTCAAAGAAGACAACATGAGAAGTACCCCCACTCCACACACCTTGGAAAGAGCATGCACACACAGGCTCTTGTCCCTGACGAGGGGTGGATGCCTAGCTGCACTGTGTCCAGTGGTGCGGGCAGGGCCTCCGGCAAACAAGCCAAAGCCTTTGAGGGTCCTTTGAGGGTCATTAACCTGACCGACAGGAAAGGAGCAAGTCTTGTTCTAAAACCAGTCCTAGGTGGCAATGATGTGTTCTTTCAAGGGAAGTAACTGGAGACTGTGATGTAGGCAGTTAGACAGGGACAGGCCCCCGGGGCAATCGCAGTCCTAGGTACCAATAAAACAAATAGGGCCAAGGTTGCAAACAGAGGAACTAAGGCCTGATTTTAAGACCCTCCGGTGCCAACAACAGACCCAGAGAAGGCTGGATCCCCTCCAAAGGAAGTTCTAGCAGGAACAAAGGCCAAGAAAGAAAGTTCAAGGAATTTCAAAGACCACTCCCAACTCAACCCCCTCGGCAACCATCCTAGCAACACATTTTCACCTAGGCAGAAGTCCCATGGGGGGCAGATTCAGAAAACCCTATAAAAGTCCCCGTGAACAAAAGAAGGCATGCGTATGTCGCCGGAGCCCAAATGCTGCTTGTGCCCACGTGGCTGAGCACGTGTGGCGCTTGCATCTCCCCTCTTAAGAGGGGTACTTTCATGTTCTCGTAGCTAAAGCTGGGCTGTGTGTAGAGGCTCTGCCTTCGGAGAAGCTTGTGTTTTCTATTCTCTCCTGAGTTCGCTTCTCTCACTTTGTCTCCCTCCTTGCCTCTAAAGGCCTCTTAAATAAAATCTGCTTTTACTTCACTGCTCTTCTATTCCTGAAATTCTTTACCATGAGGCAAGACAAGAATCCTGAAACCCTGGGTAAGGATAGGTCTGACTTTTCTTTCCCGCAAAGAGAAAATCCTCATGAGAAATCGGTGGTGGGGATCAACTCTTATACCTAGAAGACCAAGCAGACACCAGGTGTGACTTGAAGGCCACCTGGTGGGGCTGGCAGGGGCTCTGGCCCGTGCCATGCAGGGTCCTCACTGCAGAATTCATTACTCCTAGTCTTCCCAGTCAGTCCTGGGGTGGCAGAGGTAAGTCAGGAGAAAGTTACCATCTCTCTCTCTCTCTCTCTCTCTCTCTCTCATTGTCTCACATAAGCCCCCTAAGGGCCGACCAACTTCAACTGTGGCTGCTTGTCTCTCAAGGCTGCTCCTCAAGGAAAGACAGAGGGTACACTCCGTGACTCCTAACAAGAACCAAGGGCTTCAGAAAGCCCCAGAGAAGCAGCCTCTCCTCTAGAATCCTGCCCCCTCTTGCGCCATAGTCCGGAGTCCAGCAAACGGCACGTCCTTTCACCTGACAACCCTGCTCTTAACACTTTATCAGCCACTGCTGACTGCTCTGTGCCAGAAACCACATGCTTTCTACAGCTCTTGGTGGCCATCCAACAGGAGTCTGGTTCCCAGAGGCCATGGGCCCTGGGTCCCTGCCCACAGACCTTTTTTCCTCAGCTCCAGGGACACAGTGAGGCTCCCTCCCACCTGTGGTACCTTTTCTGTGTGGTCACCACGACTGTGGTTTTTGTGGCTGGGACAGTTTGGGGACTTTTGGACTTCTTCCAGGAAAATGGTTCTCGGACAGCAATCAGTGCCTCCTCCCTGCTGACAACATTCACTTCAAGGAAGCGTCCAATGATGAAATTGGAGAAGCAGAGCAGGAGCAGCTCCTTGCAGCGGCCGGAATTCCTTGAAAAAGCAACACAGCCTGGTTTCAGGTACCAGTCCTACTGGCAGTTCAACCCAGTTTCCCTTTGAACATGCAAGGGACTGAGCATCACCAGCCTTCCACACCTTGCGGTGCTTCTCTATGCAGGACAAGGGTCCAGGCTTCCTAAAAGAAGCAGAGTGACCACTTCCAAGACAAATACAAGTGTGCTCACCACCTCCTACCTACCTCTGCCTGACTTCTGCATGTAAAAGGACTTCTCTGTCCCCAACTCCAGCTGAGGGACTCTGCCCTATGGTCAGCCACTGTTACCATGACATACCAAGATACAGACTCAGACAGCCAAGGGACTGCAGAGAGGTAAGAGGTCAGGGGTCCCTGCACTGCTAGGTGGGCCACAATAGGCACATGGGAGAGAGGGAAGGAGAGCAGGTGTGAGAGGGTCCACCCCCTTCCCATGAGGCCCAGAGGAACCTCTGCCCACAGATGCTCTAAGTCAAGAAATTGGGTGAAGGGAAGTCACCTCTTGAGGCCAGTTTCCTCAAGCCAAACTATCACATGTATTGCCCTAAACTTCTGTCCTTCTAAAATAATTACCAGTCTTTCCTATGACATTCAACCCACAAATGCCCCACAAGGAACTGAAAAGTATAGAAAATGGCCCAGAAGTAAACTCACTCCAAACCTTCCAGCCACGTACTTTGCCTCACATATAACTACAACCAAGGTTTTTCCACTTGGAGGGATGAGACCCAGGGGCTCCGTCTCTGTCACCTGCTGTTGCTCTGCTGTGCTCTCCCCTCCTTCTCCTCCACTCTCTCCTTGACGTGGACAGTCATCTGGTGTAAATTCAAGTGCACAGTAAGTCCACAGGTGATGTGCTCTTGTCCGTTCTCTCTCTTCTCCTTTCTCCTCTCCTCACCCCCTCCCATTCCTCCCTCCCTCTCACACATAGACACACACACACACAGACACACACACACACATTAACGGGATCTTTGAAAAGTGCCCGTGTGCCAACAAATAAAAGAGGCTATCAGAAACATCAGAAACAGGAAAGGAAGACTGAAGGACACAACCGCACCTGGGAAATTCAGGCGGAGTGAGAAGTTTTCGCAGGACATGGCTACCTCGAAACATATCTGGTCACACGTCATACTAGTTTAGTCATTCCCACCAGCCCCAAAATCTCAAAGAAGGGTCTAGAACCAGAGCGCTCTCAGCATAAAGTGCTGCGGCAGCTGAAATGTTCTGACCCCCCCCCCCAAGCCCAGGACCCCTCGAGCAGCAGCTTCAGGTCACCCTGTCCAACTGGTCATGTGCAAGACCCAACATCCAGTCTACATGCCCCCTGCATACCCGGAGAGGCCTCTCTGCTGCTCACTGAGCCGCTCTCCAATCGGCAGGTTTGGCTTTTTTGATCCCGATGTAGTGAGTTGACCGTTCCATCTGGAAAAGGCATCTTCTCAGGGACAGAGGCGAGAGAAACCATTGCAGAGATCTGATCTTCATCCAGCATTTGGAGTCTGAACTGTTTAGCTTTATCCCAGCCAGCCAGTTTGCAGCTGATTAAGTTCTGAGGAACTGCTCCTTTATTTCTGGAAAAAGAAAATTAGCTATGAACAAAATCTCCCAAGTCAAAACTACAAAACATTAATAATCCAGTCACCATACATGGAGACTTTAATCTAACTGGTGAATGGGGATGGCAACCCCCTTTACAACCACAAATAGTAGAAAGGATATTGAGGCAAAAAATCTCAAGATTTTCCTACGGGCCCAGAGACATCGTACAGTGGGAAGACTGCCTTGCATGCAGACAATGTGGGTTTGATCCCAGCACCTCATATGGCACCCAAGCCCACCAGGAGTGATCCCTGAGCTCAGAGCCAGGATCCTCAAACGTGAGAGCCAGGCTGTGATGTGAGCCCCGGGCATCACAACAATGAAGAAAAGGAAGGCAGATGAAAGTAAAGAAGTATTTTTAAAGTTGATTGTACAGGAGTCTGGCAAACTCCCCGTGGCGTCCCCAATATGCCAAATACCAGTAACAATGATGGGTCTCATTCTCCTAAAGAGCCTTGAATATAATCTCAGGGCTAGGATGAAGGAGACGTTACTGGGGCCTGCTCGAGGCAATCGACGATTAACAGGATGATTTGTGATTTGTGTGTGATTGTACAGGAATTCTTCAGTATAAATCCATGAATCCATGTAGGTTTATCTCAGTGAAACTTACTCTATCCAGATCACCATATTCTTACTGCCACCTTCGTTAAGTGTTCCAAAATTTGTTGTCCTTGTGACTTCGATGTCACCTTTGTTTTTCAATAAAAGAGCTCCACAGATCTCCTCAGCAGCCTCGCTCACAGAAGAGGGTTCTCTGAAGAAAGCACACAAGTTCAGCATCACAGGACACTTCCACAAGACTGAAAGCCGGAGGCCAGAGCTACAGCACAGCAGGCAGGGCACTTGCCTCCCACCAACTGAACCAGCTTCAATCCCTGGTAACCACATATGGTCTCCTGAGCCTGCCAGCAGTAATCCCAAAATGCAGAGCCAGAAGCCCTGAGCACCGTTACGCCCCCTCCCCCCCAAAAAAAAGCGAAAGCTGGCATCCCAAGAGGAGAGCATCCCCTTGGCCCCAAGCCTGCAGGCCCTGCAGAGCACCCGGAAAGCAGAGTCCTTGTATCTCCTGGGAGTCCGCAGGGCTAGGATGAAGGAGACATTACTGGGGCACCCCCAGACTGCAGGGAGCTCTTGGCTTACTCAAGACCCAAGGCAGTAATCTTTGGAAAATAAGACCTGTTACTTCAAAGTACTTGAAAGCAATTATATGAGATGTTTTAATCAGGAAACGAGAAATCTAGAAATTAAGCTTCTATCCTCCCCTTCACTTCACAAGTGACACGTTCACTTCCCCCTTCACCCAAAGGCCACCCTGGTCTCTGTTCCCTCCCCCCTCTCCTGGACCTGGAAAGGAGCTTCCTCATGTTTCTACCCCCACCCCCTCAGGCCCCGCCCTTTATGGTCAGCCCCCAAGGGCAGCGTGCCTTTACTAACAAGGCTGCTGCTCTGCTCTGCAGGGGCCCTGACTCCAGGGCCTAGGGGACCAAGGTCCTGCCTCCCCAGGCCAAACCGAATGTGCATGCCCTACAGCATGTGGGCAGAGACTTCCGAACCGGTCTCAGAACTGGCAGGAAACCAAGAACGCGTCAGTCAGGGCCATTAGTGTACAGCAAACGTGTCTCCTCTGGTCTTCTGACCTATACCACTTCCTCTGCTCCCGAGAAACCAGCACTCCTAGATACCTGTCCTCTTTCCTCTGGGTCTACTCCAGAGGAAAGAGGACAGGGGCCTGGTGACTCCTCCCTTCAACATGCACAAATGAGCCCCTGTGCTCCCACACACCCAAGTGGCCCAAGGATGACCGTATCCGCTAGACAGGATGGAGCCCACCTGGCCACCAGCACAACTCTAGTTAGGCCACAGCTCACCACTGTGGCTCTTCCATGATTCTCCCTAATGGCACCTACACATCACCACCAGTGCACCCTTCAGCCTTCCAAAATATCCAAACACTTCTAGCAGCAACAAGTGAAACCTGAGGAGGTCCTCTCTGGGGAAAGTCACCACAGCACTGAAATAACAGGGGGGCAGCAATGTTCCTATAATTTTAAGGGTCGTGTTCAATGATTTCTAAAATAAAAAAAGCCAGAATCACGGGTACCCCCCCCACACACACATACACACAGAGTCAAAACTGAAAGAGTAAGCCAAAAATCACCAGATATCTCCCAAGAATGGCCTCTTGGCAAAAGGGTAGTGCTGGGAACAGGATCCCCATTGCACCCATGTGCCGAGCTCCATGGGGGCTGCTCTTCTGTCTGGGGCCACTGGTGCTACATCAGAACGGGCAGTCCACAGAGCACATAACTCTAGTGCCGACTCTGCTGAGCACAGAAACTAAGAGATACGCGAGGGGTCAGGCTAAGGCTCGGCAGTAAAGAACTTGTCTTGTGTGGAAGCGGCCCTGGGCTTCACCCTGCAAGCACCAGAGCAGGTATGCAACTCCCAGGGAGCAAGCACTGAGCACCACAAAGGAACAGGACCCATGGTGAGCACTGTAGCTAAGTGTGCCAGCACAACAACAGCTGTGAAGCCCAGTCATTTCAACAATAGCAACAAAGGAAGGTATGAGTAAGCTGAAGGACCCTTGAAAGCTTCAGTCAACCATGAAGACAGCAGAGACCTCCAAGTCACTCTCCTACTTTTTTGCCAGCCAGCTCAGCTCATAGTCCCTTATTTGGGCTCCCTGAGGTGACTGTGAAATGAAGATCCAGAGGCCGCCCCCTCCCAAAAGCATGTCCTTACCGCCTCTCCAGCGGGGTCATGCACAGCGCCCTCCACATGTAGCAGGACTGGCTGCTCTCCACCACCACGGCACTCACCACGTCTGCTCGACGTGGCACATAGCCTTCAGGAAGCTTCAGGGAGTCCAAGGTGAAGAAGATACTGTCATCCAGCACCCCATTTCTGCCGCAGAGGCTAGAAATGGAGACCTACCAACAGTGATGACAGCATGGAGAAGCACGCAGGAGATGTGCACCCCGCATCAGTCCACCTGCACTAGGGCCCCAGGGAGAACTCCCCACAGACCAGAGAGCCTAGGGCAGAGGGGATGGCTGCTCTGGTGGAAACGAGCCAACAGGCCACATCCCAGTGGCCTCTCAGCCAATCTCACCCTCCATCTTCATCCTGTGCAGACCTGATTCCCTCCCCCCGTGCCCCACTCTGGCAGCTTTCACGGGTGTGCCCGGACCGCTCCGTGGAGCTCCACTCCTTCCCAGTAAGCAAAACAGGATCACATCCACGTCAGCCACCCAGCATGCTGAGCTGGACCAAGCTTCGTCAGGAAACAAAGCTTTCTCCCTAAGAGCACAAGCTCTCTTTTATTTTTTTTCCTTTTGGTTTTGTTTCTTTTGGGGTCACATTCAGTGATGCTCAAGGGTAACTCCGGGCTCTGCACTCAGGAATTACTCCTGGTCTTATTCAGGGGATCCCATGAATGCCGGTGGTCGAACCCAGGTCCTCTGTACTATGATCTGGCCCAAAAAGAGAACCTTTCTGAACCAAGACAGAAATAGAAATAGATTTGTCCAGACTTGTCCACACCAGGAGAGCCTTGCACAGCAAACACTGAGGCCAGGGTGGACAGGGACGGGGGTGTGAGTGAGGTAGCACCTACCCTGTCGACACGCTTGTACCTCAGTGGCTTCACAGACACAGCCTCGCTGTTCCAGGTGCCTGGTCGGATCCAATATTCAGCCTCCACCCAGTCTCCTTTGCAGGGCTTGAAACCTCCAAGACAGGGAAGGAGCCTTCAGTTACTTGGTGATGCGCCTGAGATCAGTGGACAATTCCCTCCGAACACACTGCACGGCACTCAGATCCCTGCAGTCTCAGCTCAGCCAGAGTCAGGGAGAAGCCAGGCAAGACAGTCTCTGGGTGGGGACTCCTATGGTTAGTCCCAAAGCACATGACCACTGGTCAAGGGAGGGAGAGTACTGGGCCCTTACGATGACCTGGTGAAGAATATCCAGGGTTTTAGGTCACCGTCTGAAGACCTAAAGGGCTCCAGAGCTGAGCCCTGACCACTAAAGAAACCTGGAACAGGACAGAGCCCATGAGATGTTGTCGCCCTTACAAGAGAGTCTCTAAACAAGCATCTAAACGACAATTCCCCACGCTGTGGCCCAGGCTACACAGACTGTAAGGGACAGGCAAGTGTCCTAGGGCTGTGCAGGGCTGACCCTGGGAAAGACTTTAGGACCCACCACTCTCCAGTGGTTCCTACCCTCAGGACCACACACAGTATGTGAAAACTCTATATCAGCAGCACAATCTGGGGGTTGCTGGTTACTGGCATCCAGTGAACTGAGGTCAGGGCTGCAGTGAAACATTCAACTCACCAGGAAGCCCCAAAGCACAGTGTCCAACTCTAACATTAGTGTCCTCCGCATAAGAAATTCTGCACTACAGCCTGTTGGATAACAACTCTCCGTGTTTTAGGCTTCACTGGTGAACTGCCCCTTTCCTCCTCCCAGAGAAGCTTACCATGTCCTTGCTAACATCCCTAATTTGGTTGAAGTCTATCTTCAACCTTTCCTTTGTGTTGGATATTAACCCTAAGTGTTTTAGGCTTGTCAGTGAATTGCCCCCTTTCTTCCTCCCAGAGAAGCTTAACATGCTCTTGCTAGCATCCCTAACTTAGTTAAAGTTTATCTTTAACCTTTCCCTTGTGTTTTATCTCTCACTGTCACAGTTCCCCAAGTCAGTCTTGATTGCTCTTAAGCCAAAACTTTCTGGTAATTCTGAACTTTGTATTTGTATTGGTTTGTATTTGAAGTCCTGGATATTTGGTTCTTTTAATTTTTATTAGTGAAACACCATGAGGTACAGTCGTAGACTTACAAATTTTTGTGCTTGGGTTTCAGCTATACAATGATCGAGTACCCACCCTCCACCAGTGCCCATTCCCCACCACCACGGGTCCCAGTATCCCTCCCACCCCCCATCCCCCCATCCCACCCTGCCTCTGGCAGGGCATTCCCTTTTGTTCTCTCTCTCCTTTTGAGTGCTGTGGTTTGCAAAAGGGACATCGAGTGGCAATCTTGTTCGGACTATAGTCTACTCTCATCACACATTTCCCATCCTGAGAGGAACCTCCCAACACCCTTTATTTGGTGCTCCCTTCTCTCTCTGAGCTCCCTTTTCCCCTAGCATGTGTGTCTGGCCTCCAAGCCATGGAGTGAACTTCCTGGTACTCATCTCAGCCATTCTTGGGTGTTAGTCTCCTATTGTGTTACTTTATGTTCCCCAGATGAATGCAATCTTTCTATGTCTATCCCTTTCTTTCTGACTCATTTCGCTTAGCATGATACTTTCCATGTAGTACCACTTGTGTGTAAATTTCATGGAAGTGCTGGATATCTGTACCTGCCTTTCTATTTCCCCTACAGCCTTTTTATATTTTACTTTAGAGCAATGTTCTTTGTTAAACACAGAAGAACCATTACTGCTATGCTCCTAATATTTGGGAGTTGATCGACTCTGACGTATATCTACTCCTGGCGTAATTACTTGGTCCTAATTACTTGATTCAGGCTTCAGTTGCTGTAGTTCCTAACACCCCAAAACGGAGGTCCCAGTGGGACTGGGATGGACCTGGGGCGAGTAGCAAAGCTACCTGGCATCGAAATGGGACATTCTAGAAAGCATAAATGCATGGTCTTGATGCAAGTTGTTACAACTTAAAATACAGGACCCCCTGTCTTATGGGGGAAGGACAAGCTGAAGTGGCCTGAGGACTTAGTCTGGGATTTTCAGTCAAAGCCTTTCTCTCAGAGCCCAGAGAATCAAGTGTTAAAAGCCTTGCTTCCTCTCAGCCCTGAGAACTAAGTGTTGGGATCTTTGCCTCTTACTGCGTTTACCCGAACAACTGCAAGTATTGATGACTTATACAACTAGAGGGAAAGAGAAAAGCAATGTAGACGTCCCTGGGAGACAGAGTGTCTTCATGAGGTGATCTCCCCAAGAGAATTTTCTCTGCCAAATGTTTATCTGTGTAAATGATTAATCACACCCAGGTCCTTACCCAAGCCTCCATCAAATGTTCTTTCTATAAGTATGTTAGCAGCTCTGCATTAAACAAGCCATTTTCATCCTCAGGCTGTAGTCCCCATCTCCCCATCTGTCTCTCTTTTTGGGAGCCCTGGGAAGGTGGGGAGGCGGCTCTGGGTCACCAAACACACACGTGCATCGCGCACAGCAGCAGCCTCTGCGATTTACTTTGTGAACTCACAACAGCCCAGCTTCATTCCAGCTGCCTTGGTCAAAACGGTTGGGGATTCCCCGGATACTCGTTCACAACAGCCTGCGCCCCACTCCTGATGGTAAGAATGTGCACACTTATTTCCCAGAATCAGCCCTGGCACCCATTTCCTGCCGCTCCTAAGACCCCACTGCTCTGCACAGCCCCCTCCTTGTCCTGGGACTTGCATCTCTGCACCACATAACCCTATCCCCACTCCACTGTAGCACCTGTAGTCCCCGGGAGCAAACACACTTCCTCCATGAGTCAGGTCTATCAGCTGAATACAGAAGAGCACCCAGGGCAAGGCACCTCAGTATCTAGAGTCAGTGTCTCGGAGAAGCAGCAAATTCTGACTGGCCCGTAAGTAAACAGAAACTTCAGTTTATTCTGACGCTTGAGAGGGAGGCTGCAGGGTTTAGAAGCCGGTCCTGAGGGCGTCACAGCCTCAAAGCCTCCATGTAGAGGCCAGGGAGCTATACACAGTGTGGGCCCTTCTCATCTTATCTGCCCAGTCTCACCCATTACCGCGGAATGGAGCATACAGAAGCAGTTGCTAAACCAAACTGAAAATGTCCAATGAAGCCCATTGACTTCTACCTGATCCATTCAAAACAGCTGGTCCTTTTTTTCTCATTCTACTTTCTCTTCCCTAGATTTTTTGGCTACAAGTCATCACTTTCTGTGATAACACGTGGAGCAGCTTTTTGGAAGTCTCCAAGCAGTTGACAGGCGCGGGGGCAGGAGACCAGCTCCCGGAAGAGAACAGTGCAGTCTCCTGCCCCCGCACCTGGCTGTCCTCGCCGGGGCCCGTTGGAGGGGAGCGGGTTGAGCTTTCCTCCCCGCCCCGACCAGGGCTCCGGCAGCCGAAGACCTCCAGGACCAGCCACCACCATGCTGAGACCACTCTCCGCACACATGAAGGTACTGGCAGAGGGACAAAGCCACGCGGGTTTCGGGGCCGAGATCTCCAAGCCTACTCGGACTGGGGCCAAGCATCCTCCGAGCCTCTACTTATGCTGGAAAAACCTTTCTTCTCCCTGAAACTCTCACAAAATCTGATCCTTTCAATGCTGCATGTAGCCATGTCAAATCTAATCCTTATTAAAAAAAAATAGAGGCGGGGGAACTCTCCTTCATTGTTGGTGGGAATGCCAACTGGTTCAGCCTTTTCAGACAACATGGACATTTCTCAAAAAACTAGAAATTGAGCTCCATTTTGACACACAAGACCACTTCTGGGAATATACCTGGGGGTCCAAAAACACACAGAAGAAACACCATTTGCACTCCTATAGTCACTGCAACACTGTTCACCGTAATCAGAATCTGGAAACAACTCAAGTGCCCAAGAACAGACAACTGGATCAAGAAACTATGGCACATCTACACAGTGGGATACCATGCAGCTTTTAGGAGAAATGAAGTCATGAAATTTGCCTATAAGTGGATGGACATGGAGAGTATCATGCTGAGTGAGTCAGAAGGAGAGGGACAGATACAGAATGACTGCATTCATTTGTGATGTATAACATATGTACATATATATAGTAGAAGATTAATATCCATGACCAGGAAAAACGGGTTAGGAGGGCTGGTCAATGCTTGGCTCTAACCATAAGCGCATCTGGGGCAGAGGGTAGGTAAGAGAGAGAGAGACCAGAATGACAATAATAGCTAGGAAGGATCACGCTAGACAAGAACTGAGTGCTAAAAGTAGGTAAAGGGATATTCTTGAAAATCTTTCAAGATCAATATTGCAAACCACAATGCCCGAGAGGCTGGGGGGGGGGGGGAGGGAGAGGGAGAGGGAGAGAGGGAGATAGAGACAGAGAGAGAGAGAGAGAAAGAGAGAGAGAAATGGGGAAATGTACACTGGTGGAGGGATGGGTGTTAGAATACCATATGACTGAAATCCAATCATGACAGCTTTGTAAGGTCTCACAGTGATTCAATAGGCCCTCCCGTTGATCGTCGATTTGCTCGAGCGGGCCCAGTAACGTCTCCATTGGAGACTTTGTTGTTACTGTGTCTGGCATATCGAATACTCTCGGTAGCTTGCCGGGCTCTCCGAGAGGGGCGGAGGAATCGAACTCGGGTCGGCCATGTTGGCCGCTTGAAAGGCGAACGCCCTACCCGCTGTGCTACAGTGATTCAATAAAAATGTTAAAAAAATACTGAAACAAAAAAATTTTGAGTGTGCAGCAGGAACTCATCTGGCATACCTTCACAAACATTCTCCAGAGAGAAGTACGTGCTCTGACTGATGTAGCCAGCACCTTCCATCAATGACGTCACACAGCCAATCAACACGCGAGGTTTGGAGTCCGACAGTCCCTTGCCATGGTTTTTACTATCATCTTCCCATTTATCAGAGACAGCTTCTACCTACAAAAGAAACCAGTCATTACTTAAACCATGACAGAGCTTCTACAAAAGCCAATGTTTTCCAAGAACACAGGTGTGAAAGTGCTCAACAAAATACTATAATACCAAATAAGGCAGCATATTAAAATTATTTCATCACCAAATAGGTTTTATCTGAAAAGTGAAGATTACCTTGGAAACAAATCAATAAAGGAAGAGTAAGTGGAAAAATACACCATGTTCTCAGCTGGTGCAGAAGCATTCAACAAATTCCACACCTGAATAGAGCCACACTGTCCTGATCCTGCTTCTCCCAACACTCATCTCTACCATTTCAGACAATATAGGGATGGGCATCTACACCAAGCAGACACTCCCCCAGGACACTCGCTGAGGGGCCATCTCACTCCATTCCAACCCAGTTATCTATTCGCAGACAGCATGGATCCTAGAGGGAAAGGAATAGATACCAAAGCACATCAGTGTCTCCAGGCTGCCCCCAGTTTCTGGCCTGAGGATCCAGAGCAATAGTACAGTGGGGAGGGCACATGCCTTGCACACGAAGGACCTAGTTTCAGTCTCCATATGGTCCTCCAAGCCCACCAGGAGTGATCGCTGAGTACGGAGCCAGGAGTAATCCCTGAGCATCACCAGATATATTTCAAAAACTGCACACTGCACTGTCCTCCCGTTGTTCATCAATTTGTTCGAGCGGGCCCACTAATGTCTCCATTGTGAGACTTGTTGTCTGTGTTTGGCATAATGAATACATCATGGGTAGCTAAAACAAACAAACAAAAAACAAGTTCTGGCTTGACTCTACCTCTACATTGGGGTTCTCCTCAGATTCTATGCATTTGCTGAAACAACTCACAGAACTCACAGAAACATCTTGTTTTACCAGTTCCTGATGTGTGACGAAGGACAGAGATCAGACACATCACAGGAGGTGGGGCAGGTCCATAATTTCGAAAGTTCTGTGCCCATGGAGATGAGAGTATTTCCCTTCTTGTGAGTTCCGAAAATAATGTGTGGGTGCTGCACGGTGATGCGTGTGTTCAGTGGTCGAGAGCCACCTCCCATCCTCCCCAGCAGAGAGACAGAGAGACCACCGCCTAATGGTGAAAATGGCCCGTTTAATGCAGAGCTGCTAGCATATCCAAAGGGGTCAGAGGTATAGGACCACATGTCTGTGTGCTTTACAGAAGTAAAACATTCCAGCAGAGGAAGTTCTCTGGGGGAGATAAACTCAAGGAGACGTTCTGTCTCCAAAGGGTGTCTATACTGCTTTTCTTTCTTCCTCTAGTCATACATATATGACACATACATACATATAAACAAACACTTAGTCAATTAATTCTACTTCTTACCAATACTTGCAGTCTGTCTGGATAAACACAGTAAGAGATAAAGATCCCAACACTTAGTTCTCAGGGCTCTGAGAGCGAGTGAGGCTTTTTACCGTAAATCCCAGACTAAGTCCTCAGGCCAATTCAGCTGTCCTTCCCCAGGGGGATTCTGTCTCTTAAGCCATAACAGCTTGCATCAAGACCGTGCATTTATGCTTTCTAGAATGTCCCATTTCGATGCCGGGGAGCTCTGCCACTCGCCCTGGGTCCATCCCAGTCCCACGACGGGACCTCTCTTTTGGGGTGTTAGGAACTACAGCAACTGAAGCCTGAGTCAAGTAATCATGACCAATGCCCAGGAGTAGATATACTAGTGTCAATCAACTCCCAAATATCAGGAGCATAGCATTAAGGTCTTTCTGTGTTGAAGCAAAGTACGTTGCTCAGTGGTAAAACATGGAATGCCTATAAGGGAAATAGAAAACCAAGTAATTCACTACTAATACAAAACCCAGAATTACCAGAAAGTTTTGACTTATAAGTAACCAAGACTGACTTGAGGAACTGTGACAATGAGGTGTAAAACACAAAGGAAAAGGTAAAGATAATCTCAGGGGATTAGGGATGCTCGCAAGAGCACTGTAGGCTTCTCTGGGAGGAGGAAAAGGGGCAATTCACTGATGAAGCCTAAAACACTATACCAATACCTCCTGAACTTAAGTGAGTGCGTACATGGGTCTCCAAACCCAGTACTTTGGAGGAGGGCGTCGAGAGCAGTTCCCTCATATAGGCCTAACACATCCTTCACTCCTTGCCTTCTTCTCTAGGGGTGAGGCTGCAAGTCCCTGATCTTCCTGGGGACCAGACCCTCCCAGAAGTCCCACGGGCTTTGGCTGATGAAAACAAATGACGCTTCTATCTGCCAGGAAACTCATGGACTTCCAGAGCATGTGTCTAAGTCAAACACCAAACCTGAGCATCAGAGATGCTCCAGGTACTCCTTTCATTCAGGAAATTAAGGGGTTCCAGAAACCTGAGCCCAAAGTGACGACAATACAGAGATTTCTAGTTGCTAAGTCACAATACCACAATATTCATTCATGATAAAGATTCTCAGTAGTCCAACGATAGATGGAAACCTCCTTAGAAGAATGAACAATGCTCAGTTCATATTGCACTCAATAAAATTACAGTGTTTCTCTTAGGATCAGGAACAAGGCAGCTATTCTGGCATTCAGCACATCTGTTCAAAAGGTACTTCAAGTCCTAAGCAGAGTGATTATCAAGAAAAATAAGCACCCAAACTGAAAAAGAAGTAAATCCATCAATGAAGATGACATAATCTTAAATGCAGATGTGCTAAAGATGTCCCAAAAAGACTGTTAAAGCTAATAAAGCAATTCAGCATATCTGAAACTTCTAAAACCAACATACACACTCTGTTGTAATTCTATACAACAATCTAAAAAAGCAACTTAAGCAAATTATTTCATTTATCAGAAAATGCAATAGGGGCCGGGACAATAGTACAGCAGGCAGGGGCTCATCTGACACACAGGCAACACAGAGTCAATCCCCAGCACCCCATATGGTGCCCCACACCCCAGAAAACGTGATTCCTGAGCACAGCCAGGAGTAAGCTAGGAGCACCACTGGGTGTGAACCCACACAAAAAAACAGAGAATATGAAATACTAGGAATAAGTTTAACCAAAAGTTTTGTACGTGGAAAACTGTAAAGCATGGCTGAAAGCCATCTGAGAATACACCAATACTTGGGAAGATATTTATGGATTAGAGACTTAATATTAAGATGTGAGAGGCTGGAGATGGCTCAACGTGCAAGGGCATGTGCTCTGCATGCAGGAGCCCAGGCTCAACCCCTGGCACTAAGAGTACATGGCATCACTAAACGGGGCACTGCCCAGGGTGACAACCTCTGCTCCCCTTCCCCAAAAATGTCAACACTACCCTAAACAATACAGAGTCCATGAAATACACATCAAAATTTGCTTGGGGGCCACAACCAGTGGTACTAAGGGTTTATTCTGTGTTTAGGAATCACTCTTGGTAGTGCTGACGGACCACAGGTGTTGTTGGGACGCAATGAAGGTCAGTCACGTGTAAGATATTGTAACCACTGGACTATCTCTCTGGTATCCACATCAAAATATTTCTTCCCTTCATCAAAATCTAACCATATGTTTTGCAGAAATTTTTCTTTTAAATGCAGGGTCATAGCAATAGTACCGTGAACAGGGAGTTTACTTTGCACACAGCCAACCCAGGCTCAATCCCCAACACACCATAAGGTCTCCCAAGTCCACCAGGAATGATCCCCAGAATCCAAAGCACAGAGCCAGAAGCCCTGGGCATCACAGGGTGTAACCAAAAAACTGTAGCACTGTCCTCCCGTTGTTCATTGGTTTGCTCAAGCGGGCACCAGTAACGCCTCCGTTGTGAGACTTGTTGTTACTGTTTTTGGCATATCAAGTACACCATGAGGAGCTGGCCAGGCTCTGCCATGTGGGAGGGAACCAAAAAACAAAAACAAAAACTTTAAATTTTTCATGTGGAATTTCCAAAGAAACTTGAATAGTTAAAACCATCCTAAGGGGCTGGAGAGATAATACAGCAATTAGGCAATCTCCAGCATCTATGTGATCCATGGAGCACTGACAGAAGTTATTCCTGAGCACAGAATCAAGAGTAACCCCTGAGTAATGCCAGGTGTGCCCCACCACCAAAAAAAAGAGGTCTGTCTTAGGGGCTGGAGTAGTAGAATAAATAGTAAGGAGCTTGCCTTGCACACAGCTGACCCAGGTTTGATCCCCAGCATCCTATGTGGTCCCTTGAGTACTGCCAGGAGTGATCCCTGAGTACAGAGCTCAGGGGCCAGGCCTAAGCATCACTACTGTGGCCCCAAGTAATTTTTTTTCTTTCTGGGTCACACCCGGCAATGCTCAGAGGTTGCTCCTGGCTCATGCACTCAGGAATCGCTCCTGGCGGTGCTCGGAGGACCATATGGGATGCTGGGAATCGAACCTGTGTCGGCCATGTTGGCTGCGTGCAAGGCAAATGCCCTACCTGCTGTGCCATCGCTCCAGCCCCCCAAAAATGATAAATTTTTTAAAAAATCCTAAAAAGGGAAAACAAAGGTTGCAGGGCACGTAATTCATGACTTCCAAACTTTTCATGATACCACGGATGACGTACCGCAGGATGACAGTGACACAGATCAGTGGAGTAGAAGAACTCAGCAAATAAAGCCTCATATAAACATGGTTCGCTCACAAGAGTGGTCAGCTTATTCAGGAGGCTTTTTCCCTTGAGTCTTCACAGAAGTTGGGGGTAAAAAAAAGGTATCATCAAGCAAAACAAAGCCCCTACACCCTTTTCTGTTTTCTTTTGTGATGCTGGGGACTGAATGCATGGGCCCGGCTTCCATATACTCAGAACAAGATCTGACCTACCCACTGATTTTCAACAGCACTTATTACTCACGGAAAGGAACCACTCAGCGCCCTGTAGGCCTCCTCCACCGGCCAGGCCAGACCGTCCTGGGGCGTAAAAGAACGTGAACGAAGCCCGAGGCGAAGGCAAGACTTATCTGAGAAACTTACCCTGATCGCTTTCAGTCCATTCGACACTTTATTTTCTTCCACAACGGCAATCACTTCCTGTCCGACATTCAGAAGCACTTTGCCAGTCACCGCGTCATTAGAGAAGTAGATCAGGTCGTCAATCATGCCATAATCGCTGCAGTACCTCGTCACCACACCCTGAACGGTCTTCAGCTTGGTGTCACCTGAGACAGGTCCACAAAAGGCTCGTGTGAGGGCAGGAGCGAACCCAGGAAAGGGGAGAGCCAGGGACCACGCGGGTGGGGCCCGGCAGGGCAGCACACAGGTTTCACCACAGAGCAGGCCTCCGAGCCACTGCTGCCTCCTTCCACCACCGCTGGCCATCAGCACCAGCGGCACGAGCGCCTCTGCTGACCAGACGCTGAGGAGAAAGCAGCAGGGCTGGGGGCAGCCCAGGTGGGAGCTCCCTGGCCACTGGCCCTCTGGCAGTCCTCTCCCCTGGGGCCTGCTCTCTCCTTCCTGCTCCCCTCGGCTTCTTGAGCAGATCAGCCCGGGGAAGCCCAGAGCGGGCGCCCAAGCACCAGCCGGGATTTGTCACCCGGAACAGCAGGCAGGGTCAGGCGCTGGCCCGGCCACCGCCAGCCTGAGCCTCAGCAGAGCCAGGAAGACGCCCTGGGCACGGCCGGGTGCGCCCTCCCCAAGGAAGCCCGTCAGCGAGAGCCCTGACTGACCAGACTCCAAGGAGTCTGCCACACACCCAGCAGGCGCGACTAGGAGGGCCTTCGGCTGGCACACGGCCGAGGACTCGGGTTCGAGCCCGGGCATCCCACAGAGTTCCCCAGCACGGCCAGGAGCGATCCCTGAGTGCAGGGCCAGGAAGAGCGCCCGTGCCCCCCCCCCCCCCCCCCCAGCATCGCCAGGCGTGACAGAAGCAAAAACAAAAACAAAGGACGCCACACGGGGCTGGTGAAGGGAGCACACGGGCCTCGCCGGGGTGACCCCCGCCTCCTCCAGCAGTGCTCCCAGCCCGTCCCCAGGAGAAGGCAACACCACGCTCAGAGCTCCATGGACGCCGTCGTCCCCGTCAGAAGTCGAAAGTTCTCCTTAGGCCCCTTCTCAAGGCTCTCCTCAGACCCCTCCTCAGAATTCTCCTCAGAACTCTCCTCAGGCCTCTTCTCAAGGCCCCTCCTCAGACCCCTCCTCAGGGCTCTCCTCAGGCCCCTCCTCAGAACTCTCCTCAAGCCCCTTCTCAAGGCCCCTCCTCAGAACTCTCCTCAGGGCTCTCCTCAGGCCCCTCCTCAGAACTCTCCTCAGGGCTCTCGTCAGACCCCTCCTCAGACCCCTCCTCAGACCCCTCCTCAGACCCCTCCTCAGAACTCTCCTCAGGCCTCTCCTCAGGCCTCTTCTCAAGGCCCCTCCTCAGAACTCTCCTCAGGGCTCTCCTCAGGCCCCTCCTCAGAACTCTCCTCAAGCCCCTTCTCAAGGCCCCTCCTCAGAAGTCTCCTCAGGCCTCTTCTCAAGGACCCTCCTCAAGGCTCTGTCAGGCCCCTCCTCAGGGATCTCCTCAGGGCTCTCCTCGGGTCCCTCCTCAGGCCCCTCCTCAGCTGGGCACGCGAGCCCACAGGGCGGCCCTGGGGCGGCCCAGCACGCGCGGGAGAGGCCGGGCGCGGCCCGAGGGGTGGGCAGCGCGGCCCTGGGCCGTCAAGGTCCCCGCCCCCCACCCTGACAGGAAGCGGGCAAGCGTCCCGAGTCACGACGCCCGCCAGCGAGCGGCGGCCCTGCCACCCGCCCCCGCGAGGCACCTTCTGCGAGCTCGCACAACGGAGGCCCGGCCTCGTCCTCCCGGCCGTCCGCCTTCCTCCAGAAGAAGGACACCACCTTGGCCGCGAGCCGCAGCATGGCCGCCTCCGTCTGCCCGCGCAGGACGAGGTGCGGGCACGAGGCCTCGCACGAGTGCGCCTGCGCCTGCGTCCTGGCGCCCAACCAATAGGGGTCAAGGGCTCGCGCCTGCGCCTACGATGCGCTTGGCTCGACCAATGGGAGAGCGAAGCGCTCCTGAACCGTTAACGGTCCAGGTAGGCGGTTGGCTGTTAGAGACTTGCTCTGCGCCTGCGCGGCCCCGCTGCTGAGCAGGGCCCACGTGGTTCCACGCTGGTGGGCGGGGCTCTGCGGTGGGCGGGGCTCCCGCGGGTGGGCGGGGCTCCGAGCTGGATCTCCGGCCCTTCCTGACCCTGGCCGAGGTGGGGCTGCGGCCTGACCGCTCAGGTGCTGACCCGTGTCCTCTGCCAGCTGGGGCCAGTTGACGCCACCGCTTTGGGGAGCGTTCTGCTCGCGCACGGAATTTGGAATTCTACAAACTTGAAATTTTGTAATATTCTCCAATACTAACATCTGCACTGTAGCACTGTCCTCCCGTTGTTCATCCATTTGCTCCATTACGGAGTCACCTCTCCATTGTGAGACTTGATGTTACTGTCTTTGGCATGTTGAATACGCCAGGCCATGGGGAGCTTGCCAGGCTCTGCCGTGCGGGCGGGATACTCTTGGTAGCTTGCCGGGGCTCTCCGAGAGGGGCGGAGGAATCAAACTTGGGTCGGCCACGTGCAAGGCAAGCGCCCTACCCGTTGTGCTATGGCTCCAGCCCGTGTTAACTACTATTGTAATATTATTACAAATATTACAATATGGCGGCTCTTTGAAAGGGATCTCGGGCTTGTCTGCTTGAGCCCCTTAATGAGCGTGAGTTTCAACTCCAGCGGTTGGAGGGTTCAACCACCTCTGCTTTCCGGTCATGGATTAATTCCCGGTTTCTGTGGGAAGCTTGGTTCACTTTGGTAAACGGGAAAGGTGAGGATGTCTGTGCCCCGGCCGGCAGTAGGGGTCTAATGTCCCACTGCCGACGGTGTCTCCACTCTGAAATGGCTTGGCTGATGGCCCAAACTCATCCTGAAAAGAGAAAACATAGAGAACACAGCAAGCAGTTTTGTTCGGTTTTATTTTCCGTGGGGGCCACCCCCAGTGGTGCTCAGGACGTTGTGCTCAGGGCTCACTCCTGGCTGCAGGAGCAAGCAGTCGTGCTGGGGAAGGGCTAGAACAGAGAGCTCAGAGGAGAGAACCTGGTAGGCAGTGCAGGGGCTGGGATGGGACTGTTCTTCCTGAGGCCGACTCAGACCCCCCCTTGGGAGGGACCACTTGCCTGCCCGCCTTTCTCCCATAACTGATGTCTCTTCCTTCTTGGCTACATTAACGGGTCTCTCCACCTGAGGACCCAGCTAACCCGCACAAAACGTGTCCGGCTGAGACCAGAGCTTCACTGGAGCCGGCTCAGCACTCGGAGACCTCCAGTGCGTGTGCAGACCTACCTCACAGCCTGGCTCTGCAGTTTCCCCACGCACAGCCCCTTGTTTATGCTCCTCGCTAGAGGAGAGCTTTTGAAAGGCACAGATGTTGTCGCATTTGTTCAGCATTTCTCTTCCACCGAGGAGAAGCACAGAAGTGCAAACGGGGCCAACTGACACCTCCCACTCCCATTGACTAAGGAGCTGAGGAGGTGGTCAAGGGACTAGAGCATGTACCCTGTGTTATTTTTTTTCTGGGTCACACCCGGTGATGTCTAGGGGATACTCCAGGCTTTGCACTCAGAAATTACTCCTGGCGGTGCTCAGGGGACCATACGGGATGCTGGGAATTGAACCCGGGTTGGCCGTGTGCAAAGCAAACGCCCTCCCTGCTGTGCTATCGCTCCAGCCCCGAGCATATACCCTGTGTGTGCGAGCCCTGACTCCCATCCCTGGCAACATGCAGTCCCTGAGCAGTCGGGGATAGCCCCAAAACAAAACAAAAATGGATCAGTAATGAAAGTTGAGAGAATTTGGGAGGGGGGTGGCTTAGAGTCACACCTGACAGAGCTCAGACGACCTTTCTGTGATGCCAGGGATTAAACTGGGGCTGGCCACAGCAAGGCAAGCACCTCAACACCACCTGCGCCCTCTCTGCCCCCCTTGGATTTTCTTCTCCTGTCAAGGGCACTCCGGCTGCCTCACACAGCTTCCACTTTCTGATCATTTTTTTGGGGGGGTCACATCCGGCGATGCACAGGGGTTCCTCCTGGCTCATACACTCAGGAATCACTACTGGCGGTGCTCGGAGGACCCTATGGGATGCTGGGAATCGAACCCGGGTGGGCCGCGTGCAAGGCAAATGCCTTCCCTGCTGTGCTATCGCTCCAGCCCCTTTCTGATCATCCCTGCCTGGCTGGGAAACAAGGACAGCGGGACGCCCATGACTCCACACGGAGCGGTCGGTTCAACGTCGGCCAGGAGTGGGGAGTGCCCAGAGCTCGTACTCTGCCTCGGGGCACGCCACGTGGCAGCCCCGTGCTCTCAGGGACTCGGGCACTGCCACTCTCAGGACACCAGAGGTCCACTCCTGTCCTTCCCGTCCACTAACGAGCAGGAATAAAGGCACCACGGGGCCCGGATCCAGTGGGCCTGAGCCCTGCCATTCTGGCCAAGCCGTCTGGGCCGTCGTCCCCCGCCACTTGCTGGCACCAAAGGCATCTAGGCGGGACCTTCAGAAACGGTTGTCTGGGAGCAAACCCCAGACTCTCTGTTTTGGGGGTCCTCTCTGCAGGTCTGTGCCCGTCTCCCGTGGAGGACAGGTGGGCCGCGCCGGCCCAAGAGGGGCTCGTTCATCTCCGCAATGGCAACGGCGTCAAGACAGGCCGGAGCCGAGCTCCAGGCCGGGGTTACGCAACCCCCAGGACGCTGGCCCCTCATTGGAATTCCGGCAGCGAGCTCCTGTCCCTGGCTAACTTTCTTGGAGCCTTTGTTCTGTCTGTGAATAGTTGCTGCTGGGCACCCGGGCAGGGCGGCTGACCAAGGGGTGAGAGACCAGCACTCACAAGGCCCGGAGAGACAGGAGGTAAGTGCGGGCGCACGTCCCCACCTCCCGGCCCAAGTGACCTGCTCCTTGCGTCTGCCCGGCGCTGGTCAGCAAGACAGGAGACCCCAACTCCCGCCACGCCCAGGGGCCACCCAGGGCCGCCTTCCCAGAGCCTGTCTCTGGAAGCCTGGCCCTTGCTCTGAGCTCTGGCCATTCTCCGCGCCACCCCGCCGGCTGCCCCGCAGAGAAGTGCTGACGGGGTGTTTTCCCGGGACAGGCCGCCGCCCCTGATTCTGTGAGACGGAGCCGCAGCCCAGGTGGCCGTGCCATGGCGCGGGAGGAGCAGGGCCGGGAGGAGCTGGCCTACGACCGGACGTCCACCCTGGAACGCGGCCGTCCGGACGCGGGGAGCTACGCCCCGGACACCAAGCCAGGCGAGCGGCCGCTGGCCACCAGGCTGCCTCGCTGCTTCAGCCACCGGACCTGGGTCCTCTCCGTGCTGATGGGGGTGAGGCTCCGGGCCAGGCTTGGGGGCTTGGGAGGCCGCGGTGACACTGGCCAAACCGCGCCGGGTCCCCAGGTTCACACGGCGCCTCTGGGGGTCATGCCAGGGTGGTCTCTGAGAGCTGGTGGCTCTGGTGGGCAGTGGAGGGTGGGCACGGAGCGGGAGCTGAGGGGCTGGCAGATCGGGGACAGGTCTGGGGGCACCTTCTGGGACCTGGACAGTGAATAGGAAAGACGTTCCCCCCTCTAACAATGGTCAGGGGCAGGTGTGTAGGGAAGACCTCACCCCACTGCGCCCCTCTGGGGTCCCCCAGAGTCCTGCCTCTGTATCCTAGGGTAACTGCAAAGGAAACTCCACTCCTGGGGTAGGTGGGCAGCCTCCTCTGGCCACCTGAGGCCACCCTGTCACCCCCAGGTCCCTTCCCAGGGGTGCCTGATGGCCACCCTTTGGCAGGGGAGGCCTGCAGGGGAGCGAGGGCGTCTCTGGACGGGGGCGGGCAGGGCGGAGTCCCGGCAGGGCTGCCCGGCTATGGGGGCGAAGCCATCCTCACCTTGCCTTGCAGAGCTGCCTGCTGGTGACCTCGGGGTTCTCACTCTACCTGGGCAACGTGTTTCCTTCCGAGATGGACTATCTGCGCTGTGCCGCGGGCTCTGTAAGCTGTGCTCACTCGCACCCGCCTGGCTCAGGCCGAGTCGCCTCGCTCCTGGGGCTGCCCTGGACCCCGGGGACCCCCACTGCCCATGCCCATCCGACTCCGGCCCCCCAGGGAAGGCAGTGGGAACACAGGCTGCTAGCAGGTGCTGACCCAGAGTTTGAGTCCCAGAAGAACTCAAAGCCCTGGCCCAAAGCTGTTGAAAGTCTTTGGGCTTCCCAGCCTTGGTGGGATGAGAGGGAGAGGGAAAGGGAGAGAGAGAGGAGAGAGAGAAAGGGGGGAGAGGGAAAGAGAGAGGGAGGGAGGAATGGAAGGAGGAAGGGAGGGAGGGAGAGAGGAGAGAAGGAGAGAGGGAGAGAGAGAGGACAGAGAAGGAGAGAGAGGGAGAGAGAGAGAGAAGGAGGGAGGGAGAGAGAGGAGAGAGAGGGAGAGGGAAAGAGAGGGAGGGACGGAAGGAGGAAGGGAGGGAAGGAGAGAGAGAAGGAGGGAGAGAGGAGAGAGAAAGAGGGAGAGAGAGAAGGAGAGAGAGGGAAGAGAAGGAGAGGGAGAGAGAAGCAAGGGAGAGAGAGAAGCAAGAGAGGGAGAGAGAGAGAGGAAGAGAGCGAGAGACTCCCAAATAAATGATCCCAAAATTCAGGGGCAGAGTGGGGAGCTTTCTGCAGGAGCCCAAGTCCTGAGTCCTGGGGTCTGACCACCGGGCCACACCTCCACCTCCACTGGAGAAGCCCGGCGGGAGGTGTGGGTGCCAGGGCGGTGCTGGAGCCCCCCCGCCCCCCGCTCACCGGCTCTTTGTCTGTAGTGCCTCCCCTCAGCTGTCGTGAGCTTCGCAGTTTCCAGGAAAAACATCAACGCAGTGAGTCTGTCCGTCCGTCCGTCTGACTCGGCAGCCTGGCAGGGTGCGAGGGACGTGGGTTTACAGGCGCATGTGTGCGCAGGTGGGACAGGCTCCCCCCAGAGTACCTGGAACCCCCCCCCCCCCCGCAGTGCCCTCGTCCCAGGCCCCGACCTCCTGCGGGCCTCACAGTTCTGGTTCTCTCTGCTCAGGACCTAGTCCAGCAGCTCACACTCGCTAGACACGCGATGCCCACCTGGCCGCCTCCGCCTCACTGTCCCCGGCGGCCTGGGTCCGGGCTGGGGCCCCTGCCTCAGCCACAGAGGCAGCCTGTCCCTGTCTTTCAGATCCCCAACTTCCAGGTCCTCTTCGTCTCTGCGTTCGCCATCACCACCACGTGCCTCATCTGGTTCGGGTGCAAGCTCGTCCTGAACCCCTCAGCCATAGACGTGAGTCAGGGGGCAGGCATATGCCCTGGGCCGTGGGGAGGGGAGGGCTGGGGTGGCCCACGCAGGGGGTGGGACTGGCCCGAAGGCTAGCTCGTGTGTCTCCTCACATCGACTGGAGTGTGTGGCACAGGTCATGCCTAAGAAAGCTGCATGTACACACGCACACGTGCACACACACGCATACACACGTGCACACACATGCCAGCACACACAGGGCCTGTGCTCTACACACACACACATGTACACGCATACATGCACATGAATGCACATACACACGCACACACACGCACGCACGCACGCACACACACACAGGGCCTGTGTCCTGCCGTGCTCACAGCCCTGCACAGGGCGGCTGTACCTGCTGCCAGGACCCTCTGCCTGCCCCGAGAGGCAGACCACCCAGGAATGCCGGGGTCCAGGGTCAGCAGCCCCGGCTGAAGGCCACATGCAGCCAACTGCCCGGCGCGGCCTTAGAGCCCCCGGCCAGCGTGAGGCCGTCCAGGCTGTGGCCCTCCTGGGCTCTGCAGCCCGTCCGGGCAGCCGGGAGGTGAGTCAGGGGGGCCACGCTTCCCCACAGATCAACTTCAACCTCATCCTGCTGCTGCTGCTGGAGCTCTTCATGGCCGCCACCGTGATCCTCTCGGCCAGGTCCGGCGAGGCCAACGGCAGGCAGAAGGTGAGCGGCCTGCAGGAGTGCTAGTGGGAAGGGCCCCTGGCAAGGCCTCCCAGGCCCCCAGGCCCCCCAGGCCCCCTCAACCTCACCCCTGCCCCTGTCTCAGGCCCTCCCACACCTCACCTCGCCCCTGCCCCAGGCCCGCCCGGCTGTCCCCTCACTCTCTCTCACCCTCACCCCGTCTAGGCCTCCGTCTCTGACACCACCCTCATCTCCAGCCAAGTGGCCTTTCCTGCTCGCGTCCTGAAGTCCTACTCGGTAAGGCCAGTTCCTGTCCCTTCCTGATTGCCCGGGGCAAGCCCGTCCCACCTCTGACCTGAGCATTCTGGTCTGAAGGGCCCTTGCCTTGCTTGTGTGTGTTTAAGCCTTTCCTACCCTCATTGCCCCCTTCCACCCCCCCCACCCATCTCTTGCTTTGATTCTGAGATTCTGAGGCACCTGCCAAGAGCACCACCCACCCATCCCCATTCTGCAGCTTTGTGGGCTTCAGAGCTTGGGTTCCCTGCAGGGTCAGGGGCACTTCCTGCTGGACTGGTTTCGGCAGCATCGCTTAGAGACCTTCTTGGTCCTAGGGGAGGTTTTTCCATGAACCGTGCCAAGCAGGGGGTGGGGGGCGGGGCCCTCAGCAGGGGGCAGGGGTCACGTGGACACAGGACGGGGCTGGGCCGGTCCACATACCTGCAGTCTCCCTGGTGACCTTCTAGGTCATCGAGCTGATGGCTGGCGTCTCAGCCGTGCTGGGCGGCGTCATCGCCTTCCACGTGGACGCCTCCGTGTCAGGCCCCCACCTGTCGGTCACCTTCTTCTGGATCTTAGTGGCCGTGAGTGCCGGCAGCTGGTGCCCCTCACCCCGGGCGGGACGAAATCAAGAACCCGTGTCACCGCTGCCAAATGGACCGCCATGGCTTTACGTGTGCGTGTATGTGTGTGTGGCCGTGTGCGCACATGTACTGTGGGGCATGAGTGCATGTTTGTAGATACACGTGTGCACGTGTCTATGCATGTGTGCATGTGTCACGCGTGTCTGCATGTCTGTGTACATGAGAGCATGTGTCCACGTGCACGTGTGCATGTCCATGTGTATGTGCATTCAAGTGCCCCGGAAATGCACCTTTAAGCAAACCAGATGCCCCCCAATCACACCCAGTGCTCCTAGGCCCCCCGCAGATCGCTCCAAAGTGGCAGGGTCACCCGCTCTGGGCATGCTGGCCCAGGTGCTTTGCCCCGCCATCACAGCTCCTCCTCAGATGCCCCTCTCTGTGCCAGAACCCCTAACAGGTGCAGATCCTGCCAGCATTCCAGAGGGCCTGGGACACGGGTCTTGGGGACATGCCCTCTGCTGAGAAGCTCTGTGGGCCAGGCAGGGAGGGGCAGCCTTGCCCGGGGGGAGGCGTCTCTAGGCAAACGCCGTGGGTGGGTCATGGATGGAGTGGCCAGGCACATCTTCAGCAGCGGCCCCCAGATGCAGCCCTGGGGGGGGGGGGCCGTGGCTGCGTCCGGGGTGCCACAGTCTCCCAAGGAGGATACGGTGGTGTCCAGCCACAAGCTCTGTTCTGGGAGCTTCTCCACGGCACGCAACATCAGGCATCCAAGCGGAGGGACACGGTGCCCCGGGGTCCCCTGCTGAGGGCATGGACGCTGGACGTGGGGCCAGTGTCCTGGGAGCCGGCTTGAGTCTCTCTCTCCTCAGTGCTTCCCCAGTGCCATCGCCAGCCACGTGACAGCCGAGTGTCCCAGCAAGTGTCTGGTGGGTGAGGGAACGCCACCTCGGGGGAAGGGCCGTCCCCCAGCCTGGGCAGGCACCCCTGACCCGGGCCCAGACCCAGGCTCCACCCGCGTCCCCCAGGTGGAGGTGCTGATCGCCATCTGCAGCCTGGCGGCGCCCCTGCTCTTCACGGCCTCGGGGTACCTCTCCTTCAGCGTGCCCAGGGTCCTGGAGATGTTCAAAGCCTACCCGCCAGCCATCAAGGTACCCGTCCGCTCCCGCCTCAGGGCCCTGGGAGCGGCTTCGTGCGGGGGCTTGTGCCCTGCTTGCTCTGTCTCCTGAAGGCCACTCACTAGGCGACCTTCACAGAGCGCCGGGCGGGAGGTCAGGGACCACAGAGGGGCTTCCCTGGGGACACCATCACCATCCTCAGCGTCAGCGGAGTGGGCTGAGAGACGCCCTCACACCCACGCCCTCTTCCTCCTGCCGGGTGCTCAGCTCTCCTGCCCAGACCCTGAGTGCAGTCAGGCCGGCTGGGGGTGAGGCTTGTCCACTCGCCCCCTGGCCTGTGGCCACTCCAGAGGGGGGCTTGGGTGCGTTTCACGGTGCCGGGAGGCTGAGCGCCCCCGCCCTGCTCACAGGCCTCCAGCATCAGCCCCACGCCGGGCGGGGTGGTCCGGGCACCTGCGGGCCCCCAGCCACTCACCCCCCAGCAGTCCCACGCCGGGCGGGGTGGTCCGGGCACCTGTGGGCCCCCAGCCACTCCCCTCCCCCCAGCAGTCCCACGACGTGGTCCTGATGCTGCTCCTGCTTGAGCTTCTGCTGCAGGCAGCTCTCAACACCTGCACCGTCATCCACTGCGTGCGCTTCAAAGTGAGCTCGGCCGGGAGCGCCCTGCACCCCGGCCCGCAGGAGCACCCCACCGGGGAGGTGAGTGCCCCTACTCCTCCCAAGACCCCCGAGGCACAGAAGAGAAGCCGGGGCCACTGGGGGAGCAAGTCAGAGAAGCGAAGCTCCCCCCTCACACACACACACACCCGGGACTGGCCAGGCAGACACACAGATCCCAAATTCGCCCCAGAAAGACCTTTAATTTCCAAGAGAGGAAGGGGGAGAGGAAAAAAGGGAGGGGAGAGGGGAGGGGAGAGCAGGGGTGGAGGACGGGGAGGACGGGGCGGGGGCTCTGCTGACCAGGATTCCAGGAGTGCCCCTGCCCCTGCCCCCCTGCCCGGTCTGTCAGAGGCTGCCCAAGGCCCCCGGGGTGGGAGCCTGGGTGGGAGCCCCCTAGCCCTGCCGGGCTCAGGGCTCTCGGGGCAGCGTGCAGCTGCCCAGGACCCGAGCTCTGCCCTCAAGCCACGCCTTGGCATGCCTCTTCCTGCTGTGGGCAGTGCCCTGAGGCGAGACCCTCCCGGCTCTGTGTGGGACAAGGCGGTGCTCGGGCTCGTGGGCAGCTGCTGCCTGTCATTCCTGGAGGGCCTCTTGTCCTGTGTCCCAAATGTGCCACCACCCACCAAAGCTGGAGAAATGGGGGGGGGAGGGGGGAGAGGGGGAGGGAGCAGGGGCGGCTCCCACCTGCCCCCCATCCCCTCCCCGGCTCCCTGCAGGTGCCGGGGCTGAGGGCGGCTCTGAGCAGAGGCTCCAGCATGACCCCGGCCTCTGCTCACAGGTGGCCAGGACCCCCCTGAAGGAGTTTGACAAGGAGAAAGCATGGCGTGCCGTGGTGGTGCAGATGGCACAGTGACTGGAGCCACGCCTGACCCGATGCACCGACCACCTTCCCCCAGGCACTGACCAGCCCCCCTAGGCTCCTGCAGGCACTGACCAGCCCCCCTAGGCTCCCACGGGCACTAACCAGCCCCCCCTAGGCTCCCGCGGGCACTGACCAGCCCCCCTAGGCTCCCGCAGACACTGACCAGACACTCCAGGCACTGACCAGACACTCCCAGGCACTGACCAGGCCCTCCAGGTTCCCCCCAGGCACTGACCAGACCACCCCAGGAACTGACCAGGCTTCCCCAGGTTCCCCCCCAGGCACTGACTAGACCCTCCCAGGCACTGACCAGGCCCCCCAGGCACTGACCAGACCCTTCCAGGCACTGACCAGGCCCCCCAGGCACTGACCAGGGACCCCCGGTTCCCCCCAGGCACTGACGAGACCCTCCCAGGCACTGAGCAGGGCCCCAAGACACTGACCAGGCCCCCCAGGCATTGGCCAGGCACCCAGACCTGCTCCCAGCAGCAGCTGTCAGTGACCCCGGCCTGGGTCCCGGGTGCTGAGGGCCTCCCCGCTGCAGCCAGCCCTGACCCTCCTCTGGCCTGGGGCAGCCCAGCACGCCCACCCCCCAGCAGCAGGGAAGGGGCTGCGAGCCGACTCTAACTTGGGTCCTGGTTGCCCAGTGTCCCCCACATCGCCACCCAGGCCATGGTCATCACAAACAGTGCCCAGAGCCAGGCCAGTCTCACACTCAAGGTGAGACCAGCCACCTGTGCGCTGCGGCCCCTTCAGGCCCGTCTTCCTGGGTTCCCCGCCACCTGCGACTTCTGAGTCCCTCAGTCTCTCCCCACGGGGCAGCTCGAGGGGGATGCCCAGCCCTCTCCACCACCCCAGGCTGTAGCAGCAGTGCAGGGAGTAAGACCCCCGTCCCAAATGCAGCTGACCCAGGTGCAATCCCTGGCGTCCCACCTGGTCCGAGTATGGCCAGGTGTGATTCCTGAGTGCAGAGCCAGGAGTCAGCCCTGAGCACTCGGGCAGTCCAAAAACAGAAACCAACAGAACTTCCCATCTCTGTGATGGGTCCACGTGCGCTGCTCACTACCTCCAAGGGCTCGCCTTGAACCCTGACCCTTGGTTACCTGAGGTCTGAGGTCCGGCAGACAGAGGCCACCTATGTCAGTGACTGCCCACCTGCCAGGCTTGAGGGATGGTCCCAGCCCACACCCTGCGCTGTCTCCCCCCCACCATGCCCACTGCTCCCAGAATCTTCGAGAACTGCCAACTTCTCTCCGTGACACGGGCCCTCACACGTCCAGGTGTCAGGACCCCCTCCCACAGGGGACAGTCTGCAGCAGCTCACCAGGGTTTCCACCCGTGTGTCCCGGCAATGCTGCTGACCACCGGTCATGAAAAATCCAGACGCATCCACGGCGGCTGGTGGCTGGGGGTGTCCCAGCCCCCACGGGCCTCATCTCAAGCAGGGAGCCAGGTGCCAGGGGACAAAACCCATGGTCAGGGCCACCAGTTGGCACTGCCCCCACACTGCATGCCCTGGGGCAGGGGACATGCCCGGCACCCCCTAGCTTGTGGGGTCCAGAATTCGGTTCTGTGGGCGGTACCTCCCATCTCAGAGCATGGATCTTGAAGAACTAAATTCTGTCGACGGGCAGTTCCCTCTGATCTGGTTTTTAATTCCGCCTCCGCAATAAAGGCTAACCAGAAAACGAGGGGCTTGGCAGAGCTTGTCCAGGATCCCCAGCATCAGGCGGGAAGGAAGGCCAGAGGGGCCCCACCCGCCCCCGTTTGTGAGGCCCCAAAGAAAGGGGTTTGTGACCTGGGTGACGGGAAGCGGCCAGGCCGGTTCCAAGATCGCAGCGTCTTCGGCCCAGGGCCAGCGAGGAGCCAGCGGGGCCACCCCCAGCTGGCCTCCGGGCATGCCGGCCGGAGGCTGGACAAGGCCTGAAGCCACGACCCGGGACAGCCCGGGGTCCTGCCCAGCCCTCCGCAGCCCTGACCCCGCGGCGACACCCCAGGCCTCCTCGGCGGGCCGGCCAGGCCGCGGAGAGGGTCAGTGGCGCCCTAGTGACCACCGCGTCTTTGTGACCCGCCGGGGCGGGGGCCCGCGGCGAAGGCGGGTCTATGACAGGGCGGGGGTCGGCGTGACCCCGCGGGGGCGGCCCCGGCGCCTCGGCTCCCTGCGGACCCCATGGCCTTCAGGGCCCGCTGCGATCGCCGCGCCCCGGAGCGCAGCCCCAGCTCCTCGGACCCGGGAAGCTTGTCCCCCGCGCCCGCCCCGCGCCGCCGCCCGCGCCCCCGCCGCCGCCGCCCCCCGCCCCCGGCGCGTCCGCGCAGCCCGACCCCCCGCGCCGGCCGCCGCGAACCCCGCGCCCCGCGCCTCCCGCGGCCCCCGCACGCGCCCGCCGCCCCCCGCGCCGTCGCCCCGGACAACCGCGGGACGCCGGACGGCGCCTCCGGGCCCATCTCGGGTGAGCGCGGCGCGTCCGAACCGACCCGCGCTCCCCGGGAGCGACCCCCAGCTCCGGGAGCGACCCCAGGCTCCGGGAAGGACCCCCGCGCTCCGGGAACGGCCACCGCGCCCGGGAACGCCCCGCGCTTCGATGGGTCCCCAGCTCCAGGAACGCCCTACCCCCGCGCTCCAGGAGCGACCCCCGCGCCCCAGGAACACCCGCCCCCGCGTCCCCGGGAACGCCCCGTGCGCTCCGAGAGCCCCCCAGCTCCAGGAACGTGGAGGACTCCCTGCCCCCCGCTCCAGGCGCGACCCCTCGCGTTCCAGGAACGGCCCCCTCCCTGCTCCAGAAACTCCTCTGTGCTCCAGGAGCGACCCCCCGCGCCCCCAGGAGCGCCTCCCACCCGCGCTCCGGGAACGCCCCACCTGCCTGCCTGCTCCTGCCCCCTCTCCCCCCGCCTGACCCCAGCCCCGCGCGGGAGGGTCCCTGGAGCCCCGCGCCTGGCCCTGGGGAATCCCAGGCAGCCTGCGGGGCTCACGACGTCCCCCCACCCCGCAGGGGCGCGCGCGGGAGGCCTGCAGGAGGCCTGGATGGAGACCCCCGAGGGCCAGAGCCACTGGTCCGGCGCGTCGGATGGACCCCGAAAAGGAGAGAAGAGTCGGTACCGGGCCCCCCTACCCCGTCACCAGCCAGGGGTCCCAGCGGGAGGGGCGCGCTGTGTTTGGGGCTTCTCCCCAGCGTGGGGACTGGCCCCGCCGCCTGCAAGGGGTCCACCCGAAGCTCCTGTCTCCCGAGCTGCTGGCTGGCCGGACGGCTCTGTGCTTTGCCTGCAGACACGGCCAGTGGGTTAGGGGGCTGTGGGCTGCTGGTCGGGAGTGTGGGTCGAGCTAGCCTGCGCTGCCCGGAGCTCCTTCCAGGGGTGGGGTCTGCGAGCCAACCCGCGGGGGCCTAGTGCACATTTTCCACCAGAGGGGATTGGTGCCAGGCGGGCGCAGGCACCCCAGTGCTGGGCGGTGTCGAGCTCAGAGGGGCTAGACCGTGGGGCCCATCCCAGCGGGCTGGCTGGCTGGCCAGGTATCACGCCTGACCCAGCCGTAGCCAAGCTGTGGTTCGAGCTGGACCCAGGCAGGCGAGGAGCTGAAGTATGCGCTGCTAGCAAGCTGAGGATGAACGATTGCGTGGCCCTTACAACTGTTTGTTTATTGCAGAACTAAAACGAGGGACTTGCCCAGACCTCAGTACTTCTCCCAAATTAGACAGATACAAAATAGCAAGGCAGCTGACCGAGAAAGCCATCAAGGTAAGGGCCCTCTGGGGCCCCTTGGGACCAGTTGCTTCGGGCAGGTGGAGCATGGAGGTGGCGCTGCCCCCTGGGGACCCCCTGCTGTGGTTCCCCTTCCCCACCCACCCCGAACCCCAGCCACCTGCTTCCCACCCACTCCCCACTCCTACCCCCATCTGGGACGCCCCAGAAGCAGGGGCCAGACCCTGTCGTGGATTCCCAGTTTCCTCCCAGCCGTCGGCTTCATGCACACCACGTGGCTCCCAGTCGCTGCTTTGAAGCCCTCAGCCCTAACCTAGCGGAGAGCCATGCCCCGAGCCAGCTGGGGGGGCCAGCGGCGGCCCTCCGCTCCGGGCACTTCCGCCCGGGGTTTCCTGCGGCCGAAACTGGTGTCTGGCGGCCTCTGCTGGCCAGAGTGTCCGGCAGTGGGCGCTGCGCCCGCGTCCTCGTCCTGATTCAGTGCTCTTCCCTCTGGAGGAAAAGAAGATCTTCTCCATCTACGGCCATTACCCCGTGATCCGGGAGGCCCTGTACAGGAAGGGCTGGGTGGAGAAGAAGTTCCACTTCGTGCCCAAGAATGCCCCCAGCACAGAGGAGGAGGCCGGGGCCGGTGCGTGGACGGGGCCTCCCCCAACCCCAGGAGTCTCAGACGGGCCTCGACTCCGGTCTGGGCCTCCCACAGTCGCCCCAGCCCCTATGTGACCTGCCCCCTGACCCAGACTCCCACCGTCCCATGTGGTCCCCGGCCCCCTCCCTTGCCCCCTGGGCCTCAGTCAGGCCCGAGTGTGGCTCCAGAGCTCCCTGTGAGGCCTCCCGGGTGCCACCTGGGCTGCCCGTGACCCTGGCCTCGGGCTGGGATTTTGCAGAGAGCAGAAGTGAGGAGGCCAAGGAGAACCACGAAGCAGCCTCGGAGAAAATGGAAGACATCCACGACATGATGGTAGGTCCTCCGCGGGCCCCAGTAGGCCCCGGGGGACACCTCCGCCGGGTGGGTGACCACGCAAGGACCCGTCTGGGTGGGGTGTCCTCATATCTGTGTCTGCTTCCGAGGGAGTGTGTGCACTTGGCAGGCGCCCTGGGCTGAGGACCCATGTCTGGGCCTCACGGGGTGGGTTGCAGCCCTCCCGGCAGGGCTTTGCTTGGGGTCAGGAGTCACCTAGGTGAAAGGAGAGGAGCGCCCCCAACGGTGCCGGGAGCGTCCACCCAGGAGGACATGTGGCACGTCCACCCACACAGGCAGTCCTAGTGGGATTCAAGCAGGCATGCCTGCCGAGACACCACGCAGATGGAGAGAAGGCGGGGGCAAGGGCCCCGTGGCTTTGCAGGAAACGTCTGCCTGCCACGGGAACTTGTGCTGGTCAAGGACAGCCAAGGGACTCCAGGCCCCGGCCACAGGGTCAGCTCAGCTCTGTTTGGTTCCCTTGGGGACTGGACAGGGACAAAGTCCTGCCTGGTGCCAGTGTCCCTGCGGCGGCCGGCCAGCCGTGTGGCTGTGGGGTCAGAGTGGGCTGAGGCCTGGAGCCTGTCCCCGGCCATCAGCCTGGGCGTCCCCGGGGCTGACTTGTCACAGCTATATTTGGGCTTCTTGGCCCCTGAGGGCCTGCCCAGCCGGCCACAGCAGCCTCAGGCACAGACCCCCAGGGCAGAGGCTCTGCTGGGCATATCTCTGTGCTGGTCGCTGGCCCCAGGGGCCGGGCTGAGCTGGACACTGGTGCTGAGCCGGCTCTTTCCTGCCAGTCCAGGTTGGTGAAGAGCGAGATGCCGTCTCTGCTCTGGACGATCAAGCGGGACGTGGTGGATCAGCACAGCCTGAGCAGTGACCAGATGCTGAACCACTACGGGAAGACGGCGTCCTTCACCACCAAGGTGCCGGCAGGCGGGGAGGGGCAGGACGGGGGACGGCAGGTGGCCGGGAGATGCTGGGGACACACCCAGGGTCTGGGTCTGGCCACCACAACCCCTTACAGCCCATCTCAAAGCACTCAGGGCACCCACCCCAGCTCCTGGGTCCTGTTGCGTGCACACACACACACACACACACACACACCTGATGCACACACATATATGCAGACACTCGTACACACCCATAGCCACACACACATGCAGGACTCTCTCTCACACACATACATATACAGACACACATACACACCCACGTAGCCACACTCAAACACAGTACACTCGCACACGCACAGGTGTACATACCCACCTATGCACACCCGCACACACACGCCTACGCCCACACCTGCGGCGGCTTCCTGCTGTGCCGGGGGTGAGCACGCGGGCCCTGAAGCTGGCCTGGGGAGTGGCCCCCGGGGGATTCTGGGGCGCCTACCCTCACACACCCTGCCCCGCAGAGACCCCCGAGACCCCCCAGTGCCCACGTCAGGCCCCGTCCCGGTGAGGACAGCAGGGCTTGAGGGCGAGAGGCCCCCGCCCCCGCTGGCCCGGGGCCTGCAGCGACTCTCGCTGGTCCCACAGATCGGGCTCTGCCTGACCCTCCGCAACCTGCCCTGGTACGTGCAGGCCGACCACGACACCTTCTTCCCGCGCTGCTACGGCCTCTGCTCCCAGAGCGAGAAGCAGGACTTCCTGGGTAGGCGGGTGGCAGCCCTGGGCGCCGCGGGGGGCTCGGGCATGGTGGGGTGGCAGTGCCCGCGGCACCATGGGAACGGGGAAGGAGGGCCATAGGGGGCTGGGTGCAGACACAGGCGTCTGAGCACACACAAGGGCTCACACACCCACATACACACTCACACAGCACACAGTCACACACTCACACACACATATACAGTTACACAACACACAGTTCCACACTTATACACACATATACATACACGCAGTTACATATTCACACAACACACAGTCACACGTTCATACACACATATTCATACATACACATATACACTTACATACAGCTACACACACAACACACACAGTCACACTCATAAACACATATACATACACAGTTACACACTCACACCAACAGTCACACATTCATACACACATGTACTCATACCTACACATATACTCATCTATACACAGTTACACGTTGACACAACATACACAGTCACACACTCAGTGCACATATACTCATACACACACACTCAAGAATACTAGTACAGTCACACTCACAGTTATACACACATACATGCTCACACACATACACACTCACAGAGCACACAGCCACACTTACATGCACACATACTTATACACATATGCTCATACATAGTTACACACATACAAAATATACTTGCATAGTCACACTCACACTCACACATGCACATACACTTTCACACACATGTACACACACCACACACACTCACACTCATACACGCACATACATGCTCACACACACATACACACTCAAAAGATACACACAAGTCATGCACACATGTACATACATACAGAGTTACACACATACACACACAAAGACACACACAATCGCACTCATACACAGAGTTACACACATACACACTCACATACACACAACACACATTCACATACAACATACAGTTACACTTGTACACATTCACACACATACATACACTATGCACACAGTCACACATACACACATTCACATAGACACAAACACATAGACACAGTTACACACATACACACTCATACACATACAAAGACACATACACCCTACTCAAACCCCCTCACACATACACACATTTACACACATACACACATACATACAGTAACACATACACACTCACACTCATCTACACACATACACACTCACACATGCATGTTTATACACATTCACACACTAGCACACTCACACACACAGTCACTCACACAAATGCACATACACGCAATCTCACACACATACACCCCTGCTCACATACTCACGCTCATGCACACATACACGCACACACACTCACACCCATACACACACGCCCGGCCCCTCTGTCCCTGACGGTCAGCCTGGGCAGCGGGCACCGCCCGTTTGCTCTGCTTGTTCCGAGCCTGAGGCCGAGGCTCTCGCTGGGCTGACTCCCGTGTCAGCGCACACTGCGTCCCGGCAGGGCCCCTGGAGGAGCCGGGGAGAGGGGAAGGCCTGCCAGCGTGGGCGCCGGCCGAGGTCCCAGCCCCTGTCCTGGCGGAGGGGGCGAGGCCTTGGTGTCCTTGCAGATGACTTCCGGCGCACGGTGGCTTCCAGCATCCTCAAGTGGGTGGTCAGCCACCAGACCAGCGGCCGCCCCAAACACTGTGCCCCGCGCGAGGAGCCCCGGGACCCCGGCGCCAAGAAAGGTGTGTGTCTGGGGGTGCCCCTGGGCTCCGGGGTCCTCAGGGCATGTGCCAGGTCACTGTGTCTGCACCCGGAGGAGAGACCTGTGGCCGGGAGCCTGTGGAGATGTCTCGGGGCTGCCGTACACAGCCTGGCCCTCCCCGGGGCTCTGTGTAGCAGCCCCTGCCTCGGTCTCTGTACCAGTCCCTACGGCTCTCTGGCTGCTGCGCTGTTGTGGGGTCCACAGATGGGGAATCCACAGCCACTGTTCTCACAGACCCCCCGAGTCTCAAGCCTCAGGGCGCCTCTGCGGTGCGGCATGAGCAGGGGTTGGGGGGCACCGTCTGCGGGACACTGCGTCCTGACGCGCGGCCAGGCCCAGGTGCCCCACAGCGGCGCTCACCCGCCGTGCCTGCCTGCGTTTCAGTCCCTGAGGACGAAGAGCAGAAGCCCACGAGCCTCTCGGGGCAGCTGGTGGACGCCGCCTGCAGGGTGTGCCAGACCTACCTGGGGCAGCTGGAGCATGAGGACATCGACCTGTCGGAGGAGGCCAGCAGGGACCTCTCGGAGGACGAGTGGAAGGACCTGACCCAGAAGTACTACTCCCTCATCCAGTGAGCGGGCCGGGGGGCCGAGAGGGGTGGGGGACCCGGCAGTGCGACCCCCTCACCGCCCAGGGCTACTGTGTACAATGAGAGCAGCCGCAGACAGCTCAGACCCAGGGCAGCTCTGCCGCGGGCAGCTTGTAGGTGGGGCCGCGGGCAGAGGGCCCCCAGACGGGACTCCAGGGCGACGCACACCCAGACTCCCACACGCGTCTTCCCCGGGCCCCGGGCGCCTGGGCCACCCCGAGGCGTTCTCGAGCTGTCTGCGTCTTGCCTTTAGTGGCAAAGCCTTCATCTCCAACCCGAGGACCCACGTGTCGCAGTGTCAGGCTCTGCTGAACAAGATTTCATCCGTGAACCCCCAGACAGAGATCGACGGCCTCCGGAACATCTGGATTATAAAGCCGGCAGCCAAGTCCCGGGGCCGAGGTGAGTCCCGGCTGCACAGCCCCGGGTCGCCACAGCCAGGCTGGGGCCTGAGGCAAGCGGTGGGCTGCCGGGACCCCCTGGGCCCTGCTCCCCGCTCATCCTTCACTCTCGCCCCTTCACCCGGGCGGTGTGGAGACCGAGGGCCCTAGAGAGAGAGAGACAGAGCCCGCCAGGTCGGACTTCTCCCGTCATTCCAGACTCCGGTGGGAATCCCCACGTTACCGCTTAGTTATTCTGGAGTTTTTCTTCTGCTTCAAGTGCACAAGTGGCTTGTCCCCAGGTGACAAGCCTGGCTATTAATCTGGGACATTCTGACACCGTCTTTGCCGGGCCAAGTGCTGGGACGTGGGTGTCCCCGGACAGCACCCACTCATGAGAGTCCCTGGGTCCCGCTTGTCCCATCCTGCAGCCCTGCCAGCTTTGTTGCTGACGGCCTCCCCTGCAGGGCTGACGGTGGCACTGACCCCCAGCCCCTCACTTCCACGTGCCACATGTCACGTGGCCTCACCCTGAAGGCCACCCTGTGGTCAGAGCACAGATGCCCAGGTCCAAGGCTTCACGGACCCCAGACCCTGGCATCCGCCCACTGGCCCCTCCAGAGGTCCCCCCCCACACACACACCCGAAGCAGGTGCTGGCCGTCCACTCACTGGCTGCCCTTGCGAGGTGCCTCTGTCCCCGTTTCCTGTCCCGGCGGCGGCGTGGCTGACCGGTGGCCTCTCGCAGACATCATCTGCATGAACCGAGTGGAGGAGATCCTGGAGCTGGTGGCCGCCGACCACCCGCCCAACAAGGACACCAAGTGGGTGGTGCAGAAGTACATCGAGACGCCCCTGCTCATCTACGACACCAAGTTCGACATCCGACAGTGGTTCCTGGTCACCGACTGGAACCCCCTGACCATCTGGTTCTACAAGGAGAGCTACCTGCGCTTCTCCACACAGCGCTTCTCCCTGGACAACCTGGACAGGTCCATGGGGGTGGCCGGCGTGGGGGAGGAGTGCCCAGCAGCACCCGCAGTGCTCAGCTGGCTCAGGCGGCCTTCCGCCTGACCGCCCCCAGGATCGCCCGGTGGCTTCCCCACGGCTGCCCCCGTGATTTCCCCCGTGGCCAGCAGTGCTGGGGGTCCCTGCGCTGCCCTGGGAGGTGCACCCGCAGAGCTAGAGGGAGTGCCATCTCCACAGATCAGCTCCCGTGGCTGTGCTGAACCTGTTGTCCAGCAGAGCCAGCCTATAAATGAAGCGCAAGTCCCCGTGTGGCCCCTCCCTAGGTCAGCTTGCCCCCGCCCCATGCTATCGCCATCGTGTGCACATGGGGAAACTGAGGCACCGGGCAATCCCTGAGTTGGCTTCCCTGGTCTGGTGTGCTCCCGTGCACAGTTCATAAGCCCTCACTCAAGCCTGCCCCAGAGCAGAGCACGGGGTCTTGGGGCAGGGTAGGTCATGCATGGGGCAGAATAGGGCAGAATCACCCTCAATGTGGGCGTGGTCTCTGGGTGGGCGTGGTCCCTGGGTAGGCTCGGCTGAGCATGGTCTCTGAGTGGGCGCGTGTTGGATGTGGTCTCTGAGTGGGCGTGGTCTCTGGATGAGCACTGGATGGGCGCAGGCTCTGGGTCAGCGTGGACACTGGATGGACACTGGGTGGGCGTGGTGTTTAGGTAGGCTTGGTTGAGCCTGGTCTCCGGGTGGGCGTGGTCTCTGGGCATGGTCTCCGGGTGGGCAGGGTCTCTAGGTAGGCTTGGCTGGGTATGGCCTCAGGAGTGGGCTCCGAGTGGGCGTGGTCTCTAGGTAGGCGTGGCCGAGCATAGTCTCTGGGTGGGCGTGGTCTCTGGTGGGCGTGACCCCTGAGTGGGCGTGGCCTCTGGGCAGGCTTGACAGAATGGTCTCTGGGTGGGCGTGGCCTCTGAATGAGCACTGAATAGGCACAGGCTCTGGGTGGGCGCGTGTTAGATGTGGTCTCTCGGTTGGCGTGGACACTGGGTGGGCGTGGTCTCTAGGTAGGCTTGGCGGAGCATGGCCTCTGGGTGGGCGTGGCCTCTGGATGAGCACTGGATGGGCACAGGCTCTGGTTCAGCGTGGTCTCTGAGAGGACGTGGTGTCGGGGTGGCCTTGGCTAAGCATAGTCTCTGGGTGGGCATGGTCTCCGGATGGGTGTGGTCTCTGGGTGGGTGTGGCCTCTGGATGAGCACTGGATGGGCACAGGCTTTGGGTCGGCATGGACACTGGGTGGGCGTGGTCTCTAGGTAGGCTTGGCAGAGCGTGGCCTCTGGGGTGGGCGTGGTCTCCGGGTGGACTCTGGGTAGGCTTGGCTGGGCATGGTCGCTGAGTGGGCATGGCCTCTGGATGAGCACTGGATGGGCACAGGCTCTGTGTCAGCGTGGACACTGGATGGACACGGGGTGGGCGTGGTCTCTAGGTAGGCTTGGCTGAACATGATCTCTGGGTGGGCGTGGTCTCCGGGTGGGCGTGGTCTCGAGATGGGCTTGGCTAAGTCTGGGTGGGAGTGGTTTCGGGAGGGCGTGACCTCTGGGCGGGCGTGGTCTCCAGGGTGGGCGTAGTCTCCGAGTGGGCGTGGTCTCCATGGTGGGCGTGGCCTCCGGTGGGTGTGGGCGTGGCCTCTGGGTAGGCTTGGCTGGGCATGGTCGCTGAGTGGGCGTGGCCTCTGGATGAGCACTAGATGGGCACAGGCTCTGGGTCAGCGTGGACACTGGACGGACACGGGGTGGGCGTGGTCTCTAGGTAGGCTTGGCTGAGCATGATCTCTGGGTGAGCGGGGTCTCCGGGTGGGCGTGGTCTCGGGATGGGCTTGGCTGGAGTCTCTGGGTGGGCGTGGTCACCGGCGGGCGTGGCCTCCAGGCGGGCGTGGTCTCCGGTGGGCGTGGTCTCGGGGTGGGCTAGGCTGAAGTCTCTGGGTGGACGTGGTCTCTGGCGGGCGTGGGCCTCCGAGCAGGCGTGGTCTCGGGATGGGCTTGGCTGGGCTCTCTGGGTGGGCGTGGTCGCCGGCGGGCGTGGCCTCCGGTGGGCGTGGTCTCCGGTGGGCGTGGTCTCGGGTGGGCGTGGCCTCCGGGCGGGCGTGGCCCGGCTGAGCACCGAGCAGGATAAGGCACCGGGGTGAGACCCCCCTTGGGGTGGGGTGGGGCCGGGCCGGGGGCGGGCGCAGCCCCGTGACCCGAGCGCGCCGTGCCCGCAGCGCCATCCACCTGTGCAACAACTCCATCCAGAAGCGCCTCAAGAACGACAGGGAGCGCAGCCCGCTGCTGCCGTGGCACAACATGTGGACGAGCACGCGCTTCCAGGAGTACCTGCAGAAGCGCGGCCGCGGCGCCGTGTGGGGCAGCGTCATCTACCCGGCCATGAAGCGCGCCATCGCCAACACCATGCGCGTGGCGCAGGACCGCGTGGAGGCGCGCAAGAACAGCTTCGAGCTCTACGGCGCCGACTTCGTGCTGGGCCGCGACTTCAAGCCCTGGCTCATCGAGATCAACTCCAGCCCCACCATGCACCCCTCCACGCCCGTCACGGCGCAGCTGTGCGCGCAGGTGCAGGAGGACACCATCAAGGTGGTGCTGGACCGCAAGCTGGACCGCGACTGCGACATCGGCAACTTCGAGCTGCTGTGGAGGCAGGTGAGAGGCCCGGCGCTGCCCCCGGAGGACCTGGCGGGCAGCGCCGCCTGGGGTGTTCCCAGGGCCCCCTTCCTGGCAGCTGGGCACGGGGCTGGGCGGTGCCTTTGACCTGGGTCCAACTCTGGGGGCCCCGTACCCCGGGAGGGGCTGGGGTTGGAGGCAGCACCAGGAACCCTGGCCACTCATCTGAGGTGTCACCACTGGGGAAGGCGGGATGTGGGTGCCGCCGGGTGAGGCTCTGGTCTCGGCCTGACCCCCAGCCCTCCCCCCAGCCCGCCGTGGACCTGCCGCCGTTCCACAGCTCTGACCTCTGCGTGGAAGGGTTCAGCATGAGGAGGACTAAGAAGCCGGTGCTGACCACCACCACCTTCAGCATCCCGCCCCCCCTCCTGGAGATCCAGCAGCTGAAAGTGAGGTGCTCCTCAACCATGCTGGACCTAACGTCGTCCACCCCCGTGGCCGCCGCGCAGCAGGACCCGAGAGGGAAGGAAGCCAAGGGGCTGAGCTGCCGCCTGCCCGAGCCCCTCGTCAAGCCAGCCGATAGGGGCCTCAGAGGGAAGCCTGGCCACGTGGAGGCCAGTGGCTACAAGACGGTGCTCCCAGCTTACCTGCATTACGTGGACAACAAGTCTCTGAAAGCAGGGCTGCCCAGGACCGACGCCATCAAGCACAGGGACCTGAGCACCCTGCAGGAGCACTCGCTGGCCTCGATGCTCCCAAGCGTGAAGGTGGTGGACGGGGCCCTGCTGCAGCCAGCCAGAGCTTCAGGTAACAGGGGAGGGCGCTGCCTCCTCGCCCAGACGCTGCCGCCGTGGGGCCTGGGCTGCCTGGGCCGAAACGCCGGTCTCACTGCTGGGACCCTGGTCTGGGTGCAGGGGTGCATCTGGGCCTGCGGGGGGGCAGAGCGTGTCTGAGGAGACAGAGGCCCCGCCCTGCAGGCCTTGGCCTCGCCCACCGTCTGTGCCCCTTGGATTGGCAGCGCCAAGGGGCGGGGTCTCACCACCACCTGTGGGACCATTCCTGGCCCCTAGCGGGTGCCCCATCCCCGCCCGCAGCAAGAGGGGCAAAGACAGGGAGAGCCCCTGGCTCCCGTCACTGCGGCCCCGGGTTCGGAGGACATGCCAAGCCCTCTGCCCGCCTCACTCCCAGCCGGGGGCCATCTGGCCCAGGCACAGTGGGAGAGGCCAGGGCTGGCACTTGGGGCGCAGTTCCCTGGGGGCCCCTGTCCCAGGGGTCGTGACCCAGATGGCGCCCCCGAAGCCTGGGGAGCGAGGCAGCGCCTTCTCCCTGCCGGTGCCGTGTGGCCCCTCAGCGGGATGCGCTTTCTGCCCCTGCGCGCAGCTGGTGAGATGCCCCAAGTGCTCTCACCGGCTGGGCCACTGCCTGCCCTCTCTGCAGCTTCTCTACAAATGTGTCCTCCTGGGCCCACAGACAACCCGGCAGCCCCGTCAGGAGCGTCTTTCTCAGCCTCTCCCCACTTCTCAGTTTTCTTCTTGCTTCACCTCCTTCTCTCGACCCCCAGTTTTGTTTTGTGATTTTCACCTGTGGCCCCCCTGGAATATCCTGGGAACTCGTGTGGGCCCAGTTGAGAAGTGGGCCCAGTTGATGCCCCGTGCTTGGTCTGGGTGTTTCTGGACCGGACCTGGCCTACGTGGGGCCGGTCTGCCCAACTTCTCACCTGGTGCCTACCAGGTCCACTACCACTCACCACAGGCCACTCCTACCCACCTACGGACACCCCACTCACCAGCAGCTCTCCTGCACTGGCCAGTAGACCCCGCCCACCCACCAGAGGCCCCGCCCGCTCGCCACAGGCTGGACCCGCCCACTCGCTTTAAGCCCCTCCCTCTCGTCGGCAGGCCCCGCCCACTCACCCGACAGGCCCCGCCTGCTCATCCAGTAGGCCCCGCCCACTCGCCAAGGCTGGACCCGCCCACTCGCTTTAAGCCCCTCCCTCTCGTCGGCAGGCAGGCCCCGCCCACTCACCCAACAGGCCCCGCCTGCTCATCCAGTAGGCCCCGCCCACTCGCTATACGTTCCTCCCACTCATCCGCAGATCCCGCCCACTCATTCCTGGCCTCCTCTCCTCTGCAAACCTCTGGACTTGGTACTCGTCAGTCTGTTAGTCTGCCCAGGGCCAGTGCCTTCATGGATCTCGCTCTCTGGAACATTGTCTTCCACTCTTCTTTTTTTCTCTTTGCATCACACCCGGTGATGCTCAGGGGTCACTCTTGGCTCTGCACTCAGGAATTATTCCTGGTGGTGCTCGGGGGACCCTATGGGATGCTGGGAATCGAACCCGGGTTGGCTGCGTGCAAGGCAAACGCCCTGCCCACTGTGCTATCTCTCCAGCTCCCATTCCACTCATTATTAGGGTAAATGTTTCTATGCGGTTGGGGCACGGTGTTGCCACAGCAAGCCTCCTACCAGTGCACCATATGGCACCTTGGGATGTCTAGCAGTGGCATTGCTGGGTTCCTTGGAAGTTCTGCTTTCTTTTTTTTCTTTCTTTTTTTTTTTTTTTTTGCGTTTTGGGTCACACCTGACCATGCTCAGGGGTTACTTCTGGCTCTGCACTCAGGAATCACTCCTGGCAGTGCTTAGGGGACCTTATGGGATGCGTGCAAGGCAAACCGCCCCACCCGCTGTGCTCCAGCCCCTGTAAGTTCTACTTTTAACGTTTTGAAACATCTCCATACTTAAACTGTTTTCCCTAGAGAAAATTCTAGTTTGCCAGAGAATTGTCCCATCAACAGCTTTATCCACAAGATGAAGGTTCCTTTCAAAGTCTCTGCTCGGGATTGGTTGTTTCTAGCCTTATTTAGCTAAAGGCTTTTCCCACTGGTGTGAGGTAACATCCCATTTTGACTGGCGTTTCCCTGGTAATCAAGGTTTATGATTTTTCAGGCTCCTATTGGCCATCCGTGTGTCTTTTCTTTTTCCTTCGGTTTTGTGGGTCACATCCAGTGACACTCAGGGATCACTCCTAGCTCTGCACTCACGAATCACTCCTGGTGGCGCTCAGGGCACCATATGGGATGCCGGGGATGGAACCCGGGTTGGCCGTGTGCAGGGCAAATGCCCTCCCTGCAGTGCTATGGCTCTGGACCCCCGGGTGTCTTTTCTGCGTCTGTTCCTGCCCTCTTTGCTTATTTTTCTGTGAGTGCTCCCTGAGCCTGAGGACCAGCATTTCCTCCCCCTCCACCGGGCGTCCTTCCGCCCTAGTGACAGTTTCTTTGGCCATGCTGAAGTGCGTTCATGTGATGTGATCCCATTGGTCTATTTTTGCTTTTGTTTTTCTTGCCAGGGGACCTGAAACACAGGCAACATCTCTGAAGCCAGCATCATGGAAACTTCTGCCTGTTTCCTTCTAGAGGTGTACGGGGGTCTGACATGTAACTCTTCCCTCAACTTTTTTTCTTTTAATGTAGGAATACTGCTATTTATTGAGCCACTGATTAAGCCGACTGAAGCGGGCATGAACTCCACATGACTTTTTTTTTTTTTTAATTTGAAGCGATGGCACAGCGGTAGGGCATTTGCCTTGCACGCGGCCAGCCTGGCCGAGCCAGGTTCGATTCCTCCGCCCCTCTCCAAGAGCCCGGCAAGCTACCAAGAGTATCACAGCAAAGCCTGGCAAGCTCCCCGTGACACATTCGATATGTCAAACACAGTAACAACAAGTCTCACAGTGGAGACGTTACTGGGCCCGCTCGAGCAAATCGATGAACAACGGGAGGACAGTGACAGTGACAGTAGGAATGCTGCTATTTATTGAGCCACTATTAAGCCAACTAAAATGAGCATGAACTCCACGTGACTTTTTTTTTTTTAATTTTTAATTGAAAATCTGTGCGACCATTACAAAGCTGTTCATCACTGGGCTTCAGTCATACAGTGATCCAACATATCCCTCCACCAGTGTCCATTTCCCCCACCAATGTCCCCTGTTTCCCGCTCACCAACTCCCAACACCCCCCACCCCCAGCCTCCCTCTATGGGAAGCACTTTCCTTCTTTCTCTCTCTCTCTCTCTCTCTCTCTCTCTCTCTCTCTCCTTTTCCTTTTGTGCATCTCGGTTTGCAATACAGGTACTAAAAGGTCGTGGCGTTTGTTCAGGGCATTCAGCATTTTTATCAGGACGGTGAGGCTGAAGTAGCTTTTCCATTGGGTGGCCGCTTTGGGGTGTGGACATGGCTGCCGAGGCTTCCGGAAGCAGAGGGGGTGGGGGGAGTAGCCCATCCCGACCCCGAGAAAGCCTGGAGATTTCAGTCGCAAAACCCACGTGCCCGAGTTTTCAGCAGATGATGTCTTGGTGAGGCCTCGATTTGGAGTCCGGTTTTGTGCATAGAGAGTGAGTGGGCCAATTTCACTCTTCTGCAGGTGGCACTGCTGTTTCTCCAGCTCTTGCTCTTCCACTCTCAGACCCACACCTGTGTTATCTTTTTTTTGGGGGGTGGGGGAGGGTCATACTCGGGGATGCTCAGGCCGGGCCTGAGGGATCACGTGTGCAAGGTGAGCACCTTCTCCTCTGTGCCCACTTTGTCGTTCTCACTGTGTTAACCCAAGCATCTCCTTGGATCTCATCAACTGTTATGGTTTGTTAGGGGCGGGGGACACCCATCGGGAGACCAGCCAGTGCCAGGGACTGAACCTGGGGCTCTCACATGCGCTACGGCCCTTTGAGCCAACTCCTGACCCCCTGGCCTGCACTTTTTAAGTTTTGGGTTCACCCAGCAGACTCGGGGCTTACTCCTGGCTCTGTGCTCAGGGATTTTACCCCTGAAGGGGTCGGGGGACCAGATGGGGTGCCAGGGATTAAACGCAGGTCTACGGGGGCTGGAGCAATGGCACAGCGGGTGGGAGTTTGCCTTGCACACAGCCAACATGGCCAACACAGGTTCGATTCCCAGCATCCCATATGGTCCCCCGAGCACTGCCAGGAGTGATTCCTGAGTGCATGAGCCAGGAGGAACCCCCGAGCAACACCGGGTGTGACCCAAAAAGCAAAATAAATAAATAAATAAGCGCAGGTCTACGGCTTGCAAGGCCAGCACCCTGCCCTCTGTGCCCTCGCTCCGGCCCCGTGACCTGTATTTTTAAATGGGGTCGTTCCCAGTAGAGCTCTGATGCCCCCAGCCATGCCCAGTGGGGCTCAGTGTGTGCAGGGCCCGGTCAGTCCTGGGGCGTTGCTTGTGTTTCTACCCCCGGAATCACATCTCTGAGGCCGGATCTGCTCTGGGCTGAGTAGCTGTGGTGATGTCTCTGCGGATGACTGTTGATTGTGTCATGTTCTTTTCTGGGAAATGTCAGTCATTTCTTTGCCCGTTTTTTTTTTTCTGTTGGGCTATTTGCACGGAGGGCATCTGCTGTGGCTCGCTTCCCCCATTTGTACAATGTGTACTGTTTTGGAAAGCCATATTTGGGTGGAGAGACTGTTCCTTTCGTGTTTTTATTTTCATCATCATTTTTTTTTTTGGTTTGGGGGCCATGCCTGGCAGTGCTGGGGGGGGCGCTCCTGGCTTGTTGCTGGGGGGCACGCGGTTCTGTGGGTAGAACCTTGGGCTCCTGACGCGGCCCCCTGAGCCACCTCCTGGGTCCCTGCCAATCTGTTCTGTTGGGGACTCTCCAATCGAGTTCGGCGATGCTGAACCAAAGCTGCTGGGGAACCAGAGGCTGGTGCCAGTGATGGGCGTGTGTGAGGCAAGAACCTTCACCCCTGAACTTTCTCTGCAGCCCCCAGACGCTCGTTTTTATTATTGCTGTGGTTGGGCCACTCCCGGAAGTGCTCAGGGCTTACTCCCGGCTCAGTGCTCGGCGTCACAGGATTGGCTGCCTTGTGCTTCCTCCCCGCCACCCCCCCAGCTGTGGTGGCGGGTGTGTGCCGGATCCGGCAAACGTGCCTTCAGTCACCTGCAGGTCATGCCCGGGCTGGTCTCTGCCTTTTGCCACAAATCAAGGCCCCTCCCTCTCTGACCCCCTCCCAGCCCGGCCCCGTGCATCTGTCGCCCGTCCTCTCAGTGGGGCTGTCCATGTCCCCCGTCTGTCCGTCTCGTCCGTCCATCAGTCTCACCTGCAGGGCTGACGTCATCCTACTCACTCACCTTTCCTCCCCCCCGCCCCCCCCCATTTTGCTTTGCATAACCCTCTCCAGATCCTGCCATTTTACTGGGAAAACCAATTTTCCCGTTGGTTTTTTTTTTTTGGTCTAATAGTTGGAGTGTCCCATTGTGAAATCCACCTCATCTTCCTCTCCCACCCATGCACCCAGGGGCACCTCAGCTGAGTCAGTTCTGTTCTCGTCTCAGGAATTCTTTCCCAGGCGCCTGCCTTGCAAACACGAGGCTGCGAGGTCCGTCGCCCACGCTGCCCGCCCCACTGAGTGTGTACCAGCAGCTGCCTGTGCTGTTGGCACAGCTGGGGTGTGACCTGTGTTCAGCAGTGTGGCTGAGGCCAGGCCCTGTTGGCCAGATGCGCAGGGCCCACGCATCTAAGGACTAAGGGTGGCCCCGTCCTCACCGCAGCAGGGGAAATAGATATTTTCTCTCTCTCTCTCTCTTTTTTTTTTTCTTTTTGGGTCACACCTGGCGATGCACAGGGGTTACTTCTGGCTCATGCACTCAGGAATTACTCCCGGCGGTGCTCAGGGGACCATATGGGATGCTGGGAATCGAACCAGGGTCGGCGTGCAAGGCAAACGCCCTCCCCGCTGTGCTGTCACTCCAGCCCTGGAAAGGGATATTTAAACAGACAGCTGGACCCGAGCAATAAATAGTACAACAGGGAGAGCACTTGCCCTGCGTGTGGCCGACCAGGGTTTGATCCCTGGCATCCCATAAGGTCGCCCCATCCCTGAGCACAGAGCCAGGAATAAGCCCAGGCGTGGCCCAAAACCAAAAAATAACGAGGGCTGGGGGGCGTGGTGGAAAGGGCTGGAGCACTTGCTTTGCAAACAGGAGCCCCACATTGGAACCCTGACCCCGAGCGGCCTGGAGCACTGTGAGCCTTGGCCCTGGAATAAATAAAATAATCTCTCCTTACCCTGTAGTTTGGGCTGGAGCGATAGCACAGCGGTAGGGCGTTTGCCTTGCACGCAGCCAACATGGCCGACTCGAGTTCGATTCCTCCACCCCTCAAGCTACCGAGAGTATCTCGCCCACACGGCAGAGCCTGGCAAGCCACCCGTGATGTACTCAATATGCCAAACACAGTAACAAGTCTCATGATGGAGACGTTACTGGGCCCGCTCGAGCAAATCGATAAACAATGGGAGGACCATGACCGTGACCCTGTAGTTTAAAAGATTACTTACCAGTTACTGTGGCTAAGAGCTTCTCTCTCTCTCTCTCTCTCTCTGTCTCTCTCTCTCTCTCTCTCTCTGTCTCCCCACCCCTCATTTTGGTTTAGTACCTGTGAGATTACAGTCATCCATGACTGGGTTCCCAACACACAGTGTTCAACACTGCTCCCTTCACCAGTGGTTTTGGTTCTGGAACACATTAGGACACGCAGACCCTAATCAATCTGACTCTGATGATTAGTTTGTTTGTTTGTTTGTTTGCTTTTTGGGTCACATCCGGTGATGCACAGGGGTCACTCCTGGTTCTGCACTCAGGAATTACTCCTGGCAGTGCTCAAGGGACCATATGGGATGCCGGGAATCGAACCCGGATCGACCGTGTGCAAGGCAAATGCCCTCCCTGCTGTGCTATTGCTCCAGCCTCTGCTGTTCAGTTTTGTTTGGGGGCAGGAGGGCAGACCACATCTGAGCATGGCTCAGGGCTTACTCCTGATGTAGGGAACACACCTGGCGGGGTTCCGGGGGCCCTGTGGGCAAACGCCCTCCCTGCCGTGCTGTGGCTCCGGCCCCAGGAACTGATGTTTGTGCCTGTCTGAGACACGGGTGCAGTTCTGTCTCCTCAGCCATCTCCATTTCCTATGGGTGTTTCTCCAAAACCCTCTTCCCTCCTGAGTGGACGCTGTGCGGAGACTGTCCCCTGTGCAGCAGGACACAGCCCTCTGCTCCTGTTCCCAAGGGCCCCGGTCCTTCTTGGCCACGCTCTGACCGAGTCCCACCTCAGCCCCCTTCTGTGACGTGGCCTGAATCGGAACGGAGACACACGGGTGGATTGGGGGTGGAAACGCTGACTCAGCAGACTCAGGCTTCCTTCCCACCAACCCGGCGTCTCCGTCTGCTCGGATCCCTCAGGAGGAGCCGAAAGTGCTCCTCACGGGTCTCCTCGGACCCCCTCGCCATCTCGTCCCCTCCCTCTGCTTCTGCTGTTATGGTGGCCAGGAGCCGCTCTCGGTGTGGTGTGCAGGAGGCCGCGCCGTCTCCCAGCCCCGGGTCATCTCTGCTGCTGCTGGAAGCTGCTGTCACGTGTCCCCTCCGTCGTACTTCCCAGTGAGGGCCTCAAAGCACTGCTCAGGGGCCCAGGGGCCACCGCTGGAGATCCTGGCCCAATAGGACTGAGTTCAGTGCTCAGGCCCTGCAGGGCTGTAGAGGCCTCCAGGATTAACTCGGGGCCTTGCCCATTGGAGCTCAGCGGGCCCAGCGCTGCCGCCGCCTCCACCCTCAGGGCCGGGCAGGCTCGGGCGAGGCCAGGGGCGGGAGAGGGGGGCACAGCCCTGGGCTTCCCGGTCTGTGCTGACCAGGAAACTGGGCTGCTTTGCATAGCTGAGCACCACGCCCAGACCTGCCCCAGGTGGGGCTGACTGGAAGGCCGGGTGGAGCGTGACTCAGCCCTGCCCCTGCTCCTGGACTTCAGGCTGGCACTGCCCACAGGATCTCGGGGCTGGGCAGTGCTGCCTGGGAGGAGCCCTGTCCTCTGTCCTGCCCCCACTCCTGGCATAGGCAGAGTGAAGGGACCCCCAGGTGGGAGAGGCAGAAGCAGATGGGCTCACACATGCAGATGGGCGAGGAGGGTGAAACCCCTGAATCCCACCTGTGCCAAGGGCGGCCGTGAGGCGGGCACCCCTGGGGGTGTGGGGCAGGGTGGGGAAGAGGCCTCGGGTCGGAGGAGGTGGGCAGAATGGGGGCCACTGGTGGGGTGGGTGGGCGTGGCCTCTGGTGTGGAAGTGGGCGTGGCCAAAGCCTGGTCTCCAGCGTGTGGTGGGCGTGGCCTCTGTAGTGGGCGTGGCCTCTGCGGGGGGGGGTGGAGGAGCGGGGCCTCTGGTAGATTGGCCATGACCGGGTGGGCGTGGCCGCTAGTTGGAGGTGGGCGTGGTCTCCGTTTTGTGGTTGGGCCGGTCTCCGGCGTGGGCGTGGTCAGCAGTGGTGGGCGGGGCCGGGCAGTGGGCGGGGCGAAGCCTCGGCGGTGGGCGGGGCCGGGCGGCGGGCGGGATCTCAGGGCCCGTCTCCCCCCCAGGGCTGCCCCCCGACGTCCAGATGCCCTGCCTGGTGTGCCGCGGGTCGGTGCCGCCCGCCCAGCCCTGCAAGCGCTGCCGCTCCTTCTGCGCGTCCGTCCTGCAGGGCGCTGCCTTCGTGCCACTCGGTTGCCCCTGGACCCCGTGACGCCGGGCCCCGAGCTCCCGGGGAGCCCCACGCCACGCGGGCCTATACAGAGCTATTTTAGCCAAGCGGCGCTGCCCCCTGTGCTTCCTGACCGAGCCCCCGCCCCGCCCCCACTGCAGACTGACTCCCCGCCCCGCGCTGCGAGGAGCCCTGCACCCGCCCCCCTCACCCAAAGGAGCCCGGGAGGTCCCGCAGGCGGTTGCCCACCCCCTTCATTCAGGGGGCCCCAGCACGCTGGCAGGGCGGAGGGGGCACCCCTTCCCCGGCTGCAGACCTGTGGGGGATGGGCGGACCTCAGACCCTCAGACTCAGGCGGGCCCGGACCGCAGCCAGTGCCTGGGTCACAGGCCGTGGGGACAGCAGGCTCTGGGTGGCAGGTGGCCCCTGGCAGGTGGCCTGGCGTCTGGGGTGCACTGCACGGCCCATGCAGGGACTGGTGAGGCCGCCATCCTCACTGCACCATGAGCCTGGCCCTGCCGGCCCGCTCAAAGCAAGCTGGGCTGGGGACAGGGTGGGTGGTCATCGCCAAACTCACCATGTTGGGACCAGGGCGATTGTCCAGCGGGGAGGGCATTTGCCTGGCAAGCGGCCGGCCAGGGTTCAATCCTCAGCATCCCATATGCCCCCATTCCAGTACCACCAGGAGTAACTCCTGAGAACAGAGTCAGGAGGAACCCTGAGCATTGCTGGGTTTGGGGGAAAAAAATCTCATTATCCTGCAGCAGACTTCACCCCTGGGCTGGATCCCGGCTTCCAGATCCCTCTAATGAGCGGACCCCTGGGGGGCTCCTCCCCATTCACAGGCTGGGCAGGGAGGCACTGTCCTGGGGGGGGCAGTGTAGGGGTCCGTGAGGAAATAACTGCTTATTGGGGGTCCCAATATCTGGGAAATGATCCCTGAAGTCCTCCCTGAGCATACGCCCTCGGTCCCAGCAGTGCTCTCTGAGGGGTGCTCCCCATTCTTGTCTATGCTCCCGATTCCCTCAGTACCCTCGGATCCCGGGTGACACTCCCCGATCCCTAGCAGTGCTCCCAGAGGGTGCTCCCTGTTCCCTGGGCACTGCTCCCTGCGTGCTCCCTCCCTGTCTCCCCGTGGAGCACTTGGGCCAAGGTGGGGGTGGGGCTGCCTGCCCTCTTGGACACTGGAGGTCCAGCCTGCGGGGAAGTGGTGATGCTGCAGGGAGAGGCAACCTCAGGCTGCGGGCCCTGTGAGTCCCGGGGTGGGGGTCGCGGGAGCCAGCCCCAGGCCAGCGGCCCGCCCCAGGGAGGCTCCGAGCCGCCCAGGAACGCTGGTTGGCTCCCGGGCTCGTCCCTTGCAGCCCTCTGGCGCCCAGCCAGCCACGTGACCCGACCCCAGCGGGTGAATCTACCGGGAACGCGTGTCCCGGGAGGCGGCCGCCGGGAAGCACCTCGCCACCTGCCCGATGCCCGCCGCGTGGGCGCTCGCCCTGCTCTGTGCCGCCTGGGGCAGCCGCGGCCTGGCCCTCCCGCGGGCGGCCACATGCGGCGCCTCCTGCTCCCAGGTGAGCCCCCGACCCGCCTCCTCTGCCCCTCCGCAGGTGAGCGCGCAGGCTGCAGCTCTGCGTATCACCTGGGCCAGCCGGGGTCGGGGGGCTTGTGGGGACACCCTGTGGGGCAGGTGCGGGGGTGAGGGATGGTGACCCCGTGCGCTCACAACCTCTCAGGCCCTGAGGGCGGGCTGTAGGTGTGTCCCCTGTCCCCCGGGAGAATCACTGAGGCCAGAGAAGCCTGAGGTGGGGGCAGCTCAGTGCCGGGCACCGGGACACTTGGGGACACCCCATCCTCTAAGAGGAGGGCGGCCGCAGGCCAGGGAGCTTGGGGGGGGGACTCGGCTAGGGGGCAGGGGGGAGGGGACAGGGCTGGGGGAGACAGCTGGGGAGCAGGGCTGGAGGGACAGCGCCTGCGGGGGAAGACTGCGGCTTGGGGGACAGGGCTGAGGGGGACAGTAGGGGGCGGGGCTTGTGGGGGGGCAGGGCTGGGGCTGCCTCGGGTCCCAGTGCAGGCTCAGGAAGTGCATCGGACCAGGAGAGGGGCACGGGGAGCTGCCATGAGCCTGTCCTGGGCCTGGCCCTGGGCGGGTGGGGACGGGGATCTGGTTTTGGAGGTGGACATGGAGGGCTCAGGCCCCCCCGCACACCCCCCCCCCCCCCGACAGGTCAGTGCCCCGAGCCCACTCCTGGAGTGCAGGGTGCCCCACCTGGTTCTCACTTGGTCCCCGCCCCAGAGACAGCCCCCAGACTCCTGGCCGGGAAACCCCGAGAATCCCCACGGAAACCCCCGCGTGGCCCTGCCCGCCCGCCGGCCCCAGCCTCGCAGGGAGGGGGGGAGGGCCACCTCAACCTGTCCTCGCTCTGTCCCCAGGGCCTGGCCTGCAGGAGCCGCAGCAGCTGTGAGTACCCCACGGGGCGGGGTCTCCCTGTCACTGGCTCTCAGCCGGAGCCAAGCCGAGCCCAGTGCAGAATCCCGCGCCCCGTGCATCCTCGGAAAGCTGCTCTCCGTGCAGAGGACGCGGGGCTGCCGCAGAGAGGGCGAGCGCGGGCCGCAGACGGGAGCAGTGCCCCCGGGAGACTGGCGACAGGCGAAACCAGCGGGACAGACAGACGACAGTGGGACAGACAGGCGGACAGTGACAGACAGATGGACAGTGGCATAGACAGACGGACAGTGGCATAGACAGGTAGACAGTAGTTTTTGGAGGAGGAGCACGATGCTCTGAAGTCAGAAGTGACCTGGCTGAAGCAAATGCCAGGGGGCTGCTTCTCTCGAGGCAGCAGGTGGGGGCTTGCGGCCTGGCTCCGGGCAGGCGCGGGGGCTCAGGGGCCTGCCCAGCCCTGCCCTGTCCCCGCGGAGTGCAGCAATTCCCCAGTCCCTGCAGCGCTGGGTCCGGGACCCGAGCGCGCCCTCCCCTGTCACCCTGGGCCATGCTTCTCTGGAGGAAAACCGTGGTTCTGACATTTTCTGCCACCACCAGTGGCACCTGCTCCCTCTCCTCCCCGAACCCCCCTCTCCACCGACTCCCTAGGACAAACCACACTGGGCAGCTCCGTGATTCTCTTAAGTGTGGTTGGAGTCCATTTGCCACCACCTTCTTCAAGGCTGCACTTTTCTGGCTCCAAGCTGTCCGGCACCGGGTCCCCCCTGGCCAGGCCGTCCGTGCTGGTCCACCTGGGTACCAGAGGCACTCAGACCTGCTTCCTGGCGGCATCTCTGGCATTCCCGCCACTTTCTTCCCTGGAGCTCGGGGGCTGTCTCCGCACTTTTTGGGCTGGTCGGGGTCTGCCCTGCCCCCAGCTCCCTCCCCCCCACCTTGCTCCTTCCCTCCTGCCGAGCTGGGACATGTGGCGGTATAAAGGACGCCTCAAACCTGAGCTGCTGATGGAGATTCTTTTACCCAACAGTGGAGTTCAGTTTTACAAAACCGCCCCTAAATTTTGCTTCAGCCGCCCCACAGTTTCTGTTATTTTGTGTGGGGGCCACACACAGCCTAGCTGGGGACCACATGGAGTCGGGGCGGGGGAGCTCCCAGGCCTCAGACCTGCAGGGCGAGTGCACCCACCCAGCCGTAGCCCCCGCCCTTAGGTTCTTAGTACCTTGTCTCTTCATTTTCATTCAGCCAAAGGTACCACTTTCCCTTTTCTTCGAAGAGCGTTGCATGCAATGCTCTTTCCAGACAACTGGAGATTTCCCCGAAGGTCAGAGTGACTTTCAGTTTCATTGCACTGAGATGGTAGTATGCATCATCCACACCCTTTTACTATGACAGTTCAGGTGTGCGGTGCTCTGGGGGCATGGAGCCTGCCGAGGGGCGTGGGCTGCCTCCAGCCCCTCGAGAGGAACCCTGGTTCTGGACCTCCTCCCAGGCCTGTTCTGTGTGTCCGGAGAACCGGCAGGGACCGCAGAACGACCAGGAGTTGCTGCAGGACGGTCAGGAGACACCGGTCCGGGTCTGTGCCCTGCTCATCTGGGCCCAGGCTGTGCTGCCTCGCTGCCCTCATCAGCCACACTCGGCCGCCCCTCCCAGACCCCGGCCGTCTTTACTGCACCTTTAAGGCCTGGCTCGGATAAGGCCTGGCACGGAACATGACCTGGTGGCTTTGGCCAGGCCTCCGGTCCTGCGCTTCGTCCACTGGCTCCCCTGAGCTGGGCTCTGTGCCGCCCCGCGCTGTGTCCTCGCGGCTCAGTGTGGAGAGCTCCCCGAGCGCAGGGTCAGGTGGAGGCCCCCTCGCCCCCCAGCCCACGCTGTGGTCCTGAGCCTCCGCCCGTCCTCCACAGGGCCCATCCTCAGGAACGTCTGCCGGCCACCCCCCGTGTCCATGCCTGTGGGGGTCCTGGAAGGCCTGACGCTCTCCGCAGCTCTGCAGTGTGTCCCCCCGGGGGGCTGCGCCCTGCGCCTGCGTGTCCAGGCCACCGTCTGGCTGCACAGTGAGCAGAGGCCTGTGGGAAACGCCCGGGGGTGCAGCTCTGGGCTCCAACCTGCCTGGGGCTCGGGGACCCCCGCTGCCCCTGTGAGCGGAGACTCAAGGGGTGGTGCTCCTGCACCCAGGAAGCCTGCGGGGCCTGGAGGCCTGCTCCTCCAGCCTGGACACCCAGGAGACACAGTGCCAGGCCGTGCGGCTGCCCAAGGCCTCCCGCCTGCAGGCGGCAGGGCAGCAGGTGAGGCCCGGACCCCCAGCCTGGGGCCTGCACTCCAGTCCCACAGCCCGTCCACGCCCCCTGACCCCCGAGACCCCCGGCTCACACCCACCTACACCCAGCTTCAGGTGCACTTCGAATGCTTCGAGGCCAGCGTGGGCCAGACCCTCCACATCACCCTGAGGACTATCCCCCACTTTTGCGGGGTCCAGCTGGCCCAGGAGTACCGTGTGCCAGGTGAGGGACCCCAGCAGGTCTGCGCTCCCGTGGGTGTCCCTGGGCCATGGAGGCCACATGCGCGGGGGCTGGCGGGGACCAGCGAGGGGAGTTCAGCATTCCCTGTCACCTGTTGTCTGCAGACTGCTCGGACGAGGACGTGAGGAGGCACATTCCCGAGTGCTTGGGTGAGTGCTTGCGTCTGCCTCCCCGACTGGGGGAATCCTGAGGCTTCAGCGGGCAGCCGCAGGGTCATCCCCGTGCAGGTGCTCAGGTCAGTCCCACTTTGCCCCCGCCACAGCCAGGAAGCTCACCTGCCAGGTGGACCGCAGCCGCCGGGCCGTTCTGGTGCAGGTGCCCGACGCCCCCGAGGCCCCCGGAGCCTCCGACTACTATGTGCGGCTCTGTCGCAAGTGGTTCACCTGCCAGGACGTAGTCGGGCCACTGCAGGCAAGAGGGGCCACCTTCCGCCACGACCCATGCCCACGCCCACCGAGACCCTGTCTCACCAAGAGCCACACCCCATCCCCACTAGCCACGCCCTGTTCCTCCACTGGCCACGCCCACTCTACAGACCACGCCCACACCTCCACTGACCACGCCCAGTCCACAGACCCCGCCCACATCCCCACTGGCCACGCCCTTCCCTCCGTGGCCACGCCCATCAAATGGCATGCCCCATCCCACAAAGGCCACGCCCACCATCGTGCCACACCCCTTCCACCGGGCCCGCCCACCCCACAGGCCACGCCCCCAGCCTCTGGGCTCCGGTGCCCACCGCAAACCCCCGCAGGTCCCGGCGAACAGGATTTCCCGGACAGTGTCGCTGCCTTACACCCAAGCGCTGCCTTGCCTGTGCCTTGAGGTCAGTGCTTGTGGCCTGGACTGCGGGAAGGGAGAGAGGGGTGGCGGGGGTGGGCTGGGGGTGACTCTGCTGACCGACCCCGGCCCCTTCCGCAGGGCTGGCCTGCGACCCCCGATGCCGTGCGCGTCCAGATCTGCCCCTTTGAAAACGGCAAGTGCGCTCTGAGCAGCCAAGAGGGGCGGGAGGGGCAGAGCCGGAGCCGGGCAGGACAGGGCCTGGGGGAGGGGAGGGGGAGGCAGGGGGTCTGGAGGGGCCCTGCGACGCTGAGTCACGGTCCTCAGCCTGCCCGGGCTGGCCTCTGTGGCCGCTGACGGGGCTGTGGGGCAAGGGTCCCTGCAGACACAGACGCATTGTGGGACGCCATCCACTACCACCCCATGAGCCGGGCACTGAGCTGGGAGCCCACCTGTCCCGTGAGTGGCCACGTGAGCCTGTGCTGGCGCCCAGGGCCAGGGACCGAGTGTCGAGAGCTGGAACAGTCGCAGCGGCCAGCACACCGCAGAGTGAGTGTCCACTGGGGCCGGGGCCTGCCCGACGGCCCAGCCTGACCAGAACCCCTCCCCGCAGGTGCAGTACCCCGGGGTGGACCCACAGCCCCAGCTCTGCCTGCAGGTGAGTGGCCAGTCACCCGTACCCCCAGGGGCGGGAGGCGGGGTGCCTGGGGGATCGCCACCCCAGACGGTCCCCTCCCATCTGGGGTGACACCAGGGGCCGGGGGGGCCCTCTTGTCTGCAGTTCTCCACCAGGCTGGGCGCTCACCTGCGGTGCCCGTTCCTGCAGTGGCCTAGCGCAGGTGAGGTGCCTGCGGGGCCTGGGGCCTGGGTGGGGCGGGAGGACGGGAGCGGGGCCTTACCCACCCGCCCCACAGCCTGGAAGATGGCCGTCCAGCCGGCACCCTCTGGGGGGTCCCTGCGGGTCCCCTTCCTCTTACCCGGCCCTGCCAGCTTCCAGGCCCACCTTGTCGTGGGGGGGCGCCCCCACCTGCCGCCAGGTGGCCCCCACATTCCCGGTGAGTCAGGGCAGCCCCCACTCCCCACAGCCCACAGAGGGGCATGCAGCGGCCCTGGTGACCAGCCGCTCCCCACCCAGGTGGGCCCCACAGCAGAGCCGGGGGTGGCCGTCGCCGACCTTCCCGGGGCAGGGCTGTGTGAGGCAGACACCTGCGTCCAGGTGTGTGGGGTCCCCCTCTCCGCCACTCGGCCTCTGCCCCCAGAGGCACCGGCCTGACCACTGACCCTCCCGCAGGTTTGGATGACCGACATGCCCCTCTCTATCCCGCAGCGGCAGTGCGAACCCCCGTGCTGTGAGTGGCTAGCGGGAGGCAGGCACCTGGGCCAGCCTGTGGCCAGCTTGGGTGTGCCTGCTGGACCGCCAGCCCCTGAGGCAGCCCCCTCCTCTCCCGGACCCCAACACACCGCAGCAACCTGAGACGCCAGGACATGCCCATGCCCCCGCAGCTGAGTGGGGAGCCTGCCCAGAGCTGCCGGAAACCCCCACCAGGAAGGCCAGGACCGGGCACGCAGGGGGGCCGCTGACCTGGGCAGGGCATGGGGGCAGGCGCGGGCAGCAGGAAGGGCCCGGAACTGGGAGATGGGGACCTGCTGCCCGTTCTGCTTCGGCTGAGCCCAGACCCCCTCGGGACACCTGTGGTCACCGCCACAGTCTGGGCTGGCCGCGGCTTTGCCGGGCTCTGGGGCACCGGGGTGCGCGACCTCGGGGTCCCCGCCTCAACGCTGTGGCTGGCAGGCGGTGGGCCTGGCCTCGTGTCCCCTCAGTAAACACCTGTCCGCCTGACTCGCCTCTTTCTGGGCAGATGGGGTCCCCGCGCCCCTGTGTGGCCAGTGCGGGCTCTGGACAACTCCTTAACCCTGCGTCCGTGGGCACCGCCGCGCCCTTCGTGTGGGTGTGGATCCCACTGCTGCCCTTGAGCCCCACTGATACGGAGCCAGCAGGTTCCCGCCTCAGGCCCCGTCGGGCTTGGCCTGTCCAGCACTGAGGCAACCACGACCCCTGAGCACCCCGAGGTGGAGGCCCGGGGCTGCCCAGCTTGGCCATGACACTGGCCTTCCACACTGGGAGGAACCTGAGGCCCAGAGCAGGGCCTGACCCCTCCCCAGACCACTGCCGGTCAAGCTTGGAGGGAGGAAGAGGGGCAGAGCTGCCTGTCCCTGTCCCCCTTTTAATGGACAGGGAGGGTGTATAGCGCCACCAAGTGGCAGCACTACGCGCCAGGGCCCGCGTCCACGCTGGCCTGGGTCCTGAATACCCCTCCCCCACCAGGCCACCCCCCCACCCAGGGGGAAAGTGGTCCCCAAGGAGGGGCCCACTGGGTCTCCCAGGGAACTGGGTGGAGTAACTGGCCGTCCCCTGCGCCTACCATGTCCATCCGTCCGTCTCTCCATCCCCTCTGGTGGGCACTGGCACTGTGGGGCCTTCACGGAGCCTACAGTGAGGACGCCACAGGCTGGCCTGGGCTGAGGGCCTCAACCTAACTGTGGAAGTTAGAGGGAGCCCCAGCCATGGAGGTCCATCGGTTGGGGGTTCACGGGTGGACCCATCATGGCGGGGCCAGCCGCCACCACCAGAGGACGCAGTGGAGATGGTGGCCCCAGGTGCTTCCGGGACGCGGCCCCAGCGGGCCGGTTCTGTCCTGGAGCCTGGGTCCCCTTGCTGCCCAGGTGCTGCCCCAGTAAGGGTGTCCACGTAGGAGAGGGCTGGGCTTCTCCTGCTCACTCCTGGAGGTGACCAGGGCCCACGCAGCACCCCGGAGCCCCCAGCCCACCCGGTCTTCCCACTCAGCAGGAAGTCTGTCCCTGGCAGGCGAGTCCTCAGGTCCCGTGGTGGCCCCCAGCGAGTTGACCTCCTCGCTACCCCGACACCCTGTCAGGTGTTACTAACGTTGCGTGTTAGTTGTTGGCCTTACTGAGAGGTCAGTTGGTTATTATTTTGGCTTTGGGGCCCTATGCAGTGCTGTGAGCCCTGGAGGGGCTCAGGGGACCCTCTAGCGCCAAGAATGAGAGGCGGGGCTCCTGCACTCTGCCCACTGGGCTCTCCTCCCCCCTCCCCCCCAGCTGAGAGGATCAACTTCACCTCTGGATTTGTTGAAAAGAGAGACGTTAGGTGGACATCCCTACACCCACTGCCCTCGCCCAGTCCAACCTGCCCGGATCGCCCGCGGTGACTGTAGAGTGACCATAAATAATCAAGGTATTTGCTATGCAAATTTAGGGGTCAGAGCCCAGACTGGGGAGTTCCAGTCCCCAAAGCCATTTCCCTCAGTTCCTCTCTAGAGTTTCCTGGTACTTTCCAGACGCTTCTTCCTCCACCAGAAAAGACCCACTTCTGCCTTTGCGACACCTTTGAGCCATGTGGCACCAGGACCCATCCCTGGCTCATGGCGGCGAAGGATGCCAGCTAAGACGCAGCATGTGGGCAGTGACCGGTCCCAGGTGGGCCCCAGAGACCCCACTGGGCACAGCAGGGGAAAGCTCTCACGAAAGCCAGGTCAGGCTTGAGCGCTGAGCACAGCATGACTCCAGGAGAAATCGGGACAGATATTTACAGACTGGAAGATCGTTACGTCGCAAATCAACTGACAGATTCCATGTGATCTCCGTCAAAATGCGAGCAGCTGTTCTGAGCCTGGATCAGCCATCTCGCTACCGTTTGCCCCAAGCCCCCAAGGGTGCATGGGACCAAACTGCTACTGGCGCACTTGGAGTCTTGTGTTTAAGTTCCCAGGACAACCTCCATGGTGGGGAACAGAGACAGACTGAGGTACCTTCACCCTGCTGCCTGCTGAGGATGGAGGAAGGGTTCTTTTCCACCCACAGGCCTGTGCCCAGCAGGACTTCTTGCCACTTTGCCCTGTCCTGGATGGACTCGGGGCTTGGGGGAACTGTGAATGGGTTGAGGTCGGGAGAAAATGCAGCCTCTCTGGAGAATGTGTGTGTGACATTCTGCTGCGGCTGGGCCCAGGCAGGGCCTCAGGACTTTCCCCGGTGAGGTTCCCAGGTAGCCTGACCTGTGCACGGGAAGCCGAGGCCGCCTCACCCTTCTCTTTTCACTGGCCTGAGAGCACTCCATGGCGGGAGGGCGCTTGCCTGGCACCAGCCTGCCCTGTGGCCCGCCCAGTGGGCATCCCGGGCTCTCCAGGGGTGATCCCTGTGCATTTCTGGGTGAGGCCCCCAAGCAAACCACAACAAAACCGTTTTCCCTGACATTTCTGCTGTTTTCTTCGCCATGCGTGTCCACTTGTCTCTGCTGTGAACCTCCCTCGTGACCATGAGTGAGCGTCTTGAAAAGCTGAGAGAATTATGTCCAAGCTGTGATGTGAGACCAGAGCCCTGTGATGTCACTGCAGTGATGTCGCTGCTGGGCATGAAACCAGAGCCCTGTGATGTCACTGCTGTGATGTCACTGCTGGGCATGAAACCAGAGCCCTGGCCGCTGGCTGACATCTGTCCCAGCATAAGCTGCTTTCTTGCCAACAAATCCCCCTCTTTTCCTCAGCTGTTCCTGTAACTTTTTGTTTTAGGGTTTTTTTTTTAATTTTGGGGGCCACACCTGGCTGTGCTCAATAATCATTCTTGACAGTGCTGGGGGGATCATATGTGAAACCATGGGTTCAAACAGGGGTCTCCAGTATGCAAGGTGCTCACCCCTCTTCCCCGGTTCTACCCTCCCACCTGATCCTGTGACTTTTGGGGACAAGACCCTCACCTCACCTCATACACAGGAAATAACAAAATGTGGACTGGAGCGATCGCACAGCGGGGAGGGCGTTTGCCTTGCGTGCAGCTGACCTGGGTTCGTTCCCTAGCACCCCATATGGTGCCCCGAGCACCGCCAGGAGTAATTCCTGAGGGCGTGAGCCAAGCATAACCCCTGTGCAACAACAGGTGTGACCCAAAAAGAAAAAAAAGAAAAAGAAAGTAACAAAACGTGAGCCAGGAACCCAACCCTGAGGGCTGCCAGTGCACTTCCCAGGGACCCTAGGAACAAAGGCAGGGCCCAGGGAAGGACAGGGAGCAAGTGGACAGGGCCAGGGGTAGTTAACAGGCAGGGCGGGAGGGGCTCCTGCCCCAGCAGATGAGGAAGAAGGTGGCAGCTGGATAGCTGAGCACGGAAGGGCCTTGACCAGGACTCCAACGCGCGGCCCCCGGGTGGTGAGTGCCACCCGGGCAGACTGTCCGAGCCAGGAGGCTGCTGATGCCAGCGGCCGGCAGCTGTGTACTGCCACCCCGGGAACTGTGAGAGCCCCGGAGCCAAGCTCGGGGCCACGGCCGAACGTGGGGTCTGGCCTCACCACACGACACATAGAACAGCAAAGGGAAACTTCCATGGGAGGGAAAACTAAGACAGGAATTAGAACAAAATGTTTCCACGTTGGGGGCTGGAGAGGACAGTGGGAAGGGTGCTTGCCTGGCATGAAGGCGACCTGGGTTCACAATGGCATCTCATATGGTCCCCTGCGCTCTGCCGGGAGTGATTCCTGACTGCACAGCCATCACTGGGTGTGACCCGAAAAAAAAAAGGGGGAAAAATATACTTGCGACTCCCAGGACTTGAGACTGAAGCACAAGGCCTGGGCCGTGTGACCTGAGCTATCCTGAGGGAGGACACACACCTTCCAGGCGGCAACCCGCATCCCAGAGGGTCTATCCCGGCAACCTAGAGGGTCCTAGGAGTAACCCCTGAGCATCAGCACCTGATAATGGCCCAAAAAAACAAACCCAAAAAAGTAAAAAATCTGCAATTCCCAAAAACCAAACTTACACACTGTAAACCATGGAGAACGTCTTTCCACACTAAGGAGTCATCACGTTCCTTTGATTAACTGCCAGCGCAGACCCTGAGACCTTCCCAGGACCCCTGGGGCTCGAATGCAGTGTGAGTGAGGACAGGGGCGCAGGGGGTGTGGCGACTCTCCCCACGCAGGGGCACCACCTCCTTGGGGCCCCTGCCAGTGGCTTGCTGGGCAGGACAAGGCCTGGCTCTGTGGTTGGGCTCTGTGCCTGGGCCTAGACTGGAGACCCGGCACCAAGACAAGCTCCGCGGCCTCAGCCTCGAGCCTGGCCAGGGCTCAGCTGGCAGCAGGGGGCACGGTAGTGGCCCTACCTGCACACCCACCTGTCACTCCCATCCACCAGCCCACGGGACCGGCGGCCAGTATCTCCAGTGCCCCCTTGAGACCAGGCCCTCCTGGTCCAGGGCTCCAGGGAACCCCGCGCCGCCAGGCACCCCTTCACAGGGAAGGGCCTCTGGGTCTGGCCCCCCCCCCCCCCCGTGCGGCACCCGGCTGTCCCCCGCCAGAAGCCCACACCCACCCAGCCCAGTAAACACCAGACCACGATTATATACAAAACAAATTTAATTGAAATACCTGTATAAAAAATATGATCTTGACATCTTACTTTTGAATTGAAAGAACCCCCCGATCCACGGGGCCCTCACGGGCGGGCCCCAGTGAACGCAGCTGTGAGAATAAGTTAAAGGCTGGAGACCCCCCCACCCCCCAGCTTCCGGAGCCCACGGGCAAACTGTACAAGGTCAATAATTTAAAACCCACCCACCAGGGCACCAAGGCGCCCACCCCCTTAAATTAGCCTCTATACAAGTCCATCTCCCCAGGCAGGCAGGAGGGGACGACCCGGGGTCCCCACGCAGCCGCTGGCCCTCGCACCCGCGGAGGCGGCAGGGCCGCCCGGGGAGGAACCGAAACAAATAAATTAAACAATAAATAGCCCGGCGGGCCGGGGGCCCTCCTGGGATCACACCATAAATAACAGACTCAGCAGGCCTGGCAGGGCCCGGCAGGCGGCCCTGTTGCATTGCTTGTGCACGCCCGGGAGTGTCCCGGGAGGAGGTGGGCGCCGGGCAGGGAGTCCAGAGTCCCGGACCCCCGGCCAGGGCCACCTCCGCAGCAGCACAGGGGAGAGAGGTCGGCGGGAGGGTCCACGGGAGGGTCTTTGGACAGGGCAAGCTCAGAGGAGCACGGCCGGGAGCCGCGCGGGGAAAGGCACTCGAAGCGTGGGGCCGGCCGGCCGCGGTGGACCCCTGGGGCGCGGCCGCCGCCCCTCACAAGCTCTCGCTGCTGGACGTGGTGCTGGCCGCGTCGCCGGCGTCCAGGCCACAGAGCCGCAGCGCACAGCTGTCCGGGGCCCCGGCCTCGGCCCCCAGCATCCAGGGGTGCGCGGAGATCTGGTCCAGGGAGGGCCGCTCCGAGGGCCGCAGGGACAGACACCACTGGATGAGCTGCTGACACTCTGCGGGGACGGGAGGGTCAGCGGCGCGCCCCCCGCCCGCCCGCGCCCGCCCCCCGCGGGACCCCGCACGCACCGGGAGAGACCCTCCTCCGGAAGAAGAGGCGGCCCCTGAGGATCTCCTCGTCCTGCTCGAAGGGGATGTCCCCGCACACCATGTCGTAGAGCAGCACGCCCAGGGACCACACGGTGGCCGAGCGCCCGTGGTAGCGGTGGTAGCGGATCCACTCGGGGGGGCTGTACACGCGCGTGCCTGGGGGATCAGCGGGCTCAGGGCGAGGGGCCGGGGGTGGGGCCGGGGTGTCCCTGCTGGCCGGCCGCGCACGCATGCGCCCCGGCGCCCGGGAGGCGCGTCCCCGCCCTGGAAAAACCCCGGGGGCGGGGCCCGGTCACGTGCGCGCGGGGCTCGGCTTTCACAACACGCGGGGGCGGGGCGGCGCGGCGCGGGGAGCCCCGGCTTCCCCACGCTCCGCATTGCGGGGATCCCTCCCGCGGCGCCGGCGCCCCCCGCGCGCACGCACAGCGCAGGCCGACGCGCACACGCGCGCACGCGCCCCTCGGCCGCGCGCCGCCTGGTACCCAACGCGCATCCCCGGCGCGCGCCGCCTGGTACCCAACGCGCATCCCGGCCTGCATCCGCGCGCATCCCTCGCATCCCTCGCGCATCCCCCGCCCCGCCCCGCCCCGCCCCGCCCGGCGCGCGCCCCCAACAGCCTCGCTCAGCCCCGCTCCGCTCCGCTCACCGTCGAAGTCGGTGTAGACCGTGTCCTTGAGCAGCGCGCCCGAGCCGAAGTCGATGAGCTTGAGCTCGCCCGTGCGCAGGTCCACCAGCAGGTTCTCGTCCTTGATGTCGCGGTGCACCACGCCGCAGCCGTGGCAGTGCCGCACCGCGTCCAGCACCTGCGCGAAGAAGCGGCGCGCCAGCGGCTCGTCCAGGGCGCCGCGCTCCGTGATGAAGTCGAAGAGGTCCTGGGCCGGCTCGGGCCGCTCCAGCACCAGCAGGAAGCCGTCGGGCCGCTCGAACCAGTCCAGCAGGCGGATGACGCCGCGCGCGCCGCCCGCCGCGCCCACCTTGCGCAGCAGCACCACCTCGAGGGGCACGGCCGCGCCGCCCTGCGGACAGCGGGCGGCGGTCAGCGGGGCGGGCGGCGGGCGGCGGGGCAGCCCGGGCAGCCCCGCCGGCCGCCCGCCCGGCCGGCCGGCGCGCACTCGCTCACTCACCAGGCTGCCCCACTCCGTCACCCGCTCCTTCACCACGTGCTTCACGGCCACCTGCGGGCGGGCGGGGGACGGGACACGGCGGTCAGCGGGCAGCGGGCGGCGCGCGGGCGCGCGGGCAGCGGCGCGGGGCCCGCCGGGGCGCACTCACCGGGAGCCCGTCGGCGAGGCGGCTGCCCGCGTAGACCGTGCCGAAGCCGCCGCTGCCCAGCACGGCGCCCACCTGGTAGGCCTTCTCGAAGCTCTCCTTGTCCGCCTTGGCTGCGGGGACGGGACGGGACGCAACGGCGCGTGGGTGGGCGGCCGGGCGGGCGGCGCCGGCCGTGCCCGCCGCGCCCGCCGCGCCCCCGGCCCGCGCCCGCGCCTACCTGGCTGCAGGATCTTCACGGGCAGGTGCTCCACGCCGCCCGGCGCGCACAGCTGCGCCAGCGAGCCGAACTTGGACAGCAGCATGGCGGGCGGCGCCGTCCGCGCGGCGCGCTCGCCCCGGGCCCGGCCCCGCGTGGACGCGCTGGACGCGCCGGCCGCGCCGCAGGCCGAGCCGCTCGCACGGCGCCGCCGCCTCGCCCCGGGCTTTTGGGCCGCGGCGGCGCGGATCCCTCCGCGGGGGCGGGGCCGCGGGAGCCCCGCCCCTTCCGCCCCCGCCGCCGGGGCGCGCGGCGGGCCGGGCCGGGCGCCCGCGCGGGACGGCGGCGGCGGCGGCGCGCCGAGGCCGGGGCCGGCCCTCCCCGCGGGCCGGCGACGGCGCGGGGGGCGCGGCGGTGGGGGGCGCCGCGGCGGGCCGCGGGACTAGCTCGCGGGAGCGAGTCGCGGAGGCGCACGGCGCGGCGTGACGCGCCCGCCCCGCTCTGCGCACGCGCCGCCCCGACGGGCGGCGGCCGGGCGCGCGGGGCGGGGCCGCGGGAGCCAATCGGAGCCGGGCTCGCGGAGGCCCCGCGCGTCCGGCCAATCGGCGCGCCGCGCCGCGGACGGGCCCGCCCCCTCTCGGGACGCTGCGCGAGGCCCCGCCCCCTCCCGGCGCGCCGGCGGCCGCGGAGCCCGGCCCGGGCTGTCCGCGCCCTCGGGACCCGCCCGGCCCCGCGCCGCCCCCGCCGCCGCCGGTCACCGCGGCCCAAGGTCAAGGCCGGCCCGCCGAGGCGACCCCCGCGCGGCCCTGCGCCCCCGGCCCCCGCGTGCCCCGTGGACTGGGCCGGCCTGGCGGCAGGCGGGTCTGCAGGCCCAGCCCAGGCCCGGCCTCGCGTGTCCGCGCCCCGCCCCGCCCTCGCCCCCCCCGCCCGTTCCCCGGTTCCTGGAAGGCCCATCCGGTGGGTCTCAAAATAGTCCCGGGCCCCGCCGGCCGGCCGTGTCCTCCTGCCCCAGTGACCGAGGCCGGGGATGCGGGTCCTGGCGCTGGGCCTTCTGCGGAGTGGGGGGATGGGGGGCCGGTGCGACCACCCTCGCCCTGGGGCCGCCTACAGTGCCCCTCCATGTGCCGGGACGCCCAGGCTGCGTACCCCACCCCGGCGCCCAGCCAGAGCCACCCCACAGTGCCACACCCGCGCACACACAAGTCCACACTTGCCCCACTCCACACCTGCCCTCACACGCATGTCCACACCCGCCTGGCGCGTCTACACCTGCCCTCACATGTCTACACCCGCCTGACACTCGTCCACACCTGCCCCAGCACACGCTGGCTCACACGCACTTGCACGTGCACTTGCTCACCCACGAACCCAGAAGGTTCTTTCTGAGGTCCTGCTCCCCCACCCCTGCATTCTGGCCTCTCCCCCATCCCTGGGGGTCCCCACCCCAGCCCGCAGCCTCCTCAGAGACCTCCCGCAGGATGACCCAGGACCTGCTCAGGGCCACTGCAGGTCCCCCCCTGCTCTTGCTAGGGACCCGACCCCTCCCGCAGGGAGCCGTGCTCCCGGCCTGGCCCTAGGGGAGGCCGCCAAGTGCTCCCCTCTTCCCTTTCCTCCGGCCTCTGCTCTGCAGCCTCTCACCCGCTGGGAGGCCCGCCAGTCTCAGCCGATTTTGCAACTTTCCCAAAGGCGGAGGGTGGAGGCTGGGGCCACCCTACGGGCAGACCCTTCCCCCACCTCTGACCTAGCAACTCAGGGGCCCAGCTTGACCTGGCACTGGAGTTCCTTCCCCGCCACCACAGGGTCCCCCAAGCACAGGGAGGGGGGACACATGTCCAGGCCTAGCCAGGAGAGGCAGGTCCGGGGGTTCACGGGGCCACTGAGGCTGTGGTCAGATGAGATGGGTAGGGTGGGGCCGTGGGGGTCCCCTCCTCCCCTGGGAGGACTGGCCCGGCCAAGCCCCCGCTGAGCCCTGGCCTGTCCCAGCCTCTCCCGCTCCTCTCCTGAGGCTTCTGGGCTCCAGGAAGAGGGTCCCCGGGGCTGTGTGGGGCAGTGGTCTCAGTCTCACCCCAGGCCAGAGCAGCAGGCGGGCAGGGCCAGGGTCCAGGCCTGGGGCTGGTCAGGTTCCTGCAGGAGCCCAGACCTGACACACCCGGGCAGGCCTCCCCGCTGTGCCCCTGGGGCTGGGCAGTGCCCGGCCCCCGCCCCCCTGCACACCCCACCCTGGACCACTATGAGAGCTGCTGACTCAGGGCCCTGGGACGGGAAGAACGGGAAGAATTTCCCAGGAATTCCCACTTTCACTCTCGGCGGGGCCCCACCCAGAGATGCCGCCTCCCCACGCTCCTACGGCCGCTTCCGGAAGGCGTCCCCTCGCCCTCTCCAGGCTGCCGACTCCTGCTAAGGCCACTCTCCACACCCCACTTCCCTCACCCCTGCCCACCGCCACCACTCAGCCCTGCCTCCCCACCCCTCACCCCTGCCCCGCCTCCCTAATACCGGCCCTGACCACCTCACCCCCACCCTCACCCCTGCCCTCTGCCCCAACATCACTGCCTCTGAGTTGGAGGGACCCTGGCCAGCCCAGGTGGGTCAGGGACGGGGGACCCAGCCCCTCGTCACCCGTCACCAGCACCTGTGTCCTTGCTGCTCCCCTCCAGCCCTGCCCTGGAGCTCCATCACCCCCAGCTCCAGCCTGGGTTCCCCGCTGCAAGCGGCAGGTGTCTGAGCGCTGGGGAAGGACAGGGCCGCCCCGGCCTCTCCCTCGGCCCCCATGCCTCCTCCCCGCTGTGGCCGTCTCCCCCAGTCTAGACCGGTGGGGCCTGGGTGCTGCTCCCGGCCCCCCGCCCTGGAGAGGTCCCCCCCGCGGCTGTGGGGTCGAGGCCCTTGCTTCTCACGGGATGGGGCTGTGGGGCCGCGAGGCAGCAGAGGTGGGCGTGGGCTGGGGCCAGAGGACGGGGGCAGACGCCCAGCCTGGCATTCTCAAAGGTGGGGTCCCAGGGGGCATGAGCTGAGGACCGGACAGGAGGGAAGCCAGGCACAGCCTGGCCACAGGGCGAGGGGCGGGCGTGGAGGGAGTCCCCTCCTGGACTGCAGGGGCAGAGGCCACCTTGGCCCGTGGGCGGCCCCTGGCACCGCCAAGGACTGTGCTTCAGGCCGGCCTGGCCTCCACGTCCTCACCCGTCTGTGGCCGCCTGCCCCCGGGGCCCTGCCTTCAAGAGCTGCCCGTGACGCAGGCCCCTGTGCTGGCCCCGGCCCAGACCACGCACACGTGAGCAGGTGACGGCCACACACACGCATGCACACGCCCCCGGTCAGACGGGTTCTGCTGCCCCCCTCCCCCACCCCACACTCACCTGGGCCCCAGGGAGCTGCCCGGCCGGCAGGTGGGGGGACGGGAAGAAGGCCAACCCCAGTGGCCGGGGGTTGGGGCAGCAGCGTCTCGGGGGGGGTCCCGGGGGGGGGGCCGTGTTGGGCCATGCCTGGACACTCCTACACTGGGGCTGGGGTCTGCGGGCAGCACAGGAGGGGGAGCGGACCGCTGTGCCCCGTGGGGTGGGGCAGGGCGGGGTGGGGGACAATGGGTCCTTGTGGGATCCCAGGGCACAGGGCGAGGTCTGAGCAAACGTCCCTGTGCTGGGCTGGGTGGCGAGTGGCCAGAGAGGGCGGGTCTCCTGCTGTCCCGGCACCCTGAGGCCTGGCAGCGCCGCTGGCCCTGCACAGACTGTCCTGGCCAGGGCGCTCGCTCCCCGGGGCCGCCCGGCAGGCGCCATCAGCCCCCGCGAGCAGCCCAGCACCCCCACGCCTGCGGGTGGGCCCCGTGTTCAGAGCATGGGAGGCACACTGGGTCCCCTCACGCCCCACGCACGCACACCACAGACTCAAACACAGCACACACACGGACCCCACACACAGACTCACGTACCCGGACTCACACAGATTCACGCACACACATGGACCCACAAGGATTCAGATACACACGAAGACACACATACATGGACTCACGCATACACAGGCGCACGCACACGTGGGCTCACACACACAGACTCACGCATACACTCGACGCAGACTCACACATGGACTCAACACACAGAATCACACCCAGAATCAGAATCACGCACACACATGGGCTCACAGTGATTCAGATACACACAAAGACACACATACATGGACTCACACAAACTCACGCACCCGTGGACTCACACACAGACTCACACACAAACTCAACACACAGACTCATACACACACACGGACTCACAGTGATTCAGATACACACTAAGACACACACACTAAGACACACATACAGGAACTCACACGTACACAGGCTCACGCACACAAACTCATGCACCCGGGGGCTCACACACACAGACTCACGCATACACTCGGACACAGACTCACACACACACATGGACTCACAGTGATTCAAATACACACAAAGACACACACACATAGACTCATGCGTACACAGACTCATGTACATGAACTCATGCACACGTGGTCTCACACACACAGACACGCACACACATGGGCTCGCACACGCAGGCACGCACTCCGGCAGCGTGGGCCATGGCCCTCTCAGGATGGGTGGGGTGGTGGGGGCGTCGGCGTGACTGATGCTGCCCCCAGGGTGCTGCTGGCCCTGCAGGTGTGCTTGGGTGTCTGAGTCTTGGTGTGTGTGTCTGGCTGACTTGGCTCTGGCCTGAGCGGAGTGAGGCCCAGGGCTGTCGTCTTCAGCCTGCTGACCACCCGCCTCCCAGAGAGCCTCCCTGGGCACCCGGATCTCTCTCACGCGTCCAGCCGCGCTCCCCCGCCCCCCGCCCCTCAGCCCTGCGGTGTCCCAGGAGCCTGACGCCCCACCCCCCCTCTCCTCCGGGGCCTCCTCCAGGGACCCCTGAGAGTCCTGGCCACAGGCATGGCGTCCAGGCTGTACCTGGGCTGAGCCCCTGGAGGCCAAGCGTGGGGACCCCTGAGTGTGGGGACCCCTGTGCAGCCCGCTGTCCCTCTGTGGGCCTCGGGTCACCAGGTCCATTTCCTGCTGTCCTGCAGGCTTTGGGGGATGTCTTCTTGGGGGGCTTGGCTCGTCCCTTCCTTTCCTGTCCTCCCCACCATGCCCGCCTCAACCTGGGGCCACCCGGGGTCACCCTGCCCACTGCCCAGCCTTCTGGGCCCTCACCCATATTAGTTGGCCCTGAAGGAGGCTGGTGAGACCCCTGACCTGGGCTCCCGTCCCAAGCCCGGGTACCCCCTTCCTCCACTGGCTGCTCTGTATGGCCTGGGACGGGCCGGGGAGCTGGACCGTGCCTCGGGGCAGGGCCTGATCCCGCTGGGTGGACGCCACAGCCTGCGGGTGCCCCCCCCCCCCCCGCCCTCACAGGGTTCCCCCTGAGGCCAGGGGCCTGGGTGCTGACAGCGGGCTGCAGGGGTGCCGGCAGGCAGCTGCGGGAGCCAGGGGCCCTCGCTGCCAGGGGCCAGTCCAGCCCCTCAGGGCCTGCTGCCGGCCAGACGGGCGTCCAGTAAGTGCCCTGCGGGCCCGGCCCAACAGCTGCGCCTTTGTGGGAGGCAGAGGCGCGGCTGTGAGAAGTCCCGCCCGGCACTCGGTCCTCTCCCCTCCCGCACAGCCCGGGTGCCGGAATGTTCCGGGTCAGCAGTGGGCCGAGGCCTGGGCTCCCCTCCCCCCTCCCTCCCATTCACAGCCCCCCATTCACTGGCTTCACCATCCAGTCAGTCACTCATTCACTCATTCCCGATCACTCATTCACTCATTCTGTCACTGTCACCCATTCAGCCTCCGACTCACTCAGTCACTCACTCATTCAGCCCCTCAGTCATTCACTCATTCACCGTCACCGTCACCCATTCCCTATCACTCATTCGGCCATTCACTCATTCACTCATTCTGTCACTGTCACCCATTCGGCCTCTGACTCACTGTCACCATCACTCATTCAGCCGTTCAGTCAGTCACTCACTCATCGCCCGTTCACTGTCAGTCACTCACTGTGGGTGGTCTGGCCCATGCCTGGCAGTGCTGGGGGCTTCCTCCGGGCCCTGAACTCGCTCAGAAACTACTTCTGGCTGGCTCAGAGACACCCTGGGGTGCGCTGCCCACGGCACTGTTGCTCCGGCCTTCACTCTCACTCATCCCCACCCCTGAGCTAAGGGGCTACCAGCAAGTCCTTGGGGGGGGGGGTGGTGGTCCAGAGCTCTACAGCAGGAGGAGACATGGGGTCTCACACCTGGCTCTGCCCCCGCAGGCTGTGGAGGGGAGGGGCTCCTCTCCCCCTTCCTTGTTGCAGGCTCCGTACCGGCCCCACTGCCCCTCACGGAGTGTCACTTCCTGTGTTCCTCCAAGACCTTCCTGACTGAGGGGGCAGGCGAGGGCTGGAGTCCACGCCTGGGTCTCTCTGGACCCCTGTGCCAGCCTAGAGCCGGGGTCAGCAGTTTCCCGCGGGTGTTGGGGGAGGTGTCTGCCCCAGCTCTCACCCGGCAGGACCAGGCTGGGCGGACAGAAAGACCCCCAGCCAGCAACCAGAGCTCGGCAGATCCGAGTGTGGTGCCTCCCCCAGGCCGCCCTCGGGCACCCCAACGGGCTGGAGGGTAGGAGAGGCCGTCAGAGGCGCTGCAGGAGAGGGCTGGGACCGTCTCAGCCGGCACCGCTCCGTGCCAGGCGCCCTGTGCCACTGCACAGCTGGGGCTGCTCAGCTGTGCCTGGGGGTGAGAGCTGGCGTGGGGGGGGCTCCCCTGTGGGATCTGAGTGTGTGCACGTGAGGGCATGGGGTACGTGCATGTGTGTGTGTATGTGAGGATGTGGGATGTGTGCGTGTATGAAGACGTGCTGGATTTGCACGTGTGCATGACAACGTAGGGCGTGTGCCTGTGTGTATAGGACGGCGTGGGGCGTGTGCATGTGTGTGCGTGTGAGGACATGGGGGGTGTGTGTGTGTGTGTGAGAACATGGGGCGTGTGCTTGTGTAGGTGAGGCTGTGGGCCGTGTGCGTGCCTGCCCGCGCAGCAGCACAGTGCTCTGACCCCAAGACCACAGCGAGCCTTGGGTGAGGGTGGGCAGGACTGGACAGCCCCCCCCCCCCCCCCGCTGGCCTCGCCCCTGTTCTGGGTCCTGGGCCCTGGCTGCCCCAGCCCAGAGCCCAGAGCCCCACAGCCCGGCTCTCGGGGCTGGGGCTCGTGCTCGGCGCAGGCGGGCAGGCGGCCGGCGTGAGAATGCGCGGAAGCCGGCTGGCCGGCCGGGCGCTGGCCCCAGGGGGCCTGGAAATCCTCGCTTCCTGTTTTCCCACAAAGGGCCTGTGTGCGAGGAGCCGGGCCCTTTCCGTAAACAGCGCCCGGCCTTTCTCCTCCCGCGCCAGCCCGCGCCAGCCCGCTCCAGCCCCCACGGCCGCCCCGCACAGCAGGCGGGACCCCCCACGCCCGAGTCAGGGGCAGTCTCCCCAGGGAACGGGCGCCTGGGGGTCCCAGATGGGGAAGGGGCCAGGCCAGACCCAGAGGGCGTGGCCGCTGGTGCCCACCAGTGGTGAGGGCGCACCCTGCTGCCGAGACCCCCAGCGCTGGCACCCACCCTCCCCCTTCAGAGGGACGCACAGGGGCCAGGCGGGGCGGGTGAGGTACCCAGGGGGTGCGACTAAGGCCCCACCTGCGGGGCCAAAGGGCACCTGAGTGAGCCTGCACCCTGGGTGCCCTTGGGACGCCAGGTCAGGAGGAGACAGAGGGAGGGGAGGGAGGGGAGGGGGTGGGGGGAGGGACGGGGAAGCAGGTGACCTCTCAGGTGGGGGTCCCCTAGGCTGTGGCCAGGCTGCTCGGTGGGGGCGGACCGGGAGGGGCTGGACGGGGCAGCCCTGGGGTCTGGGGGTGGCTGGGGTCCGGGAGCCAAGGGCAGGAAGGCGGTGGGCCAGTATCTGTCAAGGCTTTGGTCTGGGGCCAGGAGGGGGGGCCGCTGTGGACACCCTCCCTCTGTGCCAGGATCGAGGAGCCTGGGCGGGACGCATGTGCAGCCACCTGGACGGCCCCGGGTGGGGGTGTCCCGCGGTGCCCCTCCTGACACACCCCCAGCTGGAAGGGCGCCAGCCCCGCCCCCGCAGACTGACGCGATGTCCCTACGCGGCTGCCCCGGCTGGCGTCAGCGGCCACTGCCCACGGCACCTGCTGGGCCAGGAGCCCTGGCCAGGGTCCAGGCCGGAGCCACCGCATGCCACACCCACTGGCCACAGGGCAGGGCTGGGAGCGGCTCCAACCCACGGGGGGTCCCTGTCCCTCGCCCCCTCACGGCGCAGCCAGGCTGCCCCACCCGGGGAGGCCGCAGGGCTCAGGGGCACTGGGGTGCAGGGCTGGTGGAGCCGTGGACAGCAAAGGAAGGCCGGGGGGGGGGGGTTGGCCCGGGGACAGGGACCCCACGGCTGGGCCTGGAGGGAGGTGACCGTCCAAGAGCAGGTGGTGTGTCGCGGGGCCCCGGAAGGGTGTCTGCAGCCGGCCCCCACCCTCGCGGCCCCCGGTGACTGAAAGGGCAGTCGCTGGGGTCAGAGCAGAGCTGCGGGGCCCCTGGACTCGGCCCTGCCGCCCACACCTGGCTGGCACTGGGCACCTGCGGCTCTGAGTCCTGGCCCGTGGACACATCGCCCCCTGCTGGCCACAGGTGCCCAGTGAGCACCCAGGCTGGGGTCTCCCCCGCACCAGCCTCCTGAGCCTCCACACCTGTGTGGGGGGACGCCCATCCCCGCTGCCCTGTCCAGTTCCAGGGCCCCAGCCTGGCAGGCCAGCCGGGCAGGGTCCCTGCGGGCGGGGGCTGCCCCCTGGTGGTCAGAGACTCCGGAACCACCTGGGCTGACAGTGCCACCTGGTGGCTGGCGCAGAGGCCAGTCCCCGGCACCAGGCCAGGCAGGTGTCCTGGGGAGGGTGGTGGGGGGGCCCAGTCAAACCCGCAGTGCTCCCTCCCCCCGCCCCCGAGACACCGCGCGCTCTGGAGGGGTCCTGCAGCGCTCGCTTTTATTATAAAGAACAGTATCAAAATAGACGATCTGCCGGATGGCCGGGCGCGGGCGGGCAGGAGATGTCGCGGGCGGAGGCGGCTTCCCAGCCCAGGCAATAACTTAGGGGACGGGCGGTCACAGCTCTTCCCGGGGGGCTGGCGGGGGCGGGCTCTCTCCTGGGGTTTCTGTCGGGAAGCAGGGCGTGGGCTGCGGGCTTCCTCGGGCCGCGTGGCTGGGGCACCCCCACAGCCATCCACGCTCTGGCCCGGACCCCGCCTTCCCTGGCCTGACACACTCCGCCCCCTCTGCTGCTCCGAGGTGCAGGGCGGCAGCGTCTTGTCTGCGGCCACTCGGCCCTGCCCCTTTCTGGACCCCCACTTCCTGCTGTCCTTCTGGGGTGCGGGAGGCCCCATCAGCGGGGAAGGGACCCCCGGCCCAGCTGACCCCCCACGTCCTTGTCAGACGCCAGAATGAGCCGAGGCAGCGGGGTGGGCCAGGGACAGGTTGTGGCCACCCACCGGGTGCCCTGGCCGCGCCCCCGCCCCCTCGGGCCCCTCACCTGCCGCTGCCGCCGCCGCCCCAGGGGTGGGCACGCAGGCATCCTCCGTGTCCTCGAAGCCTTCCGGGCACACGCAGACGAAGCTCCCGGGGGTGTTGTAGCAGTTCTCGTCCTTCCGGCGACAAGCCTTCTCCGCCAGCGAGCACTCGTCCACGTCTGCAACAGGCGCCGGTCACGCGGGGGGCGGCAGCCGCGTGCGCCCGGCGGGGGCTCGCCCATGGGGGCGCCCACACTGACCTGTGCACTTGCCGCCCTCCTTGGCGTAGCCGGAGACGCACTCGAGACAGTGCTCGGGGGCCCCGCCCCGTGCAGCCCACACAGGCGGGGTCACAGTCTAGGAGCAAGAGGGGCACGTGTCGGAGCGGACCCCGAGGCCGGCGTGCGGAGACCCCACCTCGGGGGGAGCGCAGGGGCCCGGGCGGCCGCACGGTGGGTTCCGGGAAGAGGAGGGAACCGGGCTGGGGACGGACCAGGGGGCCCCGCGCCACCGAGACCCCCAGAGGCAACGACGGGCTCCTCGCCTGGAGCTTCTGGCCTGTTCTTCGGTGGGGGGCCTGCGCCCCGCCTTGCCGTGAGCTGGGCAGGCCTCGGGGGCCGTCCCTGGGGCCACACCTTCGCACGTGTAGGACCCGCTGACGTTCTCGCAGTACTGGCTCTGGTTGCACGGGGGCGTCTCGGCCGCACACTCGTCCACGTCTGGAACACAGAGTGGCCAGTGAGGCCCCGGAGCCGCGAGGGACACGGGGGGCCGGTTCACTCCCGGCTCTCCTGCCGCCCCCTCAGGAAGCACAGGGGGAACGCAGGGCACCCGAGGCCAGGAGGGCGCCCAGGGGTGAGGCTGTGCGGGCGTCTAGACCAGGCAACCCTCCGTGTGGGGGCGTGAGGTGGGGCAGGGCCGAAGGGACGGCACAGTGGCAGGTGCTTGTCCTGCTCGTGGCCAACAGGGGTTCGGTCTCTGGCAGCCCCCAGGGGCCCCTGAGCACTGCCAGGTGTGGCCACACAACAAAACGCAACCACGGAGGACAGCCCGCACCCGCCTCTCACGCCACACCCCTCCCGCGCGCGCCCCTCACCCAGGCAGGCTTGGTCCCGGCGCTCCCAGCCCACTTCACACTGGCCGCAGTCCCGGTTGCTGGGGCCCGTGCAGGTCTTACACGATTCGTCACAGCCTGCGGGACAGCGCGGGGGCCCGTGAGGCGGCTGCAGTCACGGCGTCCCCGACCCGGAACAGACCCCAGGGAGAGGCCAGGAAGGGCGGCAGCAGGAGACGCGTCCCCGTCGGCCAGAAGGCGCTCTTCCCCGGGGGGCATCCGGGCAGCCCACCGTGCCCAGGACAGACTCGCCCCTGGAGTCCCTCGCTGAAGAGGCCGCGGAGGACACGGCTGTTAGCCTGGAGGGGACTGGACACGGCTGCTAGCCTCTTTGCACGGACACTGGCCTAGTGCTGAGCAAACGCCTGGTTCCTGTGAAGTCGGAGGACGCCGGGAAGGCGTGGTGGCCCTGGGCCCTACTGACAGCCTGGCCAGCGCAGGCCCCGAGCTGGACGGTGGAGGCCCGGCCTCCGGACCTGGCGTCGCCTGTCGCCTGCGTCCCGTGAGCTGGTGCCCATCACTGCACCTGGCCCTGGAGTGACAGCGAGCGGGGCGGCCCGGCAGGACGTGTGGAGGGCGGGAGGCGCCCGGGGAGGGGAGGCTGGGGGGGGGGGGCGGGTACCTGTGCAGACGCTGTGCGTCCGGTTCCGCAGGGAGCTGAAGTAGCCGTCGATGCAGTCGAGGCAGAGCTCCCCCGTGTAGCCCACGTGGCACTGGCAGGACCCGTCCCCCTGGCGGCTGCCGTCCCCGCTGCAGCGGCCGTTCCCGCTGCAGGGCCTCTGGGCGCCCCCGGGGCACTCTGCGGGACGGGCGTCCAGCTCAGAGCAAGACCGCGGGAAGGCCAGCCCTGGCCCCGACCCCTTTGGCCTGAGGAACCGCAGGGGTCTGGGGGCCACCGGGGACCCCGTGTGTGTGTGTGTGTGTGTGTGTGTGTGGGAGAGCTGTGGGCACGCCAGCACGACCCCCCCCCCCCCAAGCACCACAGCCAGGAGCAGGGGGGCAGGCGGCAGCTCTGGCCAGTGGGGGGGCCTTTGGCCGGTGACCCCGAGCCTCCTGGGCTCCAGGGGCCCCATCCGCGGACCAGGCAGGAAGGGCCTCCCTGAAGGCCAGCAGGGGTGGGGTGGGCGGCTCCGAGGCCCCGGCGCCCAGAGGTGACCTCAGAGAGTGACCGCGGGGCCTGATGCTCCCGGGAGCACGTACCCTGGCAGAGCGGCCCGTAGGTTCCTGGGGAGCAGCAGACCCTCAGCGTTTGCACACAGAACCACTCCAGCAGGTCGGGGTGCTGCTTCTGCCTGGGGACCGAGAGGCGCGGTTAGCCACGGGCGTGCGGGGCGGGGGTCCGGGGTTGGGGGTCTGGGGTCAGGGTCCGGGGTCCGGGGTCAGGGTCTGGGGTTGGGGGTCCAGGGTCGGGGGTCCGGGGTCAGGGTCCAGGGTCGGGGGTCCGGGGTCAGGGTCCGGGGTCGGGGGTCCAGGGTCGGGGGTCCGGGGTCAGGGTCCAGGGTCGGGGGTCCGGGGTCAGGGTCTGGGGTTGGGGGTTCAGGGTCGGGGGTCCGGGGTCAGGGTCCGGGTTTGGGGGTCTGGGGTCAGGGTCCGGGGTTGGGGCCGGGGGTCCAGGGTTGGGGGTCCAAGGTCGGGGGTCCGGGGTCTGAGGTCGGGGTCCAAGGTCAGGGGGTCCGAGTTGGGGGGGCTGGGGTCCGAGATCGGGGGTCAGAGTTCAGGGTCAGGGGTCCGAGGTCGGGAGTCAGAGTCGGGGGTCGGGGGTTCGGGTCGGGGTCCGGGACTCACAGCCGCAGCCACCAGCGCTCCAGCTGCTCCTCGTTCTCCTCCAGCATGGCGTTGCACTCGAAGTCGCTGGACCCGCACAGCCCCTCCAGGATCTCCAGCAGGCGGACCTCGCTGAAGTGGCACAGGGCCGGTCACGCCCGGCCGGGGCGGGGGGGGGGGCAGGAGGGCAGGCGGGCGGGCAGGGCCCCCCCTCGGCCTCACCTGAACTCGTACTTGGAGAGGGTCTTCTCCTCCCACGCCGTGTTCCCGCCGCCGAAATTCTTGTTGGCTGTTCTGGCCAAGCCCTGCGAGTGGGGGAGTCGGGCTCAGCACGCGGTGGGGGGCTGCCACCACACTAACCTGCCCCCCGCCCACCTGCCCCCCGAGCCCCCAGCCCACCTGGACTCCCCGAGCCCCCAAGCCACCTGCCCCCCACCCCTTGGCCCACCTGGCCCCCCCAGCCCCCGGCCCACATGGACTCCCCGAGCCCCAAGCCCACCTGCCCCCCACCCCTTGGCCCACCTGGCCCCCCCAGCCCCCGGCCCACATGGACTCCCCGAGCCCCCGGCCCACCTGTCCCCCCCAGCCCCCGGCCAACCTGCCCCCCGAGCCCCCGGCCCACCCGGACTCCCCGAGCCCCCAGCCCACCCGGCCCCCCCAGCCCCCCGCCCACCCGGACTCCCCGAGCCCCCAGCCCACCTGCCCCCCACCCCTTGGCCCACCTGGCCCCCCCAGCCCCCGGCCCACCCGGACTCCCCGAGCCCCCGGCCCACCAGCCCCCCGAGCCCCCCCCCAACTGACCCCCGAGACCCTGGCCCACCTGTCCCCCCCAGCCCTTCCCTCCCCAACCAGCAGCCCTCTCAGCCCCCACCTACCCCCCCACCCAGCCCCCAGAACCCCCGGCCCACCCGGCCGCCCCAGCCCCCGGCCCACCCGGACTCCCCGAGCCCCCGGTCCACCTGTCCCCCCAGCCCCCGGCCCACCTGCCCCCCGAGCCCCCGGCCCACCCGGACTCCCTGAGCCCCCGGCCCACCTGCCCCCCGAGCCCCCGGCCCACCAGCCCCCCGAGCCCCGGCCCACCCGGACTCCCCGAGCCCCCGGCCCACCCGGACCCCCAGCCCCCGGCCCACCCGGACTCCCCGAGCCCCCGGCCCACCAGCCCCCCGAGCCCCGGCCCACCAGCCCCCCGAGCCCCGGCCCACCTGGCCGAACTTGTCCACCAGCGCCCGGCACGTCTGGCAGCGCGTGGGCGTCGTGTCCGCGGGGCGGGACGGCGGCGGCAGCAGCAGCAGCAGCAGCCCCAGCGCGGCTCCGGCCGGCGGGCCCATGGCGGGGCGCGGGCTCCGGCGACAGCAGCGACAGCGGCGACGGCGACGGCGACAGCGGCGACAGCGGCCGAGCTCGGCCCGCGGCCGCACCCTCCGCGCGCCGGCCGTTCGCGGGGCTACTTGACGGCGCCGGGCTTGGCCCCGCCCGCCGCCAGCCCCGGCCCCGCCATTGGCCGGCAGGAGCCGCCCCGTCTCCAGGTGGCCCAATCGCCGGCCGCCACGAAACAGACCAATAGGAGGGCCCCGAGTCAGCGCCCGCGGGGTCCCTCTCGCCCCGCCTCCTCCCGCGAGCCCCGCCTCCTCCCGCGAGCCCCGCCCCCGCGGCCATCTCTACTCCGGGCAGGGGCGGCCTCGCGGCGAGGGCGGCCGCGCTCCGGCGGCCATGCTAGGTGAGGGCGGGCGCGCGCCCCGCTTCCGGCCCTGCGGTTCCGCTTCCGGCCGCGGGCTGCGAGCGAGCGAGGGACGGCGCCGGGGCCGGCGAGGTCAGCGCGCGCCGCCGTGGCCGGGGCTCCGGGGGTCGCCGGGCGGGCGGGGCGGGCCGCGTGTCCAGCGGGGGGTCCGCTCTGCAGCAGCCGCCGTGGGGTCCCCACGCTCGGCCCGCCGGGCCCCGCAGGTGCAGCGGCACCACCCGACGTTCTGACAGCGACCCACGATTGCAGGGGCCGGCGGGGTCAGCGGGGCCAGTGGGGCCGGCAGGGCCGGCAGGGCAGCGGGGTCAGCGGCCAGCGGGGCCGGCAGGGCCGGCAGGGCCAGCGGGCAGCCGGAGCGCGCTGCCCCCACGTCCCGGGGCCACCCAGCACTGGCAGGTGGCGGTCAGCCCCTGTCCACGGGCCCTGCTGGCCGGGGGTTTCCTCTGCGCCGTCACAGTCGTTGGATTTGGATCCCGCCCGGCACCCCGAGCATGTCCCCGGGTCCTCTGGTTTTCAGGCGTCCCCGCGTGGGGAAATGCCCGTAGCGCCCACCTCCAGCTGGCCACAGGGCAGCTGCACCCGGGAAATGCCCATAGCACCCGGGCAGGCGAGCCAGAGGGACTCTGCTGTCCTGCTCGCCCCGCGCCCTCTCAGCCCAAGCGGGGATCGTGCCCCAGAGCGGGTGGCTGGGGGGTCTTGCTGCTCCCCGCGACGCCCAGTGACCGCGGGGGACGGGAGTCTTGTCACCCTGGAGCCTGCCGTGGTGCTGGGAGTGTTGGGGCTGCTCCCAGCCTCCTCTGAGCACCCCGTTCTGTGTTCCAGATCCAGCCCGGCCCAGGGTCTCCCTGACCCCCCCAGCCCCTGGCCGCACCTCCCTCCCGGAGCCTGTGTTCCCATCGGACATGTCGGCCAGGCGCAGAGCCGCCGGCAGGAGGGGGGCGGGCGGGCAGCCACTGCTGCTGCTGCTGCTGCTGCTGGCGGCGGCCGGGGTGCACCTGCTGGCCTGCCCCTACACCAAGGTGGAGGAGAGCTTCAGCCTGCAGGCCACACACGACCTGCTGTACCACCGCCTGGCCGTGGAGCAGGTGAGCCCCGCCCCACGTCAGGCCGGACCGGGCCCCTCTGCCGGCGGCCACCCCCCGGGACACCCGCCTGTCTCCTTGCAGTACGACCACCACGAGTTCCCTGGCGTGGTGCCCCGCACGTTCCTCGGGCCCTTGCTGGTGGCGGCACTGTCCAGCCCCGTGGTCGGCTTGCTGTCCCTGATGGATGCGTCCAAGTTCTATTCCCAGCTCGTAGGTGAGGCGCCTTTCCGCGGTGCTGGCCCGGGGCAGGAGGGCACCCAGCGGCCGGGCCCTGGGGGTGGGGGTGCCCCCCCACCCCCGAGCTGGGGCCACGCCAGGGTGGACACGTGTACACGCCCCACCCCTTCTCAGGGCCGCATCTCCAGGAGCCCCTGGCTTAAGAGCCCCATTTCTAAGGAGAAAGTGGCTCGGCTCTGGGTTTGGTGCCCACGGGCTCCCCTGTGTGGCGGTGGCCGTATGCCCTCACTTGACTCTGGGGGGCAGGGGGCCCGGACGGGGGCGTGGCAGGGCTCCTCCCTGCGCCTCGCCCAGAAAGGTCACAGCCGTGTGGCAGGGCCTTGCATCAGCCCTGGGCCTGTCCCTGTCCCCCACATTCTGCAGCCTGACGGCCTGCCCCGGGGCCGTCCTGCCTCGACCTCGACCACATGGCAGAGAGGCTGGGCTGGGGGTCGGTGCTGTCCAGCCTGGCCGCTGGCTGACAGGTGCCGACCAGAGCCACCTGCTTGGCCCTGGGCTGTGGCTCCGTGGCAGCCTGTGCCGTGCACATTGTAGCTGGCACCCCAGGACAAGCAGAAATGGGCAAGGCCGGTCTGGGGGCCCCACCCCGCTCATGCACCTCGCTCCCCTCAGTCAGAGCTGTGCTCGGCCTGGGCGTGCTCCTCAGCCTCTGGGCCCTGCAGAAAGAAGTGAGACGGCAGCTCGGGGCCACAGTGGCCACTGTCTTCTGCTGGGTGACGGCCACACAGTTCCACCTGATGTTCTACTGCACGAGGACACTCCCCAACGTGTTGGCGCTGCCCATGGGTACGCGGCGGGCTGGGGGCCGGGACGGGGGCAGGCGCATGGCGGTTGCGGTGGGACACGGGGGCCGACACGGGGGTCCCCCTTTCTAACCGCCGCGTCTTGCAGTCCTGCTGGCGCTCGTGGCCTGGCTGCAGGGCCGCTGGACACGCTTCATCTGGCTCTCGGCCTGCGCCGTCCTGGTGTTCAGGGCCGAGCTGAGCCTGTTCCTGGGGCTGCTGGCGCTCCTGGCGCTGCTGGCGGGGCGGCTGACGGTGACCCGGGCCCTGCGCTGCGCCGTGCCGGCCGGCGTCTGCTGCCTGGGTGAGTGCGACGGCCGGGCTCGGGGCAGGAAACGGAGGGGGTGGGCGGCGTGGGTGTGGCCCCACCCTGAGGCCCTGCTTCCCCCCCAGCCCTGACCGTCGCGGTGGACTCCTATTTCTGGCGCAGCCTCCTGTGGCCGGAAGGAACAGTGCTCTGGTACAACACCGTCCTCAACAAGAGTGCCAACTGGGGAGTATCCTCCACGCTCCTGCCCCGGGGCCTGGCTGGGGCCCTGAGACATGCGTGTGACCCCAGGCACATGGCCCCCTCCTCCCGCGGTCTGCCCTGTCCAGCCTCCACCTGCTCCTGGAGCAGCTGCGCCCATGTCCCGGGGCTGTGGGGAGGCCGGTCCCGGGAACCCGGGTGGTCTCTGCCAGCCGCTTCTAGGACCGTTTCCTCCTTCGGAGCGGTTTTCCATGCCAGCTTTATCTTTGGTTTCCGGGTTGCCTCGAGTGGTGCTTAGGGCTTACTCCTGCCTCTGAGCTCAGACGACTCTTGGAGGGGCTCAGGGGACCATGTGGGATGCCAGGGAAGAGAATCCCACCGCCCGCCCGCCCCAGGGCTGGTTTCCCAGTGGGAATGGGGGAGGGGAGCACCCCCTGGGCCCGGCTCGTGGCTTCCTTAGCCTGCGCCCCCAGACCTCCCCTCCGCTGTGGTACTTCTACTCGGCCCTGCCCCGGGGCCTGGGCTGCAGCCTGCTCTTCGTGCCGCTGGGCGCCGTGGACCGGAGGACGTGGCCGCTGCTGCTGGCCTCCCTGGGCTTCGTGGCGCTCTACTCCCTCCTCCCGCACAAGGAGCTGCGCTTCATCCTCTACACGTTCCCGGTGCTCAACGTCGTGGCCGCCAGGGGCTGCGCTTATGTGTAATGCCTGCAGGGGCTGGCGGGGACCCTCGTTCCCGAAGGCGAGCTCCGCGCGGGGGTGGGGGGCACTGATGCGGGTGACTGGCTCAGTTCGGGGGGGTGGGGCGGAGGGGGTTGGACACCTTCCAGGAACAGGAGGTGGGCCTGAGTGTCCCCTGGTGCCTGGTGACAGCAGCAGGTGGGCGGAGGCGGGACTGTGGGGTCCTGGTTTGGGGTTGCCAGTGAAGGGTGGGAGTGCTCCTGATGGGAGGACTGAGCGAGGGGCCCGCATCTGGCTTCCAGCCCTGGAGCGAGCAGGTTCAGTGGTACACGTGCATCTGTGTGTGTGTGTGTGTGTGTGTGTGTTCGGGACACCAGGGTCGGGAGGGAGCAGCTTCTCCCAGGCTTTCAGTGCCCAGGGCAGACCCCAGGGAGGTGTGATCTCAAGCCCCAGGAAGTAAGGCGGGCCTGAGCAGGTTCGGGCGTGGCTGCCCAGTGGGCCAGGGAGGGGGATGTCCCAGGGCCCACTCCGGTGCTGCTCACTCCCATCAACTGCTGTCTGTCGCACTCTCCAGGCTGAATAACTCCAGGAAGTCGTGGCTCTACGGGGCAAGCTCCTTGCTCGTGGTCGCACACCTGGCGGTGAACGCCGCATACTCAGCCACCGCCCTGTACGTGTCTCACTTCAACTACCCTGGCGGCGTGGCCATGCAGCGGCTGCACGAGCTGGTGCCCCTGCACGCAGGTAGTGGTGGCGCGGGGGCAGGGGTGTTGGGCTTCCCCGGCAGAGGCTGCCGTGGTCCTGACGGTGCTGCTGCCGCGTGTGCCGCAGATGTCGTCCTGCACATCGACGGGGCAGCGGCGCAGACGGGCGTGTCGAGGTTTCTGGAAGTCAACAGCGGCTGGAGGTAGAGTCCAGGGCTGCGGGGCAGGGCGGCCGGGGGTCCCTGGCGCGGGTGCCAGCTTGCCCTCTGCCCGCAGGTATGAGAAGAGGGAGGACGTGCGGCCCGGGGAGGGGCGCATGCTGGACTACACGCACATCCTCATGGAGGCGGTGCCCGCGCACCTGGCCCTGTACCGGGACACGCACCAGGTCCTGGCCAGCATCTCGGGGACAAGCGGGGTGACCCTGAACCTCACCAAACTGCCTCCCTTCGACGTCAACCTGCAGAGGAAGCTGGTGCTTCTCGAGAGGCGCCCCGAGCCTTCCTGAGGGCGAGTGGCAGCTTCCCACGAACCTGCGGTCGCCCCGGCAGGGCCCCGGGCTGCATGTCCGCCCGCCCCACGACCACACTGCTCGCCAGGACGGGCAGCGCAGCCTTGCGGGCCAGGGAGGCACGTGGGGTGCGAGGGACGCTGTTTGTGCCCCCGGGGCCACGTGAGCGGATGCACCACAACCCTGGCAGCAGGACCTGCCCGTGACGAGAGGGGAGGGTGTGGACATGCCCAGGAGCTTGTGAATAAACGACTCCGTGTTTTCTTACTAGCTGCGTTTGTGGGTTTTTTTCCCGTTTTCATTTTGGGCCCACCCCCAGCAGTGCTCAGGGCTTACTCTGATCCTGGCTGTGCACTCAGGGAGCACTCCCGGCAGGGTTTGGAGGGCCATATGGGACGCCGGGGCTCCAATCAGGCTGGGCAGGTGCAAGGCAGTGCCCTCCCTTCAGGGCCATCACTCCAGCCATTGTCTTCGGGCCCCCACGCTTCTGATGACTAGGGTTGGTCACCTGAGGCGCCCGTGGATGTGATGGTTCTCTCATGCCTTCAAGGTTTGTCTCAGCAGCCTCCGAGTGTCTCCAGGTGCACCCGTTTCACTTGCGGTTCAGTGTGTCTGCTTGGACGTTTGTGTTCATGTCTATCAAACGTGGAGGTTTTTCTTGCCCGTTATATCATCACACACACACACACCCCCTTGTTTCCTCCTCCCTCCTCTCCCGACACGCCTGGCCGGCCTGGTGCTCGAGCACTGGCAGGTTCCCCGGGCTCTTCTTCGGTCAGCCTGTTTTTTATTCATCGCAGATAGTTTTGCCCTCCTAGCCGCGACTTTGTTGGTTCTTCCTGCCGGAATTTGCCTCTGGGTGCTCTTAGTAAAATTTCCATCTCAGAAATTGTAGTTTCCAGCTACCAATTCCTCTTTCCTTTTTTTTTTTTAATCAAGATTTCCATGTTGCTTATACTTTTTTTTATTTCCCTTTAATTCTTGGAGCATCTTTTCTTTTTTCCTTTTTGGGTGACACCTGGCAATGCACAGAGGTTACTCCTGGCTCTGCACCCAGGAATTATCCCTGGAGGTGCTCGGGGGACCATATGCGATGCCGGAAATCGAACCCGGGTTGGCCGTGTGCAAGGCAAACACCCTACCCACCGTGCTATTGCTCCAGCCCCTCCTGGAGCATCTTTAAAACTCTCCAGGATGTCGGTCTGGTTGACCTACCACTGCCTTTTTCTCTTCTTTTTCTTTTTTTCTTTTTGGGTCACACCCGGCGATGCTCAGGGGTTGCTCCTGGCTCTGCACTCAGGAATCACTCCTGGCGGTGCTCGGGGGACCATATGGGATGCTGGGGATCAAACCAGGGTCGGCCGTGTGCAAGGCAAATGCCCTCCCCACTGTATTATCACTCCGCTCCCCACCACCTTTTCTTGGGGACAGCTTAGACTCTTCTAAATGTGCCATACTTTCTCGCTTTCTTCTATGTGGTCACTTTCTGGGCTGGAAACCGGACACCTAAGCCCACCAGATTAGAGGGGCAGCCCTGGTTTTATCCTGGTAGTGCATGTCCTGAATACCACCAAGGAGCACTCCTGAGCAGAGCCTGGAGTAACCCCTGAGCACTGCTGGGTGTGAGCTGTTCTGCTGAGGGTCAAGGGTAGAGTGAAGCTGATGGTCCTTCCCAGACAGCCAGTCGCTCCTTATTTCCCCCTGGACATGAGGCTGCTTTCATATGTCTGCGTTGGAAATATGGAATGGACAGGGAGTTACAGCCCCTCTCTGCTCCTCCCTGGCCTGCTGGTACTTGGGGTCATACACGTGTGCAGGTGCCAGCTGAGGGTCGGGGTGCCAGGCGGCTCAACTGTGCCAAGAGCTGGAGCGGACTCAAACCTGCCACCAAGCCCCCTTCGGGAGTCACCAGCCTTTGCTAAAAGCAGGGGCTGTCCGGGTGGCGAGAGTCCCACGTCATCCGATGCATTATTTGTCTGAATCTCCTTGTGGTATTAGTGAGTACCGAGGAAGCTGCACACCTGTTGGATGGCTTCCCACGTCAAGGAGTTTGACATGGGGTTGCCAGCAGGCAGCAAGTGGGGACAGAGGCCAAGGGTGTTGAGAAGGGGTCCGAGGGAGCAATGTCTGTCCCAGACAAGGGAACTGGTAAATGTGATCGAGACAATGAGATGGGGCTGGAGTTTGGTAGCCAACAGCAGCTTACACGTGAAGCTCCGAGTCTGCCCCCTGGGATTCCCACGTGCTGTGGGAACTTCTGGAGGCTTCATGCGACTCTGGAGCACTGCAAGGTGAGGATCTGCTGCACTCGAGTGAGCGCCCCATAGCCCCTGGAGGTGGCTGTGTGCAGGCATCATGGCCAAGTGTGTGTGACCCCGTCATCACCTCAGCAGCAACAAGAGGAGGGAAGAATGAGAGGCAGGAAGGGAGCAATGCCGGGCGCAGCAGAAGGCCAGATGGCGGGTCAGCTGGAGTGTGTCCGAGGACAGCTGCTGGGGGGAAGGGGCTGTGCACACTCGGAGACCCTGACTCGAGGGCACTGTGCCTCGGATGACTGTCTCTGGCACTGCACAGCCAGAAGCCATCATTACCCCTCGAATGCCAACGTCCAGCCTTTGTTCTTCTGAGGACCAGAGTGGGGGTGTGGCCTCTGCTTTTCAGGTATCACGGCCCTTTTCAGACAGCCCTCGACAGCTGTGCTTCTGGGGCGCCTTCTTGCATCTGGTAGTTTCTTGCGTTCAAGTGTCTGGCTGGAAAGTGACAGAAGTTCTGGATCTTCGCACTGCAAGAAAATGTGCTTTTGCTCTGGACAAAGGTGGTCGAGGGCAGGTCACTTGCCATAGGGGACCTAGGATGGCAGTGTTGGGCTTGGGGAGGGCTGTGTGAACTGTCCTGCCTTTTGGGGGTCTCACCTAGATGCTGCTGGGCCTGCTGCTGGCAGCCACCATGCCCCAAACATCGGCTTCCCACTTCAACTCCCAGAACCTGCTCCCGAGAAGAGGCAGAGGGTACTGGCGCTGCCCAGGCTGTCTCCTGGAGTACCGACAGACATGGCTGTTGGGCTGCCCGGCCCTGTGCCCAGCCCAGCAGTGAGTCCCAGACCTCTCACCCCTCCCCCCCGCCCTCCGCCTTGAGTGCTACCTGGCCTTGGTCGTTCTTGGCGAGGCTCAGGCCGACACCACTGCGGCCTCCACATCAGAAGGGGAAGGGAAGGGACTTAACTCTTCGTTCACACGTGGAAACGACTAGCTCCTGAAGCTGATCCTGGGCTCTGAAAAGGAGGCATGGAACAGCCAGCCCAGACTGTGAGTCACGTCAGCTCCAGAAGGCGAAACCCCGAATGATGCGCACACGTGGGGCCGACGGGCGGGCAGGCCCCAAAGAGCACGGCTGCTCACCGGCCTCAGAACAGAAAGCCCACGTCCTCAGCAGTAGAAAATGACAAATAAAAAGTTTAATTTCAGAAACTGTGTTCACCATTTATAAATACACTCAAGTTCAGATTAATAATACAGTATTTTACCAAAACTTTTCTAAAAGGTCACAGGCAAAAGTGACTCGTTTCACCTGGGATATTTAACTGGTTTTGAAATGGGACAACAAACCCTTCCCTAGATGAAACTGAAGACGGGCTGTTGTTACACGAATCTGACAGGGATACTTCATTTTTGATATCCTTGGGATTCTAAGCTATCCCAGAAGATGGCTGGATCTTCCCTAGTTTAAAAAAAAAAAAAGGTCCAACATCTACAGCTGCCCTTGGACGGTGAGGGTGCTGCCCTCGTCCCGCCGAAGCAGCCACCCCGTGGAGAAAGCCTCCGGTCCAGGGCCGTGATCAAACTGGGGGCGAGGGCACACGACTCAGAAGCTGGCTTCACAGTGGAGAGACACAGAGCCAGGGGCTTGGCCACTGACCCATGGGACTGGGACTGCGTGACGCGCCCTGCTGGCTGGAGAACCTGCATCACAGGGGCCGCGACCCAGGGTGGGATTCTCTGAGCTCACTGACCACGGAAAACCTGAATGCGAAACAGGAAACGGGGAAATGCTCCTTCCCGACTCGCCCCGGAACGGGCGTTCTGGGGCCCGCCGTGGGATCGCAGGTCTGTCTTCGAATGCCACGTCCCTGTGGGAGTAAACAGTTCCCTTCTGGAATATTCTGTCCTCGGCACGCTAGGTGCCTGCAGCTCCACGCTGCTGAGTCAGGATGGCTTGGACTCCACCTCCTATTTACAGATTTCATTCCACAGCTGCCAAGGCTGCTTGGTTGCAATTAAAGCGATTTTAAGTAAAATACAGTACCTGATTCGAGGGTTTTACATAATCGGAATAAAAAGCCTACAGAACAAAACTGCTCACGTCTTCTCTGCCACTCTAGTACAGCAAACCCTAACCCTCAACTTTTAAAAAACTCGACAGTTAGGAACCAGAACCTGATCATCGCATTTCATAACTGACGTAACAGGCCGTCTCTAGTGGACGTGCGCGAGCGCACGCGGGGAGGCCAGGGGGCCCGGCCACAGGAATAAGGCACAAGCAGATGCTGCAGCGGCTGGGCGAGCGGCCCCCGTGGCCCTGAGTGACCAGGCTGGTGCCTCCCGAGCACCGGAACTTCCAGCGCGGCGGCTCCGTCGGAGAGTCAGTACTGGAAGTAGATTAAGGGGAGATTCACTTTCAGAAAGACGAGTTTTTCAAAGTGTTCCATCGTGAGCCTGGACGGGCCGAAGCCGCCGTGCTCCGAGGGTGTGTCAAAGAGCTTTTCCGAAGGGACGATGCTCGGGGGGCAGCCCAGAAAGCGGACGGCCAGCGTGGAGAGGCCGGGCCAGGCCGCCCTCTTCAGGTTCCAGTAGGTGAGGGGGTCGCAGCTGTGCTCCAGCACCTCCTCCGCCAGGTAGGCCAGCACCATGTCCTCGGGCACCGGGGCCTTGTCCAGCGGGCCCGGCTTCTTCACCGTGGCGACGAGGGACCACAGGCTCTCCTCGCCCGAGGGGCCCTGGGGCGGGGCCCCCGGGTCGTGCCCGTTGCGGACAGGCATGTGGTCTGAGGTAGAATTCAGCATTTCGAGTTCCCTGATTAGATCCTGCCGGTACTGCTCGGCCTCCTCCTCGGAGAACAGCGAGGCCTTGTAGCGGGGGTCGAGCAGCGTGGCGAAGATGTACCTGGGGTCGCGCAGGGTGGCGGCCAGGCGGCTCACCACGGCCTCCTTCAGGGCCTTGAGCATGGTGTCGATGCCCATGGTCTCCTCGAAGAGCATCTCGACCTTCCTGCTGAGGATGTGGATCATGGGGATGACCTGGCTGAGCGTGGACGCGGGGGCGCTCATCTCGCGGCTGGCCGCGTCGAAGGGCTTCAGGGCGTGGCACACGGACTGCATGACGGCCCACTGGTCGCAGCTGACGAGCTCGCGGAAGCCGCACTCGACCGACAGCTCGTTGACCGCCCGCTTCTGCTCCACGAGCCGCTCCAGCATGCGGAAGGACGTGTTCCACCTGGAGGGCACGTCCTGAATGAGGTGGTGCTGGGGCAGCTCGAACTCCCTCTGCAGCTCGGCCAGCTTCTCCTTGGCGCGGGGCGAGCGGTGCACCCGCTCGCAGATCTTCCGGGCGATGCTCAGCAGGTTCTGCACCATCCGCTGGCTCTTGAGGGCCTCGCCCACGATGAGGCTGACGGTGTGGCTGAAGCACGGCACGCTGGCGCGCTCGCCCTCGCTCAGCGTCCGGCCCACGCTGGCGTTGTCGGTCACGGTGAGGCCGAGCTGCAGGCCGGGGGCCGTCACCCACGCCTCCCACCAGCACTCCAGCTGCTTCTGGACGCTGTTGCCGCTGCAGTCACAGTCGACCCGGGACACGCCGAGCAGGGCCGAGCCGTGGTGGTCCTCGCAGTGGGGCCGGGCGGAGGCCTCGAAGGTGACCCAGTGGGCGGTGAGCGTCAGGTACTCCCGGGTCTGGCTGCTCATCCACACCCCCGCGGTGAAGTGGACCACGCCGCCCTCGGCCTCCTTCAGGCGGGCCAGCACGATCTGCCTCACGCTGTCGTACATGCCGGGGATGGCGGTCCTGGAGAAGTAGGCGGGGGAGGGCAGGGAGTACTGCGGGTTCAGGTAGCCGAGCAGCCTGCTGAAGCCCACGCTGTCCACCAGGGAGTAGGGCTGGAGGTCAAGGGCGATCATCTCGGCCACGAGACTCGTGATCTTTTTGGCAACGGGGTGAGAGTCGTAAAACTTTTCGGTGGTGGCGGCGGCGGCGTGGAAGGAGGACGCTCCCGGCCCCTCGGTGCCCAGGGGGCCGGGGAGCACCGGGGAGGAGGGCCGGGCGCTCGCGGGGCCGTCGGACTTCAGCACGCTGCCGTGGAACCGCTGCAGGTGTCTCAGGAGGCAGCTGGTGCCCAGGTTGGTCGGCTTCTTGCCCCGGCTGATGGTCCGGCCGCAGTGCAGGCACACCACTTTCGTGGGGTCTGCGGAGCAGATGGAGAAATGATTCCACAACTTTGAGGTCTTTTTGCTGTTGACAGGAAACACAACCGGATTATTTTTTGTGACCACGGCTGGCAGGGCAGTTAGTCTGGAGGAACTTTCTGCCGATGCCAGAGTAGCATACGGAGAACTGGCCAAGCTGGCCCCCAGAAAACCCTTCTGGCTCCCGACAACTTGAGGGTGGCGCCTGGACAGGTGTCTCATCAGACAGCTGGTGCCCACGTCCCCCTTCTTCCCCCGACTGATAATGCAGCCGCAGTACCTGCACACGGCCTTGAGGCTGTCCATGGGCGCCAGCGAGAAGTGATGCCAGACCTCGGACTTGAGCCTCTTCATGACCCGTTTGTTCTGCTGGAACACGGCGCCGGAGCCGGGCAGCCGAGGGCTCGGCCCGGCCACCCGCCGCCTCTCCGGGGACGACAGCAGGGCCGCCTCCCCGAGCCCGTCCACGTCCTCCAGCAGCGCCTCCCCGGGGGTCAGGTGCGACTGCGGGTCCTCGGGCAGCCGGTCGGGGGAGGACGACGCCGAGGGGGACTCTGGGATCAGCTTCCCCGGGGACGACGCCACAGAGCTGGGCTCCGTGTCGGGGGGCGGCAGGGCGGGCAGCAGCGTGGGGGGCGTGGAGTGCAGGGGCGGGATGCCGGGGCCGCCCCCGTTCTCCTGCAGCACGATGGAGCGGTGGGCGCGCCACATGTGGCGGATGAGGCAGCTGGTGCCCAGGTCCTTGCCGTTCTTGCCGCGGCTGAACTCGTTCATGCAGTGGATGCACACGGCCTTGGAGCTGTCCAGGGGGGACAGGTAGAAGTGCTTCCACACCGCGGAGCGCCGGCGGGAGCCGGCCGCACTCTTGGGCACGGGGAGGCTCCTCTCGGCCCCGTTCTCCAGGGCCTCTTCGTAATGGAGCGCGGGGAGGGGCACAGAAGGGCCCCCCAGGGCCTCCTCCCGGCCGTACTTGTCGGAGAGGGGCACGTCGGGGGAGACGTCGTCCGAAGAGACCACGGACACGGTCTCCTCCGCCATCCGGTCGGGGGAGGGGACCTTGGACGCCACCTGGGGGGCAAGCTTGACGGGGGAGAGGAGGGGGCTCAGGTCGCCGCCGTCGGCGGGCTGGGGCGGGAGCAGCAGCGAGGGCGCCGCGAAGGAGGCGAGGGCCGCCATGCTCCCGTTCTCCGGGATGAGCACCGTGGGGTGCGCGCGCCTGACGTGCCTCATGAGGCAGCTGGTGCTCAGGTCCTTCTCGTTCTTGCCCCGGCTGAACTCCTTCATGCAGTACATGCAGATGGCCTTCGTGCTGTCCCGGGGCGAGATGAAGAAGTGCTTCCAGGCCGGCGACTTCTTCCTGGAGCCGGCGCCGCGGCCCGCGAGCAGGCTCTGGGCCACGGCCTCCATGGCCACGTCGTACAGGGTGCTGCTGTACTGGGAGAAGAGGGCCCCGCAGTCGTCCTCGCCGTCGGGGCACGCGCGCGTCCCGGGGGCCGCGCAGCTCTGGCTCGGGCCCCGGGCCTCCAGCTGCTCATCGCCGCTGTCGGCCTGGGCGCCCCCGCCCTCGGGTTCCTGCTTGAAGCCCCCCCCGCCCAGACCGTGGTCGGGAATCCCGTCGTCATCTTCCTCTTCGACTTTAAAGCGGACCTGATCGGACAGAAAGCCACGACCCTCTCTGGGACCAGTTTCTGGGTCACTCTCCATGGCTGACCATAACTACTCTACTTCGCGGCCATCTCCTGGAGTGGGACAATCGGGTCCAGACGTGCCGGGGCTTCAGTTTCTGCGAACAGCTCTATCTCTCGGGGTGTTTACGAATCCGGCCACGCACGCGTCTCACTGCCCGCCAGCACCAGTGACACCCTGGCATCGCATCACAGGCACGGCCTGTCCGGGAGCTCCGCAACCCGCTCCAGTGCAGACACGGTCACGCCGCGGGGCTTGTCCTCAAGCTGAGACTGGCTGCTGTCCTGGCGAGCACATGACGAGTCGCGGACACTGTCCAGAGAGAGACGGCAGGTTAAGCGCTGAATCGACATCGTGCCTAGGGGCTGGAGCAACAGCACAGCGGGGAGGGCGTTGGCCTTGCACGTGGCCAACCAGGGTTCAACTCCCAGCATCCCATAGGGTCTCCCCTGAGCACCGCCAGGGGTGATTCCTGACTGAATGCAGAACCAGGAGGAACCCCTGTGCGTCGCCGGGTGTGACCCAAAAAGACAAAAAAAAAAAACCCAACAAAACACCCCATTCTGCCTAAACCTCTGCTGTCCTACAGCTGACAGAGAGAAACTCATCCTGGGACGCTGAGTCGGAAAATGTGCCCCTGGCTCTTCTGGCGACCTACTTATACGTTGAAGGTGCCCTGCATGTGAAATGAGGAGAGCTAAGAGGAGACTCGCGGGAAGAGCGTACGGAAACCCAGACCCGGCTCAGAGCTTGGTCCGGGCCCGCATCTCTGCCCTCGCCCCGCAGGCTCCTCAGGGAAACCCAGGCCGATAACCTCAGCTACATTTTCACTGTGCTTTGGTGTGAAAATGGAGACAGAAAATAGGAACTGGGAACCTTCCAGCTAAGCTAGGAAATGTTCGACACAGACACAGACAAAAAGGGATCACAACGGAGTCCTTCCTCCTAGTGGCAAGTCAGAGAAGGTGCGCAGGGCCAGGCCCTCTCGGGAACGCTCCCTGCCTGTGGAAGGAGGGAAGAGGGGCTGACCACGGGCCTCCACTGCCCTTCATGCCAACCCATCTCCATCCGGCCCTGCTGCAGACAGTGCCAGCCACGTGGCCTTTTTCCAGACCCAGTGAGGAACAGGGGCAGTGGCTTCCCCTGCTGGCACATGAGCAGCAGGGCAGTCCTGGATGGTACCTGGCTAGGTCACCTGCTGCTCTCAGGCAGCTGGTAGGGTCGCTGCCGGTCCCTCGGCCAGCTGGGTGCCTGGTGACCACAGGGCAGCTCCAAGACCCCAGCCGACCTGCATGGCTCCGAGAGCCTCCCCAGACCCCAGCACACCAGGGCATCTCTGAGAGCGAGAGGATGACTGGGTCGGCATGCTCTCAGTCAGAGTCCAAATGGCCCAGCCAAACACGCGGAGAGAAAGTTACCGCCTCAATCCAAGACCGAGCACTGACACTAAGGCAAGGGGCCACCAGGAGCGAGGCCGGCAGGTGCCACTGCCATGGAGTCACGGAGCTGTCCTAAGACACGACATTCCTGGATCTAACTAAGCAGAGCTCTGGAATGGAAAGGACTGAAGCCACAAAGCACGGTCTCGGACAACAGGGGAGCTGAAGAGAAATTCGCAACGTGTTGGCACCTGGAAAATGGCACCCAAATCATTCTGAATACTTTTTCTTTTCTTTGGCGGGGATCAGGGTGGGGTGGGTCACACCTGGCTCTGCACTCAGGAACTACTCCTGGTGGTGCTCAGGGAACCATATGGGATGCCGGGGATGGAATTCGGGCCGGCCGCATGCAAGGCAAACGCCCTGCCCGCTGTGCTATTTGCTCTGGCCCCTAAAATACATTTCTATATTGAGTCACAGGGAGGAGCTGAGGAGATACAGCAGTAAAGCGCCTGCCTTGTATCAGTGGACCGAGGTTTGGTCCCCAGTATTCAGTATGGTCTGCTGGGCTCGGCCAGGAGTGACCCCGGCATCGCTGGGTGTGGCTATCCAAAACAAACACACAGGAATGGAGTCACAGGAGGCAAAAAAAAAACTTCAAACGAAAGAAAATTTTATCCCACATAAATGGATGGAAAAGAAAATACAGCGAAAGACAAAACCAGGGGACTGAGAGACAGAACAGGGGTAAGGCGCTTGCCTTGCACAGAGCCCCCGGCACCACAAATGGTCCCCCAACCCCTGCCAGGAGTGAACCCCGAGTAGCGCCACGTGTGGCATTCCCCCGTCCCCCCACCAAAACGGCAAAAACAATTCAATGGGGGAAGGGGGCGTGGGGGACCAGCGAGACCAGTCATTACTGGTTCTTTAACAAGAGCAATACAGGGGCTGGAGCGATAGTACAGTGGGGAGGGCGTTTGCCTTGCACGCGGCCGACTGGGTTTGATTCCCAATATCACTTACGGTCTCCTGAGCACTGCCAGGAATAACTCCTGGGTGCAAAGCCAAGCCAGGAGTAACCCCTGTGCATCGCTGGGTGTGCCCCCCCCAAAGAAAAGCCAAAAAGAAAAAAACAAGAGCAATAAAATGTGTGAAGTAGCGACAACGCCTGAACGGAGACGCCTCCAGAGCTGGGCCCACACCGGCACACGTGTGGCTCCTCACGGCACTGCCCCCAGCACGGCCCCTCAGGTCTCCACGAGTGGCTCCTACAGAAATGACCAGTGCCGGGAAAGAACAAGGGAGGGACAGAGCCACCATGAGAGGAAATGCAGGAACTCCGGGGGGCAGAGGAAACGGACACGCTCCTCGGAGGCACTCACGAGGCACCACACGAGAGCGCGCCTGAAGGCCATGTCTGGAAAATCCAACTGAGGGGCTGGAGCGACAGCACAGCGGGGAGGGCGTTTGCCTTGCACGCGGCCGGCCCGGGTTCGATTCCCAGCATCCCATAGGGTCCCCTGAGCTGAGCCAGGAGTGATTCCTGAGCTCATGAGCCAGGCGTAGCCTCTGTACATTGCTGGGTGTGACCCAAAAAGAAATTTAAAAAAATCCAACTGACTGCATCAGTCGTCAGGGATGTGCCTCAACAGTACGGCACAGGTCTCACAGGCGTGAGCTCTGGCTTCCATCCCTGGCACACCAAGAAACAACCAGACCTTGCCGTAATGGAAGCTCCAGGCCATCAGCTTCACTGGTAAACTCTATCAGATACTGAGGAAACACAGACTCTCCCAGAAAATAAAAGAAACACCCACTGTCCCCTTGGTCTGCGTTTCGGGCCATGCCCAGCAATGCTCTGTGCGCTTTATATGGTTGGCAGGTCTGACAAAGAAATGACAGGAAATGACAAAAAGCAAATTCAACTTGGCCACAGGCAAAGTGATGTCCTAAGAATTCATTGCCTGCAGCTGGATCGATAACAGAGTCAGCAGGGCATTTGCCTTGCGTGTGCAGGCCCGGGTTCAATCCCTAGCATCCAACAGTCTCCCAAGAACCACCAGGAGTCATTTCTGCGTGCAGAGCCAGGAATAACCCCTGAACATAGCTGGGTGTGGTCCAAATACGGAGAAACAAGAAAACTGGTTAAACAGAAAAGAATTCATTCTTTTTGCTATATACTTTGAGGTTAGTAATGCCTTCACTATCTCAATAACTAGACTTTGTTCCTACAGCGAATTTCTGGTCACACAAGTATCATCAAACTTCTTTCTGTTACTGAGGTTTTGGGTCATACCTGGCGATGCTAAAGGCTGACTCCTGGCTCTTTGTGCAGGGATCACTCCTGGCAGGTTTGGGGGATCACATATGGTATTGGGGATTGAATCTGGGTCAGCTGTCTACAGGCAAGCGCCCTACCTGTTGTACTACTGCTCTGGCCCAAGAATCATCAAGCTTCTTAATTCAGCCTCAACTATTTCTACCATCACCAAACACAAGATTCATTTGTTCATTCCTCAGTCCGCTCACTCCAGCTCAGGGAAGGTCAGGACCCGGGGGGGGGGGGGGGGGGGGAGCCTGGTGGGTGACACTCAGCCGGCCAGAACCCACTGCAACCACCCGGCGGCCCCAGCAGCACACCTGGAGTCCGAGACAGGAAGGACAGGCCTACTCCCCAGGCAGTGCCCCTCTTGCAGCAAGAGACCCCAAACACTGAGGATCGGCAGTTGCCCGGACATCAACGCCAAAGGCAAGCACAGGAGTAGCAGCAGGGGCCATTTAGAAAACTGATCCTGAGGTTCAACCTGGGGCGAAAGGGAGGGAGTGCTGGCCCGGCATGCTGCTCCTGGTTCACTTCCCGGTACCACGTGGGGTCAACCAAGCACCACCAGCGACCGTGAGCACAAAGCCAGGAGTAGTCGCTGAGCACAGCCTGGCGTGGCTATCTCAAAAGCAAAAAGAATAACGAAAAGCAAAATACACACGGGGCCAGGGATGTAGCTGAGCAAAAGCAGAACACTTCCCTGGCATACGGAAGGCCTTAATTCCATCCCTGGCGCCACAAATCATCAATTTAAGAACAGATCAAGAACTTGACGTGGCAGGCAGACTACGGGCCTTTAAAGACACCCCAAGGTGCACCCTCATATTACAGGGCAGAGGTGAAACCCAAGTGGAAAGAACAGTCGAGGCAGTTAGCCAGAACAGAAAGTGGCCCCAGGACCGGGGCAGTGGGAGGGTGAAAGGCAGGGTGAGCTCTGGGTGGGGTTCATTTGCACGCACATGCACAGAAATAGTCAACAGAAAGGCAGAGACCACCGTGAGATGTCCACAAGCATCCACGGGTGTACGGGTGTGTGTGTGTGTGTGTGTGTGTGTGTGTTAGAACAGCTGCTAATGAGAGACACCCAACAACGGTTCATGCACTAGAAATCCACGTCATTGCAGTCAGCAAGTGTCAGGGTGGACAAGAGGCGACCGAGGAAGAACACAGCACGTGGTGGGGCCACCTGTGGACCCAGAGTGGACAAGTTCGAGAGCAGGGCGAGCCAGGAGATGCGGGTGAGGATGGCGGGTGTGGCACGGGAGCTGGCAGTGGGGCCAGAGGCTGCCTTCTCGACCATGCCACGCCTGTGCCCGAGAGCTGTCCTCTGACTCCTGGGGCAGGTGCACTGAACCAAGGCCCTGAAGCAGGAGAAGGGCGTCCCCAAGCCCCACATGGCAATGGCGGGAAGGGTCCCGGAGACGGTCGCTCACGGGGTGTTCTGACTTCCCTACTGCCCAGCGACTTCTGCACGAATCTGATTGCCGGAAAGAGCAATAAATGTCCATCTTAGAAAACGCTGCCATCTGCTCTCAACAGGCCACTCCCGAATTAAGTCATTTCCCCTCGATTTCAGCAATTTAAAGGAAAAGCAAGTCAACTTCGGTCTCCAAATCATAAAAAGATTCTGAGCTCAGGGAGACGGCTCAAGTGGCAGAGCACATGCCCGGCGTGTGTGAGGCCCCGAGTGTGATCCCTGGCACTGCTCGCCACACCCCAGGACCTCCAGGTAGAGCTCTGGGGGCCGCTGAGCACCCTGAGGCACACGCCCAGGAGTGTGAAGAGCACCAGGAGTGGCCCCGGTCCCCTCACAAGTAATGCCGCCTTTTGCTCCAATCTTAGAAGTTGACAATGTTCCTGGGCCACTTTGAAAATCTTACATATTATAGGAGAAGAACAAATAGGTCTTAACGCCTCACCTCAAAGTTTGGAGACGACACTCTGGCCTTGGACGATGAGGTGCCTATTCAGAGCAGCCCGAGGTCTCTGGAGCAGTGATCCCTTGGCTCCAAGTATGTTCTCTAGCAAACAAAATTAGTTTGAAAATAAAAACCTGGGATCCGCAGAGATAGTTCAGGGGTAGGGTGCTTGCCTTCCAAGTGACCAACCAGGGTTTGATCCCTGACGTCTCATTTGGTCCCCCAAACTTTGCCCAGTAGTGATTCCTGAGTGCAGGAATCACTGGGAGTCACCTCTGAGCATCAATGGGTGTTGGTGCACTCCCCGCCAAAAATATTCAGGGCCAAAGAGAGAGTACAGTGGGTAGGGCACTTGCCTTGCATGCAGTCAATCCTGTTACAATCCTGGTACCGTTTTTGGTCTTATGAGTGCTGCCAGGAATGACCACTGAGCACTAAGCGAGGAGTAAGCCCCAAGCATCACCGAATATGGTCCCCAAACAGTAAGTAAGTAGTAGACTGGGGGGTTGGATAGTGCAGCAGTTAGGGCCCAGGCCATGCAGGAGCTCAACTCCGGGTTGATTCTTGGCACCACAGACTGGCTCTAGAAGCCTCCAGCACTGCTGCAGCAGCCTGGGACCCAGCATCACTGGGCCTGCACAGTACCGCTTCCTCAGACCCTCACACTGATCCGCTGGCCTGGCTGGCTGAACCACCAGTGGGGTCTTCCGACCTCTTAGGTATCACTTGGAAGAACCTCTGGGTCCAAAGAAAAGGAAATTAGCCACCGGGAATATATAACAACACAGCCACTGCAAGCGAGTGGGACACTCTGACCAGAACCAGCCTGGCCCTCTGCACTGCCATCTGTGCCACACAGCGCCACCCAGGACACGCTGACAAGACAAAGGCGGGCAGCCTGAAAGGAAGGAGGAATCACTGCTTGTGGCCTCAGACTGGAGGGTGGCAGTGAGGAGGGGCGGACCCCAGACCCAAATCTCCCGGGGCTTAGGCCACACTTTTTACCGAGCTATTGAAACGCCTGAAAAGGAGAGGCAGCTGGTCAGAGAGCTATTTCCACTAGCTGGAAAAATAAAGTATATCCTCACCCTGGGATGTGTTCTGACCTAAGAGCCTACTGTCCTGGGCCAGAGAGACAGAACAGGGCCCGTGAAGGCACTGGTCTGATCCCTAGTGCCACAGATGGTCTCCCCTGCAGCCAGGCGTAACCCCAAAACAACACCACCACAGCAATTTATCCACCCCAAGCTGAACACATGCTACGGACAAAAGGAACTTTAAAAACACTTACAGGCTAGAGAGGACACAGTGGGCAGGACACTGCCTTGCATGTAGCCACCCAGGTTAGATCCCCAGAATCCCATGTGGTCCCCTGAGCCCCCACCAAGAGTAATTCCTGAATGCAAAGCCAGGATTAACACAAGTATCACTGGGTGTGGCCCAAAAATCCAAATAAATAAACAAAAATAAATAAAACACATTAGCCTTGCATGTAGCTGACCCAAGGTCAATCCTTAGCACCCCATATAGTCCCCCGAGCCCTATCAGCGAGCAATCCATGAGCCAGGAATGAACCCCAAGCATCACTGGGTGTGGCCCCAAAACAAAACATTAAAAAAAAAGCAAACCTGGGCTGGAGTGATAGCACAGAGGGTAGGGCCCTTGCCATGCATGTGGCCAAGCTGGGTTTGATCCCCAGTATCCTATATGATCCCCACCAGGAGTGATCCCTGAACTTGAGGTCTTGAGTAAGCAATGCTTGAGTAAGCAATTGCTTGAGTAAGCAATGAAAAAATGAAAGCAAACCTTAGAGTTTGCTAAGTTGTTTCAGTAGCAGTAGTACGACTAAAATATAGTACCTTTACAATCTGTGTTTTCTACTTTGGCAGAAAAATATAATCGCGCCAATAGCATTAAAGATAAAATCAGGATTTTTCAGGAAAAGAAAAAGACGCAGAGCTGGAGAGATAGAACGGAGAGGTTAAGGTGCTTGCCTTGCACATTGTCGACCCTGGTTCGATCCCCGGCACCGCATATGGTTTCCTGAACGCCACCAGGAATGATCCCTGAGCACAGAGTCAGGAGTAAAACCTGAGTACAGCTGGGTGTGACCGAAGGGGAAAAAAAAAAGCAAATTAAAATAATCAGAACTTACACATGATAACCCGTCAGTATCTGTATTGCAAACAATAATGAATAATGTCAGAAAGGGGGGGAGGGAGGGAGAGGGGAAGAGAGAGGGGGAAGAGAGAGAGAGAGAGAGAGAGAGAGAGAGAGAGAGAGAGAGAGAACCTGCTATAGTGGGAGGGCACCGGGGCAGGAGGGTAACTGGGGACACTGGTCATGGGAAAAGTACACTGTTAAAAGGATAGGCGTTGTAACATTGTATGAATGAAGCCCAAACATTAGCAACTTTGTAACTGTGTCTCTTAGGGTGATTCCATTAAAAAAAAAAAATCAGAACCAAGTGAAACCGATTTTTAATTTGTATTGAAAATGTCAGTACAAATGTCCGTTCGTGACGCTCGAAATCCACTTCCTAGCTCTGCTCACCAGACAGGTGTCTACAGGGCGGCGCCACTCAAGCTCACGGCACGAGCAGCCCGGCACTTCCGCACTCAGGGGACGGCAGGGCTGGGACGGAAGGGGGGAGGGGTGGCGCGCTCCAGGGCTTCTGCTGCGGCCGTTTCTAACTCGATGGCTTCGAGTCAGAACCAGGAGACTCAGGTGGGTAATGACACGATTAGTAAGGGAAAAAAATCACGAGACGAGATCTTCTTGATATTCAAAAAGAGAAAACATAAAAACCCATGGTCTGCCCTGAAAAGGGGCGCTAAAGGGCGAGACGCGAGACCTGTCCTTTCTCCGTAGCAAGGAAGGGATGAGGCAAGCAGAAAGCACAGGGCAACGGCAGCCACGTGATGCTTCGAATGTGGGACCCAGGGTTTGAACCCTGGCACCCTAAGGTCGGTGCCAAGCACAGCTGGGAGTGACACCTGAGCACGGAGAGAGGAGCAGCCCTGAGCTCGACCGAGTGTGACCCAGAAGCCAAAGACGCTCCGCACCAGTCCAGTGCGGCAGCCATGGGTACCCGCACGCAGCTCTGCCCGGTGATGCCCAGAGGACAGGGACAGACAACGGACAGGAGAGTGGCCCGCCAAATGACACGGCTCAGGAACAGCAGACAGACCCTGAACAAAGGGCAGTTGCAGGCATCTGGCCTCCGCCCTGCCGTCACAGATAAAAAAGGGTTTTGGCAGAGAGTGAGGGTCGAGACAGGAAGGAGGGGCTGGGGGGAGCACGTGCAAGAGCCGAGTCCCGTGAGATGCTCTGGCAGCGCCCAGGTGACCCAAGCATCGAGCCAGGAGTAAGCCGTGAGCACCGCCAGAGGTACCCACGGACCAGAAGAAAAGGAAGGTGCCCTTGCTCCTGCCCCTGACACGCAGAAGCATCAACCGCCCCAAGCCAGAGTAGCCGGAGCTGGCAGGCGACAGCCGCCAAGGGCTGCACTGCAGGACCCGGACGCAGCCAACAACGGATGAGGCCACCGGGAAACGCAGCCAGAGACCCAGCACGGGTCAGAGGCTCCCTGCGGGCCGGGAACGTCCTGGGTCACAGGCTGGGGAGCCCGCTGCTCTGCTCACCCTTTCTTGGTCCCTGGCCCCCGACGGCAGCACCCTCGCCACTGGCCTTTCCCCGGGGAGACAGTGCATTCTCACCAGAGACTGCAGGTCTCCAAGTGCAGTGGCAGTGGGAAGCTGCCAAGAGAGATCTGAGGGGGGCTGGAGCAATAGCACAGCGGGCAGGGCGTTTGCCTTGCACACAGCCGACCCGGGTTCGATTCCCAGCATCCCATAGGGTCCCCCAAGCACCGCCAGGAGTAATTCCTGAGTGCATGAGCCAGGACTAATCCCTGTTCATCGCTGGGTGTGACCCAAAAAGCAAAAAAAAAAAAAAAAGAGAGATGTGAGGGTCCTTTTCCCCATGGCTGGGAAACCCAGCACTGAGAGGGCAGAGCCTCCCGAGAGGCTCAGCTAGCCGGAGCCCAGGATGGACGATGGTGGACGTGTCAAGGAGGGGAGCAGGAGGCAGGCAGTCTGGGGCCAGGTCAGGTTGGCCCCAAGATCATGGAGCCCCAGACTCAGGCTGGCACTCACTGACCGCCGGACAGAGCTGAGGCCTTCACCGGAGCCCAGGACTGGAAAGCAGGCAGAGCGGCGCCTGGGTCAGTGCTCCCCAGTAAGCTCCTTCACACACTCCACAGCTAGTCACTGGCCTTGGAGTCTGGGCTTGGCTCACCACCCCGCAAAAAACAGCAGGCTCAGCACTAAGGCGTGGGGGGAACAAGCACCCCCTCGGCAGAGCCAGGCACCGCTGTCTCCTGCTCCCTTCAACCTGAGGAAGGTGGAGAAAGAACAAAAGATTTCTTCTCTTTGTCTTTGGTTTTGGGGCCACACCTGGTGGGGCTCAGGGGACGCTATGCCGTGCTGGGGATTGAAACCCGGTTGGCCACATCTAAACTAAGTGCCCTGGGAGCTAGAGAGATAGCACAGTGGGTAGGGCGTTTGCCTTGCACGCGGCCGACCTGGGTTCGATCCCCAGCATCCCATATGGTCCCCCGAGCACCGCCAGGAGTAATTCCTGAGTGCATGAGCCAGGAATAACCCCTGTGCATTGCCGGGCGTGACCCAAAAATAAAAATAAATAAACTAAGCGCTCTGCACGCTGTACTAGGGAAGATTTCGCTGGAGGGAGAGCGCAAGGGCCAAGTACGGTTCGATGCTCTGGCAGGGCACAGGTGACCCAAGCACCAAGCCAGGAAGGCAATGCCTTCCAGAACCAGACCTCCAACAGCACCGACCAAGGAGCAAGGGAAACGGTGAGCGGGTGAGCTACTTCAGGGTTGAGCAGAGAGGGGAGGCGGTGGGAGGGGAGATGCGAGGGAGAAAGGGTTAGTGCTGGAGGGCAGAGGGCAGGTACCCCTGTCAGCCCACGTAGGCTAAAATGGGCACCAGACTCCTTTTTGCTGCTCAATTTCGAGAAGTACAGATGAAAACCATTGTGTGAGCTTTGCACGGTGACAGGAAGACCTGGAAGTGATTAGAAGGATGTCAGTCGCTGGATGCCAGCAGCTCCATGCAGAGACGCTCTGAGCGAAACAGCCCACGTGGGGCGTGGGCAGGTGGGGTCGGCAACCTGGCCCCTGACCACCGACCAGCAGCTCCACCCACAGCCACTCACCAGCAACCCGTCACCCTGATGAGGTCAGAGCAGAGGTTCAGAAGCTGGAGCCGGGGCCCACCCACAGGAAGCCACGCACTGGTGCCGGCCGTCATCACTGCCGTGGGCGCTGCATGTCGCTCTGCTTGGTGCCTGCGGACCTGGGACAGAGAGAGCAGGACCCCCGTGTGTCACACACATCTCTGAACATCCCCAGTCACCCCCAGCCAACCTCCTCATGTGTATGGAAACACTCAGGAGAGCAGAAGCATCACCCCCAAACTCTATCAACCACACTGCCAGGTGAACTACAAGTCTGAACTCTGTGTTTTGTGGTGCTGGAGCCCAAACCCAAAGCCCTGAGCTATTTTCATAGCCCGGGGGATGCCCCGAACTGCTGTCTGGTGTGACTTTTCTTTTTTATACCAGTAGAAGAGTGTTTCTATGACGAAACATGCAAACTGGAAAATAGCAAAAACAAAAAAATCCTCGATTACTTGTCGAGGGTCAGGGGCCACGCTGCACCCACAGGCCCCGAATGGGACCCCAGGGAGAGAGCTCGGGGACCAGGGGTCACGCTGCACCCACAGGCCCCGAATGGGACCCCAGGGAGAGAGCTCGGGGACCAGGGGTCACGCTGCACCCACAGGCCCCGAATGGGACCCCAGGGAGAGAGCTCGGGGACCAGGGGCCACGCTGTACCCACAGGCCCCGAATGGGACCCCAGGGAGAGAGCTCGGGGACCAGGGGTCACGCTGCACCCACAGGCCCCGACTGGGACCCCAGGGAGAGCGCTCGGGGACCAGGGGCCACGCTGCACCCACAGGCCCCGAATGGGACCCCAGGGAGAGAGCTCGGGGACCAGGGGCCACACTGCACCCAGAGACCCTGAATGTGACCCCAACACTGGGCCCAGGCACAGCTGCACGGCCGAAGAGCCCCCCCCCCCAGGAAACCTCAACTCTCCTTCCAGTCCCTGAATGGGACCACCAGGACAGAAAACATCAACAGCCACGACTTCTACCTAAAAAGCCACCAGGATGCTTTCGCCTCAGCAGACGGACTCCACGGGGTCTGACGTGGGTCGTTAACCGAGGGCGACTTCCCTTTTTCACACACGGGCCGGCAGGGCCTCCCCTGCTGCGCGAGGGAGGGTGCGTGTGCCCGCTGCCAACCCTGCCCGACGCCCCGCACAAAAAAGGGGCGAACGGGGGGGGGGGGGTGCCAGGGAGCCGGCGCAGGGCACGACCCTGCTGCGTGCTCGGGCGGGAGGGGCCCAGCTGGACCCTCAGCGCCACTGTCCGGCCACGGGGACCCCCAGGACTGGCCCGGATCTCCGGCGCGACACGGGGCCCCTCGCCGAAGGCTGCGCCGAGACGCCGGGAAAGCTCCTCCCGGGCTCTTTGATCTCCCTGGGCGGCGGAACCGGAGCCGGAGCCGGGCCGGCCGGGCCCACGAGGCGACGAGGCCCCCGGGCGCCCCGATCGCGGGGGGGACCCCCAACCAGGCGCACGTGAAACCCACCCGCAGGCGCGCGGGGCAGCCCGCAGACAAAGTGACGCGCGCGGAGGCCCGGGCGGCACCTGTCCCGCGAGGACGCGGCCCGGCCCGGCCGGCCCGGCCCAACCCGCCGCCCTCCCCCGCTCCGGGCCGGCCGGAACCGGGACGGAAACCCGGCGCGCGCGCACGCGGCCCACCGCGCGCGACCCCGGGCGGCGAGCGCGACCTGCGCCGGCGGGGGGCGGCGGTGGGGGGGTCGCGACCCCGGGGCGGCCGCGCCGGCTGTCAGCGCGCGGGTCGGGGGCGCCGGGGGCGGCGGTCACGCCCCCCGCCCGGCCCGCCGCGCCCCCGCCCCCGCCCCCCGCCCGCGGGCGCCCGCCCCGCCGCGGCCCCGCGCCGCCCCCGGCCGCGACCTCCGCCCCGGGCGCCCCCGGCCCGGCCCGGCCCGCGCCCGCCCGCCGCGACCCCGCGCCCCGGAGCCGCCCGCGGAGCCGCCGGGGCCGCGCGCTCGCCCCGCGCTCACCTCGCGCGCGGGCTCGGGCCGGCGCGGCTCCCGGCCGGCGGCCGACGACGCGCGGCGCGGGGCGGGCGCGCTCCCATTCATTAGCCGCCGCTTTGTCTCCCCCCGCGCCCCTCCCGCGCCGCCGCCGCCCGCGCCCGCCGCCCGCGACGCCGCCGGACGCTGCGCCCCTCCCAGGGCCCCGCGCGGCGCGGGGGCGGGGCCGGGGGCGGGGCCGCGCGCGCGCACGCGCGGTGCCGGCGGGCGGCGGTCCCGCGGCCGCGCCGACCGCGCCGGCGCAGACCGCCCCGCCGGCCCCGCCCCCGCGCCCCGCCGGCCGGCCCCTCCGGCGGGCGCGGCTTCCGCGGCGGGGCCGGGGGCGGGGCCTGGCGGCGCCGACTGCGCAGGCGCGGGCCCCGCCGCGTGCCGGCCTTCCGGCCCGTGCCGCGCCGAGCGCGCAGGCGCCGCGTCGCGGGCGCCGGCACTTCCGCCAGCTGCGGCGCTCCCGGTCGCGCGGGGTGCCGGGGCTTTCCCGGCCGGGGCGACCTCTGCAGGGCTCCGGGGGGGCGGCGCGGAGCCGGCCGGCCCCGGGCCCCCCGCCTGTGGCGCGCCCCGGCGCCGCGAGGCCGCTCACCGCGGGCCCCGGCGAGGAGCCGGCTGGTCAGTCAGGGCGCGAGGCTGAGGCGCCGGCTGGTCAGTCAGGGCGCGAGGCTGAGGCGCCGGCTGGCCAGTCAGGGTCTGGCCAGTCAGGGTCTGGTCAGTCAGGGCGAGCTGAGGCGAGTGGGGTCAAGGCGCAGCCCGGGACGTGGCCCCGACGTGCTCCCCTCCCTGTGGCGCCGGCCCGACGGCGGAGGCATCTGCAGATGACGCCGCCTCAGGGGGCGGCCACGCGCGACCGCAGCCCAGGCCCGCGCCCCGGCCACGAGGAAGGACGCGGGGACAGAAGTCTCTTCGGACTCGTGTGCAGTGCGCGGGAAGCAGACGTCGGTATCCCGAGGGGGCTCTCCCGCCTCCTTTCACGGGCACCCAGCGCTTAGAGACCCTGACTGAATTCTGGGGGGAAGTCGCTGCTGCGTCCCTTGCTCCCCCAGCCTCCTGGGCCCCGGGTCGCAAAAGGAACGTTCGGGCACGTGCAGCTCCACCATTGCCTGCCACAGGCGCCCCTGGCCTCCAGGCGTGGTCCCTGGTCCCAGGTTTGTCCTCCGGGACCCCCTGGACCTCCTACCCAATGGCTCCAAGGTCCGCCTGCCTCACCCCTGCCCTTGAGACCTTTGTCCTGACCCTCCCAGCCCCTCCCTGGCAGGGCCTTCCCTGCAGGGGTACTCCCTGAGAGTAGTGCCTTCTAACTCCCTGTCCCTTTGTGCCCAGGCCAGGGGAGGACACGCTCCCTCCTGCTGCTTGCAGAGAGTCTAGTGTTATATCGCTTTATTTTGGTTTTGGGGCCACACCCTGTGGTGCTCAGGGCTTACTCCTGGCCCTGGGCTCAGGGACATTCCTGGTGGGCTTAGGGGACCGTATGGGTGCCAGGGATTGAACCAGGGTTGACTGCGTGCAAGATAAGTGTCCTACCTGCTGTACCTAGCTCCGGCATTGTGTCTAGTGTTTTTGCGATATACAGGTGTATACACTCTATACCACAGACAGGGCCAAGTCCCCTATCACTTCTATGTAACTTCCAGACCTCTTCTGCTTCCATTTCCATTTCTCTCCTTCCATGGCATTTTTGTTTCTGTGACCTGGAGCCAATGTTTTGCCCATCTTTGATAACTTCCATTCCCTAGGCGTGTTTCATATACCAGAGTAGTACTGACATCCTTGGGCCTTAGTTCACTTAACCGGAGATCTTCCAGTTCCATCCAAGTTGCAGCAAATTGCATGATTTCATCCTTGTGGCTGCAGAGTATTCCACTGCCTCTACGCACCACACCTTCATTATCCACACATCTGCCATCGGACACTTGGGTTGTTATTTTCATATCTTTGCTGTAGTGAACACGTGTGTGATTATAACTTCGCAGAAGTGTTTTTGTGTCTTGGAGATAGATACCAACCACCTGGATCGCCAGGTCCTATGGAAGCTGTAGCTTTAGTTTTGGGGAATCTCCATGTTTTTTTCCACAGGGGCTGACCCAGACCATGTTTCCATCTGCCTGTTTCACAGTTCCCACCAGCACATGTTCCAAAACACTTTGATAAATGCTGTTCTTACAGATGTGAGGTGATCCCATTTTCTTAATTTAGATTTCTCTACGTTGCCCTTCTGTTTTGTCTGAGCTCCATGCTCAGGGTTTGCTCCTGGTGTTACCCTGGGGCTGCATCTTGGGCTTCAACATGCAAAGCCTGCCATATCACTGATCCTCATGTGCCCCTTTTAAAATCACGCCTTCTCTTGCCCCCACTACCACTGAGCCCAGGCGGCCATTCATGGCTCCTCCATTTCGCTCGTGTTCTCCTTCAGGGGTTCCCTAAGTGGAATGGTAGTAATCTCTAGGATTTGGCTTGTCCTGCTCTGTGTCATTCCCTGGTGATTCCTCCGAGTTGTGGACGGATCACACTTTCTTTAATTGTCCAGCTCCTGAAGTCATCTATGCCAGATTGCACCTATTACCAACAAAGATGCCCCACCCATGAGTGTGAGCAGAAGTCTTCATCTGGGACTGACACCCAGCATGTAGCTGGCGCATGTGGCAGGCGGTTGTCCTGGCCAACTGCTGAGCTGTTTCCATGGTGCTCTCCCCTCCACTCTCTGTGTGTGAGGGACCGTTTCTGTAGACCCTTGCCAGCTTCTGCTGTCAGTACTGCCTAAGTCTTTCTAGTGGGATTATGGGTCATCGTGCTTTTAGTGTTTTCCTAGTAGACATGGTGCTGACTAGTTTCACACACTTACTTGACTTCTTGCTTTGTGCTCAGGAGACCAGATGAGGTGCCAGGGACCAGACAGCCCTAGGTCAAATGCCTATAATGCAAGCACCTTACCCTCTATGCTATACGCTCCACCCCCTCCCTCATTTATTTATTTATTTTGCTTTTGGGAATATAGTGGCAGTGCTTAGAGATCACTCCTGGCTGGGCTTGGGGGACCACATGGGGTACCAGGGACAGAACCTAGATCAGTATCGTGCAAGGCAAGTGCCATTTCCACTGTGCTATCACTGCAACTCTCCAAATCCCTGTTCCTATATTCCTATTTTCTATTTTTAATATTACAAATCTCACTTCCTTCATACATGTATGTATTATTCTATTTTGGGTAAGCCATGGTCATTTGCATTTTTTATTTCACTGAAATCAAATTTACATGTGGAGTTAAGAGTGTTTGCTTATTAACTTTTCGATATCTGCATTAGCCCCCATTTTAGTTCAAACACAGCAGGTGGTCTCAGGATCCTCTCCCTCCTCTATGCTCAGGGCTCTTCCTGGTGATGTTCAGGTGACCATACTGAAGTGCCAGGGGTGGAACTGGGGTCTGTCATATCCAAGGCAAGTACCTTACCCCTTAAACTGTCTCATCAGTTTTGTTTCTAATAATTGTTTTCCATTGTCTCTAATTTTCTCTTATGTATTAGGGTTCTCCAGTGAACCAAAATCTACAGGATGTGTGTCTATGGGCCTTTGTATGTGTATACACACCAAAGACAGCCTAAGCATTTGACTTTTGTGATCCTGGAGTCTTGGAAAGTCCAAAATCTGATGTATCTGATGTGGGAGGGCAACATGTCAGAAATGTAGGAAAGAGGCGATGCTCAAGCACAAAGGCCGGCTATAGAACCAGGAAGAGGGTGCCCAGGTCTGTGTGTGTAGAACCAGGAAGAGTCTCATATCTGTGTAGAACCAGGAAGAGAGTGCCCAGGTCTCTGTAGAACCAGGAAGAGTGCGCCCAGGTCTCTAGAACCAGGAAGAGAGTGCCCAGGTCTCTGTAGAGTCAGGAAGAGGGTGCCCAGGTCTCTGTAGAACCAGGAAGAGTGATATCTAGGGGCCAGGGGGATAGCACAATGGGTAGGGCATTTGCCTTGCACGCGGCTGACCTGGGTTTGATCCCCGGCATCCCATATGGTCCCCCAAGCACCACGAGGAGTGATTCCTGAGTGTAGAGCCAGGAATGACCCCCGAGCATCGCTGGGTGTGACCAAAAAAGCCCCCCAAAAAAAGAGTGATATCTAGAGTAAGTTAGACTACTGCTGGCACCACATTCTTCCAGGTTTACTTTGAGAATGTTCCTATATGCTCCCTCCCTTCCTGAAGCATATTTTCTCCAACTGAGAATAGATGGTTGACAGCCTTCCTGTTTAGTTCCAGGAAAGTGTGCTTTCCTTTGGGCCTCTACAGTTTCTTTTTCTTGGCACCATTTGAGGTGCCAAGGATTGAAACCGGTTTGGCCCCATGCAAAGTAAGTGCCCTACCAGCTGTACTATTGCTCCATTGCCCTCCTCCATTTAATTTTTAAAACCAACTCATTTTCTGATCACTGCCAAGTGTGACCTCTACCTGGCCCCCAAAAAGAAACTACTTTTCCTAGCTAACTGTTGTACTTTGTTTCTTTTCTTTTCTTTTCTTTTTTTTCTTTTTGGGTCACATCCAGTGATGCACAGAGGTTACTCCTGGATCATGCACTGAGGAATTACTCCTGGCGGTGCTTGGGGAACCATATGGGATGCTGGGAATGGAACCCAAGGCGGCCCACATGCAAGGCAAACGCTCTCCCCGCTGTGCTATCACTCCAGCCCCACTTCTTTTCTTTTAATACAATTTGTAGTAGCTCATGAAGAATTTCAACATATGCTTTGTCTTTGCTCAGGTCTGTGTAGAACCAGGAAGAGGGTGCCCAGGTCTGTGTAGAACCAGGAAGAGGGTGCCCGGGTCTCTGTAGGACCAGGAAGAGGGTGCCCGGGTCTCTGTAGGACCAGGAAGAGGGTGCCCGGGTCTCTGTAGGACCAGGAAGAGGGTGCCCGGGTCTGTGTAGGACCAGGAAGAGGGTGCCCGGGTCTGTGTAGGACCAGGAAGAGGGTGCCCGGGTCTGTGTAGGACCAGGAAGAGGGTGCCCGGGTCTCTGTAGGACCAGGAAGAGGGTGCCCGGGTCTCTGTAGGACCAGGAAGAGGGTGCCCGGGTCTGTGTAGGACCAGGAAGAGGGTGCCCGGGTCTGTGTAGGACCAGGAAGAGGGTGCCCGGGTCTGTGTAGGACCAGGAAGAGGGTGCCCGGGTCTGTGTAGGACCAGGAAGAGGGGGCCCGGGTCTGTGTAGGACCAGGAAGAGGGTGCCCGGGTCTCTGTAGGACCAGGAAGAGGGTGCCCGGGTCTCTGTAGGACCAGGAAGAGGGTGCCCGGGTCTCTGTAGGACCAGGAAGAGGGTGCCCGGGTCTCTGTAGGACCAGGAAGAGGGTGCCCGGGTCTCTGTAGGACCAGGAAGAGGGTGCCCGGGTCTCTGTAGGACCAGGAAGAGGGTGCCCGGGTCTCTGTAGGACCAGGAAGAGGGTGCCCGGGTCTCTGTAGGACCAGGAAGAGGGTGCCCGGGTCTCTGTAGGACCAGGAAGAGGGTGCCCGGGTCTCTGTAGGACCAGGAAGAGGGTGCTCGGGTCTCTGTAGGACCAGGAAGAGGGTGCCCGGGTCTCTGTAGGACCAGGAAGAGAGTCTCATGTCTGTGACACCTCAGTTCATTGTTTTAAATAAAAACATTTGGGTCAGAGAGATAGTGCAGGGGTAGGGCAGGTCCCTGGCACACAGCATCCCTGGGTTCTAGCCCTGGCACCACTTATTACTGAGCAACATCAGGAATGATCCCTGAGCCCAGAACCAGGAGTAAGCCCTGAGCACCACTGAATGTGCTTCCCTCGCCACCCCCTCCAAAAGAAAAGACAGATGAGCCTGAACTCTAAAGTGATGATTGGTGATGATTGTCAACCACTCATTGATGACTGAACACTGAAACCAGCATGCTGGCTACTGGAGGGGAGGGGTCATGTTCACAGTGACTCGTGCAGGTGTAGCAGAGAACCCCAGTTAACGTTCTTCAGGACCATTGCACTGCAGCCTTCACTGAGAGAGAAATCGTTCCTACCACTTCCTCAGGGTGGATTTCCTTTGTGTTTCTTGGGGAGTTCTCTTCCACAAGAGCTGCATTCACTGACCTGTGAACAGTCATAGTGGTACATAGCAAGTGGGGCAGAAAGACGCCCTCAATCAGCAACCCCCCTGGCAGGTTCTTTTGTTCCACCAAACCTCCCACTGCAAGGGCCAGCCATGTCTTGCTTATGCCCTAAAACTGGGCCATTTGAGTGGCCCACCATGCTGGTCATCTCCAAAGGTGGCTCTCTGTCAGAGCAGCCAGTCTTCCTGTTGGGGCTTGACTCATACACAGTGCTGGGAGAGGTGGTAATTAGCGCCCGGCCAGCCACTCCTCTGGCTCCATCTAAGCCATGTGCATTTCTCCACCACCATGGCCGGAAAATCAGCTTCTGTCTGGGGCGTCATCCTCAGGAATGCAGACCTGAGCTGCTCTGAGGCCCAGGCTTTCATTCCTGCTTGCTGTCAGTCCCAGGGCAGTGAAAGGGTTCGAATTCACCTCACTCTAGCCTGCCTGGCTCACCTGTGTGCACAGGTAAGTGTCTGCCACACACCCGGCCTGGCTCTTGTGCCCCTTCTACTATGGGGACTGCCCAGAGCAGGCTATGTGAGTGAGCCCCTTCATTGGAACATGGGCGGGCCCACTTGCGATTTAGTATATTCTCATGTATGACACCCAGTAAGGCCTTGGTGCTCGATCAGTGGGTCTAATTATAGCCGTGTATGAGGGGACCAATTCCTATGGAAACTGCAAATAAGTAAATTTGTATTAAAAGTGGGGTATGTTGTATGCCTGAAATAACTATTACGAACAACTTTGTAAATCACAGTGTCTTAATAAAAGAGGCATTGGAGTGATGGCACAGCGGGTAGGGTGCTCGCCTAGCATGTGGCCAACCTGGGCTGGATCCCTGGCATCCCATATGGTCCCGAGCCCACCAGGAGTGATTCCTGAGTGCAGAGGCAAAAGTAAATTCTGAGCTGCACTGGGAATGGCTCAACATCCCCCTCACAAAAATAAAATTTGTATTTGGTTTTTAGGTCACACCTGGCTGTGCTCATGGCTTGTTATGCTCGGGGATCACTCCTGGCAGTGCTCAGGGGTACAGTAAGGGATTCCAGAATTGAACCTAGATTGGTGCATGCAAGGCTAGTGCCCTCCCCACTACTCTCTCCAGCCCAAGAATGACAAGCTTTTTGTTTGTTTGTTTGTTTGTTTGTTTGGCTACACCTAGCCAGGGCTCTGACCTGGCTGACTCATGCCCTTCTCCTCTAGCCCCAAGCTATTAAAAACTGAGAAATGGGGCCGGAGAGCCAGTACGGCAGGTAGGGCGTTTGCCTTACTTGCGGCCCACTTGAGTTTGATCCCCGGCACCCCACATTGTCCTGGGGGTGGGTTGAGTCTGAGTAGTCAGTGCAGGCAAGGGACTCCAGAGCTCAGCACCTTGGGGAGCCAATGTGTGGTATGTCAGGGGCTCAGTTTCTGGGAGGCCTTCCCACAGGCAGCGAATGGCGGGACAAACCCTGCCTGGTTCCAACCCCGAGGCATCTGTGATGGCTGCTGTGTGCAGTGCAGGCCCTGCCTCTGCGCCCTCCGTGTGGGGTGTGCGCTGGGGTTGGAGCTGCTCTTGGCCCAGCACTGTCAGGGAACCAACTGTGTGGCCCTACTTTCTGCTGGAAGGACATACAGCACAAGGGTCTTCTGTTTTTGTTTTGTTTTTTGAAATTACACAGTTTTTATTTGGAGGTTTTGAAGGGAAGGAGGGAGAGAAAGTGGGAGAGAGTGGAAAGTCATGTGCTCAAGAGAGAACCCGGATTTCTCCAAGGCCAGAGAGAGCCCCTCCGCACATCCCAGCACTAGACATGAAAGCATGAAAGTGCACATTTCAAGAGAGGAGATGTGGGCAACACATGTGCTCAGGCACCACGTGTGCTCGGCCACATGGACGCAGGCAACACATGGGCTCAGGCAGCCTGTGTGTCTGGGGTCCTTCTGTTGACCATGAACTGCAGTGACTTTCCCATTAGGAACAGTGCTGCTTGGGTTAGCCATATGAACCCCCTAGGTAATAAACAGTGCAGGCTGATTTGTTTTAGGGTCACGCCTGGGGACCCTAAAACAAATTATTCCTGGTGCTGCTCTGAGGACCATATGGGATTCTGGGGATCAAACTCAAGTGGGCCGCAAGCAAGGCAAGCCCCCCACCTCTGTACTGGCTCTCCAGTCCCAACTTTTTAGTTTTTTAATAGCTTGGGGCTGGAGGAGTAGGGCATGAGTCGGCCAGGACTGAGCCCTGGCCAGGCGTAGCCAAACAAACACAAAGCTTGTCATTCTTGGGCTGGAGAGAGCACAGTGGGTAGGGCACTAGCCTTGCATGCACCAATCTAGGTTCAATCCCTGGCATCTTGACTGTCCCCTGAGCACTGCCAGGAGTGATCCCTGAGCACAGAGCCAGAGCAGGCCATGAGCACAGCCAGTTGTAACCCCAAACCCCAAAACAACAAAGGCAGAGAAGAACTTGTCAAAAAATTTTGTCATTCTCTTTATGGTCTTTTGGTAAACAAAAGCTGCAGGGCACATATTTTTCCCCTTTTATTTTCAATTTCTCCGTGACTTTTTTGTTGTATTTCTTGCAAACGATATTTAACAACATTTGTATTCTGCTTGGACAGTTTTTATTTTAATAGACAAGTTTGATTCAGTCATATCTGTGTTTATTCGAAGATTTGAGTTTATTCCTGTCATCTCATATTATGTTTTTCATTTATCATGTGCTTACCTTTTTCTTTTCTGCTTTTTGTTGGCAGTATTTTTTAAAAATTTTTATTTCAGTTCCACCCTTCACCCTGCTGCTGTTTTGAAAATTACAATCCCTATTTCCAAGAGTGTCCACTTTGATAATGTATTGTTGGGGGGGGGGTTTCTGAGGCGGAGGTCCTGAGCAGTGCTCAGAGGCTGGGCCCCTTATAGTCCATCAGTTCAGTGGGACAGCTGGAGGACGTGGTGCTGGTGCAACGCTTTGGGTACCACGAGGTGCTGGTGGTTGAGCTGGAGTCAGGGCACAAGCATTTGCCCTATGCCCTTTACTCTTTCCCTTGGCCCATATATAGTTTGTTTTTTTGCCACACTGGCAATGCTCAGTGGTTTCTCCTGACTTTGTGCTCAGGAATCACTCCTGGGGTGTGGGGGATTGAACCTAGGTTGGCTGTGTGCAAGGCAAGCACCCTACTTGCTGTACTATTGTTTCAGCTCCCCTAGGCCAATTTTTATTTCTGCATTCCAAATACTTTTTCTATCAATGCTAAAATTCTCTAATAATATGAGAGCTTTAGGGGTCCTTAACTTTTTCACAGCCAACCCTAGTCATATGCCACACTGAGTTCATCTGGGGTTTCTGTCATATCATTTTCTTTCTTTTTTTTTGTGGGGGCCTAAGCAGTGCACAGAGGGCATGAATCACTCCTGGCAATACCCGGCCAGCCAGGCCACACTGTTCAATACGAAGGCCTGGCTGGGCAGTGCTGGGGATGGAACTCAGGTCCTGCGCATGCCAGGCATGTGCACCTCTGACTAGCTCCCCGGCCCCGCCTTCACGGTCTTTCAACTGTACAAACTGGTTTCTTCCTGGCATCCATGCCTTATTTTGGGGTTCACCTTTCTGTTTTACTAGGGCTTTTCTCTTGGTTGATCCCGGCAGTGCTCAGGGCTAACTCAGAGCTCTGCGCTCTGGGATCACTGCTGGTAGGCTCAGGGGATCATAAGGGTTGCTGGAAATTTGAACCTGGGTTAACAACATGCCAGGCAAGCGCCCTGCCTGCTGTACTATTTCTTCAGCCCTAGCTCAGGGCATTATCTTTTAGTAAGTTTTTAGAAAGATTGTATATGTAACTTGGGTGTTTACAGGCTGTGCAGTCGTTTCGATTTTGCTGTCTCACATGAAGGCTAGTTTCACCATGAATGTGGAGAAATTTTGATGCCATTGGAATTTGGATAATTGCTGCTATCCAATTGGCGATCAGATTCTCTCTGAGTAAGAGCATTTTCCTCTCTGAAGTCTTCACATCTAGTCTTATCTTTCAAGTCTCAGAATGTGATGGACAGGTCCACAGGTGAGTCCCTTTCCTTCACTTGCCACCTGCACTCAGTCTGGTTATGTGAGCGGGGTTCGTGTATTTCCCTTTGTCGCTGTGTACTGTGAACTGTCCGTTTGGCGGACATCTGGCTTGCTCAGGGCGGAGGGGAAGGGTGCACGTTCAGCTGTGCTGCTTGCCTGCTGCTTCCCCAGGGCCAGTCTCCAGTCCCAGGACATCTACCAAATGGATACTGGCCGGTCCTGGTGCTGAGTCCGAGGATACATCCGGAGTGGCCACCAGCTTTGAGAAGGGGCCTGGCTCAAGACTGGCTGCTGGGTGACCATGGAGGTAGTCTTCATCCAGCCCGAAGCCTTCACTTTCCAACCTGTGCACTTGGAGCAGGGCCAGTGAAGAGCCATGACACTGGCTGGACAGGCCACTTCACTTTTGATGTGCTGTTTGGTGGGGTGCTCCGTACCCTGCTTGCCCACATGGAGGCAGGTCTCGCCCCCTCAGAGGGGAAGACTTGGTCTTGAGGGAGGTGTATGGTACCTTTTTCTTCCTTAGGGGCTGCTTGCCTGGGGGCTGGACTCCCCACCACCTAGAGGTGCCTTGACTGCACCAACTAGGGATCCTCCAGGGAAACTGAGGAGCATTCTGGGCTTCTTCCTGCTTCCCAGCAGGCACGGGCGGCGGCGGGACTGTGGAACTGTGGATGGAAGCTGCTCATCTGGAGTTTACAGCCCAAGTGGCCGTGGCTGTGAAGGTACTGCTGGTCTGGGCATTCCCTCTTTATCTCCGTCCACGGTCAGCATTCATAGGCATAACCACCCTCTCCGGGACCTGAAAAGAGGGGGCCTAGGCCAGGACATGGATTGAGGGTCTAGTCAGCAGTAACCGTATGTGGGAGGCCCTGATTTGATCCCTGGTACCATATGGTCCACCGAACACTGAACTCCTGAGTCCCCCCACCCCCAATAAAAAAAACACAAAACAAAAACTGAGAGGCCTGGGATGGGGGTCTGGTACCTGTTGACACCCTGGCTTTTGCCCCTCATGCTGCATGGCCACCAGCCTCTGCTGGCTGTACTGATGTCTTGTCACCACCAAGTCTGGACCTGAAAGGCCCCAAGCATGGCCGGGCCTGGTCCCTGTGAAAGCTGTTGAGCTGGGGTGTGCCCCTCAGAAGCAGGCTGCTTGCCCCCCCCATGCTGACACTGCTCTTTTCCCTTGTCTACTGTGCTCCCCCAGACCTCCCTCAGGTCTAGGGTCTTCTAGTACCTCCCCGAATGCTCCCATGATTCCCGCCAGCCCAGCTTGTCCTTGATTCTGAGTCCAGGGCACCATCGGCTTCCCGCGCCCTGTTGTTGGGGATTCCTGTTGCCAGCCTGGTGCTCCCGGGAAACCCCCAGATTCCAGCTGCGGCTGAGTCCATGCTCCTGACTCAGCACTGCTGTCCAGATTCTAGTCCCTCTTCTCTCTCTGGAGGCCCAACTGGCTTTGGCTTGGCTGCGCCCGGTACCCCTCCCCGAAGTGCCACTCATCCCACCGCGACCCTTCAGAGCCTGGCACTCAGCTGCAGTCTGGACCTCGGGACCGGGACCGAGGACCTGCCTGGGGCTCCGCTGACCTCTCCACCGCCCTCGTGCGCGCCAGAACTTCCCAGCCCTCGTGCCTCTCACCGGCTTCGGCTCAGCCTCTCCTCCTCCCCCTCCCCTCCAGCTTTTCCCTTTAGCCCCTGCCCTGTGCTCCCTCGAGCCTCCCCGCCTCAGTCTCCCCCTCAGCCTGGCGCTGCTCTTCCCTCCAGCTTCCCTGCCTCAGTCTCCCCCTCTGCCTGCCGGCTCTCCTTCTCAGTCTCCCCGTCAGCCGGGCCCACTCTCCCTCCTCAGTCTCCCGCCTCAGTGTCCCCCTCGGCCCGGCCCGGCTCTCTCTCCTCAGTCTCCCGCCTCAGTGTCCCCCTCGGCCCGGCCCGGCTGTCCCTCCTCAGTCTCCCTCCTCAGTCTCCCCCTCAGCCTCCCCCTCAGCCCGGCCCGGCTCTCTCTCCTCAGTCTCCCCCTCAGTCTCCCCCTCTGCCTGCCGGCTCTCCTTCTCAGTCTTCCCCTCGGCCGGCCCGGCTCTCCCTTCTCAGTTTCCCTCCTCAGTCTCGCCCTCAGTCTTCCCCTCAGCCCGGCCGGCTCTCTCTTCAACCTCCCCACCTCAGCGTCCCCCTCGGCCCGGCCCGGCTCTCCCTCCTCAGTCTCCCGCCTCAGTCTCCCCCTCAGCCCGGCCCGGCTCTCCCTCCTCAGTCTTCCCCTCGGTCCGGCCCGGCTCTCTCTCCTCAGTCTCCCCCTCAGCCTCCCCCTCAGCCCGGCCCGGCTCTCCCTCCTCAGTCTCCCCCTCAGCCTCCCCCTCAGCCCGGCCCGGCTCTCCCTCCTCAGTCTCCCCCTCAGTCTTCCCCTCGGCCCGGCCGGCTCTCCCTCCTCGGCCCGCCTCAGCCTCCCCCCCTTGACGCGGCCGGGCCCCTCCCCCGCCGGCTCCCCCGCCCCTCCCGCCCCTCCCCCTCCCCCGCCCTCCCCCTCCTCCTCCTCCCCCGGCGCGTCATGGCGGCGGCGGGCGGGGCGCGTCTCGCACGCAGCGCGCCGGGCGGAGCGCTCGCCGCATTGTTTGCTTCGCCGGGGAGCGAGCGCGAGAGGCCGCCGGCCCGCGTCCCCGCCGCCGCCGCCCGCGCCCGCCGCCCGCCGCCGCCCGCGCCCGCCGCCCGCCGCCGCCTCGGCCCCGCGGCGCCCGCACCGCCCGCGCCTGGAGCGGCGGCCGGGCCGCGGCCGTTGGCGGAGGAGCCCGGCGCCATTTCCCCCGGCCGCGCCGCCCCCGCCCGCCGCCCGGCCCCCGGGCCGCGGCCCCCGAGGTGAGTGAGGGGCGGGCGGCGGCGGGCGGGGGCGCGGCCCGGGCGGCGGCGGCGGGCGGGGGCGCGGGCCTGGGCCGGGGCCGGGGCCGGGGCCGCCGCCGCCTCCGCCGCGGCCGCCGCCGGGCCTGCGCCGCGCCGCCATGTTTGCGGCGCATTGTCCGCGGGCGGCGGGCCGGGGGCGGCGGGGCCGGCGGGGGCGGCGCGGGCGGCGGGCGGCGGGCGGCGGGCGGCGCGGGCCGGGCCGGGCCGGGGCGGCGGCGGCGGGCGGGGCTCGGGCTCGGGCTCGGACTCGGACCCGGACCCGGGCCCGGGCCCGGCCGGCCGCTCGCTGAGGTGCGGGCGGCGCGCCGGGAGCGCCGGCCGGGGGCGCCGGAGCCGGAGCCGGAGTCGGGCGGGCGGGCGGGCGGGCGGCGCCCCGGAAGGGCCGGGCCGCGGGCGCGGGGGTGAGGGGCGCGGGCGCGGGGGACCTGAGGGGCGTGAGGGGAGACGGGCGTGAGGGGCGTGAGGGACTTGAGGCGTGAGGGGCGTGAGGGGCGCAGGCCGCGAGGGTGAGGGATGCGGGGGCCTGAGGGGCCTGAGGCGCCTGAGGGGAGCGAAGGCCGCGCGGGGCCGGAGGGGCCGGAGGGGCGCGAGGGGCGCGCTGTGAGGAGCGCCGAGGGCCCCGCGGGGGGACGCCGAGGCCGCCGCCGGCAGCCACACCCCTCCACGCCCCTCCACGCACGCCCCGCCAGGCGCCCCGGAGTCGGAGTCGGAGTCGGTCGGGGAGTGACTCCCAGCCGCCCGCACCCGAGCCCCCAGCCCCCGAGCGCTCCCGGGCTGTCACAAGGGTCCGTGCCCGTGACAGCGCGGCCGCCCCGGGCCTCTCGGGGTGTGGGTCCGACGCTGGCACTTCTTGCCCGGCAGCGGGCGAGGGGCGGACGGCCGTTCCTCGCGGCGGTTGTTCCTCTGGGCGTGGGAGCGCCCTGCGTCCCCGGGAGGCCGGCCGGGCGGTCGGGCCGGGCGGTCGGGGAGGTGCCGGGGAAGCGCTCGCAGTTCAGGCCGGCCCGGTGAGGCCGGTTCGCGGCCCCGAGCCACCCCCGCGGGCCTCGTTGGCCGAGGGAAGGCCCCGCGAGGGTCTGTCTCCTTCCTCGGGGCGTTCTCCCACAGGTTCCCGCAGTCCCTGTCCCAGAAGCCCCCCGTGCTTGCCGGCTTTGGTCCCCCAGGTCCTGACCATCCCTTCCCAGGGACCCGCCCCCCTCCCCCGGCAGGTGGCGTGGGGAGACTTGGTCCTCAGGCCCTTTCCCACCGTGTTCCCTTCTGTGCCTCGATTGTTGGACCCTCTAGCCTTGTGCCATCGCCCTCCATGTATACCCATGGGATTGAGGGGTCTTCCGCACCCATTGAGAAACTCTGGTCCAGACTCCACCTGCGTGGGCGGTTGCAGATGGACCTGGGAACTCAGATGGCCCAGGTCGGAGGGAATTCTTCTCTTTTTGGAGTAGCCACTCCCCCTGCAGTGCTCCGGTGCTGTGGGGCCTGGGGATCAGTGTGTGAGAGCAGGTTCTTCCCAGATCTCCGGGGGACGCAGCCCTGCTGGCTCGCTGCATCTGCTAGGGGTGCCTGTGCCCCACCCTGGGCATGGTCCGGTGGCTAGCAGGCAGGGGAGCTGCACTCGGGGAAGGGAGAGGTGGTTGGGGTTATGGCTAGGGGTGTCACCTCTGAGGGTCCTGGAAGTCCTGAGTACAGGCTTCCAGGACTTGGGTGGGAGAGTGACTTAGTAGGGGGATGTTGTGGTCATCTGGTGACCCATCCGCCGGCATGGGGTGGGCCTCACCATGTTCTAGGGGGACGTGTCCCTGTTGGCGCCCTCCTGCTGCCCTTTCCTCTGTTGGTCTTGGGAGTCATTGGGGAAGGGCTTGGGGGTGGGTAAGCTGTCGAGGGGCTGGACAGCAGCGTGACTTTGGGCACGTGGCATCCAGGACTGCATTCCGCTGACCCGGTGTTGGGTCTGTGAGCTCTCCCGGGCATACTGGGTGGACTTTCGCGAGCCTCTGTCACAGCCTGGCAGTAACCATCTTGGGTTTCTGTTGTAGGTAATCATTACCAAATGAGGAGGAAAGGACGATGTCATCGAGGCGCTGCACCGAGGCATCCTTCCTCCCCGTGCAGTATTAAACACTCCCCCACACGAGAAACACTAACGTACGCGCAAGCCCAGAGGATGGTTGAGATAGAAATTGAAGGGCGTCTGCATCGGATCAGTATTTTTGATCCCTTGGAGATCATATTAGAAGATGACCTCACTGCTCAAGAAATGAGCGAATGCAACAGCAATAAAGAAAATAGTGAGAGGCCACCTGTGTGCTTAAGAACTAAGCGTCACAAAAATAACAGAGTCAAAAAGAAAAGCGAGACCCTTCCCAACGCCCATGGCACGCCGGCCTCGGCCAGCGCGCTCCCCGAGCCCAAGGTGCGCATTGTGGAGTACAGCCCGCCGTCGGCTCCCCGCCGGCCCCCGGTGTACTACAAGTTCATCGAGAAGTCGGCCGAGGAGCTGGACCACGAGGTGGAGTATGACATGGATGAGGAGGACTACGCCTGGCTGGAGATCATCAACGAGAAGCGCAAAGGGGACTGCGTGTCGGCCGTGTCGCAGAGCGTGTTCGAGTTCCTGATGGACCGCTTCGAGAAGGAGTCCTACTGTGAGAACCAGAAGCAGGGCGAGCAGCAGTCCCTCATCGACGAGGACGCCGTGTGCTGCATCTGCATGGACGGCGAGTGCCAGAACAGCAACGTCATCCTCTTCTGTGACATGTGCAACCTGGCCGTGCACCAGGAGTGCTACGGGGTCCCCTACATCCCTGAGGGCCAGTGGCTGTGCCGGCACTGTCTGCAGTCCCGGGCCCGGCCCGCTGACTGTGTGCTGTGCCCCAACAAGGGAGGTGCCTTCAAAAAGACGGACGACGATCGTTGGGGCCATGTGGTGTGTGCCCTGTGGATCCCCGAGGTTGGCTTCGCCAACACAGTGTTCATTGAGCCCATTGACGGCGTGAGGAACATCCCGCCGGCCCGCTGGAAACTGACGTGCTACCTCTGTAAGCAGAAGGGGGTGGGTGCCTGCATCCAGTGCCACAAGGCCAACTGCTACACGGCCTTCCATGTGACCTGTGCCCAGAGGGCCGGGCTCTACATGAAGATGGAGCCCGTCAAAGAGCTGACGGGCGGCGCCACCACCTTCTCCGTCCGAAAGACCGCATACTGTGATGTCCACACGCCCCCGGGCTGCACCCGGAGACCACTGAACATTTATGGGGATGTGGAGATGAAAAACGGTGTCTGTCGGAAGGACAGTTCGGTTAAAACGGTTAGGTCCACTTCCAAGGTCCGGAAGAAAGCGAAGAAGGCTAAGAAGACGCTGAGCGAGCCCTGTGCAGCCTTACCGCCCGTGTGCGCCCCTTACATTCCCCCGCAGAGGTAAGCGCCTCAGCTGGGGTCCAGAGGAGCCGCATCCTATGATCAGCCCACTTGGTCTGCTAGTGTCCTTCGAGGCTCCAAAGATGGGGTCCCCTTCATTCACCACAGGTGGGAGCAGAGATGTGGCCAGAGACTTGGAGCCGGGGAAGCTGGGAGGATGTCTAGTTTTCTGTTTTTCCTCAAAAAATTTTGGAGCTCCCCCAACAGTGATCCGGGGACTCAGGAATCACTCTCGGCGATGCTCGTCCTGGCGGGATGGACAGTTCAATGCTGGGGCCCAGGGACATGGTGTTATGCTGACCTAACCTTGCTGGAGGTCACCTGGACTCGCTCAGTGGTGGGGGTTGAGGGACATGCAATGCGGGTATCGTCAAACTTGGCCATGGACGGAAGAAGTCTTGTGTTTCCCCGCCCTTTAGTTTTGTTTTTTGTTTTTTCCTTTTTGGTTCACACCCAGCAATGCACAGGGGTTACTCCTGGCTCTACACTCAGGAATTACTCCTGGCAGTGCTCAGGGGACCCTATGGGATGCTGGGAATCAAACCTGGGTCGGCCGCGTGCAAGGCACACGCCCTACTGCAGTGCTATCCCTTTAGTTTTGTCTTTCACAAATCTACTCCCTTTTCCCCCCACTCTACCTTCAATAACTTATGTCCTCACCTCTTCTGATAACTTTTCTTGATTCCCCAGTCAGTGGTTTTTTGTCTCAATTTTATATCCTTTGAAGGTTGGTGAAATCAGCCATATTTTTCCTTCATCCCTTTGAGCTTCTATTTTGCTGTAAATGGCAGAACCTCACCTATTTTTTGTAACTGAGTAGCATTCTCTCTTACATAGGGCCCACCCTGTATCCCATAGTTTACTGCTAGGTACTTAGGCTTCTTTCATTCACATATACGTACTTGTAGATACTTGGTTTTTGCGTCACACCTGCCTGTGCTCAGACATCACCCTGGGTAGTCGATGCTTGGGGAACCATATTGGGTTGAACCAGAGTCAGCTGTATCCAAGCTAGATATACCAGTGCCCTGCTTTCATATTTTAATGACTGTAATTAACACTGCAGTGAACATGAACATGGCGTAGACCTAGCTCTGAGTTAATGTTTTTGTATTCGTGGGGGTGGGGTTGGGTTGTGTGTCACACCATTGATGTTTGGGGAATCCTGGGGTCACTTCCCAGAATATTGGACAAACTGTCTGGGCTCCTGAAGTTGTGCTGCTGCCGTGTCCTGTAGTGCTGGGACCACCAGGCCCACATACAGCAGGCCCACAACACGTGCTGATGACTAGGAGGCCACGTGGTGCCAGGGATGGAGCCCGTTGGAGAGCCGGCATGGCGTGTTCCCTTCTACACTCCTTACTCCCGTGCTTTTCCCTTTGTAGCGTTTCAAAAGCGGAGCCTCTGGCTCCTGTGGCAGCTCTTGCTTTCATTCTGTAGGAAGCGCCATGGTGTCTTCCAGAATGGCTGTACCAGTTGAGCTCATTTTCCTTCATGCCCACACTGACCTCTGGAGGAGCCCGGCCAGCTGCAGTGCCCAGGGTCGGTGATGATGTCACCATCTCTCACTGGGTAGAATGCCTTCTGCTGCCCTGCTCCCCCTGCCTACAGGTAGTCTACCACCTGGATGGTTAACTAACTTGCTGCAGAATGAAGCTGTGCATTTGAGGTTTCCCCTGTGGAGGACATTCGTGGGGAGCTGTGTCTCCCCACTCGTCACGTGGTTTGCTGATCAGCGTCAGGCGTGAGCTTGAGCTGTCCGCAGGGCTGGGGTCAGGGGCACAGTCTGCTCTTGCAGGTGTCCTCGGGTCTGCTCCTCGTCCAGCTGTGTCCACTCCTGTTTGTGGCTGGCTTCCTCCTTGTGGTCCTTTCTTCGTGCTTCTGATGTGCCCTTTTGATTTAAAAATGCTCTTGTTCAGATCACAGGTTAATAATTGGGCAGATCTCGCGCCAGAGAGTCAGGCTCCACCCACGTACTTCCTTGAACTTTGAGGAAGTAGCGACACCCTCTGTAGTAGGGCATGGACTTTCAGAGTTTCAGGAAGTAAAGCCTTAGGCAGGATGCAAAGGCATGGACCTCTGTACCCCACGGCAGCTCACCTGCTCTCCTACCTAGGCTGTCACTGTTGGAGCCACTCACATGTAAATCACACTTATATACAGATTGAGTGGCAGCTTTTCAGATTTTTTTTTTCTGTTTGGGTCACACCCGGCAATGCACAGGGGTTACTCCTGGCTCTGCACTCAGGAATCACCCCTGGCGGTGCTCGGGGGACCATATGGGATGCTGGGGATCGAACCCGGGTCGGCGGCATGCAAGGCAAACGCCCTAACCGCTGTGCTATCGCTCCAGCCCCCCAGATATTTTTTACTTAAATTTTTATTATGGCAAAGCGAAGAACATCCTTAGGGGCTGCAGGAGTAAGTTCTGAGCACTGCCAGGTGTGGCCTACAGGTCAGACAAAAATCACACCTTCAGCATGTCGTGTGCTAACTTCTAGTATTGTATCTGAGGAGTAAAGGGGTGATGTGCTTCCCAGACAAGCACTCGGTATCGTGTTTCCCATATTGTCAGACGCTCTGGTCGGGGAGTGTCATGCAGGAAACCAGCTTGATCTTGAGTGTCGGTGGTCATCTTCTTCCCCAGAGTCAAATGTTCATTGAGCTTTTCATTGTAGAATCAGTACGTTCAGTCGATGACAAGAAAGCCAAAGAAAACCACTGCGCCAGAGTTCACATCAGCTGTCCTTTGTTTTTCGGGGAGGGAAGGGAGTGGGGGTGTGTGGTGGCGCTGCGGCAGGGTGGCCTGTGGTGTGGAGCCAACCCGGGGCCTCGTGCGTGCGCAGCGTGTGCTTTACTCCTAGAGACACAGCCCTGCCCCCACACCCTGACTTCATTTTTGTTCTTCGGGTTACGCCCAGAGGTGCTGGGCATGAAACCCAGGCCTTCCACAGGCAGCTTTGGACTAGCTTCTTGTGATGCCCTCCCCCGCACCCTCCACAGGCAGTCAGACTTGATTCTGTGGGTCGGAAAGGTACTCGTCAGAACGGATTGGCTGAGAGCTGTAAAAATCGCACTCCGTTGGAGTTCAAGTAAATGAAATAAACGGGTTCCTGAAGTTGGACACCCGAAGGCCCTTTGTTGTGTCCTGGTGGTGGGCTATGACCCACTTTCCTGGGAGTGAGGACTGTGAGTGATGACCCGGGCTGTCACCGCTGACCTCTAGTGCTGGAGGTCTCAACCAGGGGCCCGGAAGGCTGCAGGAGATCTTGGGACTGGGTGCTGCATGCAGTCTGGAGCTGTCCTGAGACATTGCCTCTCCCCCACTGCAGCTCACCTGGACGGTAACACTCTCTCAGGTGTGCTTTGTAAGTTTGGAATCTTTTGATTTGTCAGTGAACTTTCATTCTTCTTTCTCCTTGTGGTTGCTGCAGTGATGGGGGCGGGTAGGCGGGGAGGTCCCTTGGTGCTTTGATGCGTGCTAGCAGATGCCCCCCTCTGAGTTGGGCTTGCTCAGGCGCCCCTCTGATGGAGGCTTGGGTTCTCCATGGTGTTTGAAGAGGTGCTTGTACACACACCTGTCGAGTGTGGCTGGAGTCTTCCAGTTCTGGGGGTCACTGGTGATAGCGGTGCTCAGGCTGCACTAAGCACAGGTCGGGCTCTTGGGGCCCCCAGAGTCTGGAATGTTCAAGTAGGCCTCACCCACCATCCATAGGGGCTGCGTCCTCTGGGTCATTTGGAGGTGGAGCCGGTTATATGCATTTCGCCTTAGAATGTGTCTGCAGAGAGATGGGAGGGGGGCACTACTGGTTACACTGAGTGTGGTGCTGTGGTCCCAAGGAGGCAGGGCCTGCTCTAGGACTTGGGGTGAGGGGTCATGCCTTGTGGGGGATGGGACGTGGGCCTTGTGCATGCAGGATGTGCGCCAGCCCTTGGGGCAGCTCCCTGGCCTCCAGATGTAACTTGTGATTTTTTTGGGGGGGGAGGGTGTCACACTCCATGATGCTCAGGGGTTACACTTGGGAATTACACCTGGCAGTGCTTGGGGGGATCATATGGGATGCTGGGGATAGAACCTGGGTTGCCTGTGCTAAAGGCAAGCACCTTGCCTGATGCAGTGTTGCTCCAGCGCTGGGGCTTCTTACTTTATTTTATTTTTATTTTTTTGCTTTTTGGGTCACACCTGGCGATGCACAGGTGTTACTCCTGTTTCATGCACTCAGGAATTACTCCTGGCCATGCTTGGGGGACCATATGGGATGCTGGAAATCGAACCCGGGTTGGCTGTGTGCAAGGCAAACGCCCTACCCGCTGTGCTATCTCTCCAGCCCCTGGGGCTTCTTACTTTAAAGGTGAATTTTGTGGGTCTTGGACATGCCTCTGCCAAGTGTGCACCTCCATGAAGTGTGTGTTCTGTGCTGGAAGAGAAGACCCTGGGTGACATACTTCCTTTTCCCTCCCTTGTTGCTGCTGGGGCGGGTGAGTTCCCACACCATTGTGGCTAAAGGGCCAACTGCTGGCCCCTGTGGTCAGTCTTGGGGATGGAGCACAGGCCTGCCAGGCAGCTGCTTGCTTTTTTTTTTTTTTTGCCACTGAGCCATACCCTGGAGAAGGAGTCATTGTTTTCTTTCTTTTGTTTCTTTAAAAAAAAATTTTTTTTTAACTAAAATACCATGATTTACAAAGTTACTCATAGTTTTAAATGAGTAAATGAGTAATGAATAAAACTGTTTTACAATGTTTCAGCATGGGTCCCACCACCAGTGCCAGTTTCCCTCCTTCAGTGTTCCAGGTTCTCTCCCATTCCCCTCCTCCGCTCCCCTGCCTGCCCTCTTGACGGGCACCTTTCTAAGGTATCCTTCGTTCCTTCTCCTCTCCTGACTTCAGTGTTGTTGACTTTGTGGTTTGGACATTGGGCTCTGTATTCCTTAACACCACCTTTGTACCTAGATCCCCTTGACCCCTGCCCCCTGTTGCTTCTCATCTCTTCTTCCCCCACCCCTCCACTCTTCCTTCTTTCTCCTCCCTGTACTCTGGGGCCAAGGATGACCTACATATCCCCTCTTTAAACCATTGCATCCCCAGGTCTGGGAGTCTGAACTTCACATGTAAGTGAGATCATCCTCTCGTCTTCCTTCTGGCTCAGTTCATTTAACATAACGTCTTCAGTTCCATCCATATTGCGGCAAACTGCATTATTTCATCATTCTTACATACCATACCATTATGCATATGTATGTGTATACACACCCACACACACACAATATCTTCATGTTCCATTTACCTGTCGTTGGGCATAACAGGTTGATTCCAGTACAGTATGTCTATGTAGCTATTGTATGGCAATGAATAATGGTGTGGATTTATCCTTTTGAATGACTCTTTCTGTCCTGGGGATTGATACCCGAAAGTGGAATTGCTGGGTCAAACGGGAGCTCAGTCCTGAGTTTACTGAGCACCCTCCGCACTGTGTTCCATGGGGCTTGGCCCGGAAAACAATCTCACCAGCAGTTGCCAACAGTTCCTTTTCTACCACATCCCTGCCAACAGATTATTCCAAGTGTTTTTGTTTTGTTTTGCTTTGTTTTTGTTTTTGGGTCACACCTGGTGATGCACAGGGGTTACTCCTGGCTCTGCACTTAGGAGTTACTCCTGGCGGTGATCAGGGGACCATATGGGATGCTGGGAATCGAACCTGGGTCGGCTGCGTGCAAGGCAAACGCCCTCCCCGCTGTGCTATCTCACCAGCCCCCAAAGTGTTTTTTTTATCTGTGCCATTCTCACTGGTGTAAAATGGTATCTCATTTTCATCTTAATTTGGATTTCCCTAATATGATAATGATTATATTTCATGTGCCTGTTGGCCCTCTGTTGGTTTTGCTCAGAAAAGTCCCTATGCATTTCTTCCCTCTCTATATATGTATGTATGTATATTTTGGGGTCACACCCGGCGGTGCTCTGGTGTTACTCCTGGCTCTGCACTCAGGAATCACTCCTGGCGGTGCTTGGGGGACATATGGGATGCTGGGAATCGAACCCGGGTTGGCCGTGTAGAAGGCAAACGCTCTACCCATTGTACTATCACTCCAGCCCCTATATTTTTATGTTTGTTTTTAGGCCACAGCCAGCGATGCCCAAGGTTACTCCTGGCTCTGCACTCAGGAATGACTCTTGGGGGTGCTCAGGCGACCATATGGAATGCTGGGGACTGAGCCTGGGTGGGCAGCATCCCGGGCAGATGCCCTACCTACTCTCCTATATCTGTTTCTCTCTTTGCCTGCCTCTGTGTGTATCTGTGTTTCTGTGTGTTTCTGTGTGTGTGTGTGTGTGTGTGTGTGTGTGTGTGGTGCACTAATCTCCTGGAGTAGTAGTTGATCCATAGGAGGGTCTCACTTTGGGATGAGCCCACCTTGGAGGTTGGCAGGGCCTCCAGTGGCCTGTTAGGGTACCAGTGCTCTTGCTCATGAAGGTGGGCCTCTTCCTTCCTTGCTGCACTATCAGCGGTGGAGTTGAGCCCCTGGCTCACCCTTTCATGCGCCTGTCTGGTGTGAGTTCCACGAGGAGCCCAGTTGTGGTCTCCACCCGCATCACTTCCTGGAACTTAAAAATCAGTGATCTCCTTTATACAAATCTCTGAACACTAGCATGGGGGCCAGGGAGAGAATGCAGAGGGCAGGAGCGAGGCCTGGGGTCGGCTCTGGTCTGAATGGCCCTCTTGACCCCCACTGCACAGCTCTCCTGGACCTGAGTGGCCCCCATGAGTATTGCAGTGTCCAGCCTGCATGGGAGGCCACTGGGAGGAGCCCCATCCCCAGCTCTGTTTGGGGTCTTCAGCGTTGTCAGTGCTCACTCAGGTAATGAGTCTGAGTTGTTTCTGGCAGTGTGCGCCCTTGTTGCATTTCTCCCGTGGAAAGGAGTTAGGAGAGGAACAGGACTTCCCTCTGGACCCGCTGCCTTGTTCTTGTAAGGCTCACGTCGCAGTTGCATGGGAAGTGAACGGGTGGGAAGTGGGAAGTTGCCCTCCACAGGTTTTTTCCCCCCATTCAAATTGATACTATATTTTATTTGTGTTTTGGGCCATACCTGGCGATGCTCGGGGGTTACTCCTGACTCTGCACTCAGGGATCACTCCAGGCGATGCTGGGGGACCATATGGGATGCCGGGGTCAGATTCAGGTCAGCTGCATGCAGGTAAGCGCTCGACTCGCTGTCCTATTGCTCCAGCCCTTGTGGTGATTAAAACAGCCTTTTTGAGATACAGCCCATGCACAGTCCATTCCAGCCATTTGCATGTGCGGTTCATGGATTTCACTTTGTTTGCAGTTACACATCTGTTACCATGGCCCATCTCGGGACATTTCCTTCTATCACAGAGAATTCCTGTGTCCCGTGACCTTCTTCTCCCCAAAGTCTGGGGAATCACATCCTCCTTGCCTCTGCTCATATCTTACAAGTGACATCAGACGCTGTGTGGTTATGTCTGGGCTGTGCCCTTGACACATCAGTGGTGGTATTAGAACTCCATTCCTTTTTATGACTGAGTAGTATTCCGTGGTACCTGGGTGTGTAGCTTGTTTTAGTTCTGAGCCATACCTTGTAGGACCATGTAGTAGAGGATCACAGGCCTCCTCTGTGTCTGGCCTGTGCTCAGCCTTTCGAGTTGCTTCCCAGCCCATACCATTTTATTTTGGGTTTGTTTTGGCCACGTCTGGCGGTGTTGCACTGGTACTGGGGATCTAGCTGGTGACTTCTGTTTCCACCCAGGTTGACAACTGCCCGTGGCTTTGATTGCATGACGGGGATGGTGAAGATTCTGCGTGTGACTATTGTTAGTGTTCTTAGTGGGCATCGTTATTACTATGGTTGGTTTGGGACCCCTCAGTCCTGCCAGGGGTTGTTCTTGGTGGTGCTGGGGGAGGGAGCAACCGATTTGGGGGACTGAGCCCTGGTGGCTTCTGCTCCCGCCCTTGGAGCTCTCGCCCCAGTGTGGTCCAGCCATTGTCAGTTTCCGGAGAAACGTTTATTCACATCTTCGACATTTTCCATTGAGCTGTTTGATTAGGCCCTGTCAGATACAGGAGTCACACACACTTACACCAGTGCATTGTCTTCATTTAAAAAATTTTTTTAAATTAGTATCTTTCGAAGTTGCTCAGTTTTTAGTTTTATGGTGCTGGGGATGAACCCTTATGTGTAATGAGGTTTGTGTTTGACCCCTGTGCGTGTGGTTGGGCCACACTCGGTGGTACTCAGGGCTTAGTTGTGGCCCTGCCTTGGGCTCGCTTCCGCTATCGCTTGGGGAACTATGTGCTGTGCTGGGGATCGAGTCGAGGGGCCAGTTGTGTGCAGAGCAGTTGCTTTAATCCCTGAACCCTTCCCTTTCCCTCCGATCTTGAGTTTTGATGATACCCAGTTTGTCTAGCTTTCCTTTAAATTTTTAAATTTTAAGAATTATGTGTATGGAGGGGGAGGCTGGAGATGCTCGGGACTCACTCTGGCTCTGTGCTCAGCTCTCACTCCCGGTGGGCTCGGGGACCATGTGGGATGCTGGGACTCAACCCCAGTCAGCCATGTTGAAGGCAAGCACCCTACCTGCTGTACTCTCCGGTCTCTGTGGTGGGTTTTTGTTTGCTGATTTGTTTTTGAGCCATACCGACTTTGCTCAGGTATTACTCTGGCCTCTGCACTCAGGCATCACTTCGGATCGTGCTTATGGGGGACCATATAGGATGCTGGGGATCGAGTCTAGTTCAGCTGCATGCAAAGAAAGCACCTTACCCGCAGTACTCTGTGCTGGGTGTTAAATGTGGACCGTCTTGAACTTTCTGCCGCCGGCGTTGGGTTTCCCTGGCCAGGTAGGGCGGGTGTGTGCCGACTGTGGTGCCACCTCACTGGTTGCCAGAATCCCAGAATGTTCGAGAACATGGAGGCTCTGCCTGACTGCTGGATCCTTTCTGGGAGTGCTGTTAATACTTCCTCCATCACTTGTGAAAAGCTCTTTTTTTTTTTCTCCCCAGCAGAGGCCAGTCCCTGAAGTGCTTGTGGGCATGGGGTCCTGGGGGAGCCCGCTCATGGCCTCCCTCAACACCTGACACGTGCATCTCTGCCCGGCCCCAAATTGTCTTTTATTTCTGTAATTTAAATTTTTTTTTTTGGCTTTTGGGGTCCTACTGGCGATACTCAGGGATTCCGCCTGGCTCTGCACTCAGGAATTACTCAAGCAGTGTTTGGATTACGGGCACCGTGTCTGCCTTCCAGACACGGAGCTGGAGTGGGGAGTCATTTCCTTGGCCCCAAGGGTCGTCAGTAGCTTTACTGGGTTGACTGTTGGTGGGTCTGTTCGGGCAAGTGTGTGTCACGCTTATGTAAATGGCCCACAAAATTTCTGACCTGCTGGGCAAGCCTGTACAGTACCGGTCTGTGTCGGCATGGTGGACCTTCTTGGGCACTGGCAGTCCCTCCACGTTGATGGCTCTTCGGCCAGATGGTCTTGGCATCTCCCGTTGTTCATGGATGGGCCCATTCCCTGCAGCCATGCATAGCAAGCAGCCTCACCTCCTGGCTTCCTCTTGCTGTGGGCACCGTCCTTACTCTGGGTTCCTGGGATTTTTTTTCCTGAGCTGGTGGAGATGCCTTCAGGGCTGTGAGGCAGTGCCCAGGGTCCTGGGTGCTCCCCTTCGGCAGGTGAGCTCTGCCCGTAGCACTGACCTCCCAAGAGAGAGCCTCCCTCAGAGCACAGTCTCAGTGCTGCTTCCCCGAGCTTACAACCCAGTTCTTTCAGAGGAATTTGGAAGAATCTGCTTCGTTCTTTCTTGTTTCATCACTCTGCCTTTTCTTGGTCTTCAGCTCTGTTGAAATGGAATTGACGTGGGATTTGCTCCTGGCTCTGCGCTTGGGGATCACTCCTGGCGGGGCTCGGGGGACCACATGGGATGTCGGGGATCACACACACGGTTTAAATCATCCAATTTTTGTCTTTCTCTTTCTTACCTATTTCACTCCCTTTGATTCCCCTGAGCTCTTTCCTGCAGATGGCAAATTTCTTGTTTTCTTTGAAAGTGAGTAAGTAGTAGCCCCATGTTTATAAATCCGTGTCAGACTTGTGTAAATAACACCTCAGTGAGCAGGGCCCTGGGCAGCCAGGGAGACCCTCGGAGTTCATGTTTGTGAGTTCTCAGGGTGCATCCTTGACTGGGTGCTGGACCTGATGATTGCTCAGCCTTAGGCTTCTTGGGGAAGCGCCGTGGCATTTTCCAGAGGGCCTGCCCCTGTGCGTGAGATCTCTCCGCACCTGCGCTATTGCTTAGTGGCACGGCCTGGGCCACAGGTGGAGACGCTGGAGTGATGGCTTCCCTCCCCACGCGGGGCGCGCCTGGCTTCACACTAGCTCTGCCCAGGCCTACAGGGGCTCCAGCTGACACTCTGGGTGGGTGCTGAGAGGGTCAGAAGCAGCTTCTCTCCTTCTGCCGTTTCGATCTGACCCACCAAAGGAATGTAGAAAAGCAGTGTGGTACCTTGCACATTTTTGAGTTGAAACCCCAGTGGGGGAATGGTGTCGTCCTGGACGCTGCAGGCCGATTCGGGGAAGGTGTCACCCTGCCTGGGACAGGCTGTTTGGGGAAGGTGTCACCCCGGGAGAGGCCTATTAGGGGAAGGCGTAATCCTGAACGCAGCAGGCGTTTGCATCTGGAGTCTTGTCACCTCTGGAGGAAGCTCAGCTGAGCCTGACTGAGGCCTCCCACCTGCCCCCTGAGCTGCTCGCCCGTTTCCGGAGCTGAGAAGCTGCCTGAGCCGGTGGTGGTCGTGTTCTTGACTTGAAGATTGTTTGCCATGCATGCCCTGCCATGGGGTGCGACCTTTAACAGGCGACTTTTCTGCAGATGGGTGCCGTGGGCAGTACTGTCCCCCTTCATTCCGCTCTGTTTCCTGTGTCTGTAGACCTGTGTTGGAAGCCTGGACCACCTCTATCAGAAGGCATCAAAGACACTTTGTTTCTGGACTGGTGATAGGGCCCAGCAGCAGCGCACATGCCTAAGGCCTGGGTTCCAGCCAGTACTGCAAAAAAGAAGAGTAAAGGCACTTTATAACAATGTGCTCAGTTTGAAACATTTTCTTCCAAGTCATGTATCAAGTCCCAGGCTGTTAGGCTCAGTATTCCGAGGAAAGCCCGACCTACAGGCCCTTTCATTGTCTCTTCCCAGGGTCACCTGTAGAGAACTTGGTTAGACCAAAGCCTGGTGACAGGAAGTGGCATGGTACCACGGCATGGCCTGAGATGACCTCAGGGAAGCACTGTCCACGGGAGAGACTTCCCAGTGACCCCTGCACTCCTGGCCCCTGCAGGAGTCCCTGTGTGGTGAACACCCAGAACCCTTGAACTCTCCTCTCCCAGAGAGACCCTCTTGGTCTCTTTCCCGTTGTGATTCAGCTGTCCAGGGTGCCGTGGGCTGAGTGCCTGTCGCTTGCCCACCAGAGTTGTGAGTTGACTGGGCGGGCAGGGATGGGAGTATGTGGTTGGTGTGGGTGGCCGCCTCAGGGACAGCAGCCCGGGAGGCAAAGTCCCTGCCGGGAGCAGCTGACGGTCCCTCCCCGAAGCGCGCCTTTGTGGGCCAGCAGCGCCGCCTCACACCATCAGGCCGCCAGAGAGCCTGTCTGTCTACGTTGCCTTTTTGCCTGCAGAAACCCCGATGCCATGTGGGCGTCAGCGCATAGCACGTGCGTGGGGAGAGGTGTGTGTCCACGAGCCGCTGGGAGGGGACAATAGCCTGCTCGAAAGGCAGACGGGAGCCCGGGCCTGTTGCCGTCCTGGCCGAGCGTCCCTGAGTGGGGACGGGCTGTTCCTGTGCTGGCCACGCTGCGTGTGAGTCTGACTCCCCAGGGCAGGTCCGGTCGCGTCCCTCCGGGCCGGGCTGCGGTGGGGCCAGCCTTGAGTCCTTAGTGAGGAGCCTCTGCAGGCCTGGGCCGAGCCCTGTGCCGCGTGTTGGGGAGGGAGCAGCTGTGGGTGGGTGCTGCGTGCCCGCAGAGCAGCTGAGCTCCGGAGACCAGGGCACCTGTGCTCACCGACGGTCTTGTAAGACTTCGTCCCCTTTAGCTGATTTCTAAAGTTAGCTCTAGAAATTCTTTTCCTGCTAAGAAATGTTCATGCGTTCCCTCTTTTCTTTGTTGCTTCTGTCCTCGTGACTTGGGGTGGGAGTCATGTTTGGTGTGATGCTCACTGGGGTCACAGACCCCTAGTGTCAGCACTTGTGGTGCATACCCTCGTCCCTGTGGTGCTCGTGTGTGCAGGTCAGGGACGCTGTGTGGCCGGCTGCCCAGGGCTGGTCCGGTAGCGTCCCTCCGGACCGGGCTGCGTTGGGGCCAGTCTTGAGGCCTTAGTGAGGAGCCTCTGCAGGCCTGGGCCAAGCCCTGTGCCGCGTGTCGGGGAGGGGGCAGCCTCCGGGACAGCCTTTTGAGCAGCCAGTCGCTGTGGGCTCTCTCAACAAACTGCTGCTTCTGCTGGACTGCTTGCACTTTCATTTGGTGAATTTTTGGGGGGTGTGGGTCATACCTAGCGGTGCTCTGGGATGACCAGCTCTGTACTAGGGGTGACTTTTGGCTGACGGGGGACCAGGCTGTGCCTGGGATCGAACTGGGGTCAGCCGCACGGAGGGAAGCACCTGAGCCCCGCACTGTCTTGTGGGCACATGTGGAATTTTTGGTTGTGCTAGGCCCAGACTGGATGCGAGCGGGTGGCTCTGGGCTGAGTACTCCCCCGGAGCAGGGCCATAGCTTTGCCCTGGGCCTCCCTGGGCCTCCCGAGCTGCCTGAAGTTCTGTTGTTGACAAGGAGGAACACTGTGTGGTGCTTTGTACTTTCCTTCGGTTTCTTTCCACTGGTTTATCTCTCTGTCCTTGTGGGGCAGCTGGTGAATCTCCTTTTGCCTCAGCAGGGAGGACAGAGGGAAGTGGAGCTCCCTGGCCGATGTGTGGGTTTGGACGAGCTTTTCTCACGATTGCTCTGTGTACCCTGTAGGCAGGAAGCCAAGAGGGCCTGAGAGATGCACGTTAGTGACTAGTGCTCCTCCCAGTGGTCCTGTCTCCTGGGTTGGTCACCACGCAGGACCAGCTCCGTGAGAGGGAGCCCTCCTGCCTACAGGGATGGCACTTACAGGAGATGGGGTGTGGGGCTGGGTGGGGTGTAATCGGGGCCTGCTTGCATGAGGCCCTGGCTTCCATCCTTGGCTTCGGAAAACACACAAAAACACCTTGAAATTTGCTTGGGGTCAGGGAGGAGATGCACAGAGGCCTGGCGTGAGCAGGAACCCTGGATTCTTCCTCGCACCTCACGGTTCCCTGAGCACTGCCACCCTCACGGTTCCCCAGCACCCTCTGCCCCCGGGAAAGGCGTTGCCCAGCAAATCATCCTTTGAAGACATTTTCTCCATAGACACTTTTGTGGGTAGTTGGAGGCGGTGAGCTTGGTTCAGCAGAGGCGGGGCCGGCCCGAGGGAGCAGGGAGAGGTGTGCCCGCCCGGCTTGGCCAGGCACAACTGTCATTTCTCTGTCCATGATTGCAAATGTTCCTGTCCTGCTTGAAAGCTAAACTCTGAGTTTTTCCGTGTTTTAGATTGAATAGGATTGCGAATCAGGTGGCAGTCCAGCGGAAGAAGCAGTTTGTTGAGAGAGCCCACAGCTACTGGCTGCTCAAAAGGCTGTCTCGGAACGGCGCGCCCCTGCTGCGGCGGCTCCAGTCCAGCCTGCAGTCCCAGAGAAGCACGCAGCAGGTAGGTGCCCGCCCCGCTCCCCGGGACGTAGGTGAGCCCCGGGCCGAGTTGGTCGCTGCTCTTCCCCCTCGGCCCTTGGCCCGCCGCGGGTCTCCTGGCATAGGAGCTCGAGCAGCCCCCACCCCCCGTCGCAGCGGGCACTGCTGGCGTCCACAGGTGGACGAGTGCTGGTGCAGGTGACGCACGCCTGGCTACTGGTCTCGGGTCTCTGCAGGTTCACGTGAGGGACAGAGGTGATCAGAGAGGTGCTCCCAGACGGCGGGGGCTGGCGCTGCTCGGGTGGGCTCAGCCCCAGGGCGGTGCAGGCGTGGATTACTGGCTGGGCCTTGCTCGGAAGGAGGCTGGTGCCCTGGAGGCAGGGTGAGCAAGAGGATGGGCACTTGGCTTCTGCATCCAGAGGTGGACACAGAACTGCCCGGGAGTGAGAAGCAGCTCAGAGCCCAGCGGGCAGAGTCGCCCCGAGACGTGTGTAGGGCGCGGAGGCTGCTCCCTTGCCTCCCTCCTTGGGCTGAGGGCCGAGGGCCCAGCCCTGCACCTCTCGCTGCCTTCTTTCTGTTTCTGGGCCACAACCGCTGGTGCTCGGGCTACTCCTGGCTCTGCACTCAGGGACCACTCCTGGTGGTGCTCAGGGAACTGTATAAGGTGCTGGGAATCGATCCCTGGCCACCTGCGTGTAAAGCAAATGCCCTACACACTGTGCTGTTGCTCTCGCCCCTCTCTGCTGTCTTTTGAGTGACGGGACTGAGGTGCCAGTCAGGGAGTGAGTCCTGGGGCGGGGGGCTGGCAGGTGCTCCCTGGGGTCAGAGGCCTGACTGCATTGAGCAGCTTGCTGGCTTGCTGGGCCTCTAGTGTGGAACGTTCCAGGCCTCAGGGCCTGCCTGTCTTGTGGCTCCGTCCCTATGTCCTGGCAGTGGCACAGCCCCTTCAGTGGGGAACGCTTGGCGGCAGGTCTGGGCTGGAGGCGGCCTTCAGCCCCACTGCCCTCGTCCTGGTTGTGTGTTGAGACGCTGCTTCTGTCTCTGCTCTCCTTCCTTCTCTGGTCCTTGGGAACGTCTTTGGGACTTTTCTGACTCTTGCGACAAAGTGCCATCACGCTTCGAGGCAGTGTTTCGTAACAATCGTGGCTTTTCATTTTTTTCACTAGGCTTTTTGAAATCAATCAGAGAAATTAAGAATCTGGGTCTTGGAGGGATGCGGTTTCTTTGTTGGGGGAGGGTGGGCAGGGGGAGTCTCCTCGGTGGTGCTAAGGGCCACCAGGGCTGCACTTGGCATGCTTGGAGGCCTTCAGTGCCCAAGCCATACCCAGGGTCTGTGCTCCACCCAGGAGCCTGCTGTGCCCTCCAGGGGCTCTGGGACAGAGCAGGATGCATTGTCGCTTTTGTCTCTGTGTCTGTGTCTGCTGGGGGCGCCTCTGAGCTTCACCTGCAACCTTGCCAGGGATGGGGCACAGTGGGACCGTGACAGGACTGTGAGCAGCTGCCAGCCCCTCTGCTCGGGGCCCTGGCTCTGTGGAGCTGTCCTGGGGATTCTTCTCTTTGGCCTTCCCTCATGAGCATTGTGTTAAGACTGGAGCTCATGAGTCTGTGGGCACTGACTTCGGGTTCGGGACTCGTCCAGGACGTGCTGGGCTCAGCCTGGACCTTGGCCAGTCTGGGAGACTGTCTCCTCCCTGTCTGCAGAGATACACAGGCCAGAGGGGTTTGCGGGTGTCAAGAAATGGGGTGTCAGGGAGATGGGAACCCGAGGGGGTAGGCTGGAGCCTTAGTCCTCAGAGCAGGGAAGAAGGTGCACGCGTGGTGTCCGCCTCCTTCCCTGATTCTTGTTAGGGGGACGGGGATCCAGAAGGGGGTTCTCCGTGGGCCGTGGCAGGCCCGTGAGGGCTGAGGCTGGGCTGAACGGGCTCCACTGTCCTTGGTGCTGTGCTGGGCCTCCTCCGTGGCTGACTGTCCCGATACCCTACGTGTGGCCCGAGCTCCCTCATCCTGTGGAACCTGATGGAGGTGAAGTTCGGGTGGTGCACTGCTCTGTTCCCGGATGTGTGCCAGCTCACTGACTCAGGCGGGTGGGCTGGACGCGGAGAGCTGCCTTGTCCTCATCAGGGCTGCTCTGATGGCGTTGGCCCACGGAGCTCTGCGCGCCCGGGCAGTCCTGTCTCTGCGTCTGCAGGGAAGCGCTCTCTTTCCCGGTGAGCTGTAGCTTCAGCCTCTGTGGGTACGTGAAATTCTCATGGGTGGGGGGTGTTGAATAATGAGCCTCGGTTCAGAACAGGGAAGACCCCTGAGAGCAGACTCGGACTCAGGCTTAGGGGTCGAGGCCCCCAAATACTCAGGGCTGATGAGACTTTTTCAGCCCCACTCAGACTCGACTCTGTTATGACTCTTGTGCATACCGGCTTCTCTAGGGATTTTTTTTTTTAAGGTTTTAAAATTTTTGGTTTGGGGGCCACACCCACCTCTGCTTAGGGATCACTCCTGGTGGTGCTTGGGGGACCATGCGGAGTGCCAGGTATCAAAGGCAAACGCTTTGCCTGCTGTATTGTCTCCTGACTGTGAAATCTTGTTTTCTAACTCCACCACATGGACTGAGTGGCCTTGTTTTTATTGCTGCTGGGTGCTGGTGTCATTGCTGAGAACTTGGTGTCTTGGTGCAGAATGCTGAGAGGGCTGGCTGGGATCTGATTGGGGTCTGGTTAGGGTCTGGTTTGGTTTCGACAAGGATACGGCTTGGGGTCGAGGTTGGGATCTGGTTGGGTTCTGGTTGGGTTCTGGTTGGGTCCTAGTCAGAGTCTGATTGGGTTCTAGTTGGGTTCTGGTCGGGTTCTAGTCAGGGTCTGATTGGAGTCTGGTCAGGTTTTAGTTGGGGTCTGGTTGGGTTCTAGTTAAGGTCTGGTCGTGATCTGGTCGGGGTCTGGCCGGGGTCTAGTCAGGATCAGGTCGGGGTCAGGCCTGGGTCTGGTTGGTTCTAGTCAGGTTCTGGTTGGGGGTTGTTTGGGATCTGGTCAGTCCTAGTCAGGGTCTGGTTGGGTTCTGGTCAGGGTCTGGTTGGGGTTGCCCTCCCCTTGGCTGTGCTTCTCCCCTACTGGGCCTCAAGAGCAGGCTGGGTAGCCCACCCTTCTTGTTTCCTGGGACTCATCCTGGCTGGAGCCCTGCGCTCACCCTCTTGAGGCCATGCTCCCTGGCAGGGGGTGGGGGAGCCTGAGGTCGGCAGAGCGATCCGCCGAGAGGAGCACCAGGCCCTTGAGACGGGGTGTGTCTCTGAAACCTCCCGTGGGCCAGGGCCAGGACCCCCAACGTGGGATGCTGGTCCCCAGGGCCCCTGACTCACCCTTGTTAGAAGCTCAGTGGAGAAAGGCGTGAGCATTGTGGTGCTGTTTCTGGGGAGGCCCAGGCCGGACATAGAAGGTGCTGGAATCCCACTTGGAGAGCAGGAGCACGGGACCGCCTGTTGGCGCCTTACAGGAATTTGCTGGCTTAGCCCAGGTCAGGCTTGGCCACTCTGGGCTGTGACACTGCGAGTCTTTGTAGCACTCGGCTGCCGGGACACATCAGCCTTCTGCCACCCCCTTCTCCTCCCCCCGGTTCTCCGGTTGGTGTCCGTGCGACAGATGTTCTGTGTGACATTTAGTTCCGGAAGCGCTGCAGCAGGGCTGGGTCCGGGTGCATGGGCTTGGCCCCAGTCCCAGCCCCGTGTGCTCATGGCCCAGGGAGAAAGTGCTACGGCTAATGTGTCCCTGGAGACCCTGCGCACTGTGACCCTTCTTGCACTGGGTCAGGGCGTGGCGTGGTGGCTGCCCACACTGTGGGCTCCTGCCAGCCCTTTCTGAGCCTGCGAGGCCCCGTCCCGCCCTGGCTGTCAGCAGGATGGAGCCCGGGCACGGGGCGGTCCCCCGCGGGGGCTGTGGGAGAGCGGGGCTCAGCCTCGGCCCCTCCTGGGCGCTGTCTGAAGGGAACGTGCGACTGTCTCCCCAGAGAGAGGACGACGAGGAGATCCAGGCGGCCAAAGAGAAGCTCAAGTACTGGCAGCGACTGCGGCACGACCTGGAGCGCGCGCGGCTGCTCATCGAGCTGCTGCGCAAACGCGAGAAGCTCAAGCGGGAGCAGGTGAGGCCGCAGCGGGGGACCCCGGGGAGCAGCCCCCGGCCCTCCGTCGCCGCCCTCCTCCGCGCCCGCCTTCCCCAGGGCCCCTGGCCGTGACTGGCGCCCCGGGCCGCAGGCGGGGTCTCTGGAAGGCGGGTAGGCAGGCGAGGGTGTGGGGCCGCACGGCGGGGCCCGTGCTGAGCCGCCTCTGGTGTCCCAGGTCAAGGTCGAGCAGATGGCCCTGGAGCTGCGGCTCACGCCACTCACCGTGCTGCTGCGCTCTGTCCTGGACCAGCTGCAGGACAAGGACCCGGCCCGCATCTTCGCCCAGCCAGTGAGCCTGAAGGAGGTAGGTGTGCCCGCGCCCTCGCTTGCCTCGCCCGCGGGCTCGGGGGCACTGGGGGGTGACCTTGTGTGCTCTTCGCCCCTCGCTTTCACGAGCTTCCTTTACATGGCGGAGGGCACGCGTCACTGCAGACTGCAGTGCGGGGACGTCCCGAGAGGCCCTCTCGGCACTTAGGTGCCCGCGCCTGCCCCGTCGCAGGCGCCCAGCAGACGCACGGGCCAGCACGGGCTCTAGCGAGAGGAACTGGGCTGGGATCAGGGCCCGGGGGCGTGTTGGAGGGTCACGGTGCCCCTGGGGCTGGGGAGAATCACTTGTGGGTCTGTGAAATTCTCATGGGTGGGGGGTGTTGAATACTCGGTTTTTGTTTGTAAATGACTATTTTTCCTCCCGAAATTAGGTGCCAGATTATTTGGATCACATTAAACATCCCATGGACTTTGCCACAATGAGGAAACGGTTAGAAGCTCAAGGGTATAAAAACCTCACTGAGTTTGAGGAGGATTTTGATCTCATTGTAGATAACTGCATGAAGTACAATGCCAAGGACACGGTGTTTTATAGAGCCGCAGTGAGGCTGCGTGATCAGGGAGGCGTGGTCCTGAGGCAGGCCAGGCGCCAGGCGGACAGCATCGGCTTTGAGGAGGCCACGGGGATGCACCTGCCTGAGCGGCCTGCCGCCGCCCCCCGGCGGCCCTTCTCCTGGGAGGACGGTAAGCACTGGGCCTGCGTGCGGGGCCGGCCTGAGCAAGTCAAGGAAGTGGTTTCCGCACTCTTGGACCCAGGGGCCCCAGGGGCCCCAGGTGTCATGACTTCCAGCACCAGGGAGCTGGCGGGAGGGCGGGAACATGCAGTGCCTACTGGGTGACCCTTGCAGCTCCTGATCTGCCAGGGAGGCACTAGAGGCCCCCGGGTCCCTCCTTGTGGGGAGACCCCTGTTCAGAGAGAAGTGACTCGCTGGGCTGAGAGGGCCGGGCTCAAGGTACACAGCCCATTGACCCCTGGGCATCGCTGGGTGTGGCCAGAGCAAACAAGGCCCTGGGGCCCTTTTCACTGATCTTTGGTTCCTCCTGATGGCCCCTGTGTGTTGTGTCCTCACAGTCCCTCCCTTCTGGCCATTCCTCTTACCTGGAGGCCCTGGGCACGATGGGCTGGGGGGCCTTGGTGGACCAAAAAGGCTCTTTTTTAAAAAAATCTGGGCACAGGGGTTGTCTTCTTGCTGGTAGCAGGAGTTAGAGGCATGCCGGGCTCCAGCTCTCAGCCCACCGCCACCATCTCGCGGCCCTCCCAGCCCTCACCAGCTCCTTGGCAGATTGATTCTGCGAGGGCACTTGGTTTGGGAGCCCTGTTTCTGTCCGTGCTAGTGCTCACGGCTTTGATGCGCTTGCCCTGCACACTGCCGCCCATCTCCAGACCCTGGCGTGGGCACCTTGACGCTAGAGCAGGCTGTTGGCTGCGGCTCACAGCACAGCTCCAGGGGCCTATCCCTGCAGAGTGCCGGGACACACCCAGCACACGCCTTGCCGTGTGCCCACTCGACCCCGCTCTGAGAAGCTGGGGGCACTTGTTGGCACCTTGCCCTGGCCCCAGAGTCTGGCTGCCTGTTCTGGCCCCGTGAGCGCTCCTTCAGATGGACGGGGCTCCGGGCTGGGAGCGGTTTCCAGTCCCGGGAGTCTGTCACCTGAGTGACCACCCCACGTAGTTTGCTAAAGACGAACAAGGGACATGTCTGCTGGGCCCCTCTCCTGCTGATGGAGTGGAGAGAGGGTGTGGCTCTGTTCTTTGGAGGGTTCCAGTGACGTGTGTGTAGACAAACGTCTCTGAGGCCAGATGAACCGTGAAGTTAGCTTTTGGGTGTTGGGGTCACCCCCAGCAGTGCTCAGGACTATGTTGGCTCCTTGCACAGGGGTCCGTCCCGGGAGTGCTTCGGGGTAGGGAGGAGGGACATCCCGCCTGTCCGGGCTGAGCTCCGGTATGGCAGCATGCGCTCCACCGGAATGCTCTCCCACCCCGAGCTGGGTGGCGTGGGGGTTGACGTGTGGCCTTGGGGGAGCTGAGGGGTCGTTGAGAAACACCCTTCCTTCTCGATGCTTCATGGGTCTTTTCTTCCCCAGCCCTTTTGTACCAGTTTTGTCTTTAGTAGGTCTAGGGAAGTATTGCTCAGCACCTCACAAGATGTGATGTTAACTTGTACTTAAGACGTTTTGGTGTTTTGCTAAAACTAAAATTTCTAGGGGATTAAAAAACAACTTGGGGCCACATTTGGCATTGCTCAGGGGTTACTCCTGGCTCTCTACTCAGGGGTCACACCTGGCAGAGCTTGTGGGGGGCCATAAAGGACACCTGGGATTCAACCTGGGTCGTCTGCATGTAAGACCAGTGCCCTGCCCATGAACTATTGCTCTGGCCTCCTGAGTGTTACCTTTTGGTCGGGGACAGAACCCAGGACCTCCCCTGTGCACATGTCTGCCCTCTGCCATGGGTCACGCCCACACCCACCAGCCCAGTTTTGATGAATCACACGATGACGTGGGTGGCCTGTGAGTCCAGACGTGGACACGGCCTGGTTAGGGTGGGCTGGGAGTGCGAGCTGGCCTCTCCTTCTGTCGTGGTGCTCTGGCCTCAGGCCTTTGTGCCGGATTCTTGCTGACTGCGGGCTGCTGCTTCCATGGGGGACAGTGGCCTGCAGCTGGTCCTTGTGGCTGCCTGGCTGGGGCAGAAACTCCTCCGGGATCACCAAAGCGCGTGGGGGAGTCCCTCACTCCTTCCGTCCGCGGAGGTGGAAGGACCTTTGAGGCACCCAGTGGGGTCCTCAGCTGTTCTGGTCCACGGCCAGCCTGGGTGCCTTGACCGGCGGGCTTGGAAGGGCCGGGGCCTGGCAGTTCCTGTGGCTCCTAATGCCGTGTTCTTTGGTTGCAGTGGACAGATTGTTGAACCCGGCCAACAGGGCCCACATGGTGCTGGAGGAGCAGCTGAGAGAGTTGCTGGACAAACTGGACCTCACGTGTGCCATGAAGTCCAGCGGGTCTCGGAGCAAACGGGCCAAGTTATTAAAAAAAGAGATTGCTATCCTTCGTAATAAACTGAGTCAGCAGCACAGCCAGCCCCCGCCCGCCGAGTCAGGTACTGGAACCCTCGAAGAGGAAAGCACGCTGCCCGGGCAGGAGACAGGGGACGGAGGTAAGCACACTGACTGCGTGTCCTCTCACTGCGTCCCGCGGCCCCTGCGGTGGCACTGGGACCCCAGCCCCCCTCAGAGGCGGTTCGAGCCTATGCTGCTTCCGGCACGTCCCTTGTTTTGGAGGCACAGTGTGAAGTTTGTTTTTTCAACTTGGTCTTACGAAGTTCTAAAGAGAGATGCGGCTCTTCCTCACACCCCGAGTGACTGAGCGTGGAGGTGGCTTGTCCCTGCCAGTGTGTGCCCTGCTCAGTGACAGGCACATGCCCTCTGCCTTGTGCCCCATCACACCCAGTTTGGTCTCACCCACTCCTGGACGTTTGGGAGGGCATAGGGTCTCCTCTCTTAAGGGAGCCGTCAGAGCGCCTCCTTCCTGGGCACTGCAGGGATGGTGGAAGTGTGTCTCGGGTCTATGTGGGAGAATGGTGCAGTGTCGCTGTGTGGGTGTCAGGTTGACCAGGAGAACCAGTGTCGCGCTCGGAGATGGCCAGTGTGGGCACGGCACTTGGAGGCCCGCCCACTCCCCTCTAGGGCCACACTCAGCCACAGGATGGAGTTAGACCCTGCCTGCTCCAGCTGGCCATGGCCAAGGGAGGAACTTCTGAAGTGGTCCTGCTTGCCCAGATAGTAGCAGAAGTATCAGTCAGTGCAGACATGCGCATGCACACACACGTACATGTATCACACCACTTGTACACACACTTGCACACGCACACACGTGGACATGCACACACCACTCGTACACGCATGCACACACCTGCGTATACACACTCGTGCACGCACACGTGCGTACTCGCACGCACGTGCACTTACATGTACATGCACAGGCGAGAGTGCACATACTTGGATGTACACACTTGCACATGCATGTGCGCACACCTGCATATCCACACCTGCACACACTGCACACACTTGCATGCCTGTCCACTCTGTGCGGTGGCTGCACCTGTGTGCATCTGTGAGCACCTGCAGGCTGTATGGTACAGGTGTTGCCGCCCGTGGCCTTGCACCTGGTCCCCGCCCTTGAAGGACTGACCATGTGTGCCCTCAGCCAGGAGTCGTTTCTGGCTCTTGTCTTGTTGATGCCCATTTCTTTCCTTGTTGGGGTGTCTGGACAAGAGGCCGGCTCTGGAGCATGGGTGGGCCATCCTGGGTGGACACATAGGACTTGGCTCTCGGGCCTGGAAGGCAGACTGGGGTCCCTTGCGGCCCCCAGTGCAGGCCCATTGCACCCCTGGGGAGGCCACTTCCTCTTGGAGTCCAGACTGCCCTGGCCGAGATGACCCACACCCTGTCTGTGTGAAGAGCAAGGGGGGGGACGTCTGTGGACACGCCAGATCTGTCTCCTCAAGCGCGAGTCCAATGGGCCTCGCACCCGGCCGGAGTGATCCGCCGTTCTCTGGAGGGTGTGCTTGGACATGAGCCATGAGTGTGTGGGGAGAGGCAGACAGGCTCCAAGTCTAAAGAGGACACAGGACTCCCCCTCCCAAAAAAAAAAAAGTTAGTTGAGGGTCACTTGACAGAGGGACACCTGTATGCAGGACGGTCCCGAGTAGTGGAGGAGAGCCAGCGCCTGCTTCTGTTTGGAGAAGTGTGTGTGCGTGAAGGCTGAGGGGGTCACCGGGTGCCCTGGGACAGTGAGGGGGAGGTGGTCTGAGGGAGGGGCATGTGGTGCGCAGAGCACTGGGCTCCTGTCTGTCACACACGCTCTGGGCAGCCTGGCTCTGGCAGATTATCTGCCGGGCTGTTTCTCGGGGTCTCGGAGATGGCGCAGGTGTGGGACTCTCTAGTTGGAGAGCGTTGGCCCAATCTGCTGCCTTGTGGGTGCCCTGAATAGCCTGGGTGCTGGGCTGGGTGGCTGTGGTCAGGCCCAGGTGCCCTACAGGTGCGAGCAGGGGCCCTTAGGCCGGGATGGTGCTGGGACATGGGGCTTGTGGCCACACTTTAAACTCCGCTGTTTTGTGGAGCAAGCTCCCGGGGTGGACGTTGGCTCCTAGACTTGCCAGAGGCCAGGACACTCCTTGCACATGGTCACGTTGTCTGGGAGGTGGGGGTCCCAGATGCTGGTTTTTAGGGTTCCAGACTCAGCGGCATCGAGTCACTCATCCGAGTGTCTCTCATGGCACTCGGTGCGATGTGGCGGTGATTGCCGGCCACCACAGCTCCTGTGAGCAACTTCCTGTACCCGTCACACCTCAGCTGTGGGTCTGGAGGGCGCAGGGCCCACCTTGGCCCCTGTGTGCGCACTGCTCGGGGCCCAGGCCTCTCCTGGGGCCTCTGCTCCCGACCACTGTCCTTTGTCTGCTCACCAGGTTTTTTTTTGGTGGGGGTGGGTGGGGCTTGGGTCAGACCCGGCCGTACCTGGGGGTCATATGTGGTGCCCAGGATTGAACCCCAACTGGCCGCACACAAGACAGGAGCCTTCGCCTGCCCCGTCTCTCTGGCACCTGCCCTCAGCACATTCCGTGTGCGGCACGTGGGTGTGGCGTGTGTGGTGGCCGGAGAGGTGTGGCCCTGCCCTGCCCTGCCCTACCCTGGGCAGAGGCTTAGTCAGGTCTTGGTGGCAGGGCTGTGGGGGCAAGTGTGGCCCCCACTCGTGTGTGGCTGGCTCTGAAGGGGGCTGCAGGCTGCCCAGGCGCTGAGCTGAGGCGGCCCTTCCGCTGGGGTCTGGACGGGGAACAGGCAGTGCCCAGCGGGACTCAGGCTGCGGCTTCTGCTGGACTCAGGGAGCCCTGGGGTCAGGAGAGCTTGCTGGGGTTCTGGCGGAGAAGAGCAGGAAGCTCAGCGAGGAGTCTGGAGGGGAGGGGAGGGGAGGCGGCCAGGTCCATGCACCCTGGGGGTCTGGAAGCGAGGGGCGGGCGGCCCCCCTGAAAGCCACTTAGACCCCGGTCGGAGACTGGGGCTGTGGGGAGAGCCGCCTCCTGTCTCTCGGATGCCCCCTGTGGTGCAGACGCCCACGTGGCAGGCCAGCCCGCAGGCACGCAGTCTGAGCCCTCGGCGCTGTCTCCGTGGGAGCCGCCTGGGCAGAAGGCGCAGCTCCCACTGTGCTGAGGCCTGTAGGGTGCTCCCGTGCTCGAGGCCCGAGCAGCCGTCTCCCGCCCGGCCCTGCGTCCTCTGGCCTCACCTGCTGTCCTGCCTCGGCTTCAGAAGCCACTGAAACAATTGCCTCACACCTAGAAGTCTTGAGTCTGAATGTAGCGTTTTGAGAGTTTCAGAGTTGCTGGGAATTCCAGTGATGAGCTTTTCGCATTCCAGCCACCTGCTGTAGCCTGCAGGTTCTGTAAAAACCAGCCGACCGGCCTTCTCAGGACAACGCACCCTGTTTAGGCCCGTCTCCTTCGCTTCCGTGTCTCATGCTCTGAGCCCGAAGCACGGCGCTGCCGGTGTGGGCCCAGTGCAGCCCTGGGCTGGCCTGGAAAGGGCCCCGTCTCCACACTTCTGTTTCACGCCAGTGATTTTTGAAAGCTTTGTAAGGTTTAAAGTCTTCTCTGAAAGGCTCGTGAAGTCAGATGAGCGCACAGGCCCCTAAGACGCCGCACTGGCCGCTGGCGCCCCCAGAGGTGAGCGGGGGCTGCTCTAGCTGAGGCCCCCTGCTGCTCCCGCACCTGCCTGGCCGGGGCTGCCCTGCGGCCCTGCCAGCTCTAGTGGGCAGGCTGGCGTGCGGGAAGCCTTTTTCCTTCCTGGAGGTAAGTGGTGATGGGTTGCAGGCGCGGTTCTGAACTCGTGTGATGGGTTTTGGTTGGCGAGGGAGACCTGCCCTCCCGCCGCCTGCGCCCCGGGCCTGAGCTCCGTGGCCTCCCCGCGCAGCAGACTCGCTCCTCGTGTGACGCTGTGTGTCCTTGATTGGTTTAGTGTATTGGTGGACTTCACATTTGTAGTAAGTTTTATAATAAATAGCCTTTATACTTATCAGTTTTCAAAAATCACTTTATTTATAATTTTTTCAGGAGATAAATCTCCCCCTAAACTTGAACCATCAGATGCATTACCTCTTCCTTCAAACTCGGAGACTAATTCAGAACCACCAACCCTCAAACCAGTAGAACTCCACCCCGAGCAGAGTAAACTATTCAAAAGAGTCACATTTGATAATGCATCACATAGCACTTGCACTCAGAGCGCCCTGGCACTCGGACACCCTCCAGAGCCCACTCTCGCCAGTAGTGGCGATGCGCCGGCGGCGGCCTCCGCGGTGGCGGAGCCAGCAAGCGATGTAAACAGACGCGCCTCTGTTCTCTTCTGCAAACCGAAAAGTGTAAGCCCCCCAAAGTCTGCCAAGAACACTGAAACCCAGCCAACTTCTCCTCAGCTAGGGACCAAAACCTTTTTGTCTGTAGTCCTTCCGAGGTTGGAGACTCTTCTGCAGCCAAGAAAAAGGTCGCGGAGCACCTGCGGAGACTCCGAGGTGGAGGAGGGGTCCCCGGGAAAGCGCCTGGACACAGGTAAATGCCTGGGGGGCTGCTGGGGTGGGGGTCTGTCAGGCCGCTGCGGGGCCGCCGGGCCCGTGTGGGTGGGTGTGCGTACACACGGACGGGGGAGCTTTTCTTGGACGGTCTCTGTGGTGGCCATGGTGCCTGAGGTGACTGGGGTGGCCCTGCTGGGGACAGGGGCGCACCTCCCCCTCTGGGACAGCAGGGGGCACCCAGGCTGGCCTCTGTCTGTGGCGCGTGCCTGGGCCCCGACACGCCGCACCTGCTCGGGGTGGCCAGCAGGAGACGGGGGCAGCGCCTCAGCACTGTGCTCCCCCCGTGGGTCCGTGAGTCTGTTTCACCCACCCACCCACTCGGGAACTTGGCCTCGCCCTTGAGTCGCCGAAACTCCGTGCTGCGGCCTGTGTGCCTGGAAACTTCTTGGACTCGCCCACACGCGTGGGCAGCGCTGGACACGCGGGGCGCTTGCCCTGCTCTAGAGGTGGTTGGCCCTGCCCAGCTCAGGTCCATGTGTGTTCCAGGTCCGTGGGCTCCCGCGTCTGCTTTCGTGGCGTGGGTTCAGCAGGGAGCTGGGGCTGGGCCCGGGTGCCGTGTGTCTGTCTTGTGGGCCTGATGTGTGGTCGTCTGCTGGAGCCCACGCTGGGCCCTCTTCGTTCTTGTGGGCACAGAGGAGTCTGTTTCTTAAGAATGTCGCCTGCGCGGCTGGGAGACAGCGTGGCGGCCTGGAGCCCGCGATCGGATGTGGCAGCCTCTATTTGACCCTGGCCCTGCTGGATCCCTGAGCACTGCAGTGAGCTGGGAGTTGGAGCCCTCGATCCCTGCGTGGGGTCTGGCCCCCTTCCCAGTGTATGTTTCCTTAATTTGAAGGAGTCAGGGCTGTGATTCCATGGTGGAGCACTGGCCTTGCGCGTGTGTGCCATCCTGGCTTCGGAAAAGGGGGAAGAGATCCACCGGCAAGGAAGCCTTGACCTGGATGTTGTTTGTAGACGTTCTCACGCTGGCTGGGATGGAAATTGAGGCGCTTTTCAGTCTGTGCTGTTTCTGTGGGTGCTGGGGATGGTGCGTCCAGCCTTGCACATGTGAGCAAAAGAGTGTTGGGTCTCTGGCTTGACGTTCTGTTTCTGTGTTTCTGACTTGGAGCCACACCTGGCGGTAGCCCGTCAGGTTTGGGGGATGATGCAGTGCTGGCACCTCCTGACATGCACCTCAGCCCTTGGAGCCGTTTCCCTGTTCCCTGAGTGGGTGCTTTTAATCATTTGTTTCAGGGGCTGAAGAGATAGTACAGCGGGCAAGGCGCTTGCCTGGTATGCCCTGGACCCAGATTCTGTCCCTGGTGTCCCCTATGGTCCCCTGAGCACCGCCAGGAATGATATCCCTGAGGGCAGAGGCAGAGACAGTAGTAGCCCCTGAGCATCGCATGGTGGGCCACCCTCCCCCATCTTGTTTCTTTCAAAACCGCCTAGCATCTGAGTGATGTGAAGCCGCCTTTGGGTTGATGGGGTGTAGACACGGAGAAATGTGAAATGTGACTTGTCACGGTACAAATGGGGTTTTCCTCGCGTGTACTATGGCCTGCTTTGCCCCTCCCCCTTTTCTTTGTCATCCCCACGTGCTCAGGGATGACTCCTGGTGGGCTCGGAGGACCATATGGGCGCCTGGATCAAGCCCGGTATTACCGCTCCCATTTAGTGTGAGACTCCAGCCTCGCCGGGCTTGTGGCAGCGCTCAGGTGCGTTGCTGTGGGTGTTCAAGCACTGGGGTTCGGTGACGAACGCCCTTGCAGCCTGGCCGCAGCACAGGGGCCTGGGGGCCTCCTAGGGCCAGTGTGGTGGTCTGCTGTCTGTCTGCTTCCTGCGTGGCAGGGTCTGTGGGTTTCCGTGGTGCCCGAGACGGGGTGCTCGTGGGCCGTGAGCGCCGCAGAGGGCCTCGCCCGCGTGTTTCTGCTTTCCACGCTGCCCGTGTCTGCTCTCCCTGAGTCTCCTGCTTGGAGTGGCGGTGTCTGAACCTTCTGATCCTAAGATCCATCTCTGCGCTCGCTGCCTCGGGGGGTTCTGATGTCCCTCCGCGGGCTGGGGAGTTCTGAGCGGCCGGCCACACGGCCTCCTCGCGGGGCCTGTGGATCAGAGCTTCCCTGCGCCTCCACACTTTCTCCTCGGCTGCTCCTTCAGCGGTGCCACGGCCTCTTCTCGGCACTCAGGACTCACTCCTGGCAGTGCTTGGGACCACACTGGGTGCCAGGGGCCGGGCCCGGGCTGGCTGATGCTAGGCACGAGCCCTCCGCACTGCCCTGCTTCTCCGGCCGTTGTAGCCTCTTCTCTTGCGAGCCCTGAACCCTGCTGCATGATTGCTGTGGACCGGGCGGGGCGGGGCAGGCGGGAGGGGGCGGGCGAGGGGTCTCTCTTGTCCTCGGGCTGTGCAGCTCGCTCCTGCTTTCCAGTCAGACTAAATGGCTTTTTCGCTGTTTTCCAGGTTCTCATTTTAACTACTAACATGCTGGGTAATTCACTCTTTGGATCCTAATAATTTTCTCTTACTCAACCTGGACTGGACTTCTGCTAAGCAGTCGTTTTGGAACGCAGAGCGATCACTGCCTCCTTGCAGTTCACCTAATTCTTGCGGATGCCGCTGGAGCCTCGGTTAAGCCGTCCTCTAACCAAACACAAACTCCAGCGCTCGGAGGAGACTGCCCCTCCCCATCCGCCCCTCTAAAGTCAGCCAGACGCCCCAGGAGGAACGCCGTGCCCTGCCTGCCCGGGACGTGTCCTGGGCCGAGGCCCCTCCCTCGGCATAGGCGTGGCTGTTAGTCCAGCTGCTCCAGGACCGGGACTCTGGCCTGCCCCCTCGGGGACAGCAGGGCCTGAAGTGACTGGGGCCGCAGGCCAGGCGCACTGCTGGACAGTGGTTGTGCGGCCTTCTGGGCGCTGCGCTCTGCCTCCCTCCTCCCTTTCCTTCTCTCTCCGTCTCCTCGGGAGCCGCCGCTGTGGTGGCTGTCCCGCAGAACGTCTTCCCGTCCAGGCCCACACGGGGCCGGGTCTGTCTTGCTGAGCTTGTGTGTCGTATTGAGAGGCTGGGACGCGCACCGAGAATGCAGTTCTGCTGCCAAGAGTCCGGTCCGATCTTGTCGACCGAAGAACAGCTCTGCCCAGTGCTCCGAGAGGCCTAGCGCAGCCTGGGGCCCCCCCCTCGGCATGCGCAGCCCACCTGCCCGCTTGGCCCATCCCTGGGCTCATCTGGAAGGTTCTGTAGGGCCGAGAGACGGCGAGCGGGCGTGCGGGAGCCTCTGGCGCCTCTTGCTGGACACTGGTGTGAGCTGTTTGCCGCGGACGGCCCGGCCTGGGAAGCTCCTCGGCAGCTCCAGCCACTGCCCTAGTCCACCTGGCCGGATACCTGCGGCTCGGCCTGGCTCTCCCCCGAGGGCAGGCAAGCAGCTGCTGCTGTCGCCCTGATGACCTTGGGAAGGTCGCTTAGCGGCTCTCTCGGCAGGAAGTGGGTCTGAGAGGGCATCGTGCCGAGGAAGGAGTGGGCGAAGGGTACCAGGCTGGACCCCAGCGCGGCCCCCGTGCCAGCGGGCAGACCCCAGAGCTCCTGGGCCGCAGCAGCGGGGTGGCACGGGGCTCATGGGGTTCGGCTGGGCTTTGAGCTGCAGGTGTGTGTCTGGTGGTGCCCGTGGCCCCTCAGGCTTGAGTCTCGGGGCAGGGCCCCAGGGCGGCCCCGAGAGGGATGCCTGCTCCTCCTCGCGGCCTTCTGTCTTCCTCTTGTAGTAGTCGAGGGGGCGTCTGGCGCGGGGCGGGCTCTCCCTCTTCCCCATGGGTGCGCCGGGTGCTCCCATGGTAGCGTGACCTTGAGATGGTGTCTGTGGAAGGCCCGTCCGCCCACGCCCCTCCCGCTTCACTCGCCTCTTCGGGTGCCTGGCACACCTGTCCCGGGGCCCAGCCCGTGCTGCAGGTGGCCGTTGGGCCCTTGGGTTTGGCAGAGGCTGTGCAGCATCGCAGCCCCTCGGGCTTTGTGGCCAGCTGTCTGGTCCCTGGACAGGCGGTCTTCCTGCTTCTGGGGGGCACAGGGGGACCCTGCCTGGCCAGCCCCTTCTCACAGGGAGGTTACGGGCAGCACTCAGTCCATCTCTGTCTCTGTCTTGCCTGCCTTAGAGTTGGGGTGTCTCTGCTTCTGGGGGAGCCCGTCGTGTCCCGAGAGCGGGGAGGCTGCCCCTGGGTCACACTGGGTTGGGACTTGCGGGGACTCTGCTGTCCAGAGCTGCCTACCCGGGCGCGTGGCCGGGCTTGTGGAGATGCTGTGCCATCTTGGGTGTGGCCGAGGCAGGAGGTGCAGGCACGTGTGGGCCTTGGTCGGAGCCTTTCTCGAGAAGGGGTTCCAAGCAGGATTCCGAAGGGATCACACCCTTCAGCCGTGGGGGCGCGGTGGCTGCCGCGCCTTCCTGTCCTGACACGGGACAGGCCTCTGACAGGTCTGTCTCGGCCAGCGGAGTTGCGGTTCAGGGTTGGCTCAGAGCTGAGCCTTCTCTGGCACTGCAGCACTGTCCCTGCGTGTTGTCGAGTGCCTTGGGGTTGTGGGGACCCTGTGAGCTTGAGCTCCTGGGGGACAGGGCGCCACCCGTCCGCTTGTACTGAGAACTGGGGGCACCACGGGCTCAGGGTAGCCTGGCTGGCTCCTTCGGGGAGCGGGAGTTTGTGTCCGTAATTGCTTTTCCTGGGGAGGCCACAACTGTCTTGGGGCTGCCCTTCCTCCACGTGGGCTAGTCCGCTGTGGGGGACAGGGGCTCCGGCCAGCAGGGCACGTCAGCAGGAGACCAGGAGACTGTGCGGGCTCTGTGGAGTGATGCTGCAGCCCTCCGCAGGCCCCTCGCTCAGCTCGGGACTCGTGTGCTGTGTTGCAGGTCTGACCAATGGCTTTGGGGGTGCCCGGAGCGAGCAGGAGCAGGAGCAGGAACTGGGCAATGCCCTGGGGAGAAAAGCCCCACCCCGGCGCCGCTGTGCCTCTGAGTCCAGCCTGTCGTCCAGCAGCGGCCCGCTCTGTGACTCGAGGTGAGGCCCCTTCCCTTCCCTCCCTGCTCTTCCTCCAAGGGGGCCCATGGCTGATCAGGAAGCACGGTCCCAAGGGCCCTCGTGCCTTAGCACCCCACATCTCCGCGCCTCAGGATCCCCACGCCTCCGCACCCCCACACCTCAGCGCCTCAGCAACCCACACCTCTGCACTTCAGCACCCCCAGACCTCAGTACCTCAGCACTGCACCATCCGCACACCTTAGCACCCTTCACCTCAGCACCTCATACCTCAATACCTCAGTGTCCCCCACACCCTGGCAGCCCCTTAATCTCAGCACCCACATACCTCAGCACCCCGCGCTTCACCACCCTCGTGCGTCATCACCTCAGCGCCCCACACCTCGGTACCTCAGCACCTTTCCCACCCCTCGGCACCCCATACCTCAGCACCTGGGCACCCCACATCTCAGCACTTAAGTATCCCCACGCCTCAGCACCCTCACATCTCAGCACCCTTCCCATACCTCAGCATCCCCACGCCTCACCACCTCAGCACCCCCATATCTCAGCACCTCCCCACACCTCAGTGTCTCGGTACCTCAGCACCCTCACGTCTCAGCATGTCAGTAGCCCCACGCCTCAGCACCTCTGTATTACCACATCTCAGCACCATAGCACCTCCACTCCTCGGCACCCCAATACCTCAGTCCTCAGGATCCCTGCACCTCAGCACCTCAGGACCTCCATACCTCTGTGCTTCAGTACCCCCATACCTTAGTACCTCTGTACCCCTTCACCTCAGCATCTCAGCAGCCCATCCCACGGCACCTCAGCACCCCATACCTCTGTGCTTCAGCATCCCCATGCCTCAGTACCTCGGCATCGCAGCATCCCCACACCTTGGCACCCCAGTACCCCAGTATCTCAGCACCTCCATTCTTCAGCACTCCCGCACCTCAGCAGACCCCACATCCCCATACCTCAGCACCCATCCCACACCTCAGCAGCTTAGCACCTCAGCATCCCCACACCTTAGCACCTCCACATCTCAGCACCTCAGGGTCCCCATATCTCAGTAACCCCCGCCTCAGCACCCCTGCACCTCAGTCCCCTCGTGTCTCAGGCTCCAGCACCTCCATACCTCAGTACCTCAGTATTCCCACGCCTCCCCACCCCAGCATCCCACACCTCAGCACTCCCTCTCCTCGGCACCTCAGCACCTCAATACTCACAGCACCTTGGCACCGGCCCACACCTCAGCGCCCCTGGCCTACTCCCCTTCCCGCCAGCTTGAGTGTGTCCGGGTGTGCACGCACCCCCAGCACCTCTGAGCCTGTCCTCCCCCCAGTTTCAGCACGCCCAAGTGTGGACGGGGCAAGCCGGCCCTGGTCCGGCGGCACACGCTGGAGGACCGCAGCGAGCTCATCTCGTGCATCGAGAACGGCAACTATGCCAAAGCCGCCCGGATCGCCGCTGGTGAGTCCCGGGCTTGTGGGGGCCGCGTCGGAACGGGGGAGCCGGCTCTTGCCCGGCCTGGCGCCCTGCCCGCCGCTCACCGCTGCCCTCCCTTCCCCAGAGGTCGGTCAGAACAGCATGTGGATCTCGACGGACGCGGCCGCCTCCGTGCTCGAGCCTCTCAAAGTCGTGTGGGCCAAGTGCAGCGGCTACCCCTCCTACCCGGCCCTGGTGAGCCACGGGCCCGGCCGGCGGCGGGAGCGGGCGGGGAGGGACGGGCGGGCGGGCCTGGCGGGGGAGCTGACCGCGCACGTCCACCCCCGGCAGATCATCGACCCCAAGATGCCGCGTGTGCCTGGCCACCACAACGGGGTCACCATCCCCGCCCCACCTCTGGATGTGCTGAAGATCGGGGAGCACATGCAGACGAAGGCGGACGAGAAGCTCTTTCTGGTTCTGTTCTTTGACAACAAGAGAAGCTGGTGAGTGCCGGCGGGTCCCCGCTGCACGCGGCACGCTGGCCAGCCTGGCCCCGAGGCCCCTGGGTGGATGGAGACCCAGTTCTGGGCACCCTTGAAGGCCCTGGAATGGCCCTCCCGGCCACCTCCTCCCTGCTTGCCTGGAGTCATGGAGGACTCGGTGCCCCGCCTGACCCTCCCCTCCCGCCGTGCCTTGGCCGTGTGGGTCTGTGTCCCGCGGCTGGGGCCGTGAGCCCTGCCCTGTGTGGAGGTGGTGGTGGTGGCTGCCGCAGGCTGAGGCCGGGGATGTGTGGCAGCGGCTCAGAGGCGCCCCTGGCCGTGCCCAGCTGCCCCTGCACGGCGCTGTCCTGCAAGGGGCCCGATGGAGGCTGGGGCAGCGGTGGGAGGCGGGATGCGCTGGGGCGGGCCTGTGGCTTCTGTGACCCCCTGGGCCCCCACGGCCCTGGCCACCCTCCGAGGAGGCCTCCGCCCACGTGCCTCAGACCGCCCCTTTGTCTCCGTCCAAAGGCAGTGGCTCCCCAAGTCCAAGATGGTCCCCCTCGGCATCGACGAGACGATAGACAAGCTGAAGATGATGGAGGGGCGGAACTCGAGCATCCGCAAAGCCGTGCGCATCGCCTTCGACCGCGCCATGACCCACCTGAGCCGCGTGCACGGGGAGCCGGCCAGCGACCTCAGCGACATCGACTGAGCCGCGCCCGCCTCGTCCTTGGTGTCGATGCTGTACATGTCTGTATATTGTCCCGACTTAACTTATTCTGACCCTCGCGTACTTCTGTGATTCTTTCTCGGGGACGTTCCTCTTCCCCGTTTTCTATGAACCATCCCCGTCTGGGCGCTGTGGGAGGCACCGCGGGTGGGCGGGCGGTGGGCGTGCGGCCAGCCGGGGCCGGGCACAGGCCACTCCCGAGGGTCCTGCTGACCTGCCCTCCCCTTCTTTGACCTGTAGCTTTTTCTAAAAGACTTTTGAATGTTTAATAATTTTGTAAATCAGAACTCTTTGCACAGAGTACCACTTATTTAATAAGACGGGATGTAAATTTACAATAACAAACGTGTATTTTAAGAAAGAAAAGGACATTATTTTGAATGGTACTTTGTGGAAAGAGGTGGAGAATAAATTTATGCGTGTACATCACTTGCAAATCACCAAAAACACTCCCGCCGACCCCTGGAGGGCCGGGCCGGCCAGGCGGGCGGGTGGGGCTCCCCTGTGGCTCTGCCCGGCCTCCCCCGCCCGCTCCCCTCTCCCCCTCCCACGGGTGTGCCTCCCAGCGGATTATTTATTGTAGAAAGTGTATTCATTTGCTTTATAATGAAAAATAAATTTGCAAAAGTATATTGATATGCATTTTTATACAGGCACATAAAAATTCAACTTGCTTTGGGAACAGGATGTGTTGGTTGTATAAACAACCCTGCTGTGTGTTCTTTGATTTTGTAACTTGTAATCTTTTGTTTACAATGAGGGGCTTTCTGTAACTTGTTTTAATTTAGGACACTTTGGTAGCAATAGAAACTTTGGATACATTTTTGTATGGTACATGTGATGTATATAGACTTAGTACTTTATTTTTATTTTTAAGAAGTAAAGCATTATGTTAGGGGGAAAGGTGAGGGTGGGTTTCCAAAACTGCATTTTTTATATTAAAAAATAAAGTGAAGATTTGGACGGTGTGGTCCTTCTTTCCTCCGTCACCAGCACGCTGGGCAAGGGTGCCCGGTGGCCTGTCCCATGCTCGCCTGCCCTCAGGATCATCAGGGACGCCGTATGTGTCGGTTCACGAGTCAGTTTTGTCTGTGGTGACAGCTGGTCGTGTCTCCTGTGTCTCCTTCCCGTCCTCAATGTTCGTGACATCTCATAGAAACTTGAAAAATAAAAATCATCTCCCTGTGTCTGGCAGCCGCCCTCTCCGCTGTGGCTTCCGAGGAAGGCCCACGGGCTCAGCCAGCCCACTGGAGGCACAGCGCCGTCACAGTCCCGGTTTGGTTTGGCACGCCTGGCGGTGCTGGGGGCATTCCACATGCCGCATCTCCCTGGGGAGTCGGCGGGACGGCTGTGGGTTTTGGACCGCCCAGGCTGGCCAGGTGCCCTCAGAGGGCTCAGAAACGAGCCTGGGGGCTGGGGAAATGGCTCAGTGGGGCGGGCGCCTGTACGTGGTGACCCGAGTTCGATTTCCAGCACCCACGATGGAACCACGGCTCAGGGCTGCCCTCATGAACCTGCTGGCAGGATCCTGGGGGTATGTCAGGTCTGTGGCTGGCCTGGGGCTTGGGGTCTGGTGTGTGCCCAGGGCCCGGCGTCCGGGGCAGGGGTATCCCTGTGGGGGAGCAGAGGCCCAGGCCATGTGTGGGATTCTCTGCCCTGGACCAGCTGGGCGTCCTCCAGAGGGCCTGGAGGCCAGCCCCAGAACAGCACGTCTTGGGGGACCACTTCCCCCTCCCTCCAGGGTGGGGATTGGGGGAGTAGGCGTCAGTGCTGGGTAGTGTGGCCCACCCATCCTGCTCCGTGTCCCGGCCTGGGCTTGTTTCCTGGACCGAGGCTCCATCTCAGTCCCGGGCCCACTGCCCAGTGTGTTCGAGACGGAGTGCGCGCCCACAGTGCCCAGGGGCAGAGGGCTCCGTGGGGCCCGTGTGGTGTCCAGGGAAGGGGCTACGTCTCCACAGTGCTTCTCCTCCAGACCGAACATGGCCAGGTTGACCAGTGAGGGACTCGGGGTCACGTGTGACTGGCGGGTCCCTTCCCCACACTTCTGGACGTGGCAGCCTTGACCTGGCCATAGTCTCCTCCCCCCCCCCCCCCCCCCATCTTCTGCTCCTCCCTCCCCTCGGGCTCCAAAGCCAGGTGAGAGATTTAACCAGCAGCTGAGTGGAAAGGAGAGGCCCCGTCTTTGCTTCCGGCAGGGAAAGGCAAGTCAGCGAATCAGCTGAGGGGCTGGTGGAAAGTGGGGACTGTGGGCGGCAGCCGCCAGAGGCAAGTCTGCCCACGCAGGGCACCTGCTGATGCCTCAGTTCTGAGCGCAGGCGCTGAGACGCCGCTGAACTCCCGCCTGATCTCACTGTCCTCAGCCCTGTGTGAAGAAAGCTGACGGCGTCGGCCATCGCGTTAGGCCAGGCGCCCGGAGCCTGCCTTTGTCCTGACCCGCTTTCAGACCCTCCAGGAACCACGTCCGCTTCCTGCCTGTTCACTCAGCCCAGGCTGATCCCTCCCTGCGCTGTCAGTGACTCCAGAGTGGCCCAATGGGGCTCCCTGAGTACCCAGAGCGGAGCAGGCCAGCACGACCCACGACCATGGCCCTCAGCGGTAACAGCAAAGTGTGGGGGTGCGGGGGGAGGAAGGGGTGGGGCGTGGCAGGTGCCTGGTGTGTGTGTGGTGAGGATCTGTCAGCCCTGCCTGGCACCAGGGGAAATCTTTCTGCTCCAGACAGGAACGGGGGTTGGGGATCCCACGCGGTGCAGGCTCTGGGCTAATCCAGGACCCTCGGGGTCAGCCTGAGACTGACAGCCAGAGGTTCCGTAGAGGACATCAGCGAGGGCAGCGGGCACCCTCGAGGACTCCAGCTCAGCGCTCTGGCCGTGGGGTCTCAGAAACTGTGGTCAGGACCGGCGTGGAGTGTCCAGACTGGCTCTGTCCCTGCAGAGCCCAGGACTTGGTGTGCTGGGCACTGTCTGGGCTGCCCCCAGGGCCCTGGAGCCCACAGATGCCAGCAGGGGACGAGGAAGGGGCCCAGGCTGGACGCAGGGAGCTGCTGCCCATCCTCCTGCCCTCTGCCAGGGAGCGAGCTCGTGGCCGCACAGCACACAGAGGTGCACTGTCCTGGAGCGACTCCTGGGGTCTTGGTGGCGGACAAGCGATGCCCAGGGCTCCTGGTGCCACTAATTCTGCGTGGCCAGGCGGGCTGGACGGGCAGCCTTGGAATCCAGCGGGGCCCGCATTCTGCCCCTTGGGCCCCCAGAACTCTCTACCGCAGGGATCCGGAGGGTTCCGCCTGAAAGCAGGACGCGCATTTTCCTGGGCTCTGAGCCTCTCCCCGGGCCCCATCAGTGAGGAAACACCTTCAGACCCCGGAGCTCTGAGAAGTTGGGTTGAATTCTGCAGGGAGGAGTGGGTTTGGGGGTGGGGTTACTTCCTGTGCATTCTGGGGGCACTGCACTCACGTGACCCGGCGCCAGCTCTCCAGGGGTCTCCCGGGTGGGGAAGATCCCACCTTCTCCAGGGGTCATGCCTCAAGGGGACCGGGAGCCAGTCAGTGCTGGGGACTTCGGCTGGTAAGGAGTCCTGCTGCTTGGCCCAGACCTGCCGGGGACCCACAAACATGTCCCTCGACGCCCGGGGTTCCTGCGTGTCTGCTCCGGGCCTGACTCTGGGCGTTTCTTTCAGGGGAGGGTGGGGCAGTGGGCAGCGCCCCGGGAGTCTCAGGGGCTGCCCATGTCTGGGCCCCTCCCGGGCACCCAGAACCTCGGCCTTTAGGCAAGTCCGTGTATGGCCACCAGAGGGCGGGCGCGCTCTTTGCCGGCCTGCAGCAGTGCCCGTTGGAACCCTGATTGGCGCACAGCTGCGCCCTGGGCTTTGGCAGGCAACAGCGACTCGCAGGTGGGAGAGCAGGGTCGGGGGGCTGGTGGGGGGGGCCTTCAGGGAGCCTCCGGGGGTCCCGGGGGCCAGTGTGCGGAGACCGTGGATTTTGGGGGGTTGGAGGGTGCCCTGGAGGCTGAGCGGGTGTGGGGTCAGTTGGGGCAGGGCAGCCCCTCCCCGAGAACTGCGGAGGGGTCTCTGGGGTCTGATGTGTATCCCCCGCCCCCCACCGCAGCCCCGAGGTCGGGACCACGAATCGAGCTTCTATAGGAGCCCACAATCCCACTTCTCAGTGGGGGCCCCCGGAGGCCCCCAGACTCTTCAGATAAGGCAGGTGGTCCCCTGTGCTCACTGCAGCAAAGGTTCCCAGTGCCGAGATCTGGAAGGAGCCCAGGGTCCGAGAGCGGACGCCTGAGCCAAGGGGCTGCACGGCCGCAAACAGTGGGAGAGAGACACAGGGCAGCTCTGGAGAGGGTCCGGCTGGGTGTAGGCAGGAGGGGGCAGACCCAGACCCTCCTCACGTGCAGGACAGAGAGAGACCCTCCGGGGCCTGGGGTGGGGGCGGTGCACAGACCCTCGTGGCGGGGCTGGGCTGGGAATGTTCCAGGCGTTCAACTGATGCTGATCGTATTCTAAGCCACGGCCCCTCAGTACAAAGGGATCAAAGGAAGCAATTATACCAGACACCACCGGAAGCACCGAGGGATCCCTCCAGTGAGATGATAACAGGCTGGAATTGGAGATAACACTTGAAAATCATGTATCTGATCGGGGTCTGTATCTAGGACATGTAAGGATGTGTTGGTTTGTTTTGGGACCACATCCGGGGATGTTCAGGGGTCACCCCTGGCTCTGCACTTAAGAATTATTCCAGAACAAGCACGCACGGCTCTCGGCCCCACCCCCGCCCCCACCCCCACCCCACCCCAAGAAATCAATAAATCAATCCATAAATTAAAAAAAAAAGAATTATTCCTCGTGGTGCACTGGGAACCATATGGGCTGCCGCGGATCAAGCCCAGGTTGGCCGCGTTCAAGGGAAGTGCCCTGGCCATTGTACTGTCTCTCCGGCCCCCAAATATGTAAAATTTGTAAAGGAACTATTACAACTCAAAAATAGAGACTCTTCAGAGTATCAGCAACGGGCTTCCCTGGCAGACGCTTTTCTCCCTGGCTGCGGGGACTGCCCAGACCCTCACCATTGAGAACCGCAGGGGACAAAGGTCCAGCCATAGCCGATCCGTGTCCCCAAGTCAGGCTGGCCAGATCTAAGGACACAAAATAACAGCTGTGGGGATGGAAGAGTCCATCTCAGGCCTGGCTGGCCCCAGCGTCAGGTGGCTGGAAAGAGCCGGGAAGGACGTGTGGGCAGGCTGATGGTTTGGGATTGCCAGCCCCAGCGATGCCCCCAGAGAAAGGAATGCTGGGAGGTGCCTGCAGCACAGGGTGGGGACAGATGGCAGGGCAGTGGGGAGGAGAATAAGTGACCAGAACTGCACAATGGAATATTATTCAGCCCTGAACACTCGCTAAGCTCTGATACAGGGATGGTGTGTGGGAGAAGCCTCGGGGTCCGTGTGACATGTTCTGGGCATTGCCTCTCCTGGATTTCGGCACATGGCCGGTGCACCCTCATTCCCCAGAAACACCAGCAACAACCACAAAAATAAATTGCATTCATGGTCACACCCCACTTTTTTGGCAAAAAAAAATTTTTTTTTGGTATAAAGTCTGAGGCAAGTAAATGCAGTGAAATGTAGGTAAACGAGATGTTCAGAAGAGACCAGAGTATGCGGAGCTTGAACGCCACAGCGGCGGGTGAGGCTGAGAGGGCCGAGCCTCCTTCTGGGGTGATGGGAATGTTCAAGTTGGGGGTGGACGCAGAGACCCGAGGCAGAGAACCGAGCCCTGAGTGGGCGGGGAGTTTGTGGGCTGTAACACGGGAAGGAAGACTCTTGGCGCCTTATCCGGCCACCCCTGAGAGGAGGGGCTCGACTGAAGGGTCTCAGGGTGGGAGGTGCAGGCCCAGAGGCCTCGGGCTAGCAGGCCCCGGCCAGCTGAGTGGTCATCTCGACCGCGTTGCTTTACGGATGATGGCGCACTTGTAATTAGTCTGGGAGCCGTTCAGCAGTTTTTTGTTTGTTTGCTTTTTGCTTTTTGGGTCACACCCGACAATGCTCAGGGGTTCCTCCTGGCTCATGAACTCAGGAATTACTCCTGGTGGTGCTTGGGGGACCACATGGGATGCTGGGAATCGAACCCGGGTTGGCCACGTGCAAGGCAAACGCCCCCTCCCCCCCACTGGACTATCGCTCCGGCCCCCCATTCTGCGTCTTATTACTCTAAGTCATTGTGCCCTGCTCGTTACTAAGCCTAATTCTGAAGTCAGAAAGGCAGAGAGTGGGCTGGGCTGGGCTGGTCCTCACCAGCTGCTCCTGACCACAGCCTGTGCTCGTCTGCCAGGTGGACACAGGACCTGCCTCCTGCCAGGCTGGGACGTGTCCACTCAGAGCCCACCTCTGGTTCGGTGCGGAGCTGCACGCTGGCTGACTGCCTCACCCCAGACTCCAGCGCGGGGAGGGGAGCGTGACGAAGCCCCAGGGTGAGGGTTCTGGGGTGGGAGGGAGCACTCGCCCCTGCGGGGAGCACGAGGAGCACAGGGGCGCCCCTCCCCCCGCCCCGCAGCAAGGCCGCTCAAGTCCGGGCATTTGCTTCTCTCCCATAGGGAACAAACAACACTGGATCTTGTGGGCGCCTCTTGTTGGGGGGCGGCCGTGCTGCCAGACAGGAGAAGGAGCGTCGGCCGGGGTGATGGAGAAGGCGCCTCTGACCCTCGGTCCTCGCGCGTGTGCAGGGACGGCGCCCACCCGGCCTCCCCTCGGCTTTGATGAAATAAAGTCAGAATCGCTCACTCGTTTCCGCCTGGGAAGGCGCTGTGATACGGGGCTGGAAGGGGCTACCAGCCACGGGACTCACGGCGGCCTCAGTCCCCGCTTCCGGGCCAGGGGGCCGGCAAGGAGCGTGACTTTGGGTGGGGCGCCCGTCCCCTGCGACCCAGGGGGGCCGACAGCCACAGCTGCCTGTCCTGCCGCCATCTGTCTGGAGCAGGGTGAGGTGGTGGGGCCGGCCACACTGTGGGCACGGTGTGGGCAGCGACTGTGGGGGCGGCCAGTGCCCGCCCAGCCCTGAGCCAACCCGGCCCCTCTGCCCACAGTGCTCCTGGACGTCAGGACCAGACAGTTGCCCGGAGCTGCCCCCATGTTCCCCAGACGACTTGCAGCACCTGAGCAGCTGGAAATGACCCCCAGGCCCCAGGGGAATGCGCGTCGACCTAGGGCTGTCCCCGGGGAGGAGAGAACAGAGCCCCCTCCCCAGGCGCACCCAGGGACATTCCTCGCCTGTGCAGGGCCGGGGTCTGCCTGGGCCTGGCCTTTGGGTTGTGTTTTCGGTGACAGCCGGCGACACTCAGAGCCCACTCCTGGTCTGTGCGCGGGAATTACTCCTGGCAGGGCTCAGGGGACCCCACGGGACGTGGGGGATGGAGCCAGGGTCGGCCGTGGGCAAGGCAAGCACCCCTCCCGCCGTGTTGTCTTTTCGCCCGAGTCTAGCACTTTCTGGATGGTTCTGTGCAGATAAGCAGGCGAACTCAGGTCTAGCTCGGGCTCTGCTCCATCCAGCGACCCCGCCTGGCCCCTGTGACGGTGGGGACAGTCATTGCGGCCACACGCGCCATAAGGCGCCTCAGACGGCCCAGGTGTGCAGCCGACGAGCTTTCTCCCGGAGCATCTCCCGGAGTGGTGGGGGGGGCTCGGAGCTCTCTGGGGAGACGTTAGCTGTAGGTGTGCTTCCTAGCGGGGGGCACCCGGGCCCAGACGTGGCTCAGCCCACCTGGCGGGGCTTGGTGGCAGAGGGTCCACGGACTTGAGGGAACCCGGAGGGCCACAGGGCAGGGCAGAGACCCCGAGAGTCTCCGGAAGAGGCACTGGGATCCGTCCCTACCCAATTCCTCCTTCTGGTGGGGCTCTGCCGTCTTGGGAACGCCCGCCCAAGTGACAGCTGGGGGCGCGGGGGGCTGGCCTCTGCGGGCCGATACACACGGCTCGTCCTCGGCGCGTAATGAGAGCTGACACCCACTCCTGACAGGGCCGGGGCGGCGGTGGCCCGGGCAGGACAGCCCGCGGCCGAGCAGGCAGAGATCCATTTACCGAAGGTGAGAATGTCATTTACACTGTTGATACCTCTCAGATTGTCTTGGCAAGGTGCCACATGCAGCCTGGGCCTCTTCCAAATAAATACGTGCAGTGGACAGAGCCTGGCCAGGCCGCTGGCCGTGGGGTCCAGTCTCACACGGTATGCCCCTCAGGTACTGCGGCCCGCCGGCGGCCTCTGCTCTGGGCGGGGCCAGGCCCCCCGGGACAGCCCCCACTTTGGACTGACCCTTGAGAGGGCGTCCCCAGGGTCTGGCCGGGAGGCACACTCTGCCCGGGCCAGCCCAGGAGACCCCTGGACAGGGCTGAGTGCCGCCCCCCCAGCAGAGCGAACCTCTGGGCGGTGGGGGTGCGGCCGAGGCTGGACCTGCCCCTGGACCTGCCCCAGGCCACCGGAGGCTGCGGCACAGGTGGGTGGCCCGGGGGGACCCCAGCATGTGATCTCATGCCCCTGGTTGGTGGGAGTCAGTGGGAGGGCCCGGGTCCCCCTTCCCCTGAACACTGTCCTGCCCCGGGGGCTGCTGGCCACAGGGTTAGGAGCTGCTGGACACCTGCTCAGGGTCAGAGGCTGCTGGTTGCCTGCTCAGGGTCAAGAGGTGCTTGACGCTCAGTTCCTCCCGGCCGGGGCCTCCGTGTCCTGGGGTGCTTCAAGCACACTGACAGTGGAGGGGCTGTGGGGCCCCTTTCTCCCTCCAAGCCACCCTGTGTGTCCTGTCCCGGATGGGGAACCCCGAGGGGCCTGTCCTGTCCACAGGCCCCCGGGTTCCCCCATCCCACGAGGCCGGTCACGCCCACGTGTGCTGAGGGGAGTCAGGGCGGCTCAAGGCCCCTCCCGTCCTCCCGGCCCTGGTGCAGTCCTGGGGCTGCGCTTCCGTGGGACCCCTCCTTCCCCTCAACCATCTCTTCCTGGGGGGCTCTGGGGGGCACTCAAAACTCGGGGTCCGGCAGCTGCTCCATCTTGCTGAGCTCACCGTGTCCCCTGTGGGGGCTCCTTCGTTCCCCGTGGCCTCCCCGCCCCACTCAAGTGGGTGCCTGTGCGTGCAAATGAGCGTGACCACCGGGGCACGTGCGTGCATGTGTGCAAGCATGTGTACACACGTACATACATGTGCATGCACGTGTGCATACATGTTCACTCACACACGCATACATGTGCACACACGTGCATGTGCTTGTACATGCACACGTGCACACACGTGTGCATGCATGTGCACATACATGTGCATACATGTGCACACATGTGCACACATGCACACACGTGTGTACATGTGCATACACGTGTGCGTGCATGTGTACATGTTCACACATGTGCATGCATGTGCGTGAGTGTGCATGCACCTGCACACGTGTGTGCACATATGTGTGCGCACACGTGCATACATGTGCACACATCTATGCGTGCACGTGCTTGCACTATGTATGCATATGCACGTGTGTGGATACATGTGCACGTGTGTGTACATGTGCACGCATGTGTGCACGCATGTGTGCATGCATGTGAACGCAGGTGTGCATGCATGTGCACGCACGTGTGTGCACGCAGGTGAGTGTGTGAGTGCGCGCGAGTGCCTGTTGTGTGACCAGAGTCTGCAGCCCAGCGAAGGTGCTGGCAGAGGGGGAGCCTGTGCGGGGTGGGGGGGTCTGTGCACAGCAGCTGGGGCCGGGCTGAAGGGGGGCAGTTGGGGGCGGCAGCTGTTCCTGCTGATCGTCCCCAGGTCCCCGGGCCGCGGAGGCTGGCAGTGGCACGGCTGTCGCAGGAGAGATAATCAAGACGGATGAGCCTCTCCATGCTGGACGCAGCCGCTCGGCCGGGGGCGTGCTGAGCCGGGGGCCCCCTGGGTGCAGACAGGAGCCCTCCTGCGAGGCGGGGCTGTGGGGGGGCCTGCTGCACCCGGGCAGGCACGGACGGACGCTGGACGCGGGGACACTGCAGGACGCACACCACAGGGGACAACTCCGGTGGGTGCAAACGCGGCCTTGGGCCTGGAGCCTGGGACGAGGGATTCGCGCTAATGAGAGCTGGGAGACACGTGAAGAGCAGGTGGAGGCATGCAGGGACAGGGCCGAGGGCCGGGGGGACCCTCAGTGGCTGATCCTGGGGGCTGAGCCCGACCGGCTCTGGGCCGCCGCTTTGTTCCGCGAGGCGGAGACCAGCGTCTGCTCCGGCTCCACCTTCCTGCCTCGAGTCTGGGCCCGGGGGCAGGGCAGGCCTTTCTCAAGGGGGCGTCTCCCCCATGCCGGGCCCTGCGGGGACTGTGCTGGCCGGGGTCCCCGGGGCCGGGGGTCCGGCCTCCTGAGCCTGTGGCATTGTGGCCATGGGTGGGCAGTGTGGGCTGGAGGTGGGCGTCCAGCCCAGGGGCCTCTCATGCTCCCCCCAGGGCTGTTTGGAGACTCCCAGGACCCCGGGGCAGGACACACGTCCCTCCTCCTGAGCTGCAGAGAGTTCGGGTGAGAATCTCCTGAGAGAACGGTCTCGGCTGTGAGGCTCCTGGGAGCCCACTCAGCCTTCTCTTCCTGGTGTCAGTCCGACCCTCAGTCAGACCCTGTTACAGCTCCAACCCTCAGTCAGACCCTTGTGTCAGCCCCGACCTGAGGTAGGGAGGGAGACCTTGGGAGCGTCCGCTGACCCTGGCACCCACACAGGGACATAGCAGCTGTCTGGTGCCTTACTGGGTGTTTCACGACAGTGCTGAGTCTCTGAGGGTCCTGGGGTGTGCAGCCGGGGAGTCCTCCTTACGGCTCAGGGCTGTGCTCCTGTGGGCTGGGGTCGATGAGCCTGGCACCTGCAACAGAGACGAACGTGAGGACCCTTGGGCTCCCCACAACTGGGTCTCCCGCCTCTAGGAGTGTGTGCGTCCGTGTGAGTCTGTGTGTCTGTGTGACTGTGTGAGGGACTGTGATCTCGTGTGTGTGACTGTGTGTGAGCCCATGTGTATGCGTGTCTGTCTGTGTGAGATTGTGAGCTCGTGTGTGTGTGTGTGTGTATGAGACTGAGACCATATGTGTATATGTGCTGTGTCTGTGTTAGCCCATGTGTGTTTGTGTCTATGTGAAACTGTGAGCCAGTATGTGTGTGTGAGCCAGTGTGTGTGAGACTGTGAGCCCATGTATGTGTGAGACTGTGAGCCTCTGTGCATGTGTGATTGTGTGTGAGCCCATGTATGTGTGTGATTGTGAACCTGTGTATGTGTGTGTGTGACTGTGAGCCCATGTATGCATGTGTGATGTGTACGAACCTGCATGTGCGTGTGTGTGAGCCTGTGTGTGTGAGCCCATGAGCACTTTGTGTATGATTGTATGTGAACCTGTGGGCCCATGTGTGTGGATCCACGTGTCCGTGTGTGACTGTGCCCGTGCGTTCACGTGTGTGAGCTCAGCCCTGAGCTGTGGGGTCGGGCCCCCACACGCCTGAGCGTCCCTCCTGCTCTGTGGCCCGCCCGGAACAGAGTGGCCGCCTGGCCCGTCGCTCCCCAGCTCGCGTCTGGGCAGAAATGTGGGAACTGTCATCATTTTGTGGGAAAGGAGATCGATCTCACTGCGGCTTCCAGGGCTGCTCCTAATCAGGTTTGCTGGCCGGCGCTGCCCACAGCTGCCCCCTCGCCAGCTTGCCAGTCGCGGGCGCTTCCTGGCAGACGTGCCGAGGACCTTCATGGTCAGACCCGGCGGAGAGCAGCCGGCCCGGCCCAGCGGGGCCCTCAGCGCCCGCCCCCGCCCCTGCCCCGGCCCACGGTGGCCGCCCGGCTGCCCCAGGACGCCCCTGCTGGACTCGGGCCCTGCTCTGGCATGACCAAGGCAGAGGGTGCAGCACAGGGCGAGCCTCTCGGGCTCTGCGGGGCCCTGGGAGCCAACCCAGACTCAGGGGCCACAGGGTCACGGGGTCACCAGGGTGGGTGGGGTCTGTCTGTCCTGAGTCTGTCTGTCCCGAGTCCCTGCCCAAGTTTGTCTGTCCTGAGTCCTGGTCCTGAGTCTGCCAGTCCCAAGTTCCTGTCCCGAGTCCGTCTGTCCCGAGTCTGTCCTGAGTCTGTTTGTCCCGAGTCTGTTTGTCCCCAGTCTGTCTGTCCCACGTTTGTCCATCTGGAGTTCGTCTACCCCGAGTCTGTCTGTCCCGAGCCTGTTTGTTCCGAGTCCGTTTGTGCCCATCCGTCTGTCCTGACTCCGTGTGTCTGCCGAGCACGGCTCCGGTCCCTCCCCACCAGTCTGGTGCAGCCTGAGCCCCACTCCCGGGAGCCCTTCTCTGCACCCGTGTGGCCCCTGGGTGCCGTGGGGTGAGTGAGCAGAGTGGCGGCGGGAGCATGGCGCCGAGGGGACACTCGGGAGCCCGTAGGCGCATGGCTGGGGGGCCCGGTGCTGCCCAGTGCCCCTGCGGCCCCTTTGCTGCCCATGGGACCGCTCGGGGCCGTCTCCAGCAGGGTCTGGGGCCCTCCCTGCGCTGGGTGCCCTATTCATGGGGGCTCTAGGTAGGTGGGCCAGGAAGCCCAGGGGCCTGACTGCGGCCTGTACCTGACAGTCCCCCTGGGGACACAGCAGGGCGGTGGGGAGGGGCCTGCACCTGGTGCAGACACAGTCACACATGCACACACCACTCACACATAACTATGCTTTCACAGACACATGCTCACACACAAAGATACACAGAAACACACACACAGATACACATGCACTTTCACACTCACACCCACACCATTTTTCCACCTTTTTTTTTGTTTGTATTTGGGTCACACCTGGCGATGCACAGGGGTTACTCCTGGCTCACGCACTCAGAAATTACTCCTGGCGGTGCTCGGGGGACCCTCTGGGATGCTGGGAGTTGAACCTGGGTCGGCCGCATGCAAGGCAAACGCCCTCCCCGCTGTGCTGTCGCTCCAGCCCCTCACACCCACACCATTTACACACAATCATACTTTCACAGACACACGCTCACAAACACAAGCACATACAGGCACACACACATTCACACATAGAAACACACTCACACAGATACACACACTCACATTCACACACACAGAAACACACACACACCATTTACACGTTACCATGCTTTCACAGACACACACACACTCACATACACACTCACACACATATACTCACGCACTCACACATTCTCACACACTCTAACACCCACACGCATATACTCACATACATATACACACGGACACACATACAAACATTTACTCAGACGTTCACACACTCACATACACATATACTCACACACTCACACTCACACAGGTGTACTTACACAAGTACTCACATACACTAGCACTCACATACATTTATTCCTGCACGCACACACTCACACACACACACATACACTTACGCACTCACGCTTCACACACACGTGTGCAGAGCAGGTAGGGGACTGGGCCCAGGTGTCCGTGACTCTTCCTGGCCAGGGACCGAAGACCTTGCCATGGGAAGTGTTGCCCACAGGGTAGGGGCCCCTCTCCCCAGCGTGTGCCCCTCTGCCCTCACCAGGCCCCCGAGGGGCTGGTGGGTGGACGGGGCAGCCCCAACAGGCCACTCAGTCCCAGGGCTCCATCCCCCGGAAGGCAGGGGCAGGTGGCCTTGAGGTGTTGCCTCCTTGGGAATGTGCCCACCTCAGGGGCTTTATCCTGGGACCCTCTGCCACATGGCGCGGGTCGGACCCTGACTCACTCGCCTTCACCCTGCCCTGCCCCCCCGGGCCCCGACTTCCTGCTGGGAAAATAAGGGCGAGGCTTCCGGCCGAGTAAGAGATGCAGGGACAGAGCTCACGCGGCTCGGTGCGGTCCAACAGGGGCGCGGCCTCCCCGTCCACGAGCCTCCCCCCTCCCCGTCCCCTCCGCCCGGGCCATCTGCTCTCGGCCAGTTTCCCGTCGAGAAGTGTTTCTTAAGGATTCCGGCCTTTGCTGTCCCTGCAGTTTCCCGCTATAAATTATGCAACACCAGTGGGTTTTAATAAAGAAACAATTGGCAAAACACAGGCACATTTAATTTTTAATTTCGACGGATGGGCAATGAATGAAAAGGACGGGATGCCCGCAGTGCCAGAGCAGGGCCTCTGGGCGGTGGACACTGGACACCTGGAGGTGGGGGCGGTGCCCCCTGGCCCCGTGCGCCCCCACTGCCCGGTCCCTGCCTCGCCCTGCCCTGGGACCTGTTCACACCCTCCCCTTGCTCTTCCGGCAGCTCCCGGTGCTGGTCAGTGCGGGCCATAGGCAGGAGCGGGGGGTGGCCGCCCCGAAGGCCCCGGAGGGCCCCTCTGTCTAGCAGAGAAGGGCCCAGACATCAGTTTCCCGGCTTTCCCCTTGCTCCCGCCGTGGACAGACTCGTGGGCACTCAGAGTTCCCCGGCCGGCAAGGCCAGCCTGGCTGTTGGCGACCATTTGACCAGAGCAGCTGCTGAGGCCATACTCCCTCACCTGCCCGGCGTCCCGTCCACTCTGCTGGGCTCTGGGCTACCCTGTGACCCCTGAGACTCGGCAGATGGGTGAGCGGTCCAGGCCTGCCCAACCTTTGCTCCTGGGCCCGTCTGTCTCCTCCATCTCTCCTGGACACCCCGTCCCACGTCCACTGGCCTCTCTCTGAGGACTCGTGGCAGCTTGAGGTGGCGGGGACCTTTAGTGCTTCTGCCGCCCTCCCCGGCCACCCTCTCCCCCTGCCCAACGCCGTCTCCTGCCCCCAGCGGCTGCCTGGACGCTGTTGGTCTTGGCCTCCGTGAAGAGAAACTCCTGGAACCGACCCCATCCCCGTCACACTGTGGGTCTCAGCCTGAGCCCGATCCCCAAGTCATACCAGCCCCCTGGGCGCCCCGGCTGCACGGAAGGTCAGCGCGGAGTCAGGTGCCAGGGACGGTCACGGGGGCACCAAGGATGTATCCGGAACAGCGGCCACCAGCACCCTGGATGCCCGTTTGCATCCGCTCCAGCAGGGGCTCAGCTCTGCTTCTCGGCTCCAGCTACTCCGGGCTGGACCCTGAGGTCCAGGGGGCTGGGCTGCGGGCTCCCTGAATGGGCAGTCCTGATTCCAGGGATGGACAGTGTCCTGGTTCCCTGTGGTGGACATTGTCCTGGTTCCCCAGGATGGATCGTGTCCTGGGTCTCTGACGGTGGACAGCGTCTGGCTTTCTGTGAGTGGACAGTGTCCTGGCTATCTGGGGGTGGACAGACTCACATGTACTCACACACTCACACGAACACACCTTACACACTTGCTCTCTCACACATTCACACACAGCCTTACACTCAAGTATGTTCGTACCCGCACATTCACATGCACACATTCACACACACGTGCTCACACACGTTCACACACTCACACATTCACACACTCACACACACATTCACACACTTACACGTGCTCACACACATTCACACATTTCACACTCACACATGCTCACACTCATTCAAACACACTCACACATTCACGTACTCACACACATTCACACACATTCACACACACACTCACACATACTCACACACTCACACATTCACATACTCACATACACATTCACACACTCACACACTTATACACATTCACACACATTCACACACACTCACACATCACTTCACTTAATCACTTAACTTCCCGTTAGTCGTCGATTTGCTCGAGCGGGCGCCAGTAACGTCTCCATTTGTCCCTGTCGCGTGCTAGTGTAGCCCAATGGCATCTGTTCACTCCGGGAACATGAAGGGCCTCAAACCGATCGTTCATGATCTTGACGAAGAAGTCTGACCATCTGGCAGGTGGGCGGCCACGCAGTCTTTTGACATCCTGTGGAATCCAGTCGGTAACAGCTCTAGTCCAGCGGTCGTCTTTAAATCTCATTACGTGACCAGCCCATCTGATTTTCGACACCTTGGCAAATGAGACAGCGTCCCTGATCCTTGATCGTCGATGGATGTCAGAACTCCGGATTCTTTCTCTCATTTGAGTGAAACGTGATATTCCAAGCATAGCTCTTTCTATTCTTCTTTGGGAGACCTGAATGGCGTTCTCATCTTGTTTGCGTAGGGCCCAGGTCTCTGAGGCATATGTTAATGCAGGAAGAACAGTCGAATCAAAGAGATGTGCCCGGAGCCGGAGGTTCTTCGTCCTCTTAGCTATTTCTTCGACGTTCTTGAAGGCGTTCCAAGCCGCTCTCTTCCTCCTGCGCAGCTCGGGTGCCAGGTCATTTGTCATGTTGACCTCTCGACCTAGGTACACATAGCTGTTGCATTCGGAGATGGTCGTTCCGTTGAGAGCGAATGGGGTGTCAGGAACGAGGCTGTTTCTCATAAACATTGTCTTCGTAAGATTCAGCTGTAGTCCTACCTTTCCACACTCACGGTCAAAGTCGGCCAGCATTTGTGCCGCTTGGCTGATGTTTGGTGTTATTAAAACAATGTCATCAGCAAAGCGGAGGTGGTGTAGTTGCCGACCATCTATCTTCACTCCCATTCCTTCCCATTCCAGTCGTCGCATGATGTTCTCGAGGGTGGCACTGAAGAGTTTCGGTGAAATGGTATCACCCTGCCGCACCCCTCTCTTGACATCAACGATCACTTCTTTGTAGAATGGTGAGATCCTGGTAGTGAATCCGCAATAGAGCTCACGGAGGATCCTGATGTATTGGGCTTGAATGCCCTGATTGGCTAGGGCTTCAATGACGCTTCCGTCTCAACAGAATCAAAGGCCTTCTTTAAGTCAATGAACGTTAAACAGAGCGGCATCTTGAACTCCCGAGAAACCTCAATGAGCTTGGTTATCATGTGGATATGGTCGATGGTGCTGAATCCTTTGCGGAACCCGGCTTGCTCTCATGGTTGTCCTTCATCTAGTGTTCTGCCAATCCTATTTAGGATGACTCGAGTGAACAACTTGTAGATGACAGACAATAGGCAGATCGGGCAATAGTTGCCAATGTCATGGATGTCTCCCTTCTTGAACAGTAGTACGGTCCTGCTGATTTTCCATTGGGACGGAACCTTGCATTCAGACAGGTAGCGAGTGAAGAGCCGAGCCAGTGTATTGATGAGTACTGACGGCAGGTTCTTCAGGTGTTCAGGTCTGACCTTGTCTGGGCTGGGTGCTGTTTGTTTCTTTACCGACGAAATGGCGTGTCGGATTTCGGAAGGGAGAATGTTGGGAACGACATATCCATCCTGTGGAATTTGGTATGTCGGCAAGTGGACATGCCTATCGAAGAGATTTGAGTAGAAGTTGTGTAAACTCACACAAGGAGGGAGCACGGCACCAACAGCGGCGGTGGCTCTATCTCTCCCGCCGCCCGCGTTCGGTAGTCTCACCCTTCTCCCACCCCGGAGAGGTCGATGGTGATGGTCAGGCAGAGGAAGGAACGGAGGGCCAGGCTGGTAGGTATTAGTCGTAGTTTATTCTGATTCTCTCCTCATCTCTTCTTCTAACTCTCCCCCTTTGCCCAATCTACTGTCTCCTTATATCTCCCTCCAAGAGGAATTGGGGAAAACAATTACATAGGTGTGGTCACAATCAATAGGGGTGGAGATCAACAGGGGTAGAAATCTTAGCCTCAGGGAAGACCACTCCTAGGACAGATCCTTCCTCAGCAGGAGGACCCACCCTAGAGCAGAATCCCATGGGCGTGCCTCTCCTCTCCTTGTCCGACAAGCAAATAAAATATAATATAAATCATTTTGTATGGATACAGTAAGAAATATCTTAAACTTATAGAATTGCTCTCCTAGGGCCATCTCGATCTCAGACAACAGTGCTCAGGCCAGATAGTCTTTCCCACCCCTAGCAGGATCCTAGTCTTGTCGTTACCTTGGGTCATGACAGCATTTGTCCATGATCAAACTCTTAACTTATAGTTAAGAATCGTGGCACTTTGGCCTGGCCCATTTCGCTGCCAGGGTCCATTCAGTCCCTCGTCGGGACCCTGCTTTTGGGGTGTTAGGAACTAAGGGCAACTGAGGCTAAGTTGAGAAAGCAGATGCCTGGGAGTGAATAATATTCAAGGCCAATGAAATCCTAAGTTACAAAGCATAATGTTAACGGTCTTCCTGTATCTATACAAAAAGGATATTACTTTAAGGTAAACCATTCATAAGGCATAAGGAGAGGAGAAAGGCAATATTTCACTCATATATATAAAATCATAGATTTCTGGGAAACTGATCTTACAAATTAACAAAGTCTGATTAAGGGGAAAGCTGATTAACTGGGTGGGAAGGAGAGCATAGGGAAGACTGTTTACATGTTTACATGTAAACACAATGGAAGTGGAAGTGCTTCAGGAGCACTGTGATGGGTGTAACCAGATTGATGGGTGTAACCAGATAAACCTAAGCTTCTTGAAGGACAAAGCAATGTTACCCAACAGAAGTCATGGATAATCTTCTCCATTGCCGTTCTGGAGGATGTGATGGATCCATCAGGACGTCTGAGGGCAGTCATTTTGGTCTTGTAGTTGGCAAAGGACAGGCGGGCGTTACGAATACTTTTCCCAGCTTCTGCCGCATCTACCAGTACTTCTGCTCTTCTCTCTTTGAGGTCTTCCTTGATCGCATCTCTGCACTGCTTTGCGAGCTCGGACGTTAGCTTGCGGTTGCCTGAGGCATGCGCCAAACCACGCTGGCGAATTAGCTCAAGAGTTTTCGAAGATAGGCGATTTTTTGTGGCTATCTCTCTCTTGGCGTTCCTCGCACATCGACACTACTTCAACTACCCAGCCGTCACCACACTTCAGGACGCTTTCCGGACCCGCGTGGCCACAAAGCGGCCGCGCGACACATCATAAGACACTAAATACCCATCTTCCAGAATTGTTGTACTGTATTTGATAGGGTTCAAATATGGTAACACCTACAAGGGTGATTAGAGGTCGCCCCAAAAGCCTCTATCCCTCTCGGAAAGACTGGCAAGCTACCGAGAGTATTCCGCCCGCACGGAAGAGCCTGGCAAGCTATCCATTGTGTATTCGATATGCCAAAACCAGTAACTACAACTGGTCTCATTCACCTGACCCTGAAGGCTTCACCGACATGGCAGCACTGAGAAGGATGAGAAAGGAGAGGCCGACAAAATCTCAAGGGTGACCTAGGCTGCCACAACGAAGGAAGACAAAAATGATCGTCTGTACTTTCAATGCACGTACGCTAGCATCAGATGCATCCATCGAGGACCTGATGGTACAAGCGCGAATGATCAAGTACGACATCATTGGTCTGACCGAGACAAGAAGGCACGAATCTCACCATGCCGTTTTCGACACTGGAGAAGAATTGTTCCTCGGAACTTGCGATAAAAGAGTGTTGGAGGCGTCGGTGTCCTTGTCAACACAAACTTGGCCAAGAGCATTGATTCATTCGAATGCCTAACAACCTGAATCGGACGTTTACATTTGAATAGATGTGGCTCACTGCCTGCAGTTTCTATCTTCGTTGTCTACGCACCAACATCTCATTATGATGAAAGAGAAATCGAGAAGTTCTACATGGAGCTAGAGAAGTTCTATAAAGAAGACCACACCTTCCACAAGGTCATTGTGGGTGATTTTAATGCCAAGATAGGACCAAGAAGATCAGCTGAAGAACTTCACATCGGGACCCATGGCCTAGAATGGAACGAACAGGGTGAGAGACTGTCTGAGTTCATCATGTCGACCAAGACCATTCATGGTAACTCACAGTTCCAGAAGGCAGAATCTAAACGATGGACATGGGAGTCTCCCGGTGGACGATTCCACAACGAAATAGACCACATCATATTCAATTGATGGTTTTGCCTGACCGATGTCGCTGTTGTCCCAAAATTTCGAGCGGGATCGGACCACCATCTCCTTCGTGCAAAATTCTACTTCACAGAGCGGGGAGAAAGGGCTGCAAAGTTCAAAAAGAGAACTCCCAGAATGACCACCAACTGGGAACTCTTTGGTACTATTGCGGCAACATGGGAAGATGCCATTGTTGACAACATTGACGAGGAATACGATCGACTGGTTCAGCACACTCACACATACTCACACACATTCACACACTCACATGTGCTCACACACATTCACACACACACATTCACACACTCACTCATACACACATTCACACACTCACACACATTCACACACATTCGTACACTCACACATGCTCACACACATTCACACACACATTCGCACACATTTGTACACTCACACATGCTCACACACATTCACACACTCGCACACATTCACACACTCACGCATTTGCGTGCACACTCACATGTGTGTCAGGGAATGTGGAGTGGGGTTTCGGGCCCCACGACCTCTGTCCGCTCTCCTCACTGTCCCCGGGAACAGAAGCGGCGCAGGGAGAGTCCACGGGGGTCCGTGAGCAGCTCCTGAGGGTGGGCGCCGGGCCCTGTCCGGGGTCCGGCCACACTGCAGCTGGCTCATTGCGGCCCTGCCTGGAGCCTCGATAAACAGACGCTAATGAGGAATAAATTCGTCTCCGTGCGGGAGTGTTTGTCCTCCACATGCTCCCACATCTGTTTGATATTTGTTCAATACCCAATAAAGCCGGTCATTAATCTGGGTTTGCTCTGAAGCAGGGGGAACGCGGGGGGGGCACCTCCGACCCCCACACACATTCGGCCGGACTCGGACCACAGTGCTCCAGTTCCCCCTGATGGAGCTTGGGGCCGCCACGTGGCCCAGGACACAGGTCAGATGTGGCCCCGCCCCAGCCACGGACACACACCCTGGCATTCCCCAGGGGGCGAGTGACCCCCAGGGAGCAGAGCCCTCACCATGCCCCCAGGCCCCAGACTCTCCAGTCACCAGCCACGCCAGGACCACCTGCTGCCCCCCAGGCCCGTGGCTGCCCCCAGCTGACCCTGAGGAGGGAGCCCCAGGCCCTCTGTGGGCTGGGCAGTGACCAGTGATGTGGCCAGTGTCCATCACAGACGTCCCGGCCACTGTCCGTCACAGAGACTGTACACGCCGTGTGCAAATGTGCTCACGTATGAATGCGTGTATATGAGTGGAGGTGTGTGAGTGTGTGCATGTGCCTGAGTGTGTGGGAGTAGATGCGAGTGGGTGTGACTGTGTGTATATGTGTATGTACGTCAGTGTGTGCGTGTGTGTGTGTTGTGCAGGTATATGTGTAATAGGTGTGAGTGTGCATGGGTATACAATACACATGTGTGTGAGTGTATTGTGCATGTGTGTATGTGCATGTGTGTGAATGTGTATGGGTATGTGTGTATGACTGCATGTGTATGCGCATGTGTGTATGTGTGTATATGCACCTGTGTGTACGTGAATGTGTGAACACGTGTGTATGTGCATGTGTGTGCATGTGTGCATGTGTGTATGTGTGTATGTGTACATGTGTCTGTGAATGTGTGAGTATATGTATGTGCATGAGTTTGTGTGCATGTGTGTATGTGCATGTGTGTATGTATGTGTGAATGTGTGTATATGTGCATGTGCATATATGTACATGTGTATGTGTGTATGTGCGTGTATGTATGTGTGAATGTGTGTATGTGTGTATGTGTGTGTGAATGTGTGTATGTGCAAGTGTGTGAATATATGTGTGAATGTGTGTGAATGTTTGTGTGTGTGAATGTGTGTATGTGTGTGTATGTGTGTAAATGTGTGTGTATGTGTGTCCGAGTACATGCGTGTGTGTGCCTTCTCACACAGGAGCCCCAGAGTCCCCAGCTGGGGGGAAGGAGGGGGCCGAGGGCTGGCTTCACCGTCCCCCATCCCATCCGTGCCCGCCTTCTGCGGGGGGCCTGCCAGGGTGGGGGCCTGGGACGAAGACCCTTTGCCGGCCCTCAGGGGAGAGTCCCCGCCCGCCCGCAGCTCGGGGGCCTGAGCCGAGGCCGGCCAGGGGAGAAGGCGTGGGTCAGTGGGAGGCCGTGGCTTCCAGATTCTTCGACAGTCCAGGCGCGGGGGGAGTGGGCAATGCCCTTCACGCGCAAGCAGCACTAGCCGGGAGAGTGTCCAGTTCCTGCAGTCCAGAGCTGGCCGGCGTCCCCGGCACAAACCCAGTGACAGAGCAGATTAACCAAGAGTCACAGAGCGGCCAGGCCAGCGGGACGAGCCTGGGCTGGGGGTCAGGCTGGTCCTGGCAGGTGCGGGGCTCACTGATCGCAGGCGCCCACGGCCAGCGCGTTCACGCTGGGCAGAGTGGCCGGCAGGAGCCGCACACCTGCCCAGGCACCGCTGGAGCCCTGGAGGCTCCTCCGGGAAGGGATGGCAGGGGGTGTCTGGCTTTTGGGGACAGGAAGTGGCCGGGGGGGGGGGGCGGACAGGGAGGTGGACATTGTCCTGGGGCCCGGCAGCCACTCCTCTTCAGGCACGTGGGTCTCCTCTTTGTGTCCAGTCGGACAAACATGCGTGGACACCTCAGAGCCCTGCGCAGGGAGGGTCCTGTCGCACGCGGGGGCAGTGCCCTGTTCCAGGACTGCTGACGCAAAGGGGACCCCGCCCTGCTGCCCCCGAGCCCCGCAGCCCCGCAGAGCCCAGCCGAGACCTCCCTGCCCCCAGCTTAAACTCGTTTCAACACACCCCCGACCCCCAATGCCCTGGCCCTGGCTCGCACCCGTGCCCCCCTTCCCATCCCCTCCCTGTCCCTGCTCTTTCCAGAAGCTCCGGGAGGTCCCGGATCCCAGCTCCTGCCTCCGTGGGAAGCGCCCGGATTGCAGGATTGCACGGTCACGCGCTGCTCGGTCCCACGCTCCATGCACACTGAGTCGTGTTGCGTGGCAGGGTCCTCCAAGCCCCTCCAGCTCAGCCCTGATCTGGGGGCTCAGCAGAGGGGGAACCTGAGGGCAAGGACGCTGGGGGCAGAGATGTGGCCGGGGAGACGGTGCCGGCCTTGATCCCGGCCCCACAAAGGGCCCCCCGAGCCCGCTTGGCCCCCCAAGCGGAAGTGAGTCCTGAGAAGGGGCCCCAGGACAGAGCTGTGCAACCAAGGGCCACGGGGCTGAGCTGAGGCTGCGGTGGGCCCCAGGGCGGCCCGGCAGGCTGACCCCTCGCCGCGCCCTGCTGGGGTGAAACTGTTCTCGCGCCCTGCTTTCCGGGGTTGCTCTCTGGGCCCCCAGAAGAGACCCCACAGGGAGCCCTGCCCTGGCCACTCATTGGGAAGCCCCCGAGGAGACCCCGTGTTTCCACAGAACCCCTGGTTCCTCCCACTCCCCCAAGCAACAAACACAAAACTCAATGACACGCTCACCACGGAGGTTTGGGGGACGTGGAGAAAGCGAGGAAGAGTCATTCGTGAGCCGCCTGTAGACACACTGTGCGCAGCGGGAAGTGTGGGAGCATTTCCCACCCACGGGCCACCAGGGAGCCGGCAGCTCTTGTCCAGGGGGTGCGGGGGGATGGATGTGTGGGCGTATGTGTGAGGCTGTGTTGTGGGTGTGTGGGTGTGCGTGTGGGGGTGTGTGGATGTATGTGTAATGTGTGTGTGTATGTATATATATATATGGGTATGTGTGTGGGCTTATGTGTGGGTTTATGTGTGTGTGGATGTATGTTTTGGTATATGTGTGGGTACATGTGTGTGTGTTTGTATGGACGGATATATACATGGTGTATGTGTGTGGGTGCAGGTGTATGTATGGGGTGTGGGCGGGAGGGGCGTATGTGTGGGTGCATGTGTGTGTATGAATGGGGTGTGGGGTGCATGTGTGTGGGGGGGTATTTGTATGTGTGGGTGTGTGTATTGGTGTATGTGTGGGTGCGTGTGTGTATGTGTGGGTGTGTACTGGTGTGTGTGGGTACGTTTGTGTATGTGTGGGTGTGTGTACTGGTGTGTGTGTGGGTGCGTGTGTGTGTGTATTGTGGGGGTGTGTGGGTATATGTGCAGTGTATGCGTGTGGGTGTGGGCGTCAGTGTGGGGTGGGACCCTCCATGTGCGCGTGCCCGCCCTGCCTGAGTGTGTCCAGCGCCCCTCACTTTGGAGACAGCCTGGGCACCCCTGAGTGTGGGAGTGGGCCCGACCTTCTCCCGGGGGGCCTGCAGCCGGGGGCTGGGGCCGGGGGGCGCCCCGGGGGTCCGTCCCCGCAGCCTGGCTCGGAAGTTTCCCGCAGAACCGCAGGAACTAATTTATTTGAAAACAGCCGCGCAATAAAGTATTTAAATGGCGGTGGCATCCTTCATATTTTATTTTTTCCTCTTGGAGGTTATGACAAATAACTCAGATTCATGAAATATATATTTTAAATGTCTTTACCCACCGAAAGGGCCATCCCCGGCATGTTAATTAGACCGGAGAGATGGCGCCTGATGCGCAGAAGCGCATGCAAAATGGGCCTTATTAATCATCGGCTGTTTCCAAGAAAATAATTATGTTGGACAAATGATAATATTTTGCTCTTATAACTTTGTCTCTGCATTTATTCAAAACTCCTCGTGCCTCCCATTTGGCATCCGATTAATTATTCTTCTTACAAACACTGTTCAGCACTCGTCTTCTGCGTGGGTCTTCGAACTCCTTCCCCGGGACGCTGGGTCCCTCTCTGCGGGGTCCCCACCCGTGGGTGCTTCGGGCAGAGGAACAGACTCCAGGAGGGGCTTCCTCAGGGGCCCCCTGGTCTTGCGCCCTGTGGGAGCCGAGGGTCAGACCTGAGTGGGCAGGCCAGGTTGTGTGGGGTGGGGGAGGGGAGCACCCTTGGGCCCCCCTTCCCCACCTCGAGCCCAGAGCCTGGACCGGCTCCTCACACAGCCAGGTGGGCTTGTTTGCAGGGTGGGGGGCACCCGGTGCCCTGGAAGCCAAGCACGGCCCAAGTGGGCAGCTGAGGGCCAGGCCGGACGGCACCAACCGGCGGGCACAGCGCTGGGAGCTGACGGTGTCGCCGGCAGACAGTGTCATTGCCGTAGCGAGTCTGGGCCCACACCAGGCGGGCTCAGGTCTTCCTCCTGGGTCTGCGCTCAGGGGTCTCTGCTAGCGGGCGAGGGACTTTATGGGATGCCAGAAACGGAATCCGCCTCAGCCAAGGGCAAGGTAAGAGCCTTCCTGGGCGTAGAATGTCTTCACCCACAGAGCACCCCTAACTAGATGACACAGTGTGAACTAGCTGGTCAATGCTGCTAACTACCCAGAATATCCTTAACTAGCCAAGACCATGTTAACTAGCTGGTCAATGCTGCTAACTACCCAGAGCACCCTTAACTAGTTGAGACAGTGTCTCACTAGCATGATTCTCGGCCTCGAGATAGACAGGGGTTTCCATCCCCTCGAGGCTCCTGGGATATCTGAGAGCCCCCCCTGTGCCCTCCACCAGGACTCCCGGCCCCCCGAGTGCCCTGTCTGTCTCCCCCGGCTCCCTGAGGGGGCAGGGGGCACTTGCCCCTCTGTCCTGGAGGAGAGCTGGATGACTGGACACAGGGTCAGCCTTCTTCCAACCGGGGTCCCTGCACCCCACATCCCGCTGCTGGGCTCAGATTTCGGGGGCCGCTTCTACTGTGGAGACCCCCAGCGGGGCCTGCCAGGGAAGGCCGGACTGGCCAGCAGGGCCCTGACCCCCGTCCGCAGGGCCTGAGTCTGGGGGCCCGGCGTGGGCTGGTCTCTGCCCCCAGCCCCCTGCAGCCTGCCTGGCTCTGGGCTTGAGACCACACAAGTTCCCTCCCATGCCCTGGGCTGGTTTGGGGGCTGGGGAAGGACAAGGCAGCCCCTGGCCTGGGGACATCCGCCCCTGGGCAGCGCTGAGTGGACAGAGGCCAGTAGCAGCAGCCATCCAAGGCCGCCTTGGAGGGCACGGCCACCTCCATCTCAGAACGTGAACCCGCCCCTTGGCGGGTGGTCATCAGGTCAGGGTCTCTGAGCTGGGGGTCCTGCCACCTCCTGGTTTTGGCTCAACCTCGTGGGTCCCCCGGTGGGCCACCCCTGCCCCATCTGCCGGCTTGGAGCCTCCTTCCTCTTGGGGTCCCAGCCAGGGTCCGTTCACACAGACGGCTCCTGTGGGGGCCTGGCGGGAGGCTAGAGAGGAACGTGGGGGCGTCCATGCCTGGTGCTCGCGCTGGTGTGTCGGAGACGCATACACTCGCCTGCAGTTTCCATCGGTTGGCTTAAAAGACGGACTCAGGAGAGGGGCCCTGGGGTCCTGTGCCCACCCTTCCCTGTGCCTCGCCCGGAGAAGGCGCCCTGGAGACTTGGCACCGACGGCCACCAGTCCCCTCCCGATTAGCCACCAAGCTCGTCCCAGCAAGGTCGCGTGCGGGGCGTCTGTCTGGGATCGTCTCCGCCTCTTCCGCTGACCGCTGGCCTCAGGCGCCCAGCAGGGCTGTGGCGGGGGCGGGCGCTCGCTGGGACCTGTTGTCTCTCCAACTTTGCGGTGTCTCCGCTTCGGACCCCGGCACCCGGGGCTGGTCCCCGGCACGTGTGGCCGTCGGTGTGGCCATGACCGGGGCAGGAGCGGGGGGCGCTGACCCCTCCGTGCCTCGCCCACCATCCACGCCATCCCCTCCCCATCCCCTTCCCCATTCCGGGGAAAAATGTCTCCAAATTCGGGCGCTGGCACTAATTATAGTGCAGATTGTGTAGGGAATTCGCGGCCTGCGCGGTGCAATCCAGATTAAGCAATTAACCTTGATGTCACTGTAATTATTAAAATACTTTAGCAAAATGAACTAATTTCCCCACAGGATGTTGAGCTGAAATCAACTTTCACTCTCTTTAAGATGCCAAAATAGGAAATGTTAATGGGAAATTACGCCGGGACGCCTCACCCGTCAATCTCGGGGTTCTGGGTGTGCTTGGGACGGGCAGACGGACACGGGGACGCGGGTCGTGCCGGGGTCTGTGCTCGGGCTGGACACCGGCCACTGCCGCCCGGTATGCTCACCCGCTTCTGAGTCGGAGCCCTGGGGAAGGGTCCCGGTTCCCCGCCGGGTGCCCTGGTCAGTCTCGGGCTCCATTGCTCTTGGAGCCGTCCTGAGCCCAGACACAAGCCCCCTCCTGCGGGACCCCCTCTCTGACCCTTCTCTGCGCCCACCTCCACAGCAGCAGTGTGTCCAGTATTCGGCCGCTGCCCCTGGCCCCGCCCCCAGTGGCCCCCTCCCCCCCCGGCCCTCCACGTGGCCACGCCCAGCCCCCTGCCAGCCCCCACGTGGCATCCGGACCTGGTGGCCCCCAGCAGCCTCCCGGGAGCCTCCCTCTGGCCCTGCTGCCCGTGGCTGGACACGCTGGCCGGGCCCTGCGGTGGAGGCCTCTCTGCCCGCCCTGCACCCACTAAGCCGTGAGCGGGGCCTCGGAAGCAGCTTCCTGCTCTGGGGCCCCGGGGGCCCCTCGTGACAGAGGGCTGGTCACCCGCCGTGTCCCGGCTGCTCCTTCAAGTGCAAGCAGCGGCCCCCGAGCCCCCACGCCAGCACCCTGACAGGGCCCCCCACCGATGTGCAGCTGGGATCTCCGCGCCGGGGCCGGAACCACGCCAGGCCCGTGCAGGGAGGGGGCAGGTGTGTGGGGCACAGGTGGGCCTTGAGGTGTCTTGCTGGGCAGATGCCCAGTTCTGGCCTGTCGCTGATGGGGCTGCAAAGGCCCTGTGGCCAGTGTCACACTGCACAGGGCCGGCCTATGTGTCCTTGTCCTCCACCTGGTGGAGTGCAGAGCCCAGGGCCTTGGCAGAAGACCCCGCAGGGAACAGTGAGGTGGGGCTGTCCCCCCCATTCTGAGCTGTCCCTGGGCCTCCCCACCCTGGCAGTGGACGCTGGCCTGGGTGACGGGCCCCGGGGACGCTAGCCTCGGTGACAGGCCCTGGGGACGCTGGCCCTGGCCACGGGCTTGGCAACTTTACAGCCCGATTTATTCGCATCACGTGAGCCTCAGCCCTGCCGACCTCAGGAGCTTTTTCCTTTTCCTTTTTTTTTTTTTTTATTGAAACTTTAAATAATTTCTGAGTGCTTAAATCAAAGGGGAATGTGGTCCATAAAATTCTAGGAAGAAATACATTTATCAGTTTGTACGACCCTGTCTCCCTGCGTGTGGGCTCCGACGGCCCCGGGGGCCGCGGGGGAGGGTGAGGGAGTCGCTCCAGCCCTGGCCCCGACTCCAGGACACGGGGGGGGGGGGTGGGGGCTGGACCCCAGCAGGGCTCAGCTCCAGCCCACGTTCTCTTTTTTATTTTTCCTTTTTTGGTCCCACCCGGCAATGCTCAGGGCTGACTCCTGGCTCTGCATTCAGGAATCATTCCTGGCAGTGCCGGGGGACCATATGGGATGCTGGGAATCGAACCCGGGTTGGCCGCGTGCCAGGCAAATGCCCTCCCTGCTGTCCTACGGCCCTGGCCCCTCCACTCTACATTCTCCACTGGGTGACTCCGAGCCTGTGAGCACAGAGTCAGGGTTGGATTCTCCTCCAGGGTGCCAGCGGCCACCTCCTGGGGACCCAGCACAGGTCAGCTCCATCGGGCTGAACCAGAGCCGCTGCCCGCCCCATGGCACACGGACAGGCAGGCGGCCCCCCGCGTCCAGCCGTGCCCAGCTTCTGGGCTCACTCACCCGGACGCAGCTGCCCCCGTGGACTGGGGCTCTCCACCCCGCAGCCCTGCAGATGGGGTTACTGGCTCGGTTCAACCCCACCCTCCCCACCTGTATCCTGAGCTGGGGGCGGGGGGGGGGGGGAGGCATCGCTGTGGTGGGCAGAGCTGACATTTCCGTGGGCACTGCCAGCGCCGACCCTCTCCTGGCTCCAAGCGTTTCCCCGGCCACACCGTGGAACTCCGGTCGAGCACGGCCAGGAGACACCGTTTTTTAAAGACTTTCTAATTCGGCCATAAAACTTCAGCTGCAGGTTATAACGTGGACGAGGGGGTCGGCCCAGGAGTTAATAATGTTATGGCCTTTCAATTCCCGTCCTGAGGTTTGCGAGTAAGTGGAGAATTAATGTCAAGGCCGTGTTTCAGCCGCGTGGCCTTTCCGTCCTTAAACTTCCTGCTCCCAAGTGAAGACTCTGCGTCCCGGCCCCAAAGCCCACCCAGGGAGCAGCCCGGCCCGTCCCTGCCGCCACAGCCTCGGTGGGACGCTGCTCTTGTCCTCCCGACCAGATGACCTTCGCACCAGGAGATGCCGAGTCGGCCGCCTCAGGGGCAGAAACAGGGTGGCAGGATGGCCCGGCCCACCCCAGAGTCCTGTCCGGAGACGGTGGCCGTCATCAGCGGGCGGAAGGCAGGGGCGTCCCCAGGAGGGCAGAGGCCCTCCGTCTGGCCGGGAGCCAGGCTCGGGGGGCTGTGTCCTGGCACATGGGTGGCGGGGACGCCAGGGGGCCCAGGACCCCTCAGGGGCGCGTCTTCGCCCTTCAGTGCTCGCCCTGGGGGAGGCCGGCGCTGGGGCGTGTTCCTGGGACGCCGCTGCATTTCCGGGGCACTCGGGGTCCTGGATCTGCAGGTGGGCGCCACCCCGCCGTCCGTCCGTCCGCAGAGATGCCCGAGCTGAGCTGGGTCCCCGTGTGGCCTCAGCATCCCCTTCCCTCCTTCCTTCCTTCCTTCCTTCCTCCTTCCTTCCTTCCTCCCTTCCTTCCTTCCTTCCTTCCTTCCTTCCTTCCTTCCTTCCTTCCTTCCTTCCTTCCACCTCCAGTGTCACGGCTAAGCTGCTGCCCGCACCCCGGCAGGCATGTCCCTGAGCCACAGCCCTGAGTCCCGCTGCGTTGAACCAGCTCGGGCGAACACGTGTGCTTGGGCTGTTGGCGGGAGCCACGTGGCCTCACCGAGACCTGGGCTGGTCCTGACTGACTGGCCTGGCCTGGCCGTGGCCGGCTGCAAGTCTGTGCTTGTGTCCACTCGGACCCGCACGTGGGCACACGTGTGTCTGCCTGGGCAGGGTTTGTCTGCACACCTGCTGCCAGGGGCCAGTGTGTCTGAACATGCAGGGGTGAAGACGCAGACGATTAAACACACCATCACGCACAGGCACACACCACCACACACATGTACACACTACAACACATATACACACCACCACACACAGGCACACGCACACAGGTATGACAGATGGAACACAGACATGGGGGTGCACGCACCACGGGCCGAGATGCCAGTGTCCTGTGTGCTGGAGGAGGTGGAGACGGCAGGTGGGTGTCAGGCTGCTCCCCCTGGGGGTGGGCAGTGGGGCGTGAGGCTCTGCCATCACCCCTGGGCTCCCTGAGAGCAGGGGTCTGCTTGGGGAGAGCCGGGTGAGCTGTGGCCCCCGATGGCTCCGTCCTGGGCCAGGGCTGCCCAGGGACCTGCCAGCCACCGGCCATCCCCCCACTCCCCCCCGCCCCAAGGCTCCAGCACAGAGATATTTCTGCTTTATTTACATTAAAAATCAACAGATGTTAGAAGTTAATGTCATTTATTATATAAAATGTGATGACAATACAATTAGTATTTTTTAAACTGTAATTGTAAAATTGACCTTATTAAAATTCCACTTCCCCCATCATTAAAAAAAAAACCTAATTACTTCTGGTAATTGGACCAGAAATGACATTTTCAGCTCATTAATATTCAGTGAATTGTTTCGAAGCGGCCGGGCCTGCCCACCCCGCCTGCAGGTCCCTAGGAGGAGGGGCGGGGGCGGGGTTGAGGGAAGTGGGGGTCACCAGGGGGCACGAGGATCCACGCCAAGCGGTGACCGGAACCGCGGGTGGGCAGCTGGGGTGCCCTCAGCAGGACGCGGGGCCTCTTGTCCTTACACGAGGGGCCGCTGCCTGGCTCACACGGACCGAGAGGGAGCCCAGCCCTGTGCCCCCGAGATGGCTCAGGGAGGCTCCCAGACACACACAGATACAGACACACAGACACATGCACACACAGACACACACACACACACACAGATACAGACATACACACACAGACATACACAGACACAGACTAAGACAGACACACAGACACACAGACACATGCACACACAGACACACACGCACACAGAGACACACACGCACACACAGACACACAGAGACACACACGCATACACAGACACACAGACACACAATCCTGCCCAGGTGGGCACAGGCCTGGGTTTGGGGCGTGCCCACTGTTCCCAAGCGGAGGAAGGGAGGGAGAGTCCGAGGCGGGGAGGCCTCACCCCTGCCTTCACTGTCCCTGCCTGTGGGGGTCTGGCAGGGCCCCACTGTCCCGCCCAGAGTCCAGCCGAGTCTCCAACCCTTTGGGTGCTTCCAGCTGTGTGGCCCCCGCGTCTCTGGGGCCCGGCTGCTCTCCCAGCACAGACAGGCGGGCTCAGGCGTGGGTGGGCCCTGGAGCCCACCCGGTCGCCCTCCTGTGGTGTCTCCCCCTGCCCCCACCAGGCCTGGAGGCACGGGCCACGTGGTCCCCACCTGGGCTGCCCGTCCTCTGCCCCGTGTGCCTGCTCAGAGCTCTCCCGAAGCGAGGTGACAGCAGAGGCCACTGGACGGCCCTGGACGCCCCGGTCTTGCAGGAGCTGGCTGGGGGCACAGCAGGTTCCAAAGGCCGTCCTGCCTGGTGGGGGGCCGTTCTGGCAGCACCCTCTGTAGGACCCGCCGGGTGGCTCTCTCTGGTCATCCTGGGGCTTGGCTGACCGGGGTCGGCAGTGCGGGAGCGGCAAGGGGGTGCCTGCTGGCCCGAGAGTGTTGAGGAAGGTTGCAGGTCCAGTGGGTCAGCGCCTGTCCAGCAGGGAGACGCCGCCCTCATCTTGGACAGACTCCAGCAGCTTTCCAGGAAAAATCATGAATATTCATGAGGACAGTGAGTGCCACAATAGAGCAACCTCGGGGGAGCACATGACAGAGGAATATCAGTGAAGGTTCTAGAAGTTTCAAGAAATTTCTAGAAACGTCTAGAAGGTTCTACTACTCTGGTCCCGCTGGCCACACTGTCCCGCCTTCTCCATGCTCAGTGTTCCGGTCAGACCCCGAGGATGCAGGTCGGCTGGCCCAGAGGGAGCTGCCCACACGCCCGTCCGCTCTAGCTTCCCGTCCTGCAGGTTCTGGGGAAGGCGAGGGGTGGCTCGGCCGTCCCGGGGGGCTCTGCGCCCGCCGCCTTTTTGGTCTTCCTGCTCCCAGGGCCGCCTTCCTCTCTCAGCAGGCCTGTGCCCTGGATTTCCAGGAGCTGGTGCGGGGCCTAATAAAAGTGCCCGATAAATTGGACCACGTCCACTTGGGAGGCCATATGCAAATGGCAGCGCGGTCCCTGATTAGACCTGGCCCTCCCGGGAGGCCGGGGCCAACTGCAGCCACTCTCTCCGGCAGCAGCAGAGAAAGGAAGCGGGGCCATAAAAGATAATGGGCAGGAGCCTTCCCGGCCCGGCTGACATCCCAATCTACATATCAATGCCGGCCCTCGCGCCGCCGTGGAATAGCTGAATGGCGGGGGCAGGTGCTCCCTCCCCTCCTCCCCCGCGGGAGGGCTTGGCAAGCGACTTCCTTTTCTTTTGCTCCAGATCCCCAAGCATTTGGGCAGGACTGGCCAATAATGCAATTAAGTACCTGGGCGCCCTGGCACCGGCAGGTGGGCTGCGGCCAGAAGCGACCTGAAGGTTCGTCAGCTGGGGCAGGGGACAGGGCAGGGGCACAACCGGGGCACGGCGGCAGAGGGAGGGCAGCAGGGGCATGTGGACAGACGGGGCGTCTCGGCAGAGCCCAGACCTGACCCAGCGTTTCCCAGCGAAGGGGGCTGTGGGATGAGGAGAGCTGGAAAGGTCCTTGCAATGACCCCACCTTCCCCTCCGTCCTTCACACACCCCACCCCCATGCTGTCAGCATCAGCAACACCCACCCCCACCCACCACTCGCCAACACCCGCCCCCCATCCTCACCTCACCTTCACCCTCAGGCCTTGCTGTCCTAGTAGAACCAGCACACTGACGCTGATGGGCCTGTGGTACTGATTGTGTCCCCTGGTGGGCACAAGGCTGCTTTCTTTTCTTTTTTCCTTTTTGGGTCACACCCGGAGATGCACAGGGGTTCCTCCTGGCGGTGCTCAGGGGACCCTATGGGATGCTGGGAATCAAACCATGCAAGGCAAACGCCCTCCCGCTGTGCTATCGCTCCAGCCCCAACACACAGCTGCTTTCTCAGCTGAGTTGCGTTCTGCCAAACACAGGCCATTTGGAAAGGAGGAGTCACAGACTGTTGAACTGGTCAGGATGAGGTTTTGCATAGCTGAGTACACCTGAGTGTACCTGAGCACACCTGAGTGCACCTGTGTGTACCTGAGAACACCTGAGTGTACCCGAATACACTTCCATGTACCTTAGTGTTCGTGAGCATACCTGAGCACACCTGAGTGTACCAGAGCATACCTGAGTGTACCTGAGTGCTTCTGAGCACACCTGAATGCACCTGAGTGTAGCTGAGTGTTCCTGAGCATACCTGAGTGCACCTGTGTGTACTTGAGTGTTCCTGAGTATACCTGAATGCACCTGAGTGTACCTGAGTATACCTGTGTATACCTGAGCATACCTGAGCGCACCTGAGCACATCTGAGTGTATCTGAGCACACCTGAGTATATCTGAGTGTGCCTGTGCACACCTGAGCATACCTGAGGGTACCTGAGCACACCTGGGTATATCTGAGCACATCTGAGTATCCCTGAGTGCACCTGAGAGCACCTAAGTGTATCTGAGCACACCTGAGTGCACCTGTGTGTACTTGAGTGTTCCTGAGCTCACCTGAGTGCATCTGATTGTATCTGAGTGTGTCTGAGCATACCTGAGTTTATCTGAGTGTATACCTGAGCATGCTTGAGTGTATCTTAGTATACCTGAGTGCACCTGAGAGCACCTGAATTTACCTGAGTGTACCTGAGCACACCTGAGTGCACCTGGGCGCACCTGAGCTCACTATCTGCAGCGCCTCTTCCCTGTTCTCTCAGTGCTGCTCCCTGAACTCCCACTCCTGCTGGCAGGTGCTGGCCAAGCCCATCAGGTGGACCCTCCAGAGGGCAGCCTGGGCTTCCTCCTGGCCCGGCCTTGCAGGGGCTGCCCTGAGCTGGCATGGAGAGGCGGCCTCCTGCCATCGGTGCACTGCCAGGAGCAAAGGGGACCGAGGGCTTGAGTTGACCCTGTGTCGATTGGGGACGGTGACGTGTCTGCAGTGTCCAAGAGCCTGGGGTTTCCAGGGGCTGGAGAGAGGCCATGCCTGGGCCCGGGGTGGGGGTACGGAGTCAGGAGTCTCGGCTCGGGCCCCCCGGCTGACACTCCTGGGCTGAGTCGCATGAAAGCAGGTGCTTCTCTGTCACCCCAAATCCAGCTCTCGAGGAGCGGGGAAGGACCCAATCCCCAATCCTGGGGTCTTCCCAGCCTCCCACCACTGATGCGCGTGTGGGCCGGGGGCCACCTACGTCTTCACAGACCCGAACCCCCTCAGCCTTCTCCAGAGGAAAAGGGGCCGAGGGGCCCAGCCAGGGGCTTGCCGGGGAACTTTCTTGGTCACGTGTTAGATTCATTATTTTCCCTGACACTCGCTTTTCAGCTGGAAAACCAGCTCCCAGCTAAGATAAAACCGGAGTGAAGCCTGGCCCAGATCCAGTCTGGCTTGTTCCACTAGTCCCGGAAACCTAAGGAACTTGGTTCTGCTGTTGTGGGTGCTCCTGTGTGGTAAGCAGGTTGGAGGGAGAGGGTCGCTGTCTCCCCTCCCTCACGATTAGGACGCTTTTACACCCGGTTAGCGGTAATTGAGCGAACCGGTTAATTTGTCCGGTTGTCGAGGCGGGCACCTCCTCCTGCCTCAGTTCCTCTGAGCCCCACGCTTGGCTCTGCCTGTTTCTGCTGAGACCCCAGACCTGAGTCCCCCGGCCGGCCCCGGTCACTCTCGGGAGGCCCCGTCTGGGCCCTTCCCGGCCCAGCACCGGGAGCCGGGCTGGCTGCAGGCGGGCGGCTCGGAGAGGACGGGGCGAGGCCGGAGGCGGCAGCGGCCCTGGGGACGAGGGGCCTCACTCCTGTCTCTATTTTTAGACGCCACTTGCTTCCACGCTCTGCTCGGTTGCTAAATGAACTCATTTTTAATCAAAAATTGCTCTCATTAATTATCAGCCGCGCAATCAATATTCATTTTAATTCAGCAGATCAAACTCCCTCCTGGGCCCTCCCTCCTGACTCACCACCCACACACACACACACACACACACACACACACACACACACACACACGCGCATGCATGCAAACTCACACGCACACACGTATGCACACACATGACACACACATGCACGCATACACACATGTGTGCACACACGACATGCACATACATGCACACGCACACACTCGCATGCCCTGAAGGGTTTATTTCCATGAGGACCTCCTTAGCCGCTCATCTGCTGACAGCCCGTTACGGCTGGAGGCTTCATTTCCCTGCAAACCGCCGGGACCAGTCTAGAATCCAGTTTCCTGGGCCCCTTCCCGAGGAGCGGGGTCCCGGGGTCCAGCTCTGCGGGGTCTGTGGGCTGTGGACAGAGGTCCGGAGGCCACTGACGCTGCGAGCCGGGCCCTCACCTTCGACACTTGTGGCGTCCACGGTGAGTTTCCTCCTCAGCTCCCACGAGCAAGGCTGGCTGCGACGTCCACTCCCAGTGCCCAGCTCCGGCCCGTCTCGGGGCTCGGGAAACCTGGGTGGACGCTACTATCTGCAGCTTGACTCGTGCCCCCCTGAGACTGCTCCGGCCGGGGGCTGCGGTTGTGGGGTCTTCCCTGTCCCTGGGCGGCGTCCAGCCCTGGGCCGACTGTGCAAGGGTCCTGGGGCTGTCTTTCTGGAGAGGCTGTGAGGTGGCGCCCTGGGTCTCGGCACGTCTCTCCTTCTGGGCAGGGGCTCCGCTGTGCTGGCCCAGGAGTGAGCCCCTCCTTCTCTCGGACTGACCGGGAAACGTCCCCCAGAGGGGCTGTCGCGGAGGCAGGAGGGACCTCAGAGACCTTTCTCTCTGAGGACGGAGGGGCCTGGCCGAGACCCCTGGGGGAGAGGAGATGGCGTCTCTCGCACTCGCGCCTTGGGTCGGGGTGGGGAGGGGCGCGGGGGGGCTGCGTGTGTGGTGCGAGTCTGTCCGTCACCCGGAAGGCTGTTCCCTGACAGGCGCCGGCATCGATCCTCCACTTAATTCCGTCATTTCTTATTTATGAAGTCGGCTGATGCAGGTGTCCGATCGAATCCCGGCCTGTGTCCCTTGACGAGAAACGCGCTGGCTGTTGTGAAATGCCCCCTGAGCGTCTCGGGACTCGTCGCGGTCAATCCGGAGCGCCTGCTCCGCGCGTCTCACCTTTACGCCGAAAAATGTGCGTTTCCTGGTCTTCCCGCTGTCTCTGCTCCCTGTCAGCGCCTTTCCAAAACCGTGGGCTGAATGATTTCATCTGCCGTGTCAGCCGGGGGGCCGGGCGCCCTCGGCGGGGGGCTGTGCTTCCCGTGTGTGTAGGGCCCCTGCGTGGCAGGTGTGGGGTGGACATGGCCGGGGACCCTGAGCTCTCGGGGCTGGAAGGAGCGGCCTGACTCCGGGGGTCTGTAGCGACGCCCCCATTCCTGGCCCAGCCCCGTAGGCTGAGCTCCAGGGACAGGCCGCGGCCACCTGTGCAGGGAGCGGCCTGGGGTTGGGCCTCTCCAAAGGGTCTCCCCTCGGAGTGAGGCTGGGCTGGTCCCCGGACGCCAAAGCCTTGAGGGTCTCGGGCGCGGAGGGCAGAGCCCTGTGGTCGCCTTGCGGGGGCGCGTGGCGCAGGCTCTCACCTTTGCCGCTGTGTTTTGTTTTGGTCAGAGTAAGAAGGATTACAGCTAATTAGGCATTGTCACTGCCAACCAGTTAATTGCAATCTCTGAATATTTCCCCCCTTTTTTGAGCCGAGTGGTGAGTCCTTAATTACTGTCTAGCGAGGCTGTGTTTCTGTCAACCAGGAATCAGCCCTCGGCCTGCCAGGCCTCCCCTCCCGGCTGCATCCTCCCTGGACCTCCCTGGACCTCCCGGAGAGGTCGAAACCCCAGAGTGGCAAGTCATTCGATTTTCTCGCAGACCCGGAGGCTGCCGGTGCGACTCTGCCCACCTTGACCGCTTTTCCCGGACGCCTCTTTCTATCCGAATGGAAGAACGCCAATTAGCTACAAACTGATTACCCGAAGCACGATCAGGGTCATTGCTTTGCAACAAATCAATCAACAAAATGCTAATTACGGCGGGTCCTTTAGACTGGGATTAATCTATTAGTAATTAAAGTGAAGTGCGGATCCAACCTCCGCCGTAATTGTCGCCGAAAGGCACAGATGTCTTTTGTTGACCGATAAGACGCTCTCCTCCTTGTGCGGAGGGACACGTCGGTCCTGGAGGGCACTTGGAGAGGGCGCGGCTCTGCGGAGAGGACTCTGGGGGGTCCTCTTGGCGAGCGCCAAGCGGGGACCGCGAGGGGGCCTCTTCTAGATTCGTTTCTAATTTAATTTGCATTTTTATTGTGCGTGTAAAGGGGCTTCGTGTTTTATGTTTTCCTAAGGCAGGGCCCCTCCACCTGGCCCTCCTCCAGGGAGTACCGCAGAGGGGGACCTGATCCTGTCTTCCCAGCACGGCCTCTGCCTGCCCTCGCCCCGACAGGTGCCCGCCGCCCGGGGATGTGACGAGGGACCGGCTGCGTGTGGCACACGGGCGCTGAGGGGGCTCAGCGAAATGGGGAGCGGGGGAAGGAACCGAGCGGGAGGCAGAGCGAGGGGACAGGAGAGGCACCTCAGGGGCTGTGATGGAGGGCCAGAGGGGGGAGGTGACTGCGCCCCAGGGTGAGCCTGCCCTGCTGCAGCCTGTCACCCCAGCGAGGGGCAGGCAGGGGCCCTCGGAGCGGGGCCAGCTGGCCACCACTGCTTCTCAGACCCCCGTCTCGGGCATGTCTCGGCCAGCAGGGAACGGCAAGGACAGAGCGGGGCACTCAAGGTCACAGGGCAGCTACTGCCGTGTCCTGGGCGGGGCCAGCAGCCTGGGGACGAGAGGCACCGTGGCCAGGGAGAGGCACTTGTGCCCGGGCAGGGGGCCGGCCCTGGCCAGAGCCTGGCTCAGTGGCGCCCCCTAAGGGGGGGATGCGCCCGTGTTGGTCTGAGTCCCCGGGACGCACCTTGGTGAGTGAGGCCACTGCATGGAGGCTCGAGGGGACAGCGAGGGGGCCGCTCTCTGCTCCCGTGGGCCTGTCCCAGCCCGGGCTCTCGGTCGTTATAACCCCCGCCCGTCTCCACCTGTGGCTGACACTGACCACGGGTGGGCGACAGCCTGGACGTAGGCTGTGGGGGCAGCGGCCCTGGACCCCGGCTCCCATGGTCCCAGTGCAGGGAGGAGGGTCCCCAGGAAGACTTGCTGGACCCTGGAGCCTGGAGCACTGGGCGAGCCCTGCACAGTGAGTCCCCACAGGGGAGACCCTACAGGTGAGACCCCACAGATGAGTCTCCCCAGGGAGACCCCACAGGTGACTCCCCACAGGTGAGTCCTCACAGGTGAGTCCCCAACAGGTGAGTCCCCACAGGTGGGTCCCCTAGAGGTGAGTCCCCACAGTGAGTCCCCAAAGGTGAGTCCCTACAGGTGATTCCTCACAGGTGAGTCCCCCACAGGTGAGTCCTCACACGTGAGTCCCCATAGGTGGGTCCCCTAGAGGTGAGTCCCCACAGTGAGTCCCCCACAGGTGAGTCTCCCACAGGTGAGTCCCCATAGGTGGGTCCCCCTGAGGTGAGTCACCAGGGGTGAGTCCCCAAGGGTAAGTGCCCACAGGGGAAACCCCATAGGTGACTCCCCACAGGTGAAATCCCCAGAGATGAGACCCCACAGGTGAATCCCCACAGGTGAGTCCCCAGAGGTGGGTCTCTAAGAGGTGAGTCCCCACAGGTCAGCCTCTGCAGGTGAGCCTGGCAGTGCTGGTCTGAGGTGCCTCAGCAGCTTGGAGGAACTCCACGACCCACAGATTCTGTGTGCCCACCCGCTGGGCCTTTCTCGGAACCCGGGATGGAACCCTGCCAGGCGACAGGGGTGGGGTGGCTGGTGGGTTCCCAGCGAGCTCTCTGTGGCAGGAGGCAGGGTGCTGCGGGGGGAAGATGGACGGTTACTGGCCCAGGCCAGACAGTCCACACCTGCGCGCAGAGCCCAGCCTGGGCACGTGAAGCCCGGGAGCCGCTAGGCTCTGCTCCTGGGGGCCGCTGCTCCCCAGGGCCCCGAGTCCCCATTTCCCTGACAAGGAGCAGGTGCAGAGACGGCCGAGCCTGCAGGTCTGGACAAGAGCACACAGGACTGACTGGGGTGTGTCCGACAGCCCTGCACACGTGATTGCATCCACGTCTGACCGATCTGCCCAAGCAGGCATATGTGACAGGTCCCTGCTTATGTGACGGGTCCCTACAGGCATGAAAGATTCCTGCATACATGAGAGACCCTGGCATATATGACAAATCTGTGTATATGTGACAGGTCCCCAAATATATGACAGGTCCCTGCATATATGAGAGAGATCCCTGCAATATGAGAGATCCCTGCATGAGAGAGATCCCGGCATGAGAGAGATCCCTGCATATGAGAGATCCCTGCATGAGAGAGATCGCGGCATGAGAGAGATCCCTGCATATGAGAGATCCCTGCATTGAACAGACCATCCCCTGCGGGACCCCCGCCCAGCTCTCTCAGGCCCATGCATTGCTCCCCCACCTGCTGTCTCATGCTGGCCAGGAGTGCCGCAGCCCTGCCGGGTGTGGTTCCCGGAAGGGGGAGTGACTGTGTGCTGTGGGCCTGGGAGGGGAGGCGGGCTGGGTCCCCGGAAGGAGGAGGGGACGCCTCATCCCGGGCCTCCCTCTCCGCTCCTCCCGCGGAGCTTCTGGGCCTCTGGAAGAGCAGATGTTCGTACCTCAGAGTGATGAGATTCATCAACGTCTCGTTTGACGGGCGCGCTTCCTGTCTGTGTTCGCTTCCGCGTCTGTTCCCTGCTGTAGGGGTGCAGGGGTGCGGGCTGCTGCCACCCCAGGCCCCGCCCCGCCTGCCTCCCAGGCCTCAGGTGTGCTGGGAGGGGCCCGTCACGGGTGAGGGGAATCCTGTTTCCTTGCTGCCTTCCTGGCGGTCTCTGAATCGCGAGCAGCTCCTTCCTGCATGCATTGAGCTGATGGACGTCCTCTGGCGGGCGAGTCTGGTGGGGAAGTCCCGCTTTGGCCCCGCCCGGGAGCAGCCGACAGGGTGGGCGTCCTGGGGCCCTGCCCTGCTCAGCCCTGGCGCAGCGACGTGCCTCTTGTGTTCGGGCCGTGGGAGCTCGCGGGAGCACTGGAGAGCCCTTACTTCTTATCTCTACAAGAGCTCTATGATCACAAGACTCTTGTCTCCGCGAGGTCGATAGCGTTTATCTCGGAAATGATCTCCTCTGGCATCCTTAAGTACACGGCGGCGTTTGTTTAAGGCTTGAGGCTCTGGGACTCTGGCTGTGTCACTCTCCCTGGCGTGACGCCCGCCCTTCTCCTGGTGCCCTGTGGAGAGCACTCGCTGTCAACAATTTCCAGGACTTCCAGGGATCTCCAACTCCTCCTCCCCGGGGCTGTGCCCACGGGGCCTTCTGGGCCCATCTCGCCTGTATCACGGCTGCTGTGCTGAGCCTGCCCCGGTGCCCGGCAGGGCTGGTGGAGCTCCCCGAGGCTGCTGTGCTGTGCTCCCCACAGGGCTGGTGCTCCCCACAAGACTGGTGCTCCCCACTGGTGCTCCCTGCCAGGCTGGTGCTCCCCTCAGGGCTGGTGCTCCCCGCTGGTGCTCCTCACAGGGCTAGTGCTCCTTGCCTCTGCGCTGTGCTCCCCCGCAGGGCTGATGCTCCCCAGTGGTCCTCCTTGCAGGACTGGTGCTCCCCACAGGGCTGGTGCTCCCTGCCTCGGTGCTGTGCTCCCCCCCTTTCAGGGCTGGTTCTCCTCGCCACCGCACTATGCTCTCCGCAGGGCCGGTGCTCCCCAGTGGTCTTCCCTAAAGGGGTGGTGCTCCCCACTGGTGCTCCCCTTCCCTGTCTTCAGCTTCTCTGGGCTTTGTGTCGTGCCCGGGTGCGGGGCCCTCAGGTTGCGGCTCCTGGGTGGCAGGTGTGTCCCCGCCCCCACCTGGGGCCCGGCCCCGCCCTCCCTTTCACTCCCTCGCACCCGGATCTCTGCCTTCCGGTCTATTCCTCAAGTCGCTCCACCCTCTGCGCCTCCCAGGGGCCCCAGGGGCTGGCACGCGGCTGGCGCGACCCGCACCCCCGACACAGCCCTCCTCTCGTGGTGCCTGGCCCGCAGCGGGGCCCCCAGGTAGCTGCCGTCCCCGCGGGGAGCACGGGCGTGCTTCGGCACAGTTTCACGGGCCATTAGCAATGTGCTAATATTGTTTTAGCTGCAAATTAGCGCGGCTGCGTGGTCGGGCGGCACCACCCGTCAGCGGGCGCGCTCCACGCAGGAGATGAAAAATGGCCCCGAGTCTCTGCGGGTCCGGGGGCACCACGTGGCCTGACGGGGGCGGAGGCGTTGCCGGGCAGGTCGCTCGGTCACCGCTGCAGCCGGGGACACGGAGGGGCCCAGGCCAGGCACAAACACGCCCTCTCCTGCCGGGCAGCCACGAGCCACATCTGATGGACGGGGACGGGGTGCGGCAGCCACGGTGCAGGGTGGGGTACGGGAAACATGCTGGGACTCGGTGTCTCTGAGCTGTGAAATAGGACAGTGAAGGGACTCACATGACAGTGCTCAGCTCATGGGACAGTGCTCAGGACTCATGGGAGTGACTAGGGCTCACGGGAAAGTGCTCAGGGATCACAGGACAGTGCTTCGGGCTCATGAGACAGTGCTCAGAGCTCACAGGACAGTGCTCAGGGCTCATGGGACAGTGACTAGGGCTCATGCAACAGTGCTCAGGGCTCACAGGACAGTGCTCAGGGCTCATGACACAGTATCCAGGGCTCACGGGACTGTGGATAGAACTCTCTGTCCAGGCTCCAGGCACATACCCGGGATCTCACCTTGTGTGGCTTCTGCTGGGCTGCGCTCGGAAACTACTCGAGGCCTGAAACGGTCATCAGGGAGACCACCAGGGCCTGTGTCCATGCCGGGGCCTGCGTCTGACCCAGGATTGGGTCGGGCCAAGAGGAACCCCTCGGACATGGAGGTAGAGACGAGAAGGTTGGTGGTGAAGCCTCATTCTCCCGGGCATGGGTCTTGGGGGACGGGTGAAGGCTCAGGAGTGCTCGACCCTGCGCCCCCACCGCTGCCCCGTGGGCCCCCCCGCAAGAGCCTTCGAAGCCCGAGGCCCTGGCACGAGCCTGCAGAATGGTCATCGAGGCGGGTCACGCATGGACGTGATGGCGGGAAGAGAAGCGTCTCAGGACAGCCGAGATTCCTGCCAGCTCCCGCGGCTCCTGGCCTGGGCGAGGGCCCGGGGTGGCCGCCGTGAGCAGGGGGACATGTGCGGCCAGGGCTGGTGGCTGTCCACCCACGGGCTCGAGTCCCGAGGACTTGGCTTCCTTCCCAGTGCTCACTGTTCCCCGGGGCATGGCCAAGTTCTGCCCTGGGCTCAGGCAACTCACTCAGAGCCAGGAGCGGACCCTGGAGGTGTGCGGTCACGCATCCTCCTGCCCAAAACTGGACTCGGTCAGCGCCAAGGTCAGCGGCAGCTCGGAAGGAAATATTTTTTGTGGGGGCACACCCAGCGATGCATAGGAGTTACTCCTGGCAGTGCTCAGGGGACCATATGGGATGCTGGGAATCGAACCCAGGTTAGCCTCGTGCCAGGCAAACGCCCTACCCACTGTGCTATCGCTCCAGCCCCTTGGAAGAAAATCTTTTTTTTTTTTGCTTTTTTTGGGGGGTCATACCCAGCAATGCACAGGGGTTACTCCTGGCTCTGCACACCCTGCGGTGCTCAGGGGACCATATCAGATGCTGGGAATCGAACCCGGGGCGGCCGCGTGCAAGAGAAACACCCTCCCCGCTGTGCTATTGCTCTGGACCCTTGGAAGAAATTTTTTTTTTTTTGCTTTTTTGGGTCACACCCAGCGATGCACAGGGGTTACTCCTGGTTCATGCACTCAGGAGTTACTCCTGGCGGTGCTCAGGGGACCATACTGGATGCTGGGAATTGAACTCGGGTCGGCCGCGTGCAAGGCAAACGCCCTACCCGCTGTGCTATTGCTTCGGCCCCTCGGAAGAAAATTTTTGACAAATTCAACCCCAAAGCATTCGCAGCCCGGAGCTCGGGGCTAAGCCTCCCGTTTCTTCTTGCTTTGGTTTTATTCCGTCTCTCAGCACGATGGGAAATATTAACCCGAGAGCGTCGGGCGCCAGGCGCCCCCAGCCCAGGCCAGCCCAGCCAGAGCAGACACAGGTGTGGTCGCGGGGGAGCAGAGCCACGTCCTCCCTCGTGACATCCCCGATGCCCCCCGACACTCCCAAGTGCCCTGGTGCAGAGAGAGCCGCTGAAATGGAGCTCGTAACTCATGCCGGCCAATGAGAAGGGGCAGGGATGGATGATCACGGGGGCTCGGTTCTGCCGGGGGGGGGGGGAGGAGGCAGGTGGGCGATCCTGACTCACCACCTCGGCTCCTGCAGTGGCACCTCCAGCAGGGGTCACGGCCACCAGCACCTCCCCTCAGTGGGGAAACTGAGGCCTGGCACACCCTCGCCTCTGCCCTGCAAGACCGAGGGAGCTCGTCCCGAGAGCACGGCTGTGCAGATGCGGTGTCAGACGGGCCTCGCTTAGGGCGGGTGCCAACCCAGACCAACCCGCCGGGGGTCCTGTGGGCATGTGAGGTCGGCACCTGCGCAGTCTGAAGCCACTGTGGGAACCGGAAGCACAAGGATCCTCTCTGTGCTCGGACCGGGGTCTAGCGCCCCCATTTCTCTTATTCCCGGGCATTCTCCTCGGCCCCCCGTTCACATCCATTGCCTGTTCCCGACCCGTGGTGCTTGGTCAGGGTCATCCCTGCGAGATCCCTGCGGGGAACGACCAACAGGGTCGCACAAGCTGAGTTAGTTAGACCCTTAGGGGTCCAGAGCCGTGCGCGTGGAGGGACCCACCCCCCCAGTCTCTGCCCTGGTGGAGGGAGGGACCCCCGTCACGCCGCCGGCTCTCCCGGGGGTGGGGGACCCCCTCTTTGTTTGCTGTTTTTATTTTTTAATTTTTATTTTAATGAGGGCTGGAGCGATAGCACAGCGGTAGGGTGTTTGCCTTGCACGCAGCTGGCCGACCGAGCCTGGTTCGATTCCTCTGCGATTCCTCCTCCCCTCTCGGAGAGCCCAGGAAGCTACCGAGTGTATCTCGCCCGCACGGCAAAGCCTGGCAAGCTCCCTGTGAAGTATTCGATATGCCAAACACAGTAGCAACGAGTCTCACGATGGTGACGTTAACTGGGCCCGCTCGAGCCAATCGATGAACAACGAAAGGACAGTGCTACAAGTGCTATTTTATTTTATTTTATTTTGGCTTTTTGGGTCACACCCGGCGATGCACAGGGGCTACTCCTGGCTCTGCACTCAGGAATTACCCCGGGCGGTGCTCCGGGGACCTTATGGGATGCTGGGAATCGAACCCGGGTCGGCCGCGTGCAAGGCAAACACACTACCCGCTGTGCTATCGCTCCAGCCCCCTACAAGTGCTATTTTAATGAATCACCGTGAGATGCAGTCACAGACTTCCAGACTTTCACAATTGCCATTTCGGTCAAACAATGTTCAAATACCCAAGCACCCATCCCTCCAGCGGTGCCCATTCCCCATCCCCGATGTTCCCAGTACTCCTCCCCGCCCCGGCCCTTCCTACCCCCTGCCTCTGTGGCAGGCACAAGTCCTCTTACTCTCAATGTCCTTTTTTGGGGGGCGCACCCTCTTTGATTGTTATTTTGGGATCCGCCCTGCTGGTGTTCGGGGTTCTGCTCACATCGCATTCCCAGAGGGGCTCGGGGATCATACGGGGTGGAACCCGGTCATCATCGTGCAAGGCAAGCCCCACCTGTTCTCTCTCTTAGGCCCCAACTATGATTTTTTGGGGGGGCCATTCCTGAGCCCCGACGGAGGCAGGAAGCCCCGGCACATTGTCCTGCAGGAAAGGGAAATTGCTAAATGGCCTTTGCCGGTGTGGACAGCTGGTGGCCGCTCCTCCTCACAGCCCTGGAGCTGGAATTCTGCTCTTCCCACCACCTGGGGCCACGGGAAGTCCCCGCATTTCCAGTCTGCTGTCCAGAGCAACGAACGCATTTGTGAGAGGAATGATGTGATTTCATCCCGACAACAACCACGATCGGATCAGAGCGTCATCGCGAAACCTTGTCCGTGAGCCAAATTGAGACAATGGGCTGGTGAGCGTTTGAGGCATTCAATGATGATGAATCATTCTTCTTATCGGGGAATTGAGTTAGTCCATGATTACATTAGTTCGTACCCTTTAGGCACTTGTTAAAAACAAACGGGACGTTTTTATGTGGAATGTGGTTGTTAGGAAGCTGGTAGGACTTACCCGCCCTGGCAGAGGGCGGCCACGACTCAAAATGAACCTCACTCGGAGATGCCAGGGCAGAGGGGAGGGGAGGGGGCGCTTGGACCCGCGTCTGGAGAACCTGCAGAGCCCCATTCCCCGCACACTCATCGCGGGGGTCTCGTGAGAGCATGCAACCCCCGAAGCTCCACTCCCTCCATTCACTGCTCCCTGCTGCCTCCTTCGCCGTCGACCTTTTGATGTCGGTGGGCCCCACGGGTGACTTACGTGAAGCGTGGAGGAGAAAGATGGTCACTGTCTCCACAACCGCCTCTGCCAACCGGGACCCAGGGTTACTGGGTTCTTGTCTCGCAGAAAGGAATTTCAGGAGTAGACAAGCAGTGAAACAAATAGATTTTATTTGGAGGATTTTTTTAGGTGTGGAGGGGGAGAGAGAGAGAGAGAGAGAGAGAGAGAGAGAGAGAGAGAGAGAGGGAGAGAGAGAGAGGTACTCAAGAGAGAACACAGGCTTCTCCAAGGACGGAGAGAGAGCCCCTACACACATCCTAGCATTAGACACAAAAGCATGAAAGTCCACATCTCAAGAGGGGAGATGCTGGCGACACATGTGCTCAGCCCACATGTGCTCGGCCACGTGGGCACAAGCAGCACATGGGCTCGGGCAGCATGTATGCGTGCCCTTCCTTTGTTCAAGGTGGCCTTTATAGGGTTTCTCCAACCTGCCCCCACGTGAAGCTTCTTCCCAGGTGAAAGTCCGTTGCTAAGGAGGTTACCAGGGAGGTTGGGAGTGATGGTCTTCTTTGCGCTGAATCACTAAAGTTAATCGGATTAAAAGGGAGGTCCAAAAAGAGGGACTTCCTGGGGAGGAAGCCTATATCCTCACAAGCCCACTGAAGTGGGGGGGGGGGGGGCTGCTGTTTGCCCAGGTGGCCCCTGCGTGAGCCTTTCAAGAATCCTAATGAAAGTGGCTCTATCGAGTTTTCTGGAAGCACGGGTTTGTTTGCTTAGAGGGGCTCCCTGAGAACCAGGCTCCTTCCTCCGAGTCTGAGAGGAGAAGGGGAGAGCTGGGGCCGGGAACATCCTGCTGGGAAATGACAGGACTTGGACGTTTCGGAGAGAGCCACGGGGCCACGTGCGGAGGAGCTCTTGGGGACTCGAAAAGGCTGGTGGGGTGCAGAGGTCAGTGCGGTGGTCAGCAGCCCTGTGGAGAGGAACTCGGGGCCCCCCATTCTTTAAATTTTGTTTATATTTTTTTGTTTTTTTGAGTCACACTCGGCAATGCTCAGGGGTTCCTCCTGGTTCTGCACTCAGGAATGTCTCCTGGTGGTGCTCGGGGGCCCCTATGGGATGCTGGGGATCGAACCCGGGTCGGCCGCGTGCAAGGCAAACGCCCGACCCGCTGTGCTATCGCTCCAGCCCCTTGCAGGAGTAGTTCTGCCTTTTCAGCTGTCCTCGAAAGTGGGAGTCATCTGACACACCTGTGCTTCTCCAGGATGGCTGGGCTGACGTGTGTCGGAGGGGAGGGGCCTCCACACAGACCACGTTCCCTGCAGCCATGACGGAGCCTGGGTCTTCGCCTCGGCTCGCCAACACTGGTATTTGCAGCGTTTTTGGAACTAGCATCCACACAGTGAGCAGACGTCTACTGTTATTTTGGTTTACATTCGATTGTTATATCATATCAATCAATTTGATATGCCAGACACAGTAACAACAAAGTCTCCAATGGAGACGTTACTGGGCCCGCTCGAGCAAATCGACGATCAACGGGAGGGCCTTTACCTTTACCTTTTACATTCGATTGTTGGACAGTAACCCTGAGTGTCTTCATCAGTGAATCTCCCCTTTTCCTACTCCCCACCCCACCCCGAGAAGCTTAGAGTGCTCTTACGAGCACCCCTCATCCCTTAAGTTTACCTTTTTTGGTTTTTGGGTCTCACCCGGCGATGCACAGGGGTTGCTCCTGGTTCTGCACTCAGGAATGTCTCCTGGCGGTGCTCAGGGGACCCTATGGGATGCTGGGGATCGAACCCGGGTCAGCCGCGTGCAAGGCAAACGCCCTCCCCGCTGTGCTATCGCTCCAGCCCCCTAAGTTTACCTTTAACCTCTCTTTTGTGTTTTACTTCTCAACGTCACGTTTCCCCAAGTCAGTCTTGGTTCCTTAGAAGTCAACCCTTCCTGTAACTCTGGGCTTTGTATTCGTCGTGAATTAATTGCTTTTCTCTTTCCCCTCCAGCCTTTTTCATAGTTTACTACCGAGCAACGTTCTTTGCTTCAACACAGAAAGACCGTTAATGCTGCAGCTAACATCTGGGAGTTGATTAACTGATATCTATCTACTCCCGTGCGTCTGTCATAATTACGGGATTCCGGTTTCGGTTGCCATAATTCCTAACGCCCCACAGAGAGGGGTCCGGCCACGGGCCTTGGATGGACCCAGGGCGAATGGCAAAGCTACCCCGGAATTGAAATGGAACAGTCTAGAAGGCATACAAGCATGGTCTTGATGCAAGCTGTTACGACTTAAGAGACAGGACTTCCATGGGGAAGGACAAGCTGACCCGGCCCGAGGACTTAGTCTGGGATTTACGGTAAAAGCCTGCTTGCCTTTGGAGCCCAGAGAACGAAGTGTTGGGATCTACTGTCTCTCACGGTGTTTATCCAAACAACTGTCAGTATTAATGAGAAGTAAACTTAATTGTTTGATACCTACTCCTAGCGAGGGGAAGGGAAAGCGATAGAGATGTCCTTGGCCGACAGGGCGTCTCCTTGAGTTAACCCCCTCAAGAGAATCGCCCCAGCTGAAACATTTCCCCTCTGTAAATGATCCATCGCACCAAGGCGCAGTCCTCTACCTGGGGCCCCTCAGATGTGTGATAAGGACGTGAGCAGCTCTGCATTAAATGGGCCATTTTCACCATCAGTCCGTGAGTGAGTCCTTGTTTTCTTGTTCCTCTGCAGAGGAGGCGTGGGCAGGCAATTCTCGGCCACAGAACACCTTGTACCCGCACTTTGAGCTCACACCTGATAATAAGTGACTTTTCCACGTGCTTGCTGACCGTCCGTGTATCCTCTGTGGGGAAGTGTCTGTCCCCCCGCCCCCTGCCGTGTCCCAGTTTTGATGGGTTATTATAGGTTTTCATGGCTGGACTTGGTGAATTCTTTAAATCTTGTGACTGTTAATCCTTTATCTGATGCATGATGTGTAAACCCCTTTCTCCCACTCAGTAGGGTGTCTTTTTATTTTAGCCTGATTTTCTCTTGTTCTATAAATATCAAAATATATATATATACATATATATAATTTTATGTAGTCCCATTTGTTTATTTTTTGGTTTTCGTGTTCTTTTGTCAGTGGGATTATATCACTGAAGACATATCTTAGGTTCATATCCTGGTGGGTTCTATGTCTCCTTAAATGTATTTTATGGATTCTGAGATAATCTTGATCCACTTTAATCTTCTCTGAATTAACTTTCATATATCGTGAGATATGGAGCCAGTGTCATAGATTTGCATGTGGCTGTGCGGTTTTCCCAGCGAGGTGTTCCTGGTTGTGCCCCGTGCACTGGTCCCTCCGTCATGGATTACCTGTCCATAAATATGAGGGCTGGGCTCTGGGCTCTGAATTCTACTCCACTGGTCAGAGAGAGCTGGCCTCTATTTCAACGCCATGCAGTGTTAAGCTCTATAACTTTATAGTGTAACCTGAAGTGAGGAAACACTACCTCCACCTTTTCTATCGGAATTGCGTTCGCTTTTGGGGGAGTTTTATGGTTCCACACATATTTCAGTCACAATTGTCTTAAGTCCTTGAAAAATGCCCTCAGAATTTTGGTGAGATTGCTGTGGACCCAGACGATGGCGCGTTCAAGGGACAGGGTGGTCATTCTTGACTGTACGAGTGACACGGACGGTTTCCCGCTACCGTCAGATTTCTCTCACTAGTGACTCAGAGTTTTTTGAGACCAAATCTTGTATATTTGCTGTTTACTTAATTCCTAGGCCACCGATACTTTTTGGGGGGTTTGTTTTTGGGCTACACTTGGTGGTGCCCAGGGCTGACACCTGAGTCTTTGCTCAGGGATCACTTCTGGCAGGCTCAGGGAACCCTCTGGAGTGCCAGGGATGGAACGTGGGCTGGCCGCGTGCAAGGCAAACGCCCTCCCCACTGCGCTGTCCTTCCGGGCCCCGATTTGAGTTTGGCTTCTTCCATCCTGCTCCTGAGTCCTGCCGCTGTATCCTCAGTGCCTTTCTGTTCGGATGCGTCCTTCCCCTCCGCACCCCCCCATCTTTCTTTGTATGTATTGATTCCTTTCTTCCCGTGGTTTCTTCAGCCAACAGTGGGAGCATGGTTCCTCCGAAGTCCCATGGGGGTAGTTTAGAAGGTTCTGGTACTGCTGAGAATTCCCTGTGTTTCTGTCCAAATCACTTGATGTCGCTCCATTCCTCTTTTTCTATTCCTGGGGCTTTGTTGGAACCAATGGAGGAGTTCTGGGTTCAGGCCAGTCTGCTAGAGAGAGCCCTGGTTCTGGTCAGCCCACTAAAGAGCCCTGGCTCCGGCCATCCTGCTGAGCCCTGGGTTCTGGTCAGCCCACTAGAGAAAGCCCTTGGTTTCGGTCAGCTCTCTAGAGAGAGTCCTGGTTCCGGTCAGCCTGCTAGAGAGAAATGGGTTCCGGTCAGCCTGCCGAGCCCTGGTTCCGGTCAGCCTGCCGGGCCCTGCCCCTCCTTTCCGCGTCTCCGGCTGGTGCCAGCCTGCTGACTCCCGGCAGCTGATGCTGTGGGAGGCATCTCGCGTCCGCCAGCTCCAACTGCTGCTGTCACTCTGGGCTGTTCACGAGTGACAGCAGGGACGGGCGGCTCTCGGGCCCTGTGGCGGCTGCAGTTCCAAGGTCCTGCTGGCCGGGCTCCGGCCCCGGTGGCGGTTGCTGGTGTCTGGCAGCCGTGTGGCCTTCCCAGGGCTGTTCCTCTGCCGCTCTGGGTGGTGGCGAGATCATGACCATGCGTTCCGGTCGGCCGCTCAGCCAGCCAGCCTTGGAGGCTGCGGGGCGAGTTGTGCACTTGCCGACCCAGCGCGGGGACGGCGGCTCCAGCCAGGCCTGGCGGAGGGGCTCCCCGTGTGACCCAGCTGCAGCGTGGGGACCCTGCCCACCTCTGTGACATGTGGCTGCAGGCACAGAGCTGAACCTCTGTGGGGTCTTTTGCTCGGGGTCCTGTTGGGTCTGTGCTTACTTGCTGAAGAGCCTCCTTCTGGGGGAGCTGCTGGATCCTGTCGGCCAGTACCACAGCCAGCCACGCACTGTTGGACCTACTGTGGGCAGGACCGAGGCTGCAACCCTACTGGGTGGGACCAAGGCTGTAACCCTACTGGGTGGAACTAAGGCTGCAACCCTAGTGAATATAACCAAGGCTGTAGTCCTACTGGGTGCAACCAAGGCTGTACCCCTACTGGGTGGGACCAAGGCTGCAACCCTACTGGGTGGGGCCAAGACTGTAGCCCTACTGGGTGCAACCAAGGCTGCAACCCTACTGGGTGGAACCAAGGCTGTAACCCTACTGGGTGGAACCAAGGCTGTACCCCTACTGGGTGGGACCAAGGCTGCAACCCTACTGGGTGGGGCCAAGACTGTAGCCCTACTGGGTGCAACCAAGGCTGTAACCCTACTGGGTGTAACCAAGGCTATAACTCTACTGGGTGGAACTAAGGCTGTAACCCTACTGGGTGAGGCAAAGACTGTAGCCCTACTGGGTTCAACCAAGGATGTAACCCTACTGGGTATAACCAAGGCTGTAACTCTACTGGGTGCAACCAAGGCTGTAACCCTAGTGGGTGTAACCAAGGCTGCAACCCTACTGGGTGGGGCCAAGACTGTAGCCCTACTGGGTGCAACCAAGGCTGTAACCCTACTGGGTATAACCAAGGCTGTAACTCTACTGGGTGCAACCAAGGCTGTACCCCTACTGGGTGGGACCAAGGCTGCAACCCTACTGGGTGGGGCCAAGACTGTAGCCCTACTGGGTGCAACCAAGGCTGTAACCCTACTGGGTGTAACCAAGGCTGCAACCCTACTGGGTGGGGCCAAGACTGTAGCCCTACTGGGTGCAACCAAGGCTGTAACCCTACTGGGTGGAGCTAAGGCTGTAACCCTACTGGGTTGAACCAAGGCTGTAACCCTACTGGGTGCAGCCAAGCTGTCGCGCTAGTGTCCTAATCCTGCCGAGATGCCGACTGACCGACTCACGGTCCTCTCCTTAGATTCGTCCTCGTGTGCTGTGACCAGAGCCTTTTGTCCCTGTGTCCATCAGCTTCCTCTCCTGTCCTTGCCGGCCGCGTGACTGCCGTGACAGTCCGTGAGGGTCATTCCCCGTCTCACCAGGGTCTCCTTCCTCTGCTGTGCCGGGTGGGCGGGTGGGCGCCAGGGCCCAGGTTCTCTGGTCAGGCGGCCAGACCCTTGCTTCCTTCGCAGCCTCTCCCAGGGGCCGGGCACTCCGGCTGTAATTTTAATTTCTTGCAGGAGTATCCGTCGATGTGAGCTCCCCACTTCTTCCTCGGCCAGTTTTCAGTCTTTTTCGCTCCATTTTCCCCGAGGTTCTCGGCAGCCCGGGTCTCCAGCAGACGTGGTCCTGCCTGAGGGGGCTGCACAGACCCTGGTTCCTGCAGTCCACCTCCCCCGTGGCCTCGCGTGCAGACGCAGTCGGGCCAGCCTCCGATCTGGGCGTCCCTCCTTCCCGCTGCTGGTCTGCGGCCCTCATCTTCACCCTTTTCTTTCTCGATTCGTTTTCGTTTCTTGCTTCTTCCAGGTGTTGTCCCGTTGTGGCCCTCCCTTGTCCTCAGGTTGGAACGTCCGACTGTCTTTCCTCTTCTCTATGTGCTGGTCACTGTGTCCAGGGCCAGCAGCGCCACACCTGGGTCTGACTCTCGACCGGACTGTCCCGGGTGTGTCGTAAGTGTCCACTCATAAAGTTCCGAACCCAGGCCTCCCCTTAATGCCCGTGACCAAGCCCGGACTTATTTCTAAATTGGTGGTTTATGGCTGGGCATCGGCTGTTCGTTTCCGAGTTGACGGACGCTGTTGGTGCGGTGTATTTTTGGGGTGACGCAGGACTCCAGCTGTGGTCAGGGTTTCCGTGTGTGCGTTTCTGGGCGGTGCACGTGTTGGGCTGCCCCCGCCCTCGTCCCCTCATCCTGTCCCTTCTCTCTCCCCTCTCTGAGCGGCTGCTGTACCCTGGGATGTACTCACACCTTTTAGCAGCTTCAAAGCTTCTTCTTCTTCTTCTTCTTCTTCTTCTTCTTCTTCTTCTTCTTCTTCTTCTTCTTCTTCTTCTTCTTCTTCTTCTTCTTCTTCTTCTTTTTTCCACTGTGACGCCTTTTACACGGCACTCCTGGGTGCAAACATGTTAATAATAGCTCTGCTCTGTGTCGTGAGCCTGGCCTTTACGGCTTGTGCCTTGACCGCTGACTTGAAGGCCCATTAGGTGCCTTTGCTCTGTCAGACCGGCCAGCAGATGGCTTGTCTTGCCTCGCCCGAGCGTGTCTTTGCTGCCCGTACAACGCGGCTGTCCAGCGTTGCTTTAAAGCAAGCCCTTCCACCCGGACGCTGAATTGTCAGGACATTTAGATTTCCGTTCAGTTGAGAGCTTTCTGCTTCAGTCTTTTACCTTTATTTAGAACATTGCCATGACCGTATTCCCTCCCGCCATTTAATCTAAATCCCTATGAATCTTGCTTTACCGCGTGTCCGTCCTGTGTTCTGGCTCTCATTTTTCTCCTTGCGTTTCCTCTTGTCACACCAGGGTCCACTCCTGTGTCTGACCGCGAGAATCGGGGCTGGGTGGCAGGTTCGCACCCGCGCTCACTCTCCCGAGCACTGCCTGGACCTGGGGGGGACCTGGGCAGATGGGGGTGTTGGGGCTGGACTGAGCTGTCAGGGTGAGCCCATGTAGACTGCACCGCACAACGGAACACAGGGACCCATGGAAATGGGCGAGATTGTCCCGACGAGTTTGGACGAGGCTGAACATTTCCCCCCTTCAAACTGCCTTCAGTAAATAATTTCCGTATATTGGAAGGGGAGTTTTCCTTTTCTCACAGAAACCTGGCTGGTCTTTGGCACGCAATTCTCAAGTTCTAGCCAGGCCTGATCTTTGGGATGTAGGTTCCAGGCTCCAGCCAGACGATTGTCTTTGGGAAGCAAAGCCAAGTGCTTGTAGCCCAAGAAAGTTTCAGTTTGGTTTTTGTATCTTCTTTCTGCAGATGCAAAGAAACAATGTATGTTTTGCTGCCTCAGTGTTCTTTCTGTAACTCCTTTTGATGACCGCACTGCATTGCGCCCTTTCTAGGTACCATGATCAATAAAAGGAGATTGCGGGGCTCTCCACCTTTGTCACAGGTCTGAGAGAACCTGGGCCCTCCCTGACATAAATTTCTTCCGCGTTCCTTGTCTCAGTGCCTCCGACTGAACGAACGTTCACGCAACATGGGGGCGTGCTCGCTGCCGCTTGTGGACCCACTGGGCACCCCACAGCCTCAGGGGTCCTCACGGTCCACTGTGCTGCTGTCCAGTGAGGGGGCCACTGGCGCCTCCCTCCCGGGCAGAGCCCCCTGCTGGTTTGTGTGAGATTCCCGTCCCCGTCTCACTCACCCCTCCTGCCTCGGCCCAGCCTCCGGGTCTTGCCTCTCTCTCTGCCGGCAGGCCGCCCTTCTCGGGCTCGAGACCCCCAGCCCCCCGAGAGTGGGCGCCTGGATCCTCCAGTGCCCCCTTGAAGGCGAAGGGCCCTCCAGACCCAGACCCCAGGCCCGGCCCAGTCTGAGTGATTCAGCATCGAGGCCCTTGGATTTGGGCCCCCCAGACCCTCTGGGGTACGGCCGCCCCAAAACCAGCACAACATAAACCCCCACTCGGATCAGAGCTGCGGGACGGGCCCTTGTGAGGCGCCTGAGGGACTCGCCACCCACAGGAGGCCTCGGGCAGCCTCCACACGGGCCACTGATGCCCTCAGGGACCCTGGAGATGCTGGAGACTGGGGGGGGGGGGCGTCCAGGCCTCGGGCAGTGAGGGGCCCTGGGCCCTTCCCGGGTGCTGTGGCGGATGGAGGAGGCCATGGGGGCCGGGGAGGGGGATCCTCCCCCTGCCCCCGCCCTCCCCACCTGGACCTGTTTTGGGGCGACCCCCTCCCAGCCTTCCCCCCTCCCCGCCTGGGCCGGCTGGTCTCGTCCTCGGCAGGGAGCTGCCGGCCAGTCGCTCAGCGGCTCCCCTGAGACGCCAACTCGGACTTAATTACTCGGCGCCCCGTGCCCGCCCGCGTGCTGCCTGCGAGTTAATTAAGTCTTCCAGCTTTCCTGGGGCCTCCGCCGGCCCCCTTCTAATTTCTGAGATTTAACGCTCATCTGATTTATCTTATTGTTCATTTTTAAGCAGAACTCACCGGGAGAGGAGCTGGCTTTGATCCGAGAGCTAGCTCGCCCTCCCGGTTCCGGGGGGACATTTCGCCCCGTGGACCTCGGGCTCTGTGGGGACCCCGGGCGGGGCCCCGGCCCAGGCTTGCTCTGAGCCCCTGTGGCAGGTGTGGGCAGCAGTGTCCAGGGCCCAGACCTGGGCTGCCCCGTCCCTCCTCTGGGGCTGCTCTTCTTCCTTTCATCCTGAGTGAAAATGATTTTCACGAACTGTTCTTTTCAGAATCTTTCTGGCAAGGCTAGAACAATTCACATCTTAATTTTCTCTCTCTCTTTTTGGCTTTTTTGGTTACACCTGGCATTGCTCAGGGGTTACTCCTGGCTCTCCACTCAGGAATTTCTCCTGGCTTTGCACTCAGGAATCACTCCTGGAGGTGCTTGGGGGGGACCATATGGGATGTTGGGGATCGAACCTGAGTCGGCTGCCTGGAAGGCAAACGCCTTCCCCGCTATACTATCATTCTGGCTCCAGCATCTTAATTTTCTTTGTTTTTTTTTCCCTTAAATTTTTATTAGTGAAACACCATGAAGTACAGTTGTAGACTTACAATTTTTTGTGCTTGGGTTTCAGTTATACAATGATCGAATACCCATCCCTCCACCAGTGCCCATTTCCCAACCCCAACGGGTCCCAGTATCCCTCCCACCCCCTTCCCCCATCCCCCATCCCACCCTGCCTCTGTTTCAGGGCATTCCCTTTTGTTCTCTCTCTCTCCTTTTGGGTCCTGTGGTCTGCAAGAGAGGCATTGAGTGGCAATCATGTTTGGTCTATAGTCTACTTTCAGCATGCTTCTCCCATCCTGGGAGGATTCTCCCAACACCCTTTATTTGGTGCTCCCTTCTCTATCTGAGCTGCCTTTTCCTCTAACGTGTGTGGCTGGCCTCAAAGCCGTGGAGTAATCTGCCTGGTACTTATCTCAGCTATTCTTGGGTGTTAGTCTCCTATTTTGTTACTTTATGTTCCCCAGATGAATGCAATCTTTCTATGTCTGTCCCTCTCTTTCTGACTCATTTCACTTAGCATGTAGTACTTTCTATGTAGTACCACTTGTACGTAAATTTCATGACTTCATCCTTTCTGATAGCTACATAGTATTCCATTGTGTAGATGTACCAAAGCTTCTTTAACCAGTTATCTGTTCTTGGGCACTCAGGTTTTTTCCAGATTCTAGCTATTGTAAACAGTGCTGCAATGAACAGACAGCCAGCATCTTAATTTTCTTGATCAAAATATTTATGATTCCCTTCTCTATTTTTTTTTGGCTTTTTGGGTGGGTCACACCCGGCAATGCTTAGGGGTTACTCCTGGCTCTGCACTCAAGATTTACTCCTGGTGCGGTGCTTGGGGGACCATATGGAATGCTGGGAATCGAACCCAGGTCAGCTGCATGCAAGGCAAGTGCCCTCCCCACTGTGCTATTGCTCCACCCCCCCGCCCCCTCTGTTTTTTAAAGAAAAATATGGAGACATGTAGGTTATTGGTTCCATTCTGGTGTGGTTTACTGGTATATGTGTGATGTGTCATGGACCATCTATTTCCATATTTCTCCGTTATCTTCTTGTATTTGGCTTTGGTAACTGGAAACGCCCAAGGTCTCAGGGAGGGGTCTGGGGGTGGGCGACCCCTGAGACCTCCTGGCGGTACTTAGACGATTGGCACAGCCCAGGGGACCCTCACTTCGACCTCGACCTTGACAGGTGCCCTGCTGCCCGCGGGCTGGGCTGGGCCTCAGGCCTGGAGACTCAGTGCTGGGCATGGCTGGGCACGTTTCTGCCCTCACCGACTGCCAGGCGCTCCCCGCAGGCTGGGTTCTGCAGGAGCCGGGAGCAGGCGTTCGGTTTGGCGGCGTCTTTTCTTTCTTTATCTCCGTGCTCCCTCTGGGTTGCGTGCGTCTTTCTCTGATGGGCAGAGAGGTGAGTCACACCCCAGGATTCATGAGCTGAGAGGTGGGGCGGGTGGGGGGCGGCTAGCCCGGTCAGCGGAGTATCCCAGGAGCGCCCCGAGCAGCTCTGAGCCCCTCTGCAGGCTGGGCTGGCCCATGGGGTCCGGCTGAGCCCCCAGTAGCAGCTTTGGGCCTCCATGGCCCCTGGCCCAGCAGGAACCCCTCACAGCACTGTGTGGCCCCCATGTCCTGGGCCACGTGAGCCGGCCAGTCCTGGCCATGCTCATTGCACAAGCATCAGCCCCGGGCCCTGGCCCAAGAGGCGACCACCCTTCTCCATTCCAGCCATGTGTGGTGTGGGAGGTCGGGTCCCTGTGGACGCTGCCCCGAGCCCGGCCCTCTTGCCCTCTTGCAGCCTGAGCTCCCGCAGGACGCCTGTGGCTGCTGTCCAGTGTGACTTCGGGGGACCCTGTTCCCTGGCGGAAGTGGGCCGCAGACCCCCTTCCTCTCCCGCACCCCCTTGCTGGGAGGGCCTGCCCTGGTGAGCGCTCACCCCAACTTCCGTGCCACTGCAGGGCCCCAGGTGCTCTCAGGGGTCCGACATGGCCGTGTGGTGGTCACAGAACGGCAGCTCCAGCTAGCTCCCAGCTCGGCCCCCGGAGAGCAGAAGCTCAGGGGTCTCAGGCACCACCAGCCCGTTCCTGGCCCAGGGGCAGGAGCAGAGATGAGGCAGCCCCCAGGGAGGCTGCTCATTTGGCCCGGGGCCCTCTGGGCATGTCCATGAGCCTGTCCCCCCATCGAGGCTGAGGGCCGTGGAGGGCTGAGGTCGGAGGCCATGCTAGGCTTGGCCAGCTTCTGGGAACTTGCGGCGAGAGAGGCACTCGGTGCCCTGTCAGAGGCGCTGGCGCTCGGGCGGACGGGTCGGGCCCCGGGCCCTGCAGGTCCATCCTTCAGGGTTCTGCGCTATTAACTCAGCAATTAATTTTCTCTTTGGCTAAGTCCTTGCTCCCACAGCCTAATAGGACTGATTATTCATCAATATTAAAGTGGCAAATTCGTTCTATTCTAATAATCTGACATCAAATATTAAATCTCATTATCCGATTGGCTGGGATTTATGGGCGCCCTCTGCCAGGCCAGGTGGGGCCCATCTCCTGGGGGGGGGCGGGGGTCCCAGGCGCAACCCAGCCTCCTCGCAGGCCCGGAGGGCTCCCGGGGTCCCAGGGTCTTCCTCCTAGGACTCAGGTAGATACGGGGCCTCGCGGGGCCAGAGTGCCAAGGGGACCCTCCAGCTCCCAGCAGACAGCACACACACCCCAGACACTCACACACCATCCACACACACCCACATCCACACATGCCCACACACCCACACACGTCCACAAAAAACCACACACACCCACACACCATCCACACCCACCCACACACACCCACACACCATCTACATATACCTACACACCCACACACCATTCACACATCATCCACATACACCCACACATTGTCCACACACACACACAACATACACCATCCATCATACACACACCATCCCTGCACAGTCCTCACACTGTCTGTACCACGCACAATACACATGTGTACAAAGTGTACACAAGTACAAAGTCATTTACACGCCATGTAGTGCACGTACTCACACACACACCGCATCCATGACAGGCCACATGCACACACCACGACACCCAGACTCACAATGCACACCAGATGCCACACACACATATGGGCACACATGTACCACAACGTGCACCAGTCAGTGTACACATGAGAACACATGTGTTCCACTCCGGGACCATGTGGTGTGGGTTATCTGTATATGTGCGCAAGTATGTTTATATGTGTGAGTGTCTGTGTGTGTGGGCCTGCATGTGTGTGACTGTGTGTCTGTACTCATACGTATGAGGGTATACTCATGTATGAGCGAGTGCCTGTACGTGAGTGCGTACCTGTGTATTGACCCGCATATGTTAGTGTGTACTTGTGTGTGAGTGTGCACTCGTGCGTACTCGTGTGTCCCTGTGTATGAGTGTGTACCTCTGTGAGCATGCATACCCATGTGTGAGTGTGTACTTGTGTGCATGAGTGTGTCGTGTATCCCTGTGTGTGAGTACACCTGTGTGGGAGTATGAGTGTGTGTGAGTGTGCCCGTGTGTGAGTGTGCGTCCCTGTGTGTGAGTGTGCCGTGTGTGGGAGTGTGCCCGTGTGTGTCTGAGCACGCGCCGTGTGCGCGTGCGTGTGTGCGTCTCCGGAGGGCATGTGCCCACCACGCAGACGACTCTGTCAGCAGTTCTGAGGAACATGAATATTTTAGGTGTCAGATTTCCGGAAATAGCAAAGGCCAAACAATACCAGCGCATCCCTCGCTACTGAAATATGACTTAAAAACCTGCTCCTCGTCCAATTTTTGACAACCCCTTTCTACTTTTTAATCTCCCAGGTCATGAAATATTGAGCAGGAACGTTTAGCCCATAAATAAGAGTGTTGTTTACGTCGCCCAGCGGAGACGCGGAGGCCCCCCCAGAAGCGGAGCGTGTCCTGGAGAGTCGCCGAGCGACACGCTCGAGGCTGGTGCGGGATGCGGTTTTGAATATTTCGGCTGCCGTGCTCCCCGTCTCTCGGGGCGGGCTGTGACTGCGCCTCTCGCCCCGGGCCAGGCCCCGCTCAGCCACGGGGGGCTCGGGCTAGTCTCAGCTGGCCCGCCCCACCGGTGCTGCCCCCCGTCGACCTCCCTGGCTGACGGCCACGTTTCCCGCTTCTCTGGCCTGGAGCCTCGTTGCTGCCTGGCCCGGCAGGTGGGGGCCGGAACCTCCTGACTGCCCACGGGCGATGTCCCAGCCTCGGCCTTCCCTCTGTGCCGCTCAGGTCACCCACAGGAGGGCCGAAGGCACTTCAAAGGCTTCTCCACGCGAGCTGAGCGCCCCTCAGAGAGGGACACCCTGGAGGCTCTGTCCCTGCCCGGGGCCTACCGGGGGAGTTGGGGTCTCCTGCACGGTCTGTCCCGAGCCCACCTCACCTGCGAGGGCCGCCCCGCCCAGCCCTGTCCCTGTGTCACCAAAGCCACAGGAGCCAGGTGTGAGTGTGTACCCGTGTGAGAGTGTGTACCCATGTGTATGAGTGTGTACCTGTGTATGAGAGAGTGTACCCGTGTTTGAGAGTATGCAACTATGTGTGGGAGTGTGTACCCGTGTGTGAGAATGTACTCATGTGTGAGAGTGTGCAACCATGTGTGTGAGTGTGTACACATGTGTATGAGTGTGTACCTATGTGTATGAGTGTGTACACATGTGGGAGAGTGTATAACTGTGTCTGAGAGTACCCATGTGTGATTGTGTACCTGTGTGTGTGCCTGTGTGTGTACTCATGTGTATGAGTGTGTACCTGTGTATGAGAGTGTGTACTCGTGTATATGAATGTGTACCCGTGTGAAGATGTATACCCATTTATGAGAGTATACCCGTATGCATTTACATGTGCCTATGTGTGCGTTACTGTGTGTGAGTGTGTACTTGCGTGTATGAGGGTGTACCTGTGTGTCAGTGTGTACCCGTGTGTGAGAGTGTGTACTCGTGTGTGCATGTGTACCTGTGTGAGTGTGCACTCGTGTGTACTTGTGTGTACCCACGTGTGAGTGTGTATCTGCGTGTGAATGTACCCTTGTGTGAGGGTGTGCCATGTGTTAGTGTAGCCGTATGTGTGTGTGCCCATGTGTGAGTATGTATGTACTCACGCCTTGGTGTACCCGAGGCAGCCTGCAGGAGAGGAATGAAGGACGCGGGTCTCAGATAGTGACGGCAGAGACACTTCCCTGCGCCTCGGGTGCGAGCCTGGTTCCGGGGCGCCCGTCCTGGGAGGCCGGAGTGCAGGGATGGCAAGGGGTCAGAGGGTGTGGGTGTGCGAGGGGCGTGCAGGGGTGAGGGGGAGTGGGGTGTGGGAGAGGGCTCTTCTAGAGCAGACATAAAATCGATGCAGTGATAATTATCACAGTGTATCATGCGGCATCCGCAAGTGCAATAACAATGATAGCATAGGAAGGGGAGAGAGATTCGTTCCATGAACTCCATTTCTTCATTTCAAGGGAATTAAGCTTATGGAATCTAGAGTGGATTCTGATAAGTTCAGCCGTTTATGGTAAGTCTTAGAGTCACCGCAAACAACATTAGAGTAATACTCTTTAAAAAAATGAAGGGTGCTAGCCTTGCGTGCAGCTGACCTGGGTTCAGCCCGCCACGTACGGTCTCCAGAGTGCAGGATCTGAGCATAAGGCCAGGAGCACTGCTGGGTGTGATCCACAAACGGAAATCTTTTCATTCACTTTTAGGCTGGAGGTCATCCCAGCAGCCACGGTCCCGGCCTGGACAGCAGTCGTGCAGGTGAGGGGCTCGTCTTGAATGAAGATACCCCAGCACCACATAAGATTCCCTGAGCACCCCCCAGGGGCGATTCCTGCGTGCAGAGCTGGGAGTCAGCGCCGAGCAGCCCCGGGGTGGCCCCACATACAAAAGCAAAAATTTAAATATGGCAATGGAAATGGCTCACTGTGGGGAAGGCAGGGAAAGGCCAGAGGACCAAACAAGGGAGTGCAGAAAACAAAGCGGAAACGGTAGGCGCAAGCCAGCCGCCTCGGACCCCGCTAAGCGGGAATGAATCAGGCAGAGCAAGTCTCAGGAAGGTGGCGTCAGACTGAATTAATAAAAAAATCTTTAATTTCATCCCAGCTACAGAAGATTCTTCAGAGATTGAAAATAGAAAGGGTACAAGAAGTATTATTCTATAAAGAGTGAGCCGAGAAGGGCTCGAATGAGACGCGTGCCTCTCAGACAAGGCGCACTTCAAAGGGAACGTCGCATCGAGATCATTTCGAAATTTTTTAGATGTAGTCTGCGTCCCCGCGCAGTCTGGAAGGAGCTGCCGGAACCGGTCCACATGCGTTGATGCTCAGAGGTTCCTCCTGGTTCTGTGCTCAGGGATCATTCCCGGAAGGCTCGGGGGACCCTACGTGGTGTCGGAGAACCAGGTGGGATGTGCACGGAGCGAGCTGTATGACCACTTCTGCCCAAGAATGAGACTTTTTTTCTTTTTGGGTCACACCCGGTGATGCACAGGGGTGACTCCTGGCTCATGCACTCAGGAATTACCCCTGGCAGTGCTGGGGGGACCCTATGGGATGCTGGGAATCGAACCCCAGTCGGCTGTGTGCAAAGCAAACGCCCTACCCGCTGTGCAATCGCTCCAGCCCCCAAGACTGAAATTTTAAGTGATGATTTAAGGGCTGATTCCCCGAGAGCATGTAAGACCTATAACATAAATACACATACAGAAACCGCACGACAGGTCACCAAGACCCCCGAGACTACAGCAGGCAGAGCTGCGGGGCGACGGGAACAGCCCACGGCAGTGACGGGACCTGAGCCGAGGCTGATGCAAAGGATGCCGGGGTGAAGTGGGTAGCGGGACACAGGGCTGAGAACAGCAGGCAGGGCACCGCGGAGGACGGAAGACGCCCCACGGAGACGGAGGACCGCGGGCCAAGGGTCCCCAGGCACAGTGAGATGCTCCGAGGCTGAAGCCACAGCCCGGGAGAGCCCCTCAGTCCCCGCAGTCTCCTGAAGTGACAGGGCGGAGGAGCGGGGGGTTCTCGGCCCCCAGAGCGTGAGCGGCTGGGAGGAGGCTGGGAGGTGCCAACACGCCACGCACCGTCTAGGTGAGAACATATGTCCCCGCGGAGCTGCGTCCCCACACAGTCTGGAAGGAGCTGCCGGGACCGGCCCAAAGCGGAGACGGGCAGCCCACAGCTCTGTCCCCGAGGATGAGGACGCGCGGGTGAGAGGCCACCTCGAACCCCTGGGGGCAGGGGGGCGCCAAGCGGCAGCACAGCCTGGACGCTGGTTCTCCACAGGGGTCCAGGGAACAAGGGCAGGTTCTGCTTCTCTTTGATTCTGGGAAATAGTTATCTCTCGGGTTTGAATGGCAGGTGCTCGGAGACAGAAAGCAAGACTGGCCGTGCGTTTAAATGGCAATAATGCTCCCACCTTCTCTCCTTTCTCCCTCACTTCTTTTTTTCTTCCTTCCTTCCTTCCTTCCTTCCTTCCTTCCTTCCTTCCTTCTCTTTAATTTCATTCTTTTTTCTTTCTTTCATTCTCTTAATTTCTTTCTCTTTTCTTTAATTTTGTTCTTTTTTCTTTCATTCATTCTTTTGTTCTTTCTTTTTTCCTTTCTCTCTTTTCTATCTCTCTTTCCCCTTCCTTCCTTTCTTCTCTCCCTCCCTCTCTTTCTTCCTTTCTTTCTTTCTTCTCTTTAATTTCATTCTTTTTCTTTCATTCTCTCTCTTAATTTCTTTCTCTTTCTCTTTTCTTTCTTTAATTTTGTTCTTTTTTCTTTCATTCACTCTTTTGGTCTCCCTTTTTCTTCCTCTCCTTTCTATCTCTCTCTTTCTCCTTTCTTTCTCCTTCCTTCCTTCCTTCCTCTCTCCCTCCCTCCCTCCCTCCCTCCCTCCCTCCCTCCCTCTCTCTCTTTCTTTCTTTCTTTCTTTCTTTCCTTCTTTCTTGTACTTCCACTCCTCCCCCTTCCCCCTCTCCTGCCCCCCTTCCCTTCCCCCTGCACCTCCTCCTCCACCTCTTCCTCCTCCTCCTCCAGCCACCAGCTCCTGAAGACGCTCGTTCCCAGGGGGAACCCAGGGCCACCTCGTGCCTCCTGCCTTCTGTGAGGGTCGGCCCAGCCGGCCCCACTTTCACGAGAAGTCTCCGAGGCTCAGTGCTCCCCACGGGGCACCGCCAGCACGTGGCGTCCCCCAGCTGCCTCCCTGGCACACATCGTGTTCTGTCAGACGTGGCTGTGGTCTTCGTGCTGTGGCTGGAGCCCCTGGCCGCTGACCCCTCGGGCCGGGACGTCGCTGGTGCTGCCCACACGGAGGCCGAGACTGGTTCCGAGCGGGGATCCACACGCAGGTTCATCACGGGTACATGTTGCTCGGGTGATTTTTCCATGTTTTTATTCGATTTTGCTTTTAGAGTGACGCTAATTACATAAAATCCGAAGGAGAGGGTTTAAAGATGCTTTTTATTCCTGTAAGGCTGTAAGTGGCATGGATAAATTTGTTATTTCTTTAGTAGATTAGAAGGAATTCAGCTTGAATGCATCTAATCCTGGAGATAAATTTTTTTTTCCATGGCAGATCTTTAATCAGTTTTTCAACATTTTTTTAATGATAATTGGCCAATTCAATTTTTTACTTCTTCTCGGAGCTATTTTGTTTATTTTTGAGTTTCTGAGAAGTGAGCTCTTTTCCAAATTCGCAAATGTGTGTGCACGAGCCATCCGTGTTATTACCTCGTGATCACTTCAGTGTCGCTTTTCCACACCATGATTTTCCATTTTGGCTCTCGGCCCGCACTCTGCTCCCTCGGTCGGCCCCACACGCCAGCTTGTAAAGTTTCGACTTCAAGGAAGGGAGTTTGGATTAAGCCGTGCTTTCTGCTTATTTTGTTTATTTCCTCGTTATCTCCAGCTTTTATGTTTATTAAACGCGTCCCTCTGATTCCTCACGACTCCCTGCTCTTTCCCAAAGTGCTTCGCCGAGCACCACCGTCCTTCATCTTTAGTTTTCTTTGAAAATTAGGAAGCTGTGTGAAGAAAATGAGTTTCTCCTGGACGCCCTCCCCACCACGATGGCCCTGGCATGAACGTTCTCCTTTTTCAAAGACTCTTAGGTACCTTCTCTTTCCTTTTTTCTGATGAAGTCTTTGATCCAACCGGATCCATTTATCTACAGGTAAATTTCTTACTTTTTTAAGCGCTCGGGACTTGCGAGGGCATCTCTCCACCACGTCCAACTTTGCTGTCTTATCGTTGGATCAAACGGCCAGCAAAACTTCAACTCTAACTTAAATTGTTTCCTGGTTTTTTTCTCCCAGACCAGGCAGCTCATTTGAAGGGGGAGTGGGTTCTGGGGGTCTGTGAAGTAGCCGGGGGGGGTGGCCTGGCCAGTGTCCCCTCTCTCTCGGGGGGCCGCCCCTCTCCTCACTGCTGTCTGCCATGACCCGGAGCCCAGGGATGAAGCCAGGAGTGAGGGTGGACACGCTCCCTGGCCGGGGGGCTCGGAGGCGGGGAGGGAGGGGCTTGCCCCCACCGTGCACCCCCCTCCATGCCTGGAGGCAGAGTGAGAATCGGCCTGTCCCCGCCTCGGGACTCAGCCCCTGCCCCGGCTGCGACTGGGGCTGTCTTTATTTCCCCCCTTTATTCAATGCCATAGTCCACATGTCTGTCACGTGTTCCGTGTTCCGACACCAATCCCGCCACCTCTGTGACCTGCCCGCCACCGCCACCCCCCCCCCCCATTTCTCCACCTGTTCCCCCAGCCTGTGTGGCTTGGGATGTTTTATTTATTTATTTATTTATTTATTTTTGCTTTTTGGGTCCCACCCGGCGATGCTCAGGGGTTCCTCCTGGCTCTGCACTCAGGAATGACTCCTGGCGGTGCTCGGGGGACCCTATGGGATGCTGGGAATCGAACCCCGGTCGGCCGCGTGCCAGGCAAACGTCCTGCCCGCTGTGCTGTCGCTCCAGCCCCTGGTTTGGGAGGTCTTGACCCGCAATCCTCGCGCCTTGCCAAGTGAGCATTTCCCGTCTTGGTCTTTATTTTTTTTTTGCCTTGGTTTTGGGGACACGCCAGGCAGTGCTCAGGGGGAGGCTCGGGGCTCCATTCCCGCAGGGCTCGGAGTCAGGTGCCATGGCCCCTGTGAGCCAGGCGGCGCCCTGCCCCGGGACTCTGCCCCCCTGGCCCTTCCCGTTTCGTGTCCTCGGCAGGGTCCCCCTCTGAGCCAGCCCAGGGCGTGGCGCTCTGGGTCTCGTGGTTGCTGGCTGGAACCCACACGCCGGGCTCTGAGGGGAAGACGCGCCTCCCTGAGTGTGGCTGGGAGGTGCTCCCCAGGGCCTCGGCCTTCGGTGGGCCCGGCCCTGTTCCCAGGGCGGCTCTGGGCCGGGGTCCCCAGGGAGGGAAGGGGGCTTCTGACTCTCACAGCGCGCCCCTCCGTGATGCTCCTTGAGCCGCCCCGACGTCTCGCTCCCAGGGGCCGTGTCTGCGATCTCCGTCTTTCCCTGTAGCCCAGCTGGAACCCGCGTCCGGGGTAGCAGGTGCCTTCCGCCGACGTGGCCCGGGTGCGCCCTGTAGATGGGCCGGCTGCTGGGGACAGGGGATTCTAGACGCCGCCCAGTGACCCCCGCCAGCGGATGGGTTGGACCACGGGTGTCCAGGCGCTCACACAGGCCAGAGCCATGGTGCCTCCCCCCACGGGGCCTGCCCTGAGCTCTGCTTAGGACCGTGGCTCAGACGTGGACATTTTGCTCCGTGGGTGGAGACGGGAGGCGTGGGCGGGCGGCGACCTGACTGTGGGGTCAGTCCTGCACCGCGTCTGGGCTGTGCCCACCCTGCCTGCCCCGTGCACCTGTGTCTGCTTTGCTCTGCTCCTTGGCTAAGGATGGTTCCGCTTTTGTGCTGCGAAGCGCCTCCCGCGTCCGAGGCCCTGTGTTGACCCTGGGGTAGCCTCTGGGTTCTAACAACATGGGGTCACGGCGGAGGGCAGCAGTGGGAGACCCCCAGTGAGGTCAGCCTCGGGGGTTTCTCCTGGGGCCCCTGTCCCGTCCCTCGGTGGCCCAGCTGCCCGTGGCCCAGGGGTCCTGGGCCCACAAAGCCTGGCGGCCATAGGCCCCTCCCGGGAAGCAGCCTGGACCCTGGGCCTCCACGCCCCTGCCCACAGAGACAGACGCACCCTGTCTGGGTCCCTCTGTCCTGGTGACTGGCCGGGACCAGGGCTGAGAGTGGGCAGGGGGATGGGGGGTGTCCCCGAGTGCGAGCTTGTCCGGCAGCGACTCTGCTCTGGCCGGTCGCCTGTCTGCCTGCTCCGGTCACTCTCCTGAGCGGGCAGTGAGGGGCGGGGACGGGGACAGAGTTTAAACGCCCCCAGGGTCCCGCGTCTCTGCCAAGGCACAGCTTATGGCTGACCTGGAGCACAGAGCAGGTCCCCAGGCAAAGATCTTCCCGAGCTGGCCTCACTTTGATTGTCGCCATTAAACATCCATTAAACGCTCGGCTCTGGCCAACGGTGGGGACGGCACTGGGGGGGGGGGGCATTGCTGGGCATTCACATGCCCATCAGGGGCTGCGGCATTTGGAGGAGTTTGAGTCTAACTGAGGGCTGGGGACGGGGGCAGGTGGGGGGCGGGTGGGGACCCTCTGGGGGAGGAAGAAAGGGACAGGCCTCGGGGTCTGGGAGTGGGCGGGGGGTGCCCAGCAGGAGAATCACACACACACACACACACACGCACATTCACATGCACACACACATGCACACACCTGTGCACACATGCACACACGTGCACACACACACGCACACGGGCACGCATGCACACATACACATGCACGCACACACATGCACTCACACAACACTCACGTATGCACACGCACACGCACACACACATATGCACACACATGCACACACGTACATTCACATGCACACACACACGCACACACATGCACACACCTGTACACACACGTGCACATACACATGCACACAAATGCACACACACATGCACACGGGCACGCATGCACACATACGCATGCACGCACACACATGCACTCACACAACACTCACGTATGCACACGCACATGCACACATATGCACACACATGCACACACACGCACATTCACATGCACACACATACGCACACACATGCACACACCTGTGCACACACGTGCACATACACATGCACACAAATGCACACACACATGCACACGGGCACGCATGCACACATACAAACGCACTCACACAACACTCACGTATGCACACGCACATGCATACACGCGTACACACATACACACATGTGCGCACACACATGCACACACACGCACACACACGCACACATACACACACGTCGTAGTAGTGGGGGGGACTCAGAGCACATAAGCCCGGGGTGCCCTGGCCCCGTGACCCTGCTCCCTCCTGCCCCCGGCCCATCTGGGACACTCTTGGCCCAGCACTCACCCGTGCTCTTGGCCTCTGCAGCTGCCCAGCCCCCGTGGACGCTGCCCTGGGCTGAGTGTGGGCCGTGTGGGAGAGCACTGAGGCCTCAGGAACTGCCTGAGCCCCCAGCGCTGACCCCCCCTCAGCTTCCTGGAGGGCCCTGGGGGCTTGGGGGAGGCAGGGCCAGCGCCAGGCTCAGCTGACTGTGGCGGGACACAGCTCCCCCAGGGGTCACCTGCAGCTGCAGAGGAGGCAGCGACCACCAGGGGGCACTGTTGACCAGTGCTGGCCGCCCCCGCCAGGGTGGCCAGGACCACCGGCTCATTTGCTGGAAGCTGCAGGTTGAGGGGCCTCGTGGGGGCAGGAGTGGGGCATGGTGGGGCACTAGGAGGTCCCAGAAAACGTAGCTGGGGGTGCCGACCACCTCACAGGCCAGGAGGGAGGCCGAGCTTCCTGTTCCCCAGAACCCCCCAAGTCCAGGCCCTGCCCCCAGGGTTCCAGCTTGGTCAGGGGTGAGGGACCCCACAGACCGCCTCGTGTCTCCAGGGGCCCGGCTCTGCAGCCAGCCAGGGCTGAGAACCCAGGGGCGGTGGCTGGTCCCTGGCTGATGTCCCGGGGGCGTGAGCCGGTCCTGCTGGGACCCCAGTCCTAGTCCTGGCGCTGAGCCTGGGGTCTGCCCCAAGCGTCAGCCCCGAGCTCTGGCACAGAAGCCCCAGCTCCCGGCACACACGGGGTGGCAGCCTGTCCTGTTCCTGCCCCCTGCACACCAAGGACGCAGCCCCCGGGAACAGCCCCCAGCTCTGTTCCACACCTCAGACCCCCAGACACCCCCCAGACTGCAGACCCTCCCCCGTGCCTATGTCTGGCTTGTCCTCTGGGGTCAGCCATGTGGGAGGCCTCTGGGCTCAACTGGGGGGCTTGGGGTGGGTGTGCCCAGGCCTCCTGCTGCTTCTCCCACTGGCCAGGGGATTCCGGAGGTGCGGGGTGGGGCGTTCTGCCACGTGTTTGCAGCTCCCAGCTGCTGTCTGCCCCCGTCTGCACCTCCACTGCGCGGCCCGTGTCGGGGTGCGGGTCACGGTGGGTGACTGGGGTCAGCTGTGAGCCTCTCTGCGGGTGTCCCCACCTCGCTCCCCCACACAGGGAGCCCATCACCCCAAGTTCATTTGGTTTGGTCGAGGCCCTCGCTGCCGGCTGCCGGGAGATTAACGGGGAGATCGCAAGTGGCCACAGGTCAGCGCCTTTGCCTGGACGAGGGGACATGTGTGACGAGGACATCAAAGACAGAGGCGCAGGGTGTGAGGCGACCAGGAGCTGCTCCCGGAAGAGCCCAGCACGGGGGCGGGCAAGCGGGGTCGCCGTGTCCAGCCCAGGATAAAGTGAAAGTGTCCATCGGGGCCCTGCTCCTGGGCTCCCTCCTCCCTGCAGTGCTCCTGGCCAGCTGACCTGGAGCCCGGGGCCAGGCTGGGGAGGGCCGCGGGGACGTGTGTGGGCCAGAGGGCAGCCAGCCAGGCACCCACCGGTGGTCTGCGCATGGCGGCTGGATCCAGGGGCAGGGGCTGTCCCGGATGAGGCCTGTCTGTCCAGCCATCTGTCCAGGCAGCCTGTGGTTCATGAGCACCCTTGGGGGCAGAGGTCAGGGTGCATGGTTGGGGGTCTGAGATGAGGTCAGGGATCGGGGCTCTGAGATGAGGGTCAAGGGTCAGGGGTCTGAGAGGGAGATCAGGGGGTCTGGTCTGAGATGGGGGTCATTGGTTGGGGAGCCTGACATTGGGGTCAGGGGTCGGGGGTGTGGGATGGGGGCTGGGGGCTGCCTGCTCGGGGGCCCCTGGGAGGATCGTGGGTCTCTCTAGTCCCTGCATCTGCAGGACCCTCAGACTCGGCTGTCTCCTCGCTCTGTGCTCACACAGATCTTTCTAGAAGCAGGCGTGTGGCTGCCAGCACATCCACGTGTCTCCCGAGCATGCAGGATGGGGCTGCGGTCAGGGAGAGTCTTCCCGTCCTGAGTGGGCTCCTGACCCTGCCCTGCAGTGTGAGGCCAGAGCGGCTCTCCTTACGTTTCAGTGCTACTTCTCTGCAGGGCGCAGGCGCCCCGCCCCTCCCGCAGCAGGCCCCGCCCCCGCAGCAGGCCCCGCCCCACCAGCCTCACGCCCCGCCCCGCCCGCAGCAGGCCCTGCCCCACTCACAGCAGGCCGTCCCACCCACCCGCAGCCCCGCTCCCACAGCAGGCCCCGCCCTACCCCAGCCACCTCGAGCCCTGCCCCCAAAGTAGGCCCCGCCCCTGCATCAGGCCCCTCCCTCCAGCATCAGGCCCCCACCCACAGCAGGCCCCGCCCCCGCAACAGGCTCCGCCCCTGCACCAGGCCCCGCCCCATAACAGCAGGCCCCGTCCCTGCAGCAGGCCCCTCCCTCCAGCATCAGGCCCCGCCCCCGCAATAGGCTCCGCCCCTGAACCAGGCCCCGCCCCACAGCAGGCTCCGCCCCCGCAGCAGGCTCCGCCCCCGCAGCAGGCTCCGCCCCTGCACCAGGCCCCGCCCCATAACAGCAGGCCCTGCCCCTGCAGCAGGCCCCTCCCTCCAGCATCAGGCCCCGCCCCCGCAATAGGCCCCGCCCCACAGCAGGCTCCGCCCCCGCAGCAGGCTCCGCCCCTGCACCAGGCCCCGCCCCATAACAGCAGGCCCCGCCCCTGCAGCAGGCCCCTCCCTCCAGCATCAGGCCCTGCCCCCGCAACAGGCTCCGCCCCTGCAGCAGGCCCCTCCCCCCAGCATCAGGCCCCCACCCACAGCAGGCCCCGCCCCTGCAGCAGGCCCCTCCCTCCAGCATCCGCCCCGCCCCCGCAATAGGCCCCGCCCCTGGATCAGGCCCCGCCCCACAGCAGGCTCCGCCCCCGCAGCAGGCCAGGGGACCGGTGAGTGTCCCCAGTCTCTGCCCGGCCGCTCCCTGCGGCTCTGTCAGCTCAGGCGATCGCTGCTCAGCGCGTCCTGCTCGGGGGTCCAGGCTGCCTGCATGCGGGCCCTGCGAGCCCCGGCCGCGGTCAGCGGGGCGCAGGTGTCCCCGCTGCGGGTGGGCCCCCACGGGCGGCCAGTGCGCACCCGCGCGGGGAGGGCAGGGGAGGAGCGGCCTGGGCTCGGGCTCCCGCGCCGGGGGTCCTGGGGGTGGCCGGCAGGCCCGGGCCGGGGGACAGGAGCGAGGCCGGGCGGGCAGCCCCGTGCCGGACAGAGCGTGGCCGCTGGGCCGGCCCCACGCGCGGCGCTGAGCTGGGAAATGCTCCCGCGCGCAGTGCCTGCGGCGCAGCTGAGTGGGGCGAGGAGCCCCCCGCCCGGACAGAGGGAAGGAGGAAAAGCGGGCTGACCTCTGGGACCTGGGGCAGCAGGGCGCAGCGGGGGAGGTGGAAGGAAGCACGCCCGGCCTCAGAGCGAGGGGTGCGGGACCCTCATGGGGAGCAGGGGACCCCGGACAGGAGCCTGGGCCTGCTGAGCCCCCCGCCCACTGCCCAGCCCCCGGGTCCGAGGGGCATGTGTGAGAGGCGAGCAGTCTGTGCTCCTAGCAGCAGGCCTCTGGCTGGACGCGGAAGGACCCCCAGGCCCCAGGAGAGCTTGGCCCACTCACTCGGTCACCACGGTCACAGAGCCCGTCAGAGAGCTCTAAGGGTCAGGAAACCCACCAGGGCCGGGGAGTCGGAGGAGAGCTCGGGGCTGGGGGTCTGTGGGTCTGTGGGTCTGTGTTAGAGCTCTGGAGCGCAGGTTCCAGGGGCGCCCGCCTTGGCTGGACGTCCAGTCTGGGGACCTCGGGAAGAAGAGAGGCAGAGGGGCTGGAGCAATGGCACAGCGGGGAGGGCGCTTGCCCGGCACGAGGCCAACCTGGGTTCGATTCCCAGCATCCCATAGGGTCCCCCGAGCACCACCAGAAGTGATTCCTGAGTGTGACCCAAAAAGAAAAAATAAATAAATAAATAAAATTATAAAAAATGTCTTGCACATACAAGTCAGGAAACGGCTAATGATATGCACGCTGCATATTTCTAAAAATCTCCTGCGCCAAAACTGCACCGTAGCACTGTCCTCCCGATGTTCATCGATTTTCTCGAGCGGGCACCAGTAACGTCTCCATTGTGAGACTTGTTGTGACTGTGTTTGGCATCTCGAATACGTCACGGGGAGCTTGCCAGCTCCAAAAAATAAATAAATAAATAAATAAAACAAGGAGATGTAAACAAAACTCTAGGAATCTGTCATTTTTCTACAAGCCATCATTACTGAGTTTCACAAACTACGGGAAAACGGGGGATGTGGGAGGTGACAGCTCCTGGTTTGGACCCAGCCTCTCCGCGGGGCCCCTCCCCCCGTCCAGGCCCTCCCGAGGGGCCCCGGAATGACACACCCACGTCCCCAGGTCGAGGAGGGCCTCCCCTCTCCCCCAGTTCTGCACATCTCCCCCGGCCCCACCTGCTCCATGGAAGCGGAAATGAGGCACCTGCCCCCACTGGCCCCCCAGCCCGGCCTCGCCATTCACTGATTCTCGCACTGAGACACTCAATTCGTTTTTACGTTCATGGACTTGTGAGTCCCACCTGCTCCCGCCTCCCCCGGCCCCACAATTGCGCCTATTCCATCTGGCTATGGCCAAGTGGCCAGTCGGGCTGTCCTGTCAGTGAAGGAGCGGCTGTGAGAGAATGAAAGAATGAATGAATGAATGACGCTGCCTGAGGGAAAGCAAGGCAGTCGCCTTCCCAGCGCAGCTCTCCCCTGCGTGTGTTCCTGTCCTTCCTCCTCCTCCTCCTCCTTCCCGCTGAAGAGCTCTCTGGCTGCCTCGGGTGGGTGCTGAGGTCTCTGTCGCTCGTGATTTGCTAGTCACGTGGGTTTTGGGGGCTTCCGCTGTGATTATTTGCTCTGGGAGGGCCAGTGACACCAGGAGTGTTTGCTGATCCCCCTCCTAATGCTCCGTAATCCGAGTCTAATTGGCGGGAACAAGCGGCAGACGCGTCCTGGGAGACCAGCTGTGACGGCCGGAGTGCTGCTGACCTGCCACCCTCCGGGGCCGGCGTGTCCACAGCCAGACCAGCTGCCGGGGTGGGAGACGCCCGAGCTCTGGTCCAGGAGGTCTCTGAGAGGAGGCGCATGAAGGGCCTGTCCCGGACCTGAGGGGCTGAGGGAACCGCACAGGAGCCGTGTCCAGCCTCAGGCAGCCTGGCTGCTCCTGTGGCCAGGGTGATGGGGAGGCTGTGGCTGACACCCACTGTCCACGGTGCAGCCCACAGCCTGCATCCAGAGCTGGGGTCGGCTCCGGGGGTCATTGCCTTCACGTCAGTGCCCAAAGACCACCCTGTGGGGATCTGCCTCTCTCTCTCTCTCTCTCTCTCTCTCTCTCTCTCTCTCTCTTTTTTGCTTTTTGGGTCACACCCGGCGATGCACAGGGGACCCTCCTGGCTCTGCACTCAGGAATTACCCCTGGCGGTGCTCATGGGAGCTGGGAATCAAACCCGGCTCGGCTGCGTGCAAGGCAAACGCCCTCCCCGCTATGCTCACTCCAGCCCCTCCGGCCCCTAATTTTTTAAAAATTTTAAATGAATCACCATGGGGTACAGTTACAGACTTACAAACTTTCGTGTTTACGTTTCAGTCCTACAATGACCGAGTACCCATTGGGCAAGACACTTTATTCGGAGGCGAGGTGGGTGGCGGGAGAAGGTCTCGCGGAGACAGAGGTGTGGCAGGTTCCTCTCGGTGTTGTTTGGGGTCGCGGGATTAGAAGGTGCCCAAGCGCTGGGGGGCGGGGGGAGTTGTTCATAGAGCTCCAGAGAGCAGCGGGGGCTCCCCCCCACAGCCGGAGCGAGGCCGGGGTCTCAGAGTGCCGAGTGCACCGCTTAGGAAGACGCAGGAGTTTCCCAAATCACACGCCACGAGGAGCTCACGAGCCCGGGTGCGTCTCCACAGGCCTCAGGTGCATTTCTCCACAGTCCCTGCCCTGGGACACCAGCGCACGGGCCACCCCGCCCAGCCCCGCATCAGCTCAGCCGGGACCGTGGGGTCCAGCTCAGTGGGCAGCAGCTGGTCATGCGGGATGGCCGTTTCCAGGCCGAACGGCTGCATGCGTGTGTGTGCACGCACGCTTGCAGGGGTGAATGAATGATGCATGGAGTGATGTGCGGATGCATGATGTGCGAGGAATTAATGCATGCATGTGTGCGCGAACGAATGCACCGGTGCATGAATCAAAGCGTGCATGCCGGAGCCAGCCAGCGAATTAATGCCTGCATGCGGGCGTGAATAGAGGCGCCAGGGCACGCACCAACGCCCGCCTGCATAAAGGGACGCCTGAGCGAGGGAATTAATGCACGCACGTGTGCGTGAACGGAGGCGCGAGAGGCCCATCCCCGCTCTCGCGCCGGGCCCTGTCCAGCCCGGATGCCGGCCCTGGCCTGGCGGAGCGAGCGTGCCCGTGTGGCAGACGCGCAGGGTCGGGGGGGGGGGGTGCGGCCGCCGAGGTAATCGCCCCGAGCTGCGGCCTCTCATCAGTTCTCGTAAATGTCACTTTGTGCTGCTCTTTTCCCGTGGCCGCCGGGGCCCGGCCCGCTGCCGTTTCCCAGGCGGCGTTGGGGAATTCAGGGTTTCCTCTGCGCCCGCGTCCCAGCCCCTGATTAAGCCTGACAGCGTCTTTATAGAGTGAGTTGTTCGGAGAGGTGAAAAACTGCCTCCCCGCGATCGCTCCCGGCTTCCCCCGAGACGCTCTGGGGACGGACGTGCCCCGCGCAGACGCGCCTGGAAGTCGGGGCCGAGACGGGCATCATTAGGGGCCCTTGAGCTGCCGGGGGAGGACGCGGAATTAGGCCTGATGAAGAAGCGCCCGCCTTCAGCCGCCGCACAAGCGTCCCCGACAGCTGAGACCGGCAGCGGCTGTTGGCCGTGAACGGAGAACAAAACCTTCTGTCACCAGCCTGGAGCCTGCTCCTGCCGGGAGGGGGCGGGGAGCGAGCGGGCGGCGGACAGAGCAGTGCGGGGGCTCAGGGACACAGTCCCACGGGAGGGTTCCCGAGGCCTGGGCGGTGTCGAGCCCCTGAGTGGCCGCTGGGCTCCTCACTCCAGCTGGGTGGCATTGGGAGCTCACCGCAGAGGACAGGGGCAGCCCCCACTGCTGGGCCAGGGTGGGCAGCGAGGAGAGCCCAGGCGGGGACAGCCTGCAAGTGCCCGGGGACAGAGCAGGGGTGGACGGGTGCGGGGGGTCAGTCAGGACGAAGCTCTTCCTGATTCGCCAGGAGCAGACACAGCGCCCATGGGGCAGTGTGAGGTGGACGGGACCTGCCTCCTGCACCTGGGGTCCCTCTCCAGGGTGAGAGACAGACCCCGGGCCGACCCTGCTGGGCACAAGCGGTGGCATGTCGGGGGACGGACAGTGGCACCAGGGACAGACCCACCGCTGACTGCCAGGTCAGAGGGTACCAGAAGGGGACAGACTCCATCGCTAGGAACCCCTCAGGGTGCTGGGGAAAAGAGGGGGTGCAGAGGGTGGCTGCACGGGCTGATCCACCCCGCCCTCCCCGTCCAGTCTCCCACCCCCCCCCCCCCGATCTCTCCCCTCTCCCGTCCTGTTCCCCCCCATCCCCTCTCCCCGCCCCCGGGACTCGCTGGCTGGCACTGCCGAGAGCGTCTGGGCTCGCTCACAGGTGCTGTTCCGGACCATCTGTCCCCGCTTCCGTTGTGCTCCCGGCGGCCATGGTGGCACCGGAGCCCCTGACGGGAGGGGGAGAGCAGAAAGGCCTCCCTGGAAAGGCCGGCCGGATGCAGGGACGGCGAGGAGGGGACACGGCACCCCCGGGTGAGCCGGAACCTGGTCCTGGGGAGGGTCTCGGCGCCCGTGGGACACAAGGGACCCAGGAGTGGCCCTGAAGCCCTGACACCCTCTGCCCCTGGGGGAGGGGGCAAGAATGACAGGGAGCCCTCAAGCCCCCCAAGAGTCTCTGAGGGCTGCGGAGACCCCAGCCCACACGGGCCTGTCTCCTCTGCCACGCAGCCGGGTGAGCCCAGGGCCGGCCTCTCTCTCGGACTCTCTCCCAGGCCTGTGCTGGACACTGCAGGAGGGCTGGACACTGCATGGACGCAGGATGCGGCTGAGGCCACCCCATCCTGCGGGACACAGCGGGGGCCAGGGGGTCGTGCGGGACCAGGGTGGGAGAGAAGAAGGAGCCGGGGAGGGAGGGAAGGTCCGACGCTCCGTGTGGATGCCAGTTGCCCGTGTCTCTGCTAGCTGGGCCCACCTGTGTCCGGGCGGGCAGGCCCGTGAGGTGGGCAAGGGGCTGGCCCTGGTGCATGGTGGCCGTGTCCCTGCCTGCCTGCCCACCCTCATGCTCCGGCCGCCCCTTCTTCCGGCCACAGGTGGGCCCTGCCGGTGGTGCCGGTTCTCTCTGGTCACATCCAGTTTCAAATCCGTCGGTGAGACGGAACCACCCTGTGCAGGCGGCAGCTGTGGTCTGGGGACGGGCTGTGTGTGCCGGGGTCTCTCCTGGAGGGTGCCCAGCGGGCACGGCTGTGGGCTCCTTGTACGTCCGGAGAGGCCGGGAGGGCGCACAAGGCAGCAGGGTAAGTGTCCATGGCGCCCGGACCGGCAGCCCCTGCCCAGTCTAAGTGTAGAGACCCGCTTAGAACCACCACGACAGAACGGGGCTAGGGCCCTGGCCGTGCGTGGGGCAGACCCGGGTTCAATCCCTGGCACCGCAGAGTTCCCCGAGCCCCGCCGGACGTCAGCTCTGAGCACAGAGCCAGGAGCAGCCCTGAGCCCCACTGGGGTTGCCCCCAAGCATAAGAGCCAAGCAAAGGACCAGAGCAGCAGCAAGCACCCAACATCCACAGCCCAGACGCAAAGCTGTGTCTGCAGGAAACGCTGAAAGGAGGCGGCGCGGAGGGTCCCGCGGAAGGGAGCGCACACCGTCCCCGCTGACGCCCCCTGGGCAGCCGCAGTGCGACCTCCAGGTACTTCAGGGGATGGAGTGTTCCTCAAGGCCGTTGGCAAGACCCCCGCAGCGGTGCTGAAACCAGGGCTGTGGAGGCAGGAGGCAGGGAAGCCCCGACAGAGACGCCCAACTCCTGTGTCCCGGCCCACAGAGGCAGCCGGAGGGAGGCCAGTAATTCAATTCTTTTTTTTTTTTTTTTTGCATTTTGGGTCACACCCGGTGATGCTCAGGGGCTCCTCCTGGCTCTGCACTCAGGAATCGCTCCTGGCGGTGCTCGGGGGACCAGATGGGGTGCTGGGAATCGAAGCCTGGTTGGCCGAGAGCAAGACAAACGCCCTCCCCGCTGTGCTATGGCTCCGGCTCACTTGTGGGGGCCTCACTGAGGAGACCCCGCCCCAGCCCAACCCCTGCTCCCTCCCGACGGCTAACACAGCCCGCACATATTCCGGGAGCAGGAAGCCCCTTCAGAGACACAGCAGGGACCAGGGGCAGCAGATGGAGGCTGGACACCCCCAAGCCTTGTGACTGAGCTGCCTGCGTCTTGGCAAGCCCCGAGCCAGAGAGGAGAAAGACCCCGAGGGGAAATTCAGACAGGACTGGGCCTGGGGGAGAGTGCGAGGGGTCGGGACACAGCCAAAGGGAGCTCCTGACCTGGGTTCTGTCCCCGCACGGCCCGCCCACCCCCCTGAGCATTGCCAGGAGTGGCCTGGGGATGCCCAGCACCGCCGGGATGGCCCAGGGACCTCCCCTCCCCAGTCTCGCATCGCCTGCGGGGTCTGCGTGGAACCCGGCCTGGCTGCTGGCAGAGAAGAGAGCCGCCGTGGGGTTGCCTGGGCGTTGGCGGGAGCGTCTGTGCGCGTACGCGTGAGGGAGCATCAAGACGCAGCTTAGCGTACCGTGTGCAATCGTGCGGCTGCAGACCCGAGGGGAGCCGGGCCTGGCGTGTCGAGGGACAGGGGACAGTCTCAGAAAGGAGAGGCCGCCGAGAACGGGGGGCGCCTGGGGAGGGCCCGGGAAGGGCGCCTCGTCTCGGCGGGTCCCACAAAAAGCCCTGAGGATGGAGTCACAGCCCCCCGCGAGGAAGCACGTTCCTGTCTGCTCTGCCCGGATGGGACAGACTCGGCAGGGAGTGGACGGGTCACCAAGGCCTCCTGCAGACGTCCCCAAATCTCGGACAGCGCCCGGGCAAAGCCCATGGGGGAGCTCCCCGCCCCCTCAGGGAGGGGACAGGCACAGCCGCCTCAGAACCAACGGGTCTCACTGGCCGGAGACGTGACCAGCGGGGAGAGCTCGCTGGTAGGTCAGGGGTGGCCGCCCAGGGAACAGGTTCCACTTTAAGACTGAAACTCGGCCGGTTTAAGTTCCAGTTTCCCTCATCAGAAAGTCCCGACTTCTCGGAGAACAATATCACCCTGAGCAGATAAACCGCCCCGTGGCAACAGCCCATCGGAGAAGGGGACCTGGGCCGTGGCGCCCAGCGAAGCAGAGAGGGCCGAGGGAGTGGAGTCATGGGACAGGACAGGGTCCAAGAATGGAAACATCATGCTGCTCCCTGGAGCCAGGGGACAGGGACCAGAATGGGAAACCATCGCCAGTTCCTACGAAAAAATGCTGTTATGTGGCAATCATGGGCTGGAGCAATAGCACAGCGGTAGGGCGTTTGCCTTGCACACAGCCAACATGGCCGACCCGAGTTCGATTCCTCCGCCCCTCTCGGAGAGCCCGGCAAGCTACCGAGAGTATCTCGCCCGCACTGCAAAGCCTGACAAGCTCCCCGTGACGTATTCGATATGCCAGACACAGTCACAACAAGTCTCAAAAAATGGAGATGTTATTGGGCCCACTCGAGCAAATCCATGAACAATGGGAGGACAGTGACAGTGACAGTGACAATCATGTTTGGTCTATTGTCTACTTTCAGCATGCATCTCCCATCCTGGGAGGATCCTCCCAACAGCCTTTACTTGGTGCTCCCCTCTCTATCTGAACTGCCTTTTCACTTAGCATGTGCGGCTGGCCTCCGAGCCATGGAGTGAACCTCCTGGTACTAATCTCGGCCACTCCTGGGTGTTAATCTCCCATTTTGTTGCTTTATGTTCCCAGATGAATGCAATCTTTCTATGTCTGTCCCTCTCTTTCACACTCATTTTGCTTAGCATGATACTTTCCATGTAGAACCACTTGTATGTAAATTTCATGACTTCCTCTTTTCTAACAGCTACATAGTACTCCATTGTGTAAATGTAACAAAGTTTCTTTAACCAGTCATCTGTTCTTGGGCACTCAATTTTTTTCCAGATTCTGGCTACTGTGAAGAGTGCTGCAATGAACAAACAAGTGCAGATGTCACTTCGACTATACTTTTTTGCCTCTCTGGGATATATTCCCAGAAGTGGTATTGCTGGGTCAAAGGGGAGCTCAATTTCTAATTTTTGGAGAATCGTCCGTACTGTTTTCCAAAAGGGCTGAACCAGTCGGCATTCCCACCAGCAGTGAAGGAGGGTCCCTTTCTCGGCACATCTGCGCCAACACTGTTTAACTAATAAAAAATTTTTTAAAAAACGCTGTTATGTAGCCAAACCCTATATAAACTGCTCAGAATTCGGAGTCGGGGTCCTTGTCAAAACTCCACTGTGTTGGATGAGACCCGGACCGTAGCTCGAGCAAGCAATAAAGGGGCCTTGCATTTGCAGCCTGAGTCTGGTCTGGTCCATGTGCGAGTGAAACTCCTTTGACAGAGCAATGGGACAGACCGACTCAGACCCGACTCAGACCCTGGCCAGTCGCTGCTCTGCCCACGCCCCTGTTCCTGGGGGACGGGAGGGTCCGGCACGGGAGGGAAGGAAGGGTCTTCCAAGGACAGCATGCATGCACACGGCGGGCCTGGCCGCAGGGCACGCGGAAATGAGCCCACGGCCAAGAGCGGCTGAGGGGCCCAGCACGGGGAGACTCAGGCACGACAGTGGACCCCAGAGTCCTGCCCGGCCGTGCTCTTGTGGGGACTGTCCTTGCCGCGCGCAGAGGTCCCTTCCCAGACACGTGACTCGGTGAGGCCTGGGTGAGTGGCCGGTGCTGTCGCCTGCCCCAGACCGAAGACTCCGGCCTGCAGAAGTCCCCGAGTCACCTCAGGGATGAGCCATGGATGGCGTGTCTTCTCAGAGCTCACCCACACATGGCGTGGCCGGGGGCAAATCTGTCAGGAACTCTCACGCCTGGCCAGGGAACTGGCTCGCCAAGAACAAGAAGACTCAGACAGTCGCTCGGCGAGAAGACGGAGAAGGGCAGACCCAGAGGGTGGACGCTCAGGGTGGCCGGAGGGACACGTGGAGAGACGAGGAGCTCGGTGGGGCCTCACTGGTGGCAGGCACGCGGCAGGGCCACAGTGGGAGAGGTACGAGGACCGACTGCTGGGTGAGGGAGCTGGGGTCCAGTTCCCAGAGGCCTCTGAGTCCTTGTCCCTGCCGCCCGCTCCTGTTCCTTGTTCCAAGAGCAAGGCTCTCCCTGCCAGGGGCAAGGCTGTCCCACACCACAGCCACGTGCCTAGGTCCATTCACCACAGTCACGCGCCCGTAGTCTCCTGGGCCCAGATCCCGGCCGGGGAAGGCTACCCACGCGGCAGCTTCCGTCTCTCCCCGGTGAAGGGGCCGCCTCACACCCCAGCAGCCGTTCACATCTGCAAACACAAGTTTTCCCCTTGCAGAAACATCCCCACCCCTGGCTGCAGACTCTGTCCCGGGCGCGGAGGCCAACTGTCACCTGCTCCGTGACTCTGCAAGTCCCGCACCGCCCAAGCTGGAGGTCTGCAGCCTGGCCCAGCCCTCAGGCCTGCCTGAGCCGCGTCCTCGGCCGACCGTGGTGACGGGCCTGGATTCGGGAAGCTTTTTTTGGTCCATCCTTGTGGAAATGTGAAATAACTCCGCAGTTAAAATTCATGATCTACACTTTTGTGTCATTATTATTGCATTAGCATGAAATTATACTTCTAGTTAGTCATAATTATACTCATAATTATTCAATTTATCACTATAGGTCCTCCTGGAAGTTTTATGGAGGATTGATTAACATTAATAAATTGTTTTTCTTCATCTGCATGTCATGGATTCATCTCACGTCTGACGTGATCTATTGCCCCCCAAAATGACAGCGGCCTCATGCATGGGGGCTCCTCATAGGGTGAGGCTCAGCGTCAAGGTCATGGCGGGAGTGGCCCGGCCCGGCCCTGCAGGGGTGCAGGGACCCCCCTGCCCCCCATGGGGTTCCGCCCTCCCGGCCAGGATGGTCCTGTGAGCCCTGCTCTCGCCGGCCCCTGGAGGGCTTCCTGTGGCCAGGGGCACAAGGAGTCCCGTGTCCACCTGGGTGCATCCCTCCCACACCCAGCCTGCACGAAAGAGAGGCCGACCCGGGCCCCACCACAGGACACGCAGGCAGCAGGCACCCTGCCCCGGCCAGCTCCTTTTCCCAGCTACAGCCTTGGGCCTCTGTCCCTGTCCCCTCTGCAGACCCCCGGGGGGCATCCTCCCTGGCCAGCTGGTCTCAGGCCCAGCCCTGTGTGTGAAGTCACCCCCTCCCACGCGAGTCCTGGGTCGGCCCGGCTCTGGCTTCAGTTTGGGGTCCACAGGCGGGTGGTCTGGGAGTGACCTGCAGCTCCGCTTCAGGGACAGGGGCTCTGCTGTGACATCAGCACAGCAGGAATAAAGGGGACAGTGGGGCCAGGGGCAACAGCTGGACACAGCCCAGGACAGCTGGGCACAGTTGGGGACGATCGGGGACAGTGGACGCAGCCAGAGGCAGCTGAGACCACTGGGCAGGTCAGGAGTGAGGCCGTGGGCCTCCGTGGGGAGGGGAGGCCATGCTGGAAGGGCCTCCCAGGGTCTCAGCAGAAGCGAGGAGGCAGGACATGGTCTTGGGGAACCCCTGGTGCCCTGTAGAACACTCCGGGCTTGACCCTACCTGAGGCTGTGGGCACCTGAGGGTCAGGACGAAGCTCAGGGTGGGGGGTGGTCTGGAGCAGTGACCGGGTCCCGGAGAGTGGGGATGGACACATGCAAGGCCCCTCGCCCAACAGGGGTGCCCGGCAGGCCTGACCGGGGCCTCGGACCCCAGCGAGGACCCTCCGGGGAGATGGACACATAGAGGACGTGGCCGGCTGGACAGTGGCTATGAGTGGACAGAGCCTCAGAGAGACTCACATCTGGGGTCCCCAAGTGCCCGGTGGGTCTGGGCCAGCCGGACCTGGTTCCGTGTCTGGTTCTAAGGAGGATGTTCTGCCCGGATGCCCCAGGCCCCAGGGGTCCCCGTGGTTTAGACGTGGTCTCTCTCTCTCTCTCTCTCTCTCTCTCTCTAATAAATTTATTTATTGAATCACCGGGAGAGCAGTTACAAAGTCGGGTTTAAGTCTCGGCCATACAATGATGAAACACCCGTCCCTTCACCAGTGCCCGTTTTCCACCACCGAAATCCCCAGGGTACCCCCATCCCACCCCTCCCCCTGCCTCTGTGGCAGATGGTTTCCACATTTCTCTCTCTACTTCGGTAATGCTCAATATTTCGACACCAGACCCACCATATTATTTGGGATTCCCCCAACACTCAGACCTGCCGAAAAGCCAACAGTAGACAACTTGTTCTCTATCGCTGATTGTGTTTCAACCAATTAACTTCATTTCCTAAGGAAGGCCTAAGCGGGCCGAATCAACTGAAGCTAGTGGGTAACTTCAAGCTGAAGGACCCTTCGCAGCAAAAGCCTTCATCAATCCCAGGTGTGTTTTGGCTTGATTTTTTTTATTGAAGTTATGGTTGGGCTGGTGCGATAGCACAGCAGGCAGGGCATTCGCCTTGCACGCGGCCAACCTGAGTTCCATTCCTCCGCCCCTCTCGGAGAGCCCAGCAAGCTACCAAGAGTCTCTCGCCCGCACGGCAAAGCCTGGCAAGCTCCCCGTGACGCATTTGATACGCCAAACACAGTCACAACAAGTCTCACAATGTCACTGGGCCCGTCCGAGCAAATCGATGAACAACGGGAGGACAGTGACAGTGACAGTGATTGCTGATTATGAATAGCATATGATGTCGTGAGGCTGCAATAGTGGCCACGAGATTTTGGAATTCTGAAATTTTAATAATTAAACCTGGAGGGATTTCTGCCAAAAGTCACTGGGTCCTGAGATTCGTTTCTGAGTCTCGGGCATCGTGGCCGTTAAGCAGCTTGATCAGGAGCCGGAGGGATCGTTCGTGGGTGGCGACTTGGGGTCTCGTTGGGGCAGGAGAGAAAAGGGTTGCGTCACTCCCATCCTGTGAGGCCCCGCGTGTCTCGTCACTGCTGGCCCCTACCTGACTGTTCAGTGGCCTCTGGAAGATGACGGCCACCGAGCCACCAGGGAGTGGTGGCCACCTGGGGTGGCCCGGCGCCCGTAACCTAATGCGAAGTCAGATGCATTTCTGCCCAAAGCCGCTGGGCTCCGAGTTTTGCTTGTGTGTCTCGGGGATCCTGGCCATTAAGCAGCTTGGTCAGTAGCTGGACGGATGGTTCGTGGGCAGTGACTCGGGGTCTCGTTGGGGCGGGGGAGGTCAAGGGCTAGACATGGTGTCTCTTATCCACCTCCTCTGGCCGCGTTCATGGGGCCTCAGTCCCCCACACCAGCCAGCCTTGGGGGTCCAAGGGACGCTCCGACACTTGCTACAAGCCCCGAGCCACTGCCGACTTCTTCACCCCAAGTGTGTTCAAAGAAACCAGTGTGGGGTGGGGGGTCATTGCCCCAGATGAGGACAGAGGGACAGTGCCCGGGGGGAGTGTCTGTCCCCCCCAACCCCCGCTCCCTTCCCCCGAGCAAGCAGAGTGGGGCGGTTCCCCATCCATCTCTTCCGCGAGGCTGGGAGGGGCCCAGGGGGAGACGCGGTGGACAGACCGTGGTGGACACCCAGCGGGGGGACAGACCGAGGCCCTCTCTCACGCCTGCCATCATGGTCACCAGGGTCACATTACCCCAAACAGGCTAATCTGGGGCTCGGGGACAGTGGCCTTGGTGCCTGGCGCTCAGCAGGGTGGCTGGGGGCTCTCCCTGCCTGCAAGTGGCCGCCTGGACCCGGTTTGCTGGCTGGCGGTGAGAGCTGTGTGTGGTGGACGCCCCTCCCTGCTCTCTGCATGGGGCTGAAAAGCGGCTTCTACCCACACCTACACCTGGCTGGGGTTTGCGTCGTGTGGGTGGAGAGTCCCCAGGCAGGAGTGAAACCACCTCTGCCGCCCCGTGGGGAACGAGGGCCCAGGACCCTGGGGACACTCTGGCCCAGGGGAACCAGAGGGAGAGGTGTGGGCGGGCCCCCGTGTTGGAGGCCCTCCTCCTTGCCGTGGCCACTGTCCGAGGGTCAGGGGTCATAAAACGGGGCAGCAAGGATGGGGGTGCCCGGGGCCGGGTTAGCGTCTCCGAACAAGGAGCGTCTGCGGGTCCATCCCCTGTCCCAGGAGCGAAGGTGCCACCGTGCGCCCTGCCCTGGGCTGGGTCCCCTCCACAGCAGCTGCAGTGCGGAGCGCGGGGCGGGCGCGTCCCTCCTGCCGCCCCGATTAATAAATGATAAGGGCTGTGATCGCAGCCGCAGGAGCTCGGCGCCTGAGGGGCTCCGACATGCTGACACTGGCCCAGTTGCCGGTTCTGCAGCCGACACGCTGACACGGCGCCTCAGACGTTGGATTCAGGCAGCCCCGAGCCGGCCACGGCGGCTCCACCCCCGGTCCTGCGTGTGCCAGCGGTCAGGAGGGCGGCGCTGACCCACAAGGACACCTGCGACCACCCCAGGGGCCACCCCTGCCCACTGTTCTCCGCGGAGCCCGGGCCAGGGAATGGGGGGTCACCGCCACGCTCGGGGACACGCAGACACCCACGCCCACGCCCACACCACCCTCTCCCATGCACTCTCCCCGTGTCCACGCTCACGGGGGGCAGCGGTCAGTGCTCCGAGCAGCCCCGCTCACCTTGGACTCTCCGTGAGCCGGAAGCAATGAGGTTCACACCCATTAGCTGGTCACGGCCGAGACGCGCGACTATTAGATGTGGAGTTTTTCCACATAAGCAATTCGGAGGCGACGGGGTGGCAGTGAGGCGGGAGGCAGAGGGGGGAGGGGCTGGGGGCCATTTCCCGCAAGCGCTGCCGCGGTGTCCCTGGGAGGACAGGCCCTTGCGTGTCTCCCACCTGCCTGGACCACCAGCCCAGAGCGAGGGGCGAGTGCTGGAACCGGACCCCAGACCCAGAGACACTCTCTGTCCTGGCCCTGTGGCCACTGTCTCGCAGATGGTCAGTGCCTCGGTGTCCCGTCCAGCCCCGCCCCTCCCCTTCTAGTCAGGGATTCCTTAGGACCGGCCCAGGCAGCTGGGCTACAGCACGGAGCTGCCCTCCGGGGCTTGGGGGTGAGACTCAGGCGTCTGTGCTGAAGCCAGCGGCCATGGGCCTTGCAGGCGTGGACAGAGGGGGCCGGGCCTTCTGCGGGGGCCACCATCATGGTGACGGCATCTCCCAGGACGAGGGGCTGCCCCAGTGGGGCCCAGAGCTGGAGATCGGGGTGAGGGGGAGCCCCGGCTGGTGGCAGGACGGGGCCATGGGGCGCTCAGCGTGGACACGGCCGGTGGGCGCGCCCGGTGTCCTGCAGGGGCCAGGGGCACCGCAAGGACAGAGGCAGGGCTGGTGGAGCACACGCAGCGCCCCCGGGGACCATGGCGTCCCCGCACGCAGCCCGCAGTGTCTTTATTTATAAAATATAAGCGCACGTGTCTGAATTTCATGCAATTCATTAAGGCCAGGGAGGTAAGTGCTTTCCGATAATTAAAATGCGGAAGAGCCCGTTCTCGGATCTGAGGCCATGAATAAAAGTGACACTTTGCCAATCGCCCCCTGCCGGGTCGCAGTGTCCGCAGCCGGGAACACCTCTGGGTGATGGATGCTGCGGGGGGTGGGGGGGAGCCGGGCCTCAGCGAGCATCACCCCAAAACCTGATGCGCAGATGATGGCAAGGAGGGAGGGAGGAGGGAGGCGGAGGGAGGAGGAGGGGAGGGAGGAGAGAGACGGGAGGGGAAGGCAGGCAGGGCCCCCTGGGCAGGCGCTGTCCACCCCGAGTGCTCAGGCCTGGCGCGCCCCTGGTGTGGAGCTGCCTCTGCCTGGCTGTGGGTGGGCTCCCGTCCCACCCCTCACTGCTGACCCCCTGGTGCCCCTGCCGGCCTCGGGCACGTTCCCTGCCTGGCACCTTTTGTCTGTCCGTCCTTCGTTGCTGGCCACTTGGCCGCATTGCCTTGGGCCGTGGAGCCCCAACCTCAAGAGTGGCCGCCCATCAGCACACTGGCCGGACATCGCCCCATTCGTCATTCGTCCCCCAGGCCTGCGGCACGCTGGACCACCTCCGAGTCCCGACCCAGAGGCCTGCCGCCCCCCCCCCCGCCCCCGTGTCCTCTGCTGCCTCCCTGACCTTTGGGCACTTCCCCGTCATTCCAGAACTTTCCACATCCTCCTGGCCCAGTGGCCATGTCTCATGACGAGACGCAGGGACGCAGAGCTACCAGCGGCTGCCCTCAGCCACGGAGGGACAAATCCCTGGCCCCGAGGCTGGGCTGGGGGCACCGGTGGGGCCCGGACACAGAGCCTAGAACCTGGGGCCAGAGTCCACCTCCCAGAGGCCAGAGGCCTCGGTTTCCCCATCTGCAGCACTGACAGCTGTGGGCAGGAATGGGAGAGCGTGTTGAGAAAGGAGCATGTGTGCGTGTGTGTGTGCGTTTGTGTGTATGTGTGTGTGCGTGTGTGTGCATGTGTGTATGTGTGCATTTGTGTGCGTGTGTGCACGTGTGTGCATGCGTGTGTGTGCATGTGTGTGTGTGCATGTCTGTGTATGTGTGTGTGTGCATGTGTGTGTGTGGGACTCCGTCACCGAGGCCAAAGATCTCCTACTCGGCGGGGCAGGTGCCTTCCGTGGCTCAGGACCCGCCAGAGTGTCAGCTTGGCTGCCGGCTGGCATGGACAAAGTCCCTGACTCTTGTGCTCTGTGAGCCTGTTGAGTCACGGGCCTGACAGGGTGGCCACGAGCATCGATGAACGTGACCCAGTATCCCTCCCGGCCCCCGGAAGGCGAGCACGCAGCCTGCCCTCGTCTTTCTGGAACCCCAGCGACGACGGGGGAGGTGCCTGGTGCCGTCCCTGGCGCCTCTGACGCGCCCGGCCCGAGCGTCTGCACTCACCTGCTGCACCTTCGAGGAACGTCTGAGCGGGAAGACGCAGGACCCGGGCGGGCAGGGCTGAGCAGCAGGCAGGGAGCACGGACCCCCCAGGCTGCAGCCCCCTGTCTCCCCCACTTGCACACTCCAGGGGCTGCCAGACGGCCCCTGGCACGCGGCCCGGAGAAGCCGAGCTCCTTTCAAACGGCTCGGAGCAGATGAGCACGGGAGACGGTGCGCGATCCGCGCAGCTTATTAATGACGCCGCGCGGCTCTTGGCAGCGTTTTGCCTAGGATACTTTTTTTTCTTTTTCTTTTTCTTTTTTTTTATTTAACAAGAGTACAGATGGTTTCTTTCCAAAGTTTATAAGCTTAAAATAAAAGTAGAAGAAGAAACGAAGCCTGGGAAGAAGCAAACCTGCTTTCCCAAACCAGTGGGTTTTCTAGAAATGAAAGTCCGAGGGGACGAGAGGGCGGTGGTTCCCGGGAAGGTCAGCCCAGGGCGGGAGGAGCTGGAGCAGGGCTGGAGGGCGGGCTCGGGGCGTCTGGGACTCACCGCCAGCGGTGCCCTGGGAGGCTCGGGGGGAGGCTGCGCAGGGCTGAGACCGGCAGCGTCCAGAGCTGGTGCCATGATAAGCCCCCAAGAGCCATGGTTGAGCCCCGAAGCGTGGGTGGCGGCTCTGGGTTGCCGGCTGGGCTCCTGCAGTTGGGCGTGGCGTTGGTAGCTCGTGATGGCTGCGTGGCCGCCAGAGGTACGATAAGAGTGACACTGTAAGGGGCTCGGGTGGGAGGTTCTCCAGGGCTAGTTCTCACCTGTGTGCTTGATCGTCGCCTCGCCTGTGGCGTCTCCCTGCCTTGCTGAGGAGGAAGCTGAAGTTTCACTGCAGTGAGTGGTGGAGCTCCGATGGGGACAGGGACAGTGCCAGGGTCATCGTTGGTCACCAGGAGGGACAGTGCACCGACAGGGGGCCCGGGCAGCCAAGAGAGGAGAAGAGAAGGCCATGGGGGGGCGGGCCAGGGGGCCAATGGAAGGACTGGCTAAACGCATGCTGGACGGGCACAAGAACATGGGTGACCAGAGGGAGGGTGGGCGGACGGGTCAGTGGGTGACGGTGATGAGCGGATATGGGGTGAGCGATCGGTAAATGGACGAGTGGGTGGAGATGATTAGGTGAATGTGGGTAAGATGGAAGTATCTATGGACGCACCAGTGGCTGTCTGGACGAATGGATGGACAAATGGACACACGGGGGATGGATAGATGGATTGAGATGATGGACAGATGAACGTGGGGGTGGATAATTGGATATACAGGTGAATGAACGGGTGGACCAATGGATATATGGGCGATGGACGCACACGTGTACGTCTGTGTGGACACGTGGACCCGTGGTTGAGTGGATGAACGGATAAATGAATGAGTGGAGGGATGGATGAACGGATCGATCATCAGGTGGAAGGATCAATGGGCTGACGGACCGAGAGAGGGATGGACGGAGGGGAAGTGATGGGCAGATGGTGGTGGGTGTATGCACGTGTGGGTGGACGGATGTCTGTGTATGATGTGCGATGGACACGTAACTAGATACCTGGGTGGACCGGGGATCAGTAAGCCCCTCACCCGAGTGAAGGAGGGTGTCCCGTGCATGCCCTGTGCCGTGAGCTCTGCCCGGAGTCCCTCGCCCAGCGGCCCACGGGGCTCTCGGCGGCCCCTCCCTGTCGCTGCGGGCGTGCGAAGGAGAAGCACTCGGTCTGCGCCTCTTCTTCTCGACAATCCCTCCCTGACCCTCGGTTCACTGCGTTCTTAGAACATTGACACATCCCCACTTAACCTATAATTGCATACACATTATTTCATTAACTTACTCCAGTTCATGAATCTCTTTGTATCAGCCACTTGCTCTAAAGGCAGCGGAGGAGAACACGGCGGTAAACAGCCGGAGATGGGGACGGGGCAGCAGCTCCGGGAGAGGCAGGGGGAGCCCGAGCAGAGCCCACCCCCGCCCGCCTCCTGGTGGCTGGGCTGGAGCTGCGAGGGGCACCCCGTGGAGGGTCCCCTGGGGACACCCTCCTCCAGCCAGGAGAGATGCCCCAGGGGCCTTTGAGACTCGGGGCTGTGAGGGCGGGGTGCAGGGTGCAGGTGCAGGTGCAGGTGCCGGGGGCAGCCAGAGAGCGGGAGCTGGGTGCAGCAGTGACTTCCTTCTTGGGGTGTTTTCTGATTCCTTCTGAGATGAACCCCGGTGGGGGGGGGTCACTGATGCGAATGAGAAACGGCATGGAGACCGGAGAGGTCGGGAGTCTGGGGTTTCGCCCTGCCCCATGAGGGGAACAGGACTGTGTCGGTGTGGATGGCGTGCGGATTCTCCAGCCCCAGTTGGTGAGGGTGTCCCTGGGCCGGGCTCTCCCTCAGGGGCTTGCTCAAGATGGGACTCGCAGGAAGTAGCTTCCCTGCCTCTCAGGCCTGGAGTGGGACCCGCGGCACATCACAGCCCCCCAGCCCCCCAATTCTTTCCCTCGGGGCCGCAGCTTTGGACAATGTCTGGGCTGATCGTGTGTCCTGCATCTGCCCCCCACCTCCCGGTCTGCTCGGTGTGGCCAGAAGCCCGCGATCTCGCTCTGCAGCCCGGGAGCCTGGGGAGCTGACAGACAATTTTGGTTACCAGGCAACCACTGATTTTTCATAACCAACAAGTACAATGGCACACGTGATGAATTTATCAGATAATAACGCGGCGTTCCCATGCCACCTCATGCCGGTGGAGCCCCAGGGGCTGCCTGCAAATAGCCCAGGGGCTCGGGTGACAGACGCCAAAAGCAAAGGGCCCGGGACGGTGACTCCTGGGAGCCCCGGCTGGTGTCAGCACTGCGATGCCCTGGAATCCACACACCGCCCCTGACTGTGGCCTCGCTTGTGAGAGGGGCAGTTTGTCACCCTACGGCCCCGTCCCCTCACAGCTTGTGTCCTCAGGAGGAGCAGAGCACTCATCTGTGGGCGACTCTCCTCAAGCAGGGCAACGGCTGCCGTGCAAGTGGCCGTGCTGCCGTGGCCTGGGGGTGAGCCACGTTCCCGGGCATCCGGCAGCTGCACTCAGCGTTTCTCCAGGAGCCTGTGAGCAGGACTGTGTTGTCCAAGCCAAAGTTTATCTGAGAAAGGAAGAGGATCGCATGGAACAGAAAAGGAGGATGTGGAACAGAGGGCCACGGGGAACAGAGGAGGAACAGAGGAGAGTCACGTGGAACAGAGGAGGGCCACGTGGAACAGAGGAGGAACAGAGGAGAATCACGTGGAACAGAGGAGGGTCACATGGAACAGAGAAGAGTCACGTGGAACAAAGGAGAGTCATGTGGAACAGAGGAAAGTCATGGGGAACAGAGGAGGGCCACGTGGAACAGAGGAAGGCCACATGGAACAGAGGAGAGTCATGTGGAACAGAGGAGGGCCGCGTGAAACAGAAGAGGGCCACTTGGAACAGAGGAGGGTCACGTGGAACAGAGGAGGGCCACGTGGAACAGAGGAGGGTCACGTGGAACAGAGGAGGGCCATGTGGAACAGAGGAGGGCCGCGTGGAACAGAGGAGGAACAGAGGAGAGTCATGTGGAACAGAGGAGGGCCACGTGGAACAGAGGAGGAACAGAAGAGAATCACGTGGAACAGAGGAGAGTCACGTGGAACAGAGGAAGGCCACATGGAACAGAGGAAAGTCATGGGGAACAGAGGAGGGCCACGTGGAACAGAGGAGGAACAGAAGAGAATCACGTGGAACAGAGGAAGGCCACATGGAACAGAGGAGAGTTATGTGGAACAGAGGAGGGCCATGTGAAACAGAAGAGGGCCACTTGGAACAGAGGAGGGTCACGTGGAACAGAGGAGGGCCACGTGGAATAGAGGAGAGTCACGTGGAACAGAGGAAGGCCACATGGAACAGAGGAGAGTCATGTGGAACAGAGGAGGGCCATGTGAAACAGAAGAGGGCCACGTGGAACAGAGGAGGGTCACGTGGAACAGAGGAA